>NC_053016.2:24340511-24940511 GCF_016746245.2 Drosophila santomea | reverse complement strand
TAGTTAAAAACATTATTGTTATTACAGATTTGGAGAATATTCTTATGGGCTTAACCCTCGCAAATCTAAACATTGTAAGTCCATCAATTTTAGACGATATTGGCGAATTTAAAGACAGACAGCCTATTGACATTAGTCTAATAGAGCTACTAGAAGTATCTAGCATAAGCGTATTCCAAAATTCAGAAATTTTAAATTTTTTTATTAAATTCCCTAACCCTAAGATTAAATGTAAGAAAATTACAATCTTCCCGGTCCAGCGCAACAACAAGATCCTGAACTTCGAGGACGGAAATCTGGTGGCGGAATTCAGATCCCGGAACATCAACATCGGGTACTGCAAGACGACGGTCGGTGCCACTTTCTGGATTCGGTGACCATTGTGGATCACGGAACTCTTATTGTGAATGATGCCAACGTGACCATAACCGACAGCCAAGGGAAAGACCAGAAAGTGTCGGGTACCTACCTGGTAACATACACCGAAAAGGCAGCCCTCAACGGGACTTGGTACATTAATCAGCTAGGAAATTCAGATAAAAAACCTGCCGTGTCGGTCATCGCCGTTGTAAACGTCCCGACTCATCAGAATAGGTTGAGAGTTTCACTTATCCACGAACTAAGTCTGAGAAACCTTCACCACATCGGGACTCTTAGAGAGAAACTCACCTTGGGGTCCCTCCTCAGCCATCCCTTCGCCGTACTTGCTGCCTTCCTATTGTGCTCTACCATTTGGTTGAGCTACCATCACCTAAAGACCAAGAGCCACACAAAGCCAGGAGCTACCAATGATGTGAAGCAAGTGGGTCACCGGGACGACGACCTCTTAAAAGACGGAGAAGTTAACACAAGCAGTTCTCACGGAGTGAAACTGCTTAATTGCAGGCCATATCCGGTGGTCTGCACGCGAGTTACCACTTCGGGTGTACCCCATTGCACTCTGGACAGCAGCAACACTGATTACAATGGGATCGACATTCAACGCCACAAAAAAGGCTTCTTTCGCGGAAACACAGCAACGTTACACATACACACATACATACACACATGCATGGATGAGGCGTCAGCAGTGTCTTAGCGGCCAACGCAAACTGGATGGTGCAAGACGACATAACCCTGAGCGACCATAACCTGATCTCGTTCCGGGTACGTACAAGGAGGCCGATGCCCAGACAGCGGAGATGTACACTAGGGCCAGTATGGGACATCAAAAAGCTGGATGAGGATATGCTGGCCTACCAGTTTGAATCCATGGAGACCACAAATGGACACGCGGAGACCAAGGTGACATCTCAAAGCAATATGCGACGCGGTGATGCCGAGGAAAACAAATGCGAAACGCAAGCCCCCTGTTTACTGGTGGAGCGACTCTTTACACCAGCTCCGCACGGAATGTCTAAGGGCGAGAAGACAAGCTGGTGGAGCGATTCTTTACACTAGCTCCGCACGGAATGTCTAAAGGCGAGAAGACAAGCGCAGCGATCCAGAGGACAATCGCACCACGCCCAAAGCACGGAGGCATACAAAGCGAAGCGAGCCGAACTCAAAAGCAGCATATCTGCAACAAAGGCAAATGCATCTAAGGACTTGCTTGCTTGCTGGTCCAAGATGCCACCAAGTCTCTGCAGGGGTTCCACAAGGATCGGTACTGGGACCGATCTTATGGAACATCATGTATGATGGGATCCTGAAGATTAGCAAGCCGAGAGGCGTGGAGCTACACTGCTTCGCCGACGACGTTGCGGTAACAACGGTGGCAAAGACAATACCGGAGCTCCAGGACAAGAGTAATGTGGCGATCAGGGCGATCACCGATTGGCTTGAGAAAGTCGGCCTAGGAATTGCAGCACATAAGACGGAATTAGTCCTGTTGAGCAGCAGAAAGAGAATCGAAAGCATGCAGGTCGAAGTGAAGGGAGAAATAATCACTTCAGCAGGTATGCTGAAGTACTTGGGAGTCCTAATAGACCGTAGGCTCTCTTTTAAGGACCACGCAGCGTATGCCAGCAGAAAAGCAGCAATGACAGCTGCAGCACTGGCAAGAATTAAGCCCAACGTGGGAGGACCCAGATTGCCGGCAAGGACTCTGCTCGCGGCGGTTACTAAGGCAACGCTGCTTTACGCTGCCCCTATCTGGAGCGGTGTTACAAGCAAAGTAACCTACTTGGCTAGTGCGCGGGCAGTATCTCGGACAATGGCACTGAGACTAATCAGGGGCTTTTCAACCGTTTCGGATGACGCAGCGCATGCTCTTTCAGGCACTATACCCATTGACCTGGAGATAAAGCGCCAATATCTAGTGCGAGAAGGTGTTGACCAAACGGAGATCCTCGAGTGGATTCGTGGAGTCTGGCAGACTAGGTGGCGAGGGTCGCAACGTGGGCGATTCTACCACAGTTCGCTCGGCTTGTCGTAAGAGGCGACTAAAGAGTCAAAAAAGGAGAGCCATGCAACAGCTCAGCGCACAAGTAGAGGGAGAGCGATTCAGCGTCACATCCTGCTCACCGATGAAATACTTTAACTGGCAGTCCCGGTGAACATGTCAAGGACAGGAAATGGAGCGGAGGTTTTTGTTTAGTACGTAGGCATAACTCTACTTGGAGAGTTATGAATCGTGCATGCCGTATATTTAATAAAAAAAAAAAAAAATGGATGAGGCGACCACTGTAGAGGAACTCCATAGCTGCTTGGTCACACAATTTGAAGGCATCAATGTTGCCCCAGAAGATGCGAGGGGCCTGCGCCAAATGCGAGACGGCACACAGATAGCGACTGTGTTGCTCAGTGCAAACGATGCAATTACTGTGCTTAAAAAGGGCTCAGTCAACGTAGGCTGGTCACGGTGCCGCATCAACCAGGATGTACGTCCTACAAGATGCTTCAGGTGCTTGGGATATGGCCATAGGGCAACCAACTGCAAGGCAGCCGACCACTCCGACTGCTGTCTGCGGCGCGGCGTGAAAGGGCATAAGGCAAAAGCATGCGTGGCCCCGCCAAAATGCCTCATTTGCAGCGGTGGCTTTGCGTGCCCCACCTACAAGGAGAACATCGTAAAAGGAGTCAAGAAGATGCTGGACGCAATTAAAATCATCCAGCTTAATGTCAACCACTGCGCAGCTGCTCAGAGCCTCCTGCCTCAGTCGGCGGCGGAGCGCAGCATAGACATCATGCTCTTAAGCGAGCCCTATTCCCCGGGAATTGGAAACCCTTCGATGATCTTGGACGAGTCAGGCAAGGCGGCTATAAAGTGTTGCAGCCCTCTCCACGTCCAGTAACGGGCCTACTAGCCGATGCGTGGTATAGCATATGCGAGGGTGAAGGGTGTGCATATTTATAGCTTCTACGCCCCGCCTAGCGACAGCTCTGACCAATTCGAGGAGATGCTGGACACTCTTGTCAATCATGCGAGAGGGCGCTGACCTTGCTGAACGACGGCCGCGTGCCCACGTTTAACAATGACCGGGGTACCACATTTGTCAGCTTTGAGGCTTAGTGGCTAACTCAAGCTGGCCGGTACTGTGGTAACGCTGAGCGATCACGCTCTGATCACTTTAAGCCAACCGAGAAGGTCACTGGATCAAGCATGGGATACCAGGAAGTTCGATGAGGATATGCTGCAATATCAGATCGACACCCTACTAATCCCAACGGGTGACGCAGAGACAATGGCGGCGGAGCTTATGAAAATACTCGTAGCAACGTGCGATGCGACCATGCCTCGCAAAAAAAAGGTGCAGCGTAAGCCCCCCGTATACTGGTGGAGCACCGTCCTTCAACAGTTGCGATCGGAATGCCTCAAGGCTAGGAGGAGAGCACAACGAGCCAGAGGTAGCCCTCATCAAACGGAGCTTCTGGAAGTTTTTAAAGCCAAGCGAACCGCGTTTAAGCACGGCTAAGGCACAGGCCTACAAGAACCTGCTGGATAGCGTAGACGACGACACCTGGGGTCTGGGCCTCAAGCTGGTAAGTAACAAACTGCGGAAGAGAGATGTCCCCCCTTCGGATCCTAATGTCCTGGCCAACATCGTTACGGAGCTATTCCCGATGCAGTCGACCACATGGCAGCCATTAACCGCAGCTCCAGTCTCCGACTTCCCGAGCATCACTGCACACGAGGTTGTATAGGCAGCAAGGCGCATCAAGGCTAACAAAGCCCCTGGACTTGATGGCATTCCTGGAGTAGTCGGACATCTTCAGGGACACCTTTCAGAAGTGCCTCCTGGACGGAGTCTTTCCAGCAAGGTGGAAAGCCAGAGGCTGTTACTTTTGCCTAAAGGGAAAGGTTCAGCACAAGTTGCAGACAGATACCGCCCACTATGCCTTCTGAACATAGTAGGAAAGCTATTTGAGCGCATTCTATATGCCCGAATAGAGGCTGTAACCGAGATCACAAATGGCCTATGCAGCCACCAATATGGCTTTCGAAAGGGAAAGAGTACCCTCAACGCACTCACGGCAGTGAGAAACATTGCCAAGAACGCTCTCGAGGGCGACAGATGGCTAGGTGGCAGAAAAGAATACTGTGCGCTTGTCACGCTGGACCTTAAAAACGCATTTAACACGGCAAGATGTCCTTTAATCCTCGATGCTATGTTCACGATGGGTATCCCGGAGTACCTCAGGATCGCTGTAGGCAGCTATTTCAGAAATCGTATACTCTGGTATGATACGGAAAATGGACCGAAAAGTTACCGAGTCTCGGCCACAAGGATCTGTACTTGGACCGATTCTTTGGAACATTATGTACGATGGTATACTGGCAATCAGGAAGCCCACAGGAGCTGAGCTGCACTGCTTCGCAGATGACGTGGCTATAACTGTGGTCGCCAAAACGATTATGGAAACCTAGGAGAAGCAACAATTAGAGCGGACATCGACTGGTTTGAGAAAGCTGGACTAACAATAGCGGCACACAAAACTGAAGCTGTCTTACTAAGCAGCAGGAAAAAGGTGGAGAGCATGCAAGTCTCAGTCAGCGGAACCCAGGTGACTTCAGCTGAGTCCTTGAAGTACCTTGGAGTCCTCATAGACCACAGGCTATCCTTCAAGGATCATGCTAAATACGCTAGCAGGAAGGCAGCCATCACATCGGCAGCCATATCTCGACTTATGCCCAACGTGGGAGGCCAGCCAGGAGGCTATTGGTAACCGTAGCAAAGGCAACGCTCCTATACGCTGGAGTGTCGCCACAAAGAAAGGCTCATACCTAAAAGGAGCGCGTATGATGATAAGGTCGATGGCCCTTAGGCTAATAAGAGGCTTTAGAACGGTATCTCAGGATGCAGCATTAGTTCTGGCAGGCATGCCACCAGCCGATCTGGAGATCAAGGCTCGAGGCAGACGAGATGGCAAATTTCGCAACGGGGAAGGTGGACCTACCAACTCATCCCGGAGATAGACGCATGGACGCAGTGCAGCCACAAAACCTTGGACTACCACATGTCCCAATTCCTCACGGACCATGGCTGTATCCGGGCCTATCTACATCGTTTCCGCCATGTAGACTCAGCCCAATGCCTATACTGCATTGACGCAATAGAAACGGTGGAACATGTGCTAGTGCACTGTTCTAGGTTCTCGGCGGAGAGGAAACAGCTGAAAGCGTTAACTGGAGACCCGCTTAGTCCAAATGGGTTGATCACGGCGATGACGGTGAATTCAAATAAATGGGAGCTGGGACACCGCATCATCATAAATATGATGAAACGAGTCCGTGCCGACGAGACGGCCAACAGAGCTGGCAATGAAAACACAGAATGAGTGTTCCTGTGAGGTGGCGGGATAAGAATACTTCCTCAGCGTTCCCGGCTTGTCGTAAATGGCGACTAAAGGGTGGAAAGGAGGACCGCTACATGGCCAATAAATCAGGAAGAGATAACGACCTGGCTTCACATCCTGCTCATCGAAGTCTTACCTTGACTGGTAGTTCTGGTGAGCGTTTATAGGACTGAGGAGCATACGGAGGTTTTTGTTTTAGTACGTAGGCATGATCCCACCACGGGTTATGAATCGTGCATGCCACCTACGGACGGTAGGTGGTATCTTTAGAAGATTTTAATTTTCCTACCGTAAGGCGATACAAAAAAAAAAAATATCCCTAAGTCCCTAAGACTTAAGCACATGCCTACACACTAATACACATATAACATGTACACACAAACACACCCTACACTAATCTGGATGTACCCAACAGATACGAGATACCTGATAAGTCACCCACTGGTAGACTAAACATCAGTTGTCTAATTTAAACAATCTATGCTTAAGCCCTCGCATCATCGTTGCGTTCCCATTTTCAAAGCTCGGACTCGCAATCCCGAAAAACAGAAGTATTAGATTTCAATAAACAAAATTATAAGAATCTAAGAGCACTTGTATCCAAGACAATTAAAGTCAGCAACTCAAAAGCATTCTCTCTTCATTTGATCAAAACCCTAAAGTCTAAAGTCCATATTAGGAAAGCTCGAAACCGGGGCTTGAACGTCAATCAAATCAGAGTAATTATTAGAGTTCAGTTTGAGGCCTAATTATTATCGGTCGGTGTTCTTCTCAAATAAAAATATTGTAATCATTCAGTAAAATAAAATTATATTTTTTTACATATGAGTATTGCGATTATTTAATTGGCGCAGTCGGTAGGATCTGTTAAATAAAGAGTCCTATTAGTACGGTACAGATCCATTGAAGGATACACTACACAACTAGCTATCCAGGATCGGCGAATTAAAAACAGTAATTCTAAAATTATTTTGAGATCCGCAAAAGAATCTACGTAAAAGTAGTAAAAGAAAAAAATCCCGTGTGGTCAGTAACATCTGCAAAACAATTTAAAATCCTACCCAAGATGCCAGACAAGCACATGTTATCTACGGAGCAGTAAAACGGTTACTAGTGGATGCAGCATTGGAGGTCGTGGCCCAAGAAAGAGTAAACACATGGCTGGATACAAAGACGGCCCTGGCGATGGCATTCAAGGATCACAGGCCCTACATAACACTTATAAGACAACTGGATGATACATCATACCCCGGAAGCATCTGTAAGTTCATCGAGAAGCTCGAAACACAATATTGGATTATGTTTGACAAGTTAGAATTAGAAAGCGACCCTGTAGATAAATCAAATTTCACTGAAATGTTAAAAAGAACTATTAAATCTGTAATAGATCGAAAATTGCCGGTTAGAATTTATATGTCATTGGTATTGATACTATTTATAAATTAAAACAAGCTTCAATGGAGCTAGGCCTCTATGACGCCAGTCCAGAAAATCAGCGTTCTAATAGATCAGAAGGGAACAGACGCAGGAACAGGGGAAATCATAGTCAAAGCAATAATCAAAGATATTACAATAATAGAAATTACAATCACAGCAATTATTATCCTGGAATGAATCAGAATAACAATACGCAACCTCAAAATTCGAATCGACCTACAATAAATCGTGCCATACCGGTTAATCAAAGGGGAAATAATTAGACGTTTAGAAGGGAGTTAACACAAGGCCAACAAAACAATCCTCTTAACAATTCCCTTAATTTTCAAACTTCAACTTCAAATAATATTAACGGTCAGATGCCGGTAAAAAAACAACGCGAGAGTCAAAGTGGCCAAAGCAGAATGGATGTAAATTTTCATCAAACTGCCTCGGACACTCAAGTGACACAGGAGGACGTATCAGTCCCCATGTGCGAATAGGTTATCATAACAAAATTTACAAGGGAATGATCACCAATCAATATCATAGGGGAAAATTTAGAAGAAAAAGAAGAAGATCTTACAGTGTATACCGTTAAAGGGGCAATATAATTAAAGAAAAGCATAATAATGAAGCCCACTTCAGTATGTCCGTCTGTTCAGAAATTCTATATCCACAAATTTTCCGACAATTATGATTTTCTGTTAGGTCGAAAGTATCTAGAGGATACGAAAGCTTAGATAGATTATGATAACGAGACGGTAACTTTAGGTTCAATAACCTTTAAGTTTGTATATGGAGAAAAGAAGGGCAAGACCGCAACTAAATGCCTCGACCCACTGCAAAAGGATGATTCTGCTCCTGTGGAGGAAATCAATCCAAAGATGCAAAAGGTTAAGACCGCACCTAAGTGCCTTCAACCAAAGCATCAACAACAGAAGAATGAGACCGCATTATCAAAATGCCAAAAGTTGTTAGTGACACAGTGGACAATGATGTAACACATCTCGATCCCATATCCGTTGACAACGATATAGTCAACTTCGGGATCAACAATCAGTTACGCGAATGTAACGAGTACAGACTCGAGCATCTAAATGTAGAGGAAATTGAATGTTTAAAGAAAGTTCTATTCGAATATAGAGACATTCAGTACAAGGAAGTCGAAAATTTGACCTTCACCAGTACTATTAAACATGTCATCCAGACTCAGCATGAGGATCCAGTTTACCAAGAAGTCAACAAAAAAAATCAAAGAAATGATAGAACAAGGGATCGTTCGCAAATCGAAGTACCCTTATTGTTCTCCTATTTGGGTGGTCCCCAAGAAGGCAGACGCCTCTGAGAAACAAAAATTTAGGTTGGTAGTTGATTACAGGAATCTAAACGAGATAACTGTTAATGACAAATTCCCCATTCCTTGAATGGATGAGATATTGGATAAATTGGGTAGATGCCAATATTTTACCACCATTGATCTAGCTAAGGGCTTTCACCAAATCCAGATGGACGAAAATTCTATTGCAAAAACTGCTTTTTTAACAAAGCATGGGCATTACGAATATACACGTATGCCTTTTGGTCTAAAGAATGCCCCAGCTACTTTTCAGAGATGTATGAATAATTTTTTGGAAGATTTGATCTACAAAGATTGTTTAGTGTATTCGGACGATATTATTGTTTACTCCACTTCATTGGAGGAACATATTTTATCTCTAAAGAAAGTCTTTGAGAAACTGAGAGACGCCATTTTGAAGTTGCAGCTAGACAAATGTGAATTCATGAGAAAAGAAACTGAATTCCTGGGACATATTGTCACAACAAATGGCATTAAACCAAACCCAAACAAAACTAATGCAATCACAAATTTTCCGTTACATAAGACACCTAAACAGATAAAATCATTTTTGGTATTATGTGGGTTCTATTTACATCGAATCATTTAAAAGACTAAAGGTTATGATAACTTCAGAACCGATATTAATTTTTCAAAGCCCTTTTCGCTAACGACTGACGCGAGTAATGTAGCTATTGATGCAGTGCTATCACAGAACCATTAGCCCGTTTTTTATGCCAACAGAACGCTGAACGAACACGAAATCAACTATGCTACTATTGAAAAAGAATTGTTAGCTATAGTTTGGGCGAAAAAATATTTCAGGTCATATTTCGGCAGGCCATTTGAAATAATGATTGATCACAAGCCATTGGTATGGCTCAATAATATCAAAGAGCCGAACATGAAATAACAAAGGTGGAAAATCAAACTTAACGAATTCTATTATAAAATAAAATATCTTCCAGGCAAAGAAAACTATATCGCGGATGCTCTTTCCCGCACAAAGATAGAAGAAGTCATGGTTGGCGAAGTCGCAAACAGCGCAGACGAAACTGTACATAGTGCTAATAAAGATAATTTAAATTATATAGCCATAACGAAAAGACCAATCAATTTCTTCACCAGACAAATAGAGATAGAAAAAGGAGACAGTGACACAACAAATGTAAGCCACTACTTTCAAAAACTAAAGATTAAAATAATCTATAAAGAAATGACACTTGAACTCGCCAAAACCCTCATTGAGGAATATGTGTGCACCAAGAAAAGCGCAATTTACTTCCCTAATGATGAGGATTTTCTTATCTTCCAGAGAGTATTTACAGAAATCATAAGCCCTAACAATTTCACAAAACTATTAAGATATACCACGAAGCTAATTGATATACTATACCTAAAGAGACATAAGGAAGTTTTACATCCAGGTATAGAAAAAAACATTAATTGGTTTAAAGAAAAATACTATTACCCGGATAGTCAAAAGCTAATTCAAAATACTATCAATGAATGTGAAATCTGTAATCTGGCAAAAACAGAACACCGAGACACAAAATTGACATTTGAAACAACACCAGAAATATTTAACACAAGGGAAAAATACGTGATAGATTTTTCTCACGGGTAACAAGATTTTCCTATCTTGTATTGATATTTATTCAAAATTTGCCTCACTAGTTGAAGTAAAATGTAGAGATTGGCTAGAAGCGAAAAGAGCCATTACTAAAATATTCAATGACATGGGAATGCCACAAGAAATTAAAGCGGACAAAGATTCAGCTTTTATGTACATAGCTTTGAAAAATTGGTTAAGATCCGAATGCGTACAAATTTCTGTCACAACCAGCAAAAATGGTGTATCCGATATAGAAAGATTTCACAAGACCGTAAATGAAAAGCTGAGAATCATCGGTAGTGAACAAAATATTGAAGATAGGTTTACAAGATTCGAAACAATCTTATACGTTTATAATCATAAAACTAAACATAATAGTACAAAACGATCTCCCGCAGACATTTTTCTGTATGCAGGCAGACCAGACTTTAATGTACAATAAAACAAAATCGATAATATCGAATATCTTAATAAGAATAGGCACGATTTTAAAGTTGATATAAACTATAGACAGGCTCCACTCGTAAAGAGCAAAATCACCAATCCATTTAAAAAGACAGGAAGGATTGAACAAGTAGACAGTAAACATTTTGAGGAAACAAACTGTTGGGTCATGCAGCCGCCAAAACTGTGCAGTAGACTAAATTTATAATCTTAATTTTGTAAGCCGAAATAGTCATTAATAGCAGTTGCGATGCCCATAGTGCATCGCACTCTCTCTCTCTTTGTTATCTACTCTTTCTCTGTTATCTACTCTTTCTCTGTTATCTACCTACATTAAGCTCGGGAGCTGCATTTCGACTGTCTGTCCCGCCAATTGTCACTTCTTCGTTTTTCGGCAAAGACTCATCTTGTGAATTTGATATAGCTCTTGATCGGCCCTAGCTGCCAGTATAATAAACAAAACCAACAGTATCGGAAAATATTCGGCTATTTATTATTCGCAACAGCTATTGTAAAAGCTCAATAGCTAAACATTTGGTGACCCCGACGTGATCGTGTTAATTTGCATGCATTAATTAATCTCGTTTATAAATAAATATATCAATATATTAAAACGCAATCGGTTGGACAAGTGAGTGGTGATTTATGTGATAGTGGCTGTGTTTAAGCGAGCTAGCAATATGTACATACATACATTGCTACATATATCAAGTGCAGCCGCCCCGCTACGTGCATTTCCGGCATTCCGCCGCACTCGACGCTTGCGGAAGGTGTTGTGCCCCACCAGTGTAGTGGTCATCAGACGCAGCCGCGGCCGAGGCCGATGCCGTTGCCGCCTGTGCAGCTGTCAACGTTTGGCAGAGGCTACGCAAACTGGGCGGATTTTTACTCCGTGTTCACGAGCATAATCGACAGCCATCCGGACCTATCCAACATTGAGAAATTTTAGCATTTGCGGTCATGTTTGAGGGATTCGGCGCTGGAAACTATCCGATTATTGGAGATCTCAAACGGCAATTACGAAGAGGCTCTCTAGAGCTTCAAAAAAGGTTTGATAATCGGCGTCTCGTGTTTCAGGCGCACATCACCGAGATTCTGGCTCTAAAGGTAGTACGGAATGGTTCAGTGGCATCGCTTCGGGAATTGTCGGACAAGTTTAACGCTCACATTCGTGAGTTGAAGGGATTGGGCACCACTGAGCAAATCGCTGGCTGCATCATAGTGCAAGTGCTGCTGCAAAAATTGGATGCGGCGAGCCAAGCTAAGTGGGAGGAGCGCTTGGAGGATCCGGTCCTTTTCAACCTTATTCCGTCGTGGGAATCCGTGGCTGCATTCCTGGAGCAACGATGCAGGACTTTGGAGGCCGTGGATTGTGCCATGGCGACCTATACGCCAGGCGTTCAGGTGGGCAGAAATCGTTCGACGCTTGTTGATACCACCCAAAATTCTCTTGGTTGCATGCTGTGCCATAGTGCAGAGCATGCCATATATTATTGCCCGCAATTTAGAGACTTAGCGCCAGTAGATCGTCTGCGCGAGACAAAGAGGCTAGCACTTTGCCTAAACTGCCTAAAGGCAGGTCATCAGCTACGGCAATGCAGCTCGAGCCGCTGCCGCACCTGTGGAATCAGGCATCATACGCTCCTCCATCTAGATGGTCCGCCTTCCTCGCAGCCACATGTTCCAGTGTCTTCAACCTCCCACACTGAGCCTTCTGCCCCGCTATCGACTTCTTCTACTCTAATTGCCCAGGATCTCGGTAGTGACCTTGTGCTGCTAGCCACTGTAACCGTTCTAGCGCAGAATCGGTCGGGACTGTTAGTTCCCTGCAGGGCCTTGTTAGATTCTGGCTCTCAACTGCACTTGGTCACCTCTCGGTTTGCAAATCAACTGCAACTTAAGAGGTCGAGGTCGTCTGGCTCCGTCACTGGAATCGGGGATTCCAATTTCGCGACTGATGGATTCTCGGTAGGAATTGCTATGCGGTCTGTCACTTCGAATTCCTCAACGAGCATAACAGCAGTTGTCGTTCCCAATATCACGGATCGCTAGCCAAGTTTTAATGTGGGCATTGGGGATTGGAAGATTCCAGAAAACGTGCAGCGCGCCGACCCGGAAATTCATAAAGCTCAGCGTGTTGACCTGTTAATAGGAGCTAGCCTGTTTTATGAGTTGTTGTTGTTGCCAGGACTGCCACTGCTTCAAAAAACTTGTCTGGGCTTGGTTGTGTCTGGAGGCTGCGCGCGCCCATGCGCTAGCGCCTTAATAGTTTCACGCGTTCCTTCTGCAGCTAGCGAGGAAAACAGCATTGATGTTGTACTTGATTCACTACTGCAGAGCTTTTGGGAGTTAGAAAATTGTCCCGGCCTAATAGTTCAAGCCACAAAGGAGGAGCTAGATTGCGAGGCCCACTTTGTTAAAAATTACCCCCGATTGCCAGCTGGCGATTACTCGGTACGTTTGCCGCTAAAACTCCATTTGGATTCTTTAGGAGATTCCTATCCTCAGGCTGTGCGGCGATTCTTGTCACTGGAAAGGAAGCTTACAAAGCACACTGGCTTGAGGGTTAAATATGCGGCGTTCATAAAGGAATATCGTCATCTGGGACATATGTCGCCTGTGCCTGCTTCCGAGGTCAGCTCGTGCCGATATTTTTTACCACATCACTGCGTCATGAAGGAGGATAGCTCTACCACCAAGCTTCGCGTTGTTTTAACGATGTGTTAATGGCCGGCCCGGTCTGGATATTTCACATCCTAATTCGATTTCGCTCGCACCCATTTGCCGTTACAGGAGACATATGTAAAATGTACCGATGTGTAAGGGTCTCGCAGGAAGATAGCTATTTGCAGTGCATTGTCTGGAGGGACTCCCCGCTTGATGATGACCTTCAAGTATACAAACTCGACACTGTTACTTACGGCACCAAATCTCCTTCTTATCCGTAAGGGCTATGCACCAGTTATCAATCGATGAGCAGGCAGCGTTTCCCATTGGATCAGAAATCCTTCTGCGCGATTTTTACGTGGATGATCTTATCTCCGGCTCCGGCACGGTAAAGGATGCTATCAGCATAATGCAGCAGACGGCTGGCATTCTTGCGAAGGGCAAGCTCAAGCTAAGGAAATGGTGCTCTATCATTCCGCTTGTGCTGGAGGGTGTGCCCGCCGAGCACAAGGAGTCGTTCCTGAAGTTTGAAGATGGTAGCGATTTCACCAAAACTTTAGGGCTCGCTTGGGATCCCGCCTCCGACCAGCTATGTTTTCGTTCTCTGCCTTTCAGACGCCATTGAGACCCTGCAGGCGCTCTGTTTTGTCTACCATTGCTAAATTTTACGATCCTCTCAGCCTGGTCGGTCCTGTAGTCACAAGGTGCAAAATCTTTTTGCAGCAGCTCTGCAAGGAAAAGCTGTCCTGGGATGAAAGCCTCCCGGAAACTCATAACACGAAATGGCTTGATATATGTCGCAGTTTTGAAATAATAAGTCATGTTAGTTTCCTTTCCCTCTGTTCGTGTTTAGCGTAGAGTCTGGTCTTGAGGTGCATGGATTATGTGGTTTCTAAAGGGGATCAAAGTTTTAGCCATTTGCTTTGTTCGAAGTCGCGCATAGCTCCGTTGAAGACCATAACAGTACCAAAGCTGGAGCTTTGTGGTGCGGATCTTCTGGCTAAAATCATGAGGTAAATAGTTGGCTTGAAAGTATTTAAAGGACGCTTCTATTGTTGGTGCGACTCGACGGTGGCACTTTCCTGGATCCGAGATGAGCCCGCCAGGTTCAACATATTTGTGGCAAATTGGATTGCTGCCATTCAGGAGCTGACACGGCTTGGCGTTATGTTCCAACATCGTTAAATCCGGCTGACATCTTATCCAGAGGATTCCTCCCGACTGAGCTTTGCGAGTCGTCACTCTGGGCTCATGGACCCGCCTATCTTACGGAGCCTGAAAGAGATTGGCCAACAGCTGTTTCTCCTGACAAACCGGTGCTTGAGCTTCGTCGAAGTGTGTTCATCTTAAAGTCGCCGTACGTGGATGTAATTGCTAGCTCCAAATTTGCAAATTCTTACCCCTCACTGCAACGAGTGTTTGCATACATTTACAAATTTTGTAGTGGAATTCGTCATCCTGGGCTCACCGTCGCACACATTCAAGAAGTTACTCAGATGATGCTGCGTTTGGTGCAGCGCGCGCATTTATGGGAGGACATGCAGTCTCTAAAAACGCTGGGAAGAGTTTCCTCGTCTAGTCCCACATGCTCTCTGGCAATTATTTCGCATTATCATGAAAACAATCTTCATGCCGGACCTCGAGCTCTTCTGGGTGCAATTCGATCCCAATATTGGCCTGTTGGGGGGAGGGAGACGGTTACCAAGGCCGTGAACAGATGCATCAGATGTTTTCGGATTAAGCCGCGGCTGATAGAGCACATAAAGGCGGACTTTCCCAAGGAGCGCTTGGAAGGATCTCACGCTTTTGAGGTTGCTGGGATAGACTTCTGTGGGCCCTTCTTTCACAAGTCGGATACACGCAACAAGCCTGCGGTTAATTGCTACGTCTGCGTATTTATATGCTTTGCAACCAAGGCAGTGCACCTGGAGCTGATCAAGGATCTCTCGACAGTTGCGTTTCGGTGCGGACTCAAAAGGTTCATATGCACCCGGCGGAAGCCGAAGCAAATTTGGTCAGACAACGCCACCAATTTAGTCGGCGCCAAGAATGAACTTCTGGAACTTCGAAGGTTATTTCTCAACAGCGAGCATCAAGGCTCCGTTCAGAATTTTTGCCTTTCGGAGACGATAGACTGGCAGTTCATCCCTCCACGGTCGACCCATTTCGGTGGACTTTGGGAAGCGGAGGTGATAACGGCCAAGCATCATTTCTACCGCGCTGTGAGTACGACGGTTCTGACCTTCGACGAGCTGAGGACGCTGTTGTGCCACATCTCGGCAGTTATTAACTCCAGACCTTTAGTTCCCATTTCAGAGAACCCTGCCGATCTGGACGTCCTAACTCCGGCGCATTTTCGCAATGGTGGTCCGCCTTCGTCGTTTGACGAGCCAGATGTAACGGGCCTTAACTATAATGGGCTTGACTCTTGGCAGCGCATCTCCATTCTTCAGCAAATCTTTTGTTCGCGAAGGAAGAATACTTGACGTTGCTCCAGCAGCGCTCTAAGTGGCGCACCCCAAAGCCTGGCGTAGCCGTGGATAACGTCGTTCTTGTTAAGGACGAGAAACTACCCCCAATGAGATGGCCTTTGGCGAGAGTCATGCAGTTGATTCCTGGCAGAGACGGCGTCGCTCGAGTTGCAGAATTGAGGACCGCGTCTGCCCATAGTGCATCGCACTCTCTCTCTCTTTGTTATCTACTCTTTCTTTGTTACCTACCTACTTAAAGCTTTGGAGCTGCATTTCGGCTGTCTGTCCCGCCAATTGTCACTTCTTCGTTTTTCGGCAAAGACTCAACTTGTGAATTTGATATAGCTCTTGATCGGCCCTAGCTGCAATTATAATAAACAAAACCAACAGTATCGGAAAATATTCGGCTATTTATTATTCGCAACAGCTATTGAAAAAGCTCAATAGCTAAACACAAACCGCGGCAGGAAGATCGTTCATTATAAACAAAATTCAAGAAACAAAAAAAGATTAATAAGAGCAAATACGATAATTCCAGAGCAGCCAGAGAAGCGCAAAGTACGCAACATATTTCTAATAATGCTTAGTTGCATGTTACCATTTATCACTATGGTCAAATGCAGCAACGTCGAAGTAAACCCAATAAGTGCAAAGAATGGATATCTTATATTCCAAACCGGAACGATGGAAATTCCAACCAGTTTCTATTTGAGTATAAACATAACAAAGACAATGCTTTTGTTCGAAAATCTAGTAACTGAAGCAAACGACTATCCCAATGTACAATATTTAGTCGAAAAATTAAAACGGGAAATAAATGGATTAAGAATTATTAACAGAACAAAAGAGGTCTCTTGAACGTAGATGAAGACGACAGGGCGGCGTTAGAGGAAAAAACATGTCAGAAGACTCCGTTAAAACCCATGATCTAAACATGGTTATCGACATAATCAACAGCGGTATAGACATAATTAATAGGCTCAAGGTGGAAAAAGAACTGAACCAACAAATTGCGATACTGATATTCAACCTACAGCAGTTTACAGAATACATAGAAGACATGGAGTTAGGTATGCAATTAACCAGATTAGGAATCTTTACACCGAAATTACTAAAACACGATTATTGGAAACACGTAAATTCGGAGAAAACGCTAAAGATAAAAACATCAACTTGGCTCAAGACAGACACGAACGAAATTTTGATTATATCCCACGTTCCTAGCGAGGTCACTAAAGTTCAGATATTTCAAATAGTTCCGTACCCAGATGAACATAACTATATTCTAACCGAGCAAATATTCGATAAGTTTTATGTATTCAATAACCAAGTATTTCATAAAGATACAGATAAATTAATATTCGACAAATGTATTGTTGGACATATTAAACAAGAGCAAACTTAATGCAAATACATTAAAACCCAAAGAAATTTCCCAATAAATTATATAGAACCAAATATACTTTTAACATGGAATATTCCTGAAACAGTTGTCAACCAAGATTGTACAAACACAAAATATTAATATCAGGAAACAACATTATTAAAATTAAAAATTGTACCATGCAAATAGATGAATTCCTAATTTCTAGTAATGTAGCAGATTTTACACAAACGATTTATATCACCAACAATCATAATAATTAGTTTGACTCTATACTTAGCATATAAGTTTAAAAATATACCTAAGAAAATTATTGTCAAATATTGTAAACAAAAAGAAAAACATCAGCACCTTAAAACTAATGTCATGGAAAATATTCAACCAGAAAACAATGTTATGATATATCCAAATTTAACGACCTGAGGACAGGCCAAATTCAATTATTGGGGGAGTGACATATCCATAAGTCCCTAAGACTTAAGCACATGCCTACACACTAATACATATACAACATGTACACACAAACACAACCTTCACTACTCTGGATGTACCCAACAGATACCTGATAAGTCACCCACTGGTAGACTCCGTTGTCTAATTTAAACAATCTATGCTCAAGCCCTCGCATCATCGTCGCGTTCCCACGTTCAAAGCTCGGACTCGCAATCCCGAAAAACAGAAGTGCAAATATCCACATGCATGCGCTAAATGAAAAATAATTCTGCAAAGCACCATTTTTGTTTTTTTTTCGTTTTGTTTTTTGGTTTTTTGGCTTCTAACCAGCGTCGATGACGTCGCTGTCGCTGATAGCTAGAAGCTGTATACATTCGTCCGATCACATGCATTACCCAAGTTCTGTTGCAGAGTTTGCAAAGGCAATAATTCCAGCGAAAGCAATAATTCTGAAGAGTTTTTTGGTGTTCAATTCGACTGTCGGTTCTACAGCTCTGGCGCCTGGCTGGTCGTCGACGACGCGTTGCGACGTTTTTCGATCAAGCCCTAGCGCTTCAACAGCATTTGCAACTGTAATAATTTCTGTGAATTTTTGCACCAAAGCAAAAATTGTATGTTCGGCCGCCAGTTCTGGCGCCTATAAAAAGACAATGTAAAATTTTTTTTGAGTCTGTCCACAATTTTCATCTAGTGAAACTGCATTTTCAAATCGGAAGTATTAATTGTGAAATACGCATAG
Source organism: Drosophila santomea (assembly GCF_016746245.2). Lineage (NCBI taxonomy): Eukaryota > Metazoa > Arthropoda > Insecta > Diptera > Drosophilidae > Drosophila > Drosophila santomea. Next base: position 24,922,205 of record NC_053016.2, on the reverse strand, counting down.
TTCATACAAAACGACATTTAATACAATGATCTACAGTATATTATAAAAAAGCAAAAAAGGTATAAGTGACACTACAAAAAAAAAAAAAAAAACTGAAACAACAATAGTGACGCAAACATTTAATAATACATATAATAACAATGACGTGATAAAACGCATCTATATGAGGACAATATTCTTTGAGTCTGTCCACAATTGTCCTCTAGTGAAACAGCATCTTGAAATCGAAAGTAGTAATTTTACATATAATAAGCATAATATATACAAAAGTGAAAAGTTATAAGTGACATAATATATTAATAAACAGAAACTGGAACAACAATAGTGACGCAAACATTTAATATAATAATATAATACATATAAAGGTACATACATATAAACATATTATAGACATTTTTGCATATGTACGTGAAAGCTGCGAAAGGTATGTACATACCCTGCTGGTGAACTAACATGCACTAACAACCAGGAAGCGGAATAACGTAGAAGAGATACCCAATTACAAAAGCCAAAACGAAATTCTTTGCCACTTACCACAACCAAACACAACAAACATTTTCTTGTAAGCATTAACTGTTAAGTACACTAAACACATACACTATACAAAAAACAAAAATATTACACACAAAACATAGCAAATTAATATATAATTCAAATTCAACTTACAAATATTCATACAAAATATATATATAAAATACAAAAGTCAAAACTAAATTCTTTGCCACTTACCACAACCAAACACAACAAATATTTTTTAAGTATTAACTCTTAAGTACACACACTATACAAAAACAAAAAAATTACACAAAATAAATAGTACAAGCAAATTAATATATATAATTCAAAAGTTCATACAAAATATTATACATATCCATACTACACCCACAACTCCCCAACTCACACACTCACATTAATGTCTGAGTACAAAACCACACACACTATTGTAACAACTCACACGCACACATTAATGTCTAAGAACAATATGTAATTAAAGATCGAGAGCCCTTCGATTAAGCTTAGCTGTCATTTACGCACAGCATCATATTCCAAAGTCTAGACTTTGTGGCGAGCCAACGTCGTCCCCTAAACAATCGATCACTTGGCGAGGCCAACTGAAATAACAAATCGTAAACATTTGACCACTTTGCGAGGCCAACTGAAATAACAAAAACTTCCGCAATGGTCTCAGGATTCTCCAATTACTCCTATTTTTCGGGAGCTTTTCTCTCCTATTTTTCGAGAGCTTCTCTCTTAATAAACAATTATAACTTAATTCTCTTAAACTTCACTCTTAAGCTATCCTAATCTGCCTATATAAACTCAAACATGTCCCCATAAGGCAGTTCAGTTCTGAGTACGCTATCAATAGGCATAGCTTTGCTAAAGCCCATTTCAACTTGGAAATCCATTGTCCAACTAAGTGATAATCCAAAGGCTCTAGTTCTTCCTCTATTGGAATAAATAAAACGTTTAATAATACATCACAAACCAACCGCGTTATTTTTATACCCCTTACTCGTAGAGTAAAAGGGTATACTAGATTCGTTGAAAAGTATGTAACAGGCAGAAGGAAGCGTTTCCGACCATATAAAGTATATATATTCTTGATCAGGATCAATAGCCGAGTCGATCTGGCCATGTCCGTCTGTCCGTCTGTCCGTCCGTCTGTCCGTCCGTATGAACTCTGAGATCTCAGGAACTACAAAAGCTAGAAAGTTGAGATTAAGCATACAGACTCCAGAGACATAGAAGCAGTGCAAGTTTGTCGATTCATGTTGCCACGCCCACTCTAACGCCCACAAACCGCCCAAAACTGCCACGCCCACACTTTTGAAAAATGTTTTGATATTTTTTCATTTTTGTATTAGTCTTGTAAATTTCTATCGATTTGCAAAAAATCGTTTTGCCACGCCCACTCTTACGCCCACAAACCGCCCAAAGCTGCCACGCCCACACTTTTGAAAAATGTTTTGATATTTTTTCATTTTTGTATTAGTCTTGTAAATTTCTATCAATTTGCCAAAAAACTTTTTGCCACGCCCACTCTAACGCCCACAAACCGCCAAAAACTGTCAGTGTAGAAATTTCTTCTTCGCACATCCACTAGCTGAGTAACGGGTATCAGATAGTCGGGGAACTCGACTATAGCGTTCTCTCTTGTTTGTATTAAACTCTCGGACTGAATTCGTAAATGGCGCAGTCGGTAGGATACTGAAAAAAAAGTCCTAGTAAACTCTTTATCCTTTGACAATCTAGTGAAAAGAGGAAACTTGTACGACCAAGTAACCTTTTCTGATTGTACCCGCGAATCGGCCGCAACAAAGTGATTTCGGTTTGTTTAAAGTGACTAAAATCGGTATCCGCACAAGAACCTGTGCGATCGGAGTTAATTTAAAGACCTAATTTTGTGGACCGCTTCGTGAAGTGAGACCTCCACTAAGGTGTAATACAATTAAAAGGCGCACAGTGCAGTTCACTAAGACATTAGTCTCGACATACTGTAGCAGTCTGTGAACAAAAACAGTAGCCCACTAAAATTGTATTAAACAACAAAAAGTTAAAACATTGCAGTTCACTTAAGGCATAAGTCTCGACATACTGTAGCAGTCTGTGAACAAGAACAGAAAATAACTTATAAATAAAACTAAAATGGCGTTACCAGCAGAAAATCTTTTTCAATTACTATGGCAAATACGCCAAGTACCACCATTCACTGGAGATCCATCAAAACTCAGCTCGTTCATCAGACGAATGGAATACCTGTTGAACCTATACCCTGCAAACGACGCTAGACAGAAGGCGATCATATTTGGAGCCATCGAACTTCAAATCACTGGATATGCAGAAAAAGTTTCCCTATTCGGAATGCATAATAATTGGTCAACTGTAAGGGACGCCTTAATCACAGAATTTAAGACCCAGACACCCCTGGAGGAACTACTAGGAAGATTGTACCGCACACCTCTCAAAGGTAACTTACGTCTATTTTGCGAACAGTTAGAAGATAAATCAAATGTAATCAAAAATAAGTTAGCATTAGAAAATGACAGAACTAATATTACAGTTTATACACAAGCAATGGCAACCACTATAAAAAATACAATTCAAAGATCCCTAGCGAGGCATGACATTTCAACTATCCAAAAATTAAGACAAACCGCCCAACAAGAAGGTCTCTACGAAGACCCAGTCTCAAAAACATCCGATAGTCAGCCAAGATTTAACCCAAATTCACATCAACATACACACATTAACCAAACTAAAAACACCCATCCCAACCAACGATTCGTTCCCACTTTTATTCCATTAACAAACCCTACACAGATCCAAAATACCAACTCAAGACCAGCTGAAATAAATCCAAGGTTAGCAAGGGAATTCACACAAAAACTAAATACAGGTAGAATTCAAAATCATGCACCAAACCCTCCTACCAAATGGCAGAGAGAAAATGCTAGTGCTCAATTCAGAATGGACACAGGATGCGAAAATTTTCTTCAACCAGCCTCGGAATCAGAAAGCGATTCAGAGGAAGTGGACACCCATTCCTAAAAATTAAAATGAATAATATCACTCTCAAATGCTTAGTGGACACTGGTTCGTCTATTAACATTATGAAACAAACTTTCTTTAATTTTCCAATCAAACCTTCTAAAGTAAATGTCCACACTATAAATGGCGTTATAACATTGAACCAAAGTGTTTCATTGCAGTCAAGCAAACTTTGTCCCACTAATCAAATATTTTATATTCACAATTTCTCAGAAAAATATGATTTACTGTTAGGCAGAAACTATTTAGAGCCAACTAACACCCAAATTGATTATTCAACACAAACAGTCACTATAAATGGCTATACATTCAAATTGTGGTACGACCACATCAAAATAGATGAGTCCAAGGCTACCAATGAGTGCCCCAAGTCATCTAACCCAGAGGAAACCCCTCTACAAACCCCAAAAAAGGAGAAGACCCTCCTGAAAATTAAGCGGAAAGCCCACTTAAAACCAGATGAGTCAAAGAACACCAATGAGTGCCCCAGACCGTCTAATTCAGAAGAGACCAAAATTACCTATGTGTATCCCAAGCCTTCTAAATCTGAGGAAAACCCTCTTATTACCCCTTACATAGAAAAAGCCCTTCATGTAACATCCTCTAACTACGCCTTAGACGACGAGTTAAGAGAATCCAACGTATTCAGATTAGAACATTTAAATACAGAAGAAAGGGAACAACTTTCTCACGTTCTGCTTGAATACAATAATATTCAGAACAAAGAAGGTGAAAATTTGACTTTTACAAGTACGATCAAACATTCTATTTATACAAAACACGAAGACCCCATCTATAAAAAACCATATAAGTACCCCCAAGCATTTGATCAAGAAGTCAACAAACAAATTAACGAAATGTTAGAACAAAAAATAATTAGGAAATCTAATCCCCCCTATTGTTCTCCAATTTGGATCGTCCCAAAGAAAAGCGATGCTTCTGGGAAACCAACCAACGATTCGTTCCCACTTTTATTCCATTAACAAACCCTACACAGATCCAAAATACCAACTCAAGACCAGCTGAAATAAATCCAAGGTTAGCAAGGGAATTCACACAAAAACTAAATACAGGTAGAATTCAAAATCATGCACCAAACCCTCCTACCAAAAGGCAGAGAGAAAATGCTAGTGCTCAATTCAGAATGGACACAGGATGCGAAAATTTTCTTCAACCAGCCTCGGAATCAGAAAGCGATTCAGAGGAAGTGGACACCCATTCCTAAAAATTAAAATGAATAATATCACTCTCAAATGCTTAGTGGACACTGGTTCGTCTATTAACATTATGAAACAAACTTTCTTTAATTTTCCAATCAAACCTTCTAAAGTAAATGTCCACACTATAAATGGCGTTATAACATTGAACCAAAGTGTTTCATTGCAGTCAAGCAAACTTTGTCCCACTAATCAAATATTTTATATTCACAATTTCTCAGAAAAATATGATTTACTGTTAGGCAGAAACTATTTAGAGCCAACTAACACCCAAATTGATTATTCAACACAAACAGTCACTATAAATGGCTATACATTCAAATTGTGGTACGACCACATCCAAATAGATGAGTCCAAGGCTACCAATGAGTGCCCCAAGTCATCTAACCCAGAGGAAACCCCTCAACAAACCCCAAAAAAGGAGAAGACCCTCCTGAAAATTAAGCGGAAAGCCCACTTAAAACCAGATGAGTCAAAGAACACCAATGAGTGCCCCAGACCGTCTAATTCAGAAGAGACCAAGATTACCTATGTGTATCCCAAGCCTTCTAAATCTGAGGAAAACCCTCTTATTACCCCTTACATAGAAGAAGCCCTTCATGTAACATCCTCTAACTACGCCTTAGACGACGAGTTAAGAGAATCCAACGTATTCAGATTAGAACATTTAAATACAGAAGAAAGGGAACAACTTTCTCACGTTCTGCTTGAATACAATAATATTCAGAACAAAGAAGGTGAAAATTTGACTTTTACAAGTACGATCAAACATTCTATTTATACAAAACACAAAGACCCCATCTATAAAAAACCATATAAGTACCCCCAAGCATTTGATCAAGAAGTCAACAAACAAATTAACGAAATGTTAGAACAAAAAATAATTAGGAAATCTAATCCCCCCTATTGTTCTCCAATTTGGATCGTCCCAAAGAAAAGCGATGCTTCTGGGAAACCAGAAGTCATAGATTATAGACTATCGATTAGTCATAGACTATCGTAGTCTCAACGAGATAACCATTGACGACCATTGACGACAAATTTCATCCATTCCTGTAATGGATGAAATATTAGACAAGCTTGGACGCTGTCAATACTTCACAACCATTGATCTAGCTAAAGGTTTCCATCAAATCCAAATGGATTAACAATCAATACCCAAAACAGCATTCTCAACAAAACATGGACATTATGAATATATTCGTATGCCCTTTGGTCTGAAAAATGCACCAGCAACATTTCAACGCTGCATGAACAATCTTTAAGAAGATTTAATTTATAAAGATTGATTAGTTTACTTAGATGACATTAGGATTTATTCCACTTCATTGGAGGAACATATAATGTCATTAAAAAGGGTATTTAATAAGCTACGATCAGCTAATCTCAAATTGTAACACGATAAATGTGAATTTCTGAAGAAAGAAACAGAATTTCTCGGTCACATTATCTCGACAGACGGTATAAAATCAAACCTTAACAAAATAAATGCAATTGTTAATTTTCCTATTCCTAAAACCACAAAAGGAATAAAATCTTTCCTTGGACTATGCGGATTTTACCGTAAATTCATTCCTAACTTTGCAAAAATAGCAAAACCTATGACTCTCAAACTAAAAAAAGGAGCAGTAATTAACACAAAAGATAATGATTATATGTCCGCTTTCGAAAAACTAAAAGTACTCATCACGTCCGATCCAATCCTAATATATCCCAACTTCGAAAAGAAAGTTTCACTGACAACAGATGCAAGTAATATAGCCATAGGTGCTGTATTATCCCAAGAACATAAACCCATTGACAAACTCAACGAGAATAGACATGACTTCAGTATAGATACCAACTTTAGAGAATCCCCTCTAGTTAGATCAAAAAACAACTAACCCATTCAAAAAGACAGGACATTTAAGACAAATAGATGATAAACGTTTCGAAGAAACAAATTAAAACGAAAATTAATAAGAGTAAATATAATAACGATAATTCCAGGCCTACTCCTGAGCATGATAATCATGTTATGCCTCCCATCGACAATTAACACACAATATCTAGAAGTAACCCCCATCCAGGCCAAAAACGGTTACCTAACGGTTACCGGATCAACAGACTTACCAATAAACCATGAATATCATTACCTATCCATTAACTTAACTAAAACAGAAAATACTTATGAAGAACTTATTAAACAAACTCAACCTTTTAATAACTTACCACAAATTCAGTATCTAGTAGAAAAACTAAACAGAGAAATTAACGGTATAAGAATTGTAAAACGCAGTAAACGCGGTCTTGTTAACTTCATAGGAACAATTTACAAATACTTATTCGGTACTTTAGATTAAGAAGATAAAGAAGAATTACAACAACAAATAACCGACATATCTAAAAATAATGTACAAATAAGCGAACTCAACCACGTAATAGAAGTCATTAATCAAGGAATCGAACTGACTAATCAATTAAATCATAATTTTGAAGGAGAACAAATGATAATAAATTTCAACTTACAACAATTCACTGAATATATTGAAGACATAGAGCTTGGTTTGCAATTGACACGCTTAGGTATCTTTAACCCAAAACTTTTAAAACACGATTCGCTAATCCACGTCAATTCTGAAAAACTTCTTAATATCAAAACTTCAGCCTGGCTTAAATCTGATACTAACGAAATTCTGATAATATCCCACATTCCAAAAGACATAATCAAAACACCAGTTTTTGAAATAATCCCATACCCAGAGGAAAAAAGTAACATACTAACCGAACCAATACATGACAAATATTTTTCACACAATAATCAAACTTACACAGCAAGTTCTCAAAGCTTAGTTATAAGTAAATGTATAACTAGTATACTAAACCAGGTCCCAACACAATGTAGATACAGTAAAACACATTCTGATTTCGAAATAAAATATGCAGAGCCTAATATAATTACAAGCTGGAACCTACCCAAGACTATCCTAAGCCAAAATTGTATCAATAGAGAAACTATAATAGAAGGCAATAACATGATAAAAGCATTTAATTGTTATGTTCAACTAGAAGAAATATTAATTACCAACACAATGTTAGACTATACTCAAACTATCTATGTAAATAATAATGTAACAAAACTCGAATCACTCGAATACATTCAAACAAAAGAAATAATCGAACAACACAATCAGACGAATAATATATTTTAAGTAATAACACTCACAACATTAATTATAATTGTTATAATTGCATTATTCTACACTATCTATAAATATAAGACTATACACCAAAAATTAAATGTAAAATTAAAAAATCAAACTCTAAAAAACGAAAATATTATAAGTTCTGAATCAAACAATATTGTACCCCCCAATACCCCTGTATTGTACCCTAATCTTAACGCCTGAGGACAGGCTTTTTTCTTAAGGATGGGAAAGTAATATATCCATTCTACACCCACAACTCCCCAACTCACACACTCACATTAATGTCTGAGTACAAACCCACACACACTATTGTAACAACTCACACGCACACATTAATGTCTAAGAACAAAATGTAATTAAAGATCGAGAGCCCTTCGATTAAGCTTAGCTGTCATTTACGAACAGCATCATATTCCAAAGTCTAGACTCTGTGGCGAGCCAACGTCCCCTAAACACTGAAATAACAAATCGTAAACGTTTGACCACTTGGCGAGGCCAACTGAAATAACAAAAACTTCCGCCCACGCAATGGTCTCAGGATTCTCCAATTACTCCTATTTTTCGGGAGCTTCTCTCTCCTAAGCATCTTGTTATTCTAATGTCTTTCAACCAACCGTGTTATTATACCCGTTACTCGTAGAGTAAAAGGGTATACTAGATTCGTTGAAAAGTATGTAACAGGCAGAACGAAGCGTTTCCGACCATATAAAGTATATATATTCTTGATCAGGACCAATAGCCGAGTCGATATGACCATGTCCGTCTGTCTGTCCGTCCGTATAAACGCCGTGATCTCAGGTACTACAAAAGCTAGAAAGTTGAGATTAAGCATACAGACTCCAGAGACAGACGCAGCGCAAGTTTGTCGATTTATGTTGCGAAGCCCACTCTAACGCCCACAAACCGCCAAAACTGCCACGCCCACACTTTTGAAAAATGTTTTGATATTTTTTCATTTTTGTATTGGTCTTGTAAATTTCTATCGATTTGCCAAAAAACTTTTTGCCACGCCCACTCTAACGCCCACAAACCGCCCAAAGCTGCTACGCCCACACTTTTGAAAAATGTTTTGATATTTTTTCATTTTTGTATTAGTCTTGTAAATTTCTATCGATTTGCAAAAAACTTTCTGCCACGCCCACTATAACGCCTACAAACCGCCAAAAACTGTGTTTAAGACTCTCCTTCTCCCTTCCACTAGCTGAGTAACGGGTATCAGATAGTCGGGGAACTCGACTATAGCGTTCTCTCTTGTTTTTTTTATTAAACTCTCGGACTGAATTCGTAAATATATATATAATATACATATAATACATATATTGTTGCCACTTATACATAATAATACATTAATAAGCATACAAACATATATTTGTTGCTTAATACACACAGTTCAAATAGGATGTAATACATGTCAGCTAATCAAGGAAGAAACACACCCATAACGAGAAGCTTAGCTAGAGCACCGGAAAGAGCAAGGGCGATTAGAGTTTTGCAGCCTCTAGAAATAGAAGTAGAAGAAAACATTCTTATACGAACTGAACAGACCACCATGACGCAAATAACCAATAGAGACGTAATGGGTGAACTTCAAATACCCGATGCAATTAAACTATTACCCATGTATGATGGAGACAAAGAATTAGTAACAAAGTTTATTACAAGCATTACAAGAATTACTATTAGGAGTAATTAGAGACAAAATAGTTGGACAAGCAGACTCCTGTCTGCTTAGGGAGAGAGTAAAACTAAATTGGGTTGATATTAAGCAAGCATTATTTGATAATTTCCGGGAGTCAAGAAGTGAAGAACATTTATTGGACGACCTTTTTGAAATCCCATATAAAGGGTTATCTATCAAATTGGTATACCAAGAAATATCAGGCATAAGAGCAGCGATACTAGACGATAAAATACGCAAAATAAAAGAAAATTCATATGAAAAGACTTGCGTACAGAAGTTCATGGCCGGACTGAAAAACCCGTTAAAATGGACGTTAAAAGCTCAAAATCCAAAAACATTAAGACAGGCAAATGAAATAGCAAAAGAGTTCAGAGATGAATATATGAAAGATAGAGCTAGGCAAGACTATGAGAGACAAAACGGGTACGTTACAGCTATAACAATAACAGTAATGAACCAACTTACGAAGCAAGACAGCAAAACGACAACAGTTATAACACATAACAACCAACTAACACAAATTACAATAACAACCACAACACAAACCGACAAGAACAAGGGAACAGTAACCGGGGACTACGAACCAAAAACGGAAACTACAACAACACCATGAGAAACCAAGAACAACAACGTACAAACTATTCAAGGAATTCAAGCAAAGTGGCGAATTCACCTTTTTCTTATTTAAATTCCACGCATTTTTTGACGGAATCATCGGAATAGACCTTTTAACGTTTTTAAACGCAAAAATTTATTTCGAAAATGTAATCTTAGTAACCCCCAATACAAAAATCGAGATACTTCAAAGAGAAAAAAGATCAGAATCCCCAATAAAACTAGATGCAAGGACAAGAACTTTAGTAGAAATACCAGTAACAGAAAGGGAAGAAGAAATATATATAAACGAAATAGTAATACAAGAACGAATATATATTAACGAGGGCATTTACAGAACAAATAATTATACAGCCAAAGTAGAAATAATAAACGAAACCGATCAAGACAGAATGATAAATGCTAATTATCCGATACAGGTAAAAGTATATAATGCAGAGAGTTTTACAGAAATATACACGGCAAAACATACAAATAGTGAAAAGAACGACAATAAAGTTAGACTCAATATAAGAACAGAACACCTTAACAAAGAAGAAAAAGCTAAAATTTTAGAACTTTGTAAACAATATAGAACCTTATTTTATAACGACGGGGACCAATTGTCAGTAACAAAAGGAACAAAGCATGATATTAGACTGTCAGACGAACAACCCATATTCGTAAGACCCTTTAGGTACTCTAAAGGAAAACGAAGAGATCAAGAAGCAAGTTTCCGAATTATTACGATCAAGGTATAATCAGAAATAGTGGCTCACCATGCAGTGCACCCGTTTGGTTAGTACCCAAGAAAAGCGACGCCTCTGGACAAAGAAAATGGAGGTTAGTCGTAGATTTCAGAAAATTGAATGAAAAAACAATTAACGACAAATACCCATTACCATTAATTGACGAAGTACTGGATTCGCTAGGAAAAGCAAAATATTTCTCTACGTTGGACTTAAAAAGCGGGTACCATCAAATCGAAATGAACCCAAAATTCCAAAGGTTCATTAACAACTTGTTAGGAGATATAGTAGAAAAATATCTTAGATAGAAACTCACCGTGCAAAACTGAGTACATACCGCTGGTTTTTGTTTTTGAATTATTACTTTTTCATTTCTTCTTTTTATATTTTGCTATTTACGCCTAATTGTAAGAAATAAACAAAGTGTTCAACAAAAAAAAAGTTTTTGTCATTTACATTATTCGTTTAATATTTTGTGAGCTCAAAAATGAAAACGTTGATCGTGGAATCACTTTTGCTCCCCACTGTATATGTAAAAAAATCAAAACCATAAATGTACATTTATTGTACAAATATCTGGAATATATATAAAATATAAAATATTATCTAAAAGTATGTACTTTTATGTTTTCTATGCTACATTTTTGATCGCCATTGAAGAAAGGGAAGTCACACATTAAGCGAACGGTACTGTAAATGACAAAAACGATTTTTGTTGTTTATTGCGTTTCTCTTTAAATTTTAAATCGTCTAGATTGTCAGTGTTTTATTAAAAAAATTGCGACGGCTTTCAGATTTGGCTTTTTTATTTATTTATTTTTATTTCCCGTCATTAACAGTCATATGAATGTATATTATCTATATATGGCAGATGTTTGCCTTTCCTCTACCAGGATAAATCAAGAAGGCTACTGATACTGACATTGATAGACTTATTATATTTAGACAACATAAAATAACGGGTGTTTTTTTTAGAGCTATAGAACTTTAAGTTGGCATTACTGTTCAAGATGGCGACCGATTTAACAGCTGTCAAGTGATTTATTCTCAGTTTGGTTTGGCAATTCGTCATGCGTGCTTACAAAATCCAACTCGTGCAAGAATTGAAACCAAACGATCATCAAGCAAGGCGTAGATTCGTCGAATGGGCCCAAAACGAGATTGCTGTTGTTCCCGATTTTTCATAAGCCTCCAAGATCTTGTGATTTAACACCGCTAGACTACTTTTTGTGGGGCTATGTAAAGTCATTGGTCTATGCGGATAAGCCACAAACGCTAAACCATTTGGAAGACAACATTCGCCGTGTTATTGCCGATATACGGCCAAATATGTTGGAAAAAGTCATTGCAAATTGGACGTCCAGATTGGACTACATCCGAGCCAGCCGTGGCGGTCATATGCCAGAAATCATATTTAAAATGTAATGCCACAAGATTATCTTTCATGTCAATAAAATTCATGTCAATCGAATAATCCATCGTTGTTTTATTGCAATTTAAAGTTCTATACCTCTAAAAAAAACACCCTATATATATTAAACCGGGACTGTGTTATATTCTTTGGGAACACTTCCTCTATTTTAGTTAAAACGCACTCAATAGACATTTTTATAATAATTAATTCGTAAAATTATCCAGAAACAATCCTCAGTATTGTAATATAAATATTCTGGAATATTTTTTTCGGAAAACATTTCAAGTAATGCTTACAGAGTACTTCACGGAAATATGAAAGAGGGTCTCACGACCGGCAAAATGGAATACAAACATTCCTACTTGTGGAACTTCCCAGCGGGAGCCTGGGATTAACGTGTTTTTGCCCAGCATTTACATGCGAAAGAGACAAGGACGCCGTCTATAGATACGTACGCACTACGTTGTTACCTGGACTGCTGGCGTAAGTCTGTATAAACTGAGCAGGCGAACAGCCGCGACCGACCAGGACAGTGCTAACCCAGTATCTGTTTCGCTTTCCGTAGCTCAAGCAACCTCCCTAAGCCTCCTCGCCACCAGTCACGAGTTTTTCCCTGTTTTTAGGTTTATTTATTAAATTTTCTTTAAAATGAGACTAACAATAGGTGTATTAAAAATTAAATTGAATATTAACTAACAGAAAACAATTTGAGGTCTAATACTTATTGCTGAGCTTAACAATGTATTGTGTTGTAGGCGAGATTGGTTAGAAACGCTGGTTAGACCTATGACCAAATGTTTAGGATAAAGAGGTATTTTGGTATGGTAGTTCGCTTCTCATTCAGACTTACAATCCGATGTAAACAGCTTTTAAAAAAGTACTGGACCCTTTTGTCGATTTGACGATCTTGTTGTTCTTCTGGTCCCAATACTTTAATTTTTAGATCATATTTAGCCTATTCTCAAGAAAGTCAAGAGTGGAAAAAGAAATTTGATTATTCTTACATGACTGAAAACTTAGTATCGCATCCGATTAATGTTAGTTAACTTACCATTTCTAAACGTCTGTAGGACTATGCTTGGAAAAGTCCTTATTTGTAATCTTATTCGTGGTGAAGTTGATAGTGAAATGGTAAGTCGGCAAAACTCCTGTGTTACAAGTATATTCAAATTACGTAGCTATTAGCTGGATGAACCTTACAAAGTATCATGTTCTGATCTCTAATTCTGACTCTCTGGTGCTCCTAACGCAACCATTACTAAGTCTTTTTACACAAAATTAGATCTTATCTAATTTTTTTTTGCTGATCATCATTAAACAGCTTTTTTCTCGAACGCTGAAGTCGATTTACTAGACAACCGGATACCCGTTACTCAGCTAGTTGATGTGAAAGGAAGAAATTGCCACATTTGGTGGACATTACAATAGAAAACTATATTCTAGTGGATGGGAGTAGCCAAAATGTGTGTCGAATATTAATAGAAATTTGGAAGACAAAAAAAAAAATATATCTTAAACATATTTTCAAAAGTGTGAGTCTTTCTAGAATTTGCATAACTGCATACTAAGGTTCAACTTTTTAGCTTTTATAGTTCCCGGGCAGACAAACGAACATGGCCAGATCCACTCGACATCGGCTTCTGCCTATTACATACTTTTCAACGGATGTAGTATACCCTTTATAAAAAAACAAGAGAGAACGCTATAGTCGAGTTTCCCGACTATCTGATACCCGTTACTCAGATAGTGAAAGTGCGATGGAGGTCTTCAACACTGACAGTTTTTGGCGGTTTGTGGGCGTTAGAGTGGGCGTGGCAAAGTTTTTTGGCAAATCGATAGAAATTTACAACACCAATACAAAAATGAAATAATACTAAAACATTTTTCAAAAATGTGGGCGTGGCAGTTTTTGGCGGTTTGTGGGCGTTAGAGTGGGCGTGGCAACATGAATCGACAAACTTGCGCTGCTTCTATGTCTCTGGAGTCTGTATGCTTAATCTCAACTTTCTAGCTTTTGTAGTTCCTGAGATCTCGACGTTCATACGGACGGACATGGCCAGATCGACTCGGCTATTGATCCTGATCAAAAATATATATACTTTATATGGTCGGAAAAGCTTCCTTCTGCCTGTTACATACTTTTCAACGAATCTAGTATACCCTTTTACTCTACGAGTAACGGGTATAATGAGCAAAGCAGTTCTTTATCTTATTTAATGGTAATCAAAAACATTTTTTTGTGACTGGAAATCGCATTTAATTACCTTAATTATTCCAAAATTAATATAAATAAAATTTACAACTTCGCATACAATTTTATTTTCCAATAGTATACAAAATGATTTGGAATAAATGTAAATCTTATTTGAAATGTGAATTGTTAAAATTTGTTTAGTATTTGCTTTAAAAATGTTGTTTGATAATATAAATAACTTACATTTTTTATATTAAAGTGTGAAAATCTGAATATTTTAAATTTTCCAAACTTTTAAAAATCAAAAATTTTTCATCTATCCTTCGTTGTATTTGTATTTTGTTATATTTTTTTTTAGTATGAGAACAGAGTTGTAAATTTTTAACATATAGAAAAATCCTATTTTCCACACAAAAATCCAAAAAGACGTATTTTAAAGATTCGGTTGTACACAATTTTATGTCTTGCAGTAACCTTTAAATAGCAATACAATTTTAAAATTTGGTATCGTTCGTTTTATGGCATATTTAGAAATGTGGATTAGCCTAATCACTTAAACATCGAAGAAGGGCTTTCCCTGCTAGTCTTAATAAATCACATTAAATTATGATAAAAACTTTATTATTTTTTAAAAGCGGCCAGCTGGTCATAAATACTTTTTTATAATTTGATGTACTTAATGGAATTTGGAAAAAGTGACGTGATTCGAATATCTTATTAATATAATTAAAAAATGTTATATTGATTATGAATATTAAATCAAAAAGAGCGTATTTAGTTTGCCACAATCGAGTTATTTTTTTATATTTTTGATCGTCTAAATTATTTTATTTTAGAACTTTTATTTAAACAAAGCAACTGCCCCTCAACAAAACTTAAATGTTTAAATTCATTGTTTTGGTAAACTTTTTTATAGATCTTAAATATTACGACGTTAATATCCCAATATTATACACGTTCTTTACATCAGGTAACCTAAATATTAGTTATTTTTAAAATAAATAAAAAAATTAATGCATTTTACGAACATCACACATAGTTTTAGTTCCTATCTTTAGAGAATATTTAGGGCCATTTTTCATATTCACACGTAAGTGAAAATTGTAAGAATCGGAGGATGTCTCATTTTAGCAAGCTTTTTGTTAAAAGCCCTAATCTGAGATCTGAGAAAATTACGATAAAAGTTACCCTAATGGAGCAATTGTTTTTACTATATACTTAAACTCTTAAAGCCTAAAGCGCATTTTCTGGTTGTCGCTCCTTAAATTTTAAAGTTTCTTCGAAAATCAATGATTTTAAAGCATCTCGAGAAATGTCATCATTTTCCATATTAATCCGAAATGGCACTTCAGCAACAGGCTGGAAGAAGAATAGAACAACGTTTTATTAATATATTTATAGAACACACATCAACGAAATTAAGCTATTTATTGTAAGCCTTTTCCAGTCAATGCGTTTTACTGATTATAATTAAATGTTTAATGATTAATATTTTTTTTATTAATACAGTTTGCGTTCAGTGGCGAGTTTGTATGCACAACGAAAAGAGCCCTTAGAGCGACGTTTGTATCCATTTGCAACACGGACGTGTGAAGGGAAGCGGATATGGGCGAAACATTGACCGATCGTTTTATGATCAGGCGACAGCTAAGCTCATGGGGCAGGGAGAACTGATGACTGACGAACGGTACTAATGAAATTATTTTACAAGCACTTCTAATGATTATTCTCCTTATGTTGTTCAGCAAGCTTGGTCTGGCCACCTGGTCGCTAAGCATCTGATACCTAATCCTCTGCCCAAGTCCTTTTTCAGGACAAGAGCACTAATAGACCTTACGTAGGTATAAGCTGGCATGCACAATGTTCTCTATCTCCCATTTATGTAGTCTGGTTATCATCCGTAAAATAATCATAGTTTAGAAGGCAAGGGCACAAAAAGATCGGAGTCCGGGCTGGACTTCGGTAGATCTCTTCTGCCCGGATTTGTCTACGCTATGGTAACAACGTCCTGCTTTCATTCACAGTGTCGCAATCGATCTCTTTGTATGCCCAGATATGCAGCCACGCTCCGTGAAATGATAACCACTTTACGTTACCAAATACTGTAACCGGAAGAAACGCCTTGCCACTATGCCAACTCCCGCCATAAATTAAACCTCCAAATTATTTGTCCATAAAGGGTCTCAACCGTCATTGATTAACCTTCTGATCCCACCAGGATAGCCATGGCTACTTCATTGGTTTCTTCTGTTGCCGCTGTTACTGCTACATACAGATTCGTACAGATAAATAAGTTTAACCTTGTAAAATGTCATTAATTTGCTCTTTCAGAAAGCCGTTAGCCTATAGAGCGAGCCAACACAATACGAACGGCATCCCAAAATACGGGAATACTGCATTCCAATATTTCTTAACGGTGCACTGGACTTTTACCTAGTCTGATTTTCCAATTATATTCGTTCTTTACACGGCAGATATTAAAAGAGCATTTACATTTAACCAAAGGCACTTGTTGTAAATACCAAGTTTTTCACATAACTTTTTAATTTATAGTCATTTATTTAATCATTATTTAATTTCACAAACAAAATGTATCTTCCTATCCTATCAATCCTTCTCGATATGTAGTAGGAAGCGTCCATTGGCATAGTCACAAATCGGCCAAGCCGATGTGTGATAGATTACACGTGGGATTAATAAAGTGCCATTTGCTGTGTTTCCGGGACGGCAGCATTGTTTTACATTTCTGAAAAGATATTCAGACCGATTTATATACGACTCGCAATTTAGGGATAATATAATAGCTACGTATTAAATTATGATGGTTTCTTTTATGGAAGTAAATTAATTGTCCCTTCGCGAAGCATATGATAGATTCTTTCTCCCTGATGTGATGGCGCTCTGGCAAGTATACTTTAAGTATACTTTGAAATCATCAATGTAAATGTTTAGTACGATTAAACAGCTCGCCTTTTTTAGTGAAGTGTGTCGATTTCTGATTTAAAGGTATCTCGTTGATCTTCCTTGAACAGTAGGCCCTTTGCGCACATTACTTAATTACAAATAATTGTATCGCTGGTATGTTGGCTCTCTTTACTACCAATATGTTTTTCCGAATCTCTTTACGCTCGCTATTAGAAACGGTGCGTGCAGTGGGCGGGTCTGGCCATTGGTCCTTTGGTTGTCGAAGAAACAGTGGACCATTAACCCATTCGGCGACGTTGGGTTTAGAGATGACCTTTGTGGCCGAGTCTGCTACGTTTAGCTTTGTCGAAACCCAGCGCCATTGATTAGCGTTCGTGGTCTCCATTCTCTCTCCAATTCGGTGCATTAGAAAGTAGTAAAAGTTGCTCGGGTCTATGTCAGCCAGGAGAGTACCTTTCTAAAATCAGTCCAATATGTGTGTTGATCGGTTTTAATATTACGAGTTTTGCAAACCCTTTGAGCTAGGCGTGCGCCGATTAGTGCAGCAAGTAGTTTCATGCGTGGAATAGAAAGTGGTTTATTGCTTTTTGCTACAACCTGTGATACCGTAATGTCTCCGACCTTTTTTATGCGAAAATAGCAAACCGCAGCATATCCGAACTCGCAGGCGTCGACAAAGGTGTGTAGTGCAATAGTGTCAGCTATATGTCGTGGAATTTGAATTGTTGCGGATTGGGCAAGCAGGACTTTCCTTATCATTTCATTCGCGCAAATCAAAAAAAAATATTTAAACATGTCAGATTTCGGTTCTTGGAGCCAAGCATGCACGTTGAAGCGATTGGATCGTTCCACTTTCCTTCTCTTAGTTTTCGAGGTACGTCTAGCGATGCTTTTCGATGATGTTTTGCGCACATACAAAAGATAATTGTTCCCGGGGTATTCCTTAAGAAATTTTGAAGATAAATGCAGGGAAAGACCTCAGAAATACCTTGGGATTACCTCAGGAATTTTCCTCAGGGGGTTCCTCAGGAAAAAGCCTTGCGGTTTTCTCTAGAATATCTGTATAATATCTGTAAATACCTTTAAAAATACATGAAAATCTCGCAAAAATTTCTGCATTTAATTTAAATTTAATTTTTATTTATTCTTAATTTAAATAATTTGTTTTTCTGTTATAAAATTACAGGTATACATACCAATCAAAACTGGAAAAAAAGTTGGGAATGCTTTTAAAGTCTTTTTCCCTTTGAGGCCGTCTATGTTATATGCGCACTGATTTTTATAATTAACTTTATGAATGTTTGGAAAAAACACTTCACTAGTGCCACAATCGAATGCAAATGCAAAAGGAATGGGAAGAAGGGAAACGAAACCGAAAAATTTGACAGACGTATGATAGGGTATTTCCGACAATTAAGATATATTGTATTTGGAATTACATAGGCAAATAATTAAACGCGTACGCTTTGGCGTTGTCTATAGCGACCGTTTAATTTCATACAAAATGTTAAATCATTAAATCAACAAACATTAACCGTCAGGGCAAGCGAGAAATTTGAACATTTTCTGGAATATCGGTAGAAATTAAGGAAAAAATAATAAAATAAAATGAAATAATAATCAAAATTTTGGGCGTTGGAGTAGGCGTAGCAAAAAGCATTTTTAGCTCATCTAAGTAGAACTACTCGTATTGTCAGACTGGCGACCACAATTCAAAATCCTGAGAACTATCTTGGACAACATTCATCTACATTCCATTTAACCCGAGTTCCTAACAAAACCAGCCTATAACGCAAAGAGTAACCAGCTCAGCAATAGTTATTATTACTATTAGATAAGGTAATGATTGAAGATTAAATACATAAGGTACATCAAACTAAAGGCAAAATTTAACCAAAAAGTATTTTGTCCGTATATGCTAACTTCATTCGTTTAATTCTATTGCTTTGGATCGATGATCGGCTCAGGAACACCAGCGAGTAACCGACCACTTTGGCCGTACTTTCATCACAGTTCTTCTGGGTTTGACCGGAAAGCCGTGCTATTATGGTTTTTACCGTAAATTGCTGCTTTATATACATGTCGACGAGAAACTTCTTAAACGCGTTTTATAAATGGCTTCTGCAGGGACCTATGTAGATGTGTTTTTTCGGGCTGATACATGGCTTTTCTAGTAGTGGCATTAAGTAGTCGTCCCTTATAGACTTCGCGGGGATCTGCATTAAGTCCAGGCACAGTTTCTACTTGCCCATTTTCATCTTTATCACGACTATGGGCCAGCTGTACGTCCTTTGTGAGGGCTCTTCGCATTGATCTCTCCTTGAACTTTGGATTGTTTGGTTTTTCGTCTGTCAAGGGAAATCTTTGCTATATATAATGTTCCTCTGATGTTGCGGAATGCTTTGAGCTCTGCTCCCAACACTTCTTTGCCTTGTGTGAGGAAGTTCTAGCCTAGCACCAGCACCAACGCATCCACTACTCCTGCTAATAAGGAGTTGTCTGTTGCTGCTGATCTCGCCTTCTACTTCGAAATCTGCTGTGATTAAGCTTCAACTTCCATCGAAAACCTCGTCCGTCAGGATCAACAGTGCTTCCTGGTAATTTACGTTAAAGAATATCAATGCTATTCGCTGCGTTTTCTTTAATTTCTTGGCCCCTTCCTCTCTTTTTATATCGCAAGGGCTTTATTACGGTATGCATGTAGCTATTAAATAGTTCACAAAAACCCGAAGTTCCTCTGCTGCACCTCGTCTGCTAGCCAAAGGAAACCAGCAGGTACCTTTTCAAGTATAACTTTCAAAAAATCAACGTAATTGATTCCAAAAAATATAGATGGCTTAAATTATGAATATATATAAACTGTAATTGTATAGTCTACATATATTCTAATTTATATCATCAAATAACAAAAAATTATTTGAGAAACTTCAGAAAAGGGATGTATAAGGATGAATAAATGTATATTTTGCAGATTAAATATAGTACCTCATCTCCAGGATCATAATACTGCTCTAAATAGGGATGTGCAAGAGCTTCCTCGACAGGAATCCGTTTATGAGGGTTAAATGTTAACATTTTCCCAAGAAGGTCTAAAGCCAACGCATCAGCATTTGGAAAAAGTTTCGCCCAAGGTACATTTGGCTTAAATGGTAAAGACTCCAAATAGTTCCGTGCCTAAAGTCGGAGAAATTGTTAGCTATTTTGAACTAATAATCTAGTTTTTACTTGCCTTTTCGTTAATAATACATTCTAAATCGTCCCGGGACGGCGACCCCAACACGCCAAGAATATGGTTAAGTTGATCCAGATAATGTTTTCCAGGGAATATTGGCCGATTACTTAACATTTCAGCCAAAATGCAGCCAACGGACCACATGTCAATTGATTTAGTGTATCCTTTTGAGTTAAGCATAATTTCAGGTGCTCTATACCACCGAGTAGCAACGTATTCTGTGAGAAAGCCAGTATGGTCATGCTCGGGATCTGCAATACGAGCCAATCCAAAGTCGCAAATCTATAAAATAAGTGCAACAGAAATAATTAAGTTTTTTTTTGTTTTGAAAGTCTAGTCTAGTACAGTATAAGTTCAAGGAAAATTAAGCATAAAAATATCATTTTCAGTTATACGGTAGCATGGAAGAATAATTAATATATAGTGAATTTTGACCCATTTTTCAACTCGTACAGTTCAATGTTATACCAGATTGGTTGTAAATACATATGAAATTATTGTAAGTAAGGAAATGATAACAAAAGAAGGTTCAACCGATGCATATTTTTGACAAGAGTTCATAAGACAACCACTGGAAATGTTCATTTCTTCGTGAATATATACTAATCTCTTTCCCGATAAAAATAACACTTTGCGATGAAAAATAACAAAGGTCCCATTTGATTTATATTTATTATACCTTTTACTCAAAGCTATAAGTATCATAATTAAAAGTATGTGGACAGGTAGAAGAAATATAATCTTGCTGGAGATGTACAGTGGGGAGTTTTGAGTTTACATATATATTAAACGAATAATGTAAATGACAAAAACTTTTTTTTTATTGAACACCTTGTTTATTTTTTACAATTAGCCGTAAATAGCAAAATATAAAAAGAAGAAATGAAAAAGTAATAATTCAAAAACAAAAACCAGCGGCATGTACTCAGTTTTGCACCATTTTAGAAAAAATACAAAATAAATTCATTATTAATATATTTTTCAAGACCCTTATTTTCTATGACATTTTTCTTACATTTTCACATACTTTTAAATAGTTTTTCGAAAATTTCATTTTGGAATATTATTCCAGTCCTGTTCAACACGCCCCCAAAGATTGTCCAAGTTGGATGGAGCTGACTGATACTGTCTGAGCCGTCTCTTTACGATTGACCATAGGTTTTCAATCGGATTGAGGTCGGGACTTTGCACTGGCCACTCCATCATCTTAAAATTTGGGTTTCCGAGCCATTCTTGAACAATTTTCGCAGTGTGCTGAAAAGTGATTTTCTGTTCTGGGAAGGCACACTTGTCAAGAAAATTGAGAAGATGGGTTTGCAAAATGGGTTTGCAATAAGGGTCTTGGAAAATATATTAATAATGAATTAATTTTGTATTTTTTCTAAAATGGTGCAAAACTGAGTACATGCCGCTGGTTTTTGTTTTTGAGTTTACTTTTTCATTTCTTCTTTTTATATTTTGCTAAACAAGGTGTTCAATAAAATTTTGAATTTACATTATTCGTTTAATATTTATGTGAGCTCAAAAATGAACGTTGATCGTAGAATCACTTTTGCTCCCCACTGTATGTCCGTCCTTATGAACAGCGGAATCTCCGGAACTATATTATTTACATATAGTAGAAATTACGAGATAAGACAATAAAGCACCGCAAGTTTGTTTCGGCACATTGCAGCGACCATTATAATGCCCACAACTCATAAAAACTTGTATACATGGACCAGAAATCTTCTTGACTGAAAATATTTGAGCTATTTTAGCATTTAGCTAAGTCCAAATTGTAAAATTTTGTATTGTATTGAGTAATTATGCATTGAGTATGCATTAAATGTGACCGGCGCCGACCAACTCTGAAAGCATTCGGTTGCCTACTATCATATCTCACATTGCCTAGCACATGCAATAAATAAGTTACAGATATCTAAAAGTTTAAGAACTCTACTATATCTGATTGGTCCCTTTCCTAAATCGTACGTTTTGCTTACTTGATGCTCTTACTAGAGATGATTTTATATATTTTATCTACCCAAGAAGCGAAGTGTTTTACACACATACAAATGCTTACCCGAAATCGCCCTAAAAATTACACTGTAAATTCAGAAAATATCCCTAAAAAGGAGCCATTACCAACTTGCGCTCAATTTAAGAAAAATTAACGCTCAAAAGAGAGCATTATATTGCTTTAGTTTTATGGTAGGTTGACTTTGAAGTAGGCCATTTCCTGAAATGTATGGCAAATTTTCTTGCATTGGGATTATTTCCATTAAAGTATAGGTGCACTTTAAATCGAGAGCATTTAAAAAAAAATTTTGAAAAATGTTCCTAAATTGAGGGTAATTTCAAAGCCCTGAATTAAATTTGTTTTCAAAAAAATTTCCCAAATAAAACGATGTATTGTTGTTTTTATATTTTTTTAAGATGTTTTATTTTTTGTTTTTACTTTTTTATTAGTTTTAATTATATAAATATGTATATATTACACTAAAATATTTAATCAAAAGGTTTTCTTAAAAATAAAACTAGTACTGATTTATGTTTGTGTTATTGTTAGAGAAAATTGCAAAAGATGTCAAGATGTTAGACTGCTGTAAAAGTGACGAGGCATTCATACATGCGATGCTCGTTGTACGAATACTACAACAGCAAGAGAAAACGCTGTAGTCGAGTTCCCCGACTATCTGATACCCGTTACTTAGCTAGTGGAAGTGCGAAGGAGACTCTTCAACAGTAACAGTTCTTGGCGGTTGGTGGGCGTGGCCGACTCAATAAAAATTCCCAAGACTAATAAAAAAAATGAAAAAATATCAACCCCTTTTTCAAAAGTGTGAGCGTGTCAACTTTGTGCGTTAGAGTGGACATAGCAAAAAGTTTTTTGGCAAATTTATAGAAATTTACCATCAATATACGGACAGACGGCATGGCCAGATTGACTCGGCTATTGATCCTGATCAAGAATATATATACGCTTCCTTGTGCCAGTTACATTCTTTTCAACGAATCTAGCATACCCTTTTACTCTACGAGTAACGGGTATAAAAACAGGATATTACTTACATTTTTTGCCGTTTCTCCCGAAATTTTCATAGTAGATGGTCCCTTCAACGAATTATTCGTTAAGATGCTAAAATAAAGGAAAAAATATGTAAACTTAAGTTTTTATATTTAACATCCCATTAACCTTACATAAATAACCTTAATTTTGTTTTATTTTTTGCGTATTGATATACACGAAATTTAAAGAATACATATACTTACCAGAAGAAATGTTGAGGAAGGCTTCGCCTCCAAATCGTCCAAGTCTGATGTCATGTAATTGTTGTTACAACAATTAATGCACAAATAACATTCACGAAAGTTCCACGAAAACGGAGAACATGTTTATTGCTCTCTCTAAATGCTCTTCATTTTTTTTGAGAATAAAGTTAAGCACAAAACCAGAATAACAGAGACATTTATGTCCAAATGGCCTTAGTTTTAAGGCAAATTACCCGTTGATTTAGAAAAGTATTATTAAATTAAGAAATAAAACATGTTCATGGCGCGTGTCTTGAATTCAGGTTCCGTATCCTAGCTTTAAGGGTGTGTTGTGGGCTTTATTTTTTCTAGGACGATTTTCAAATAATTTTTTCTATGAGTGTAAAGTAAGATACAAAAGTTTTGAGTAGGCAATTTACTTATACGATCGCTAAATATTACAGGACTTTGCATATGGGGCAGGACGTTAGAAACATTGAATATATGGTTGCTCTCTGAGATTTGCTATATTTCAAAGACCCTTTGTAGACTGTACTTAAATTATATGCCATATATGTTCCACACTAACTAGGTTTATTAACATTGCGGCCACTTTTTCTTGGCAAGTATAAATGCTAGAAAGATTAAGCAAGAAGATTCCAAAGACATAGACGCAACCCAAGTTTGCTGAGACATGTTGCCACGCACAGTCTAACCTTTAAAAAATGTTTTTATACATATTTTTATACCCATTACTCGTAGAGCAGAAGGAAGCGTTTCCGACCATATAAAGTATATATATTCTTGATCAGGATCAATAGTCGAGTCGATCTGGCCATGTCCGTGTGTCCGTCCGTCTGTCTGTCCGTCCGTTTGAACGCTCAGATCTCAGGAACTACACAAGCTAGAAAGTTGAGATTAGGCATACAGACTCCAGAGACATAGACGCAGCGCAAGTTTGTCGATTCATGTTGCCACGCCCACTCTAACGCCCACAAACCGCCCAATACTGCCACGCCCACACTTTTGAAAAATAATTGATATTTTTTCATTTTTGTATTGGTCTTGTAAATTTCTATGTATTTGCCAAAAAACATTTTGCCACGCCCAAAGCTGGCACAGCCACAATTTTGAAAATTTTGTTGATATTTTTTCATTTTTGTATTAGTCTTGTAAATTTCTATCGATTTGCCAAAAAACTTTTTGCCACGACTAATCTAACGCTTACAAACCGCCAAAAACTGTCACTGTTGAAGACTCTCCTTCGGACTTCCACTAGCTGAGTAACGGGTATCAGATAGTCGGGGGACTCGACTATAGCGTACTCTCTTGTTTTTGATATGCAAAGGACAAGAGCCCTCAGAGCGACGCACAGTGGCGCATTAGATACTTTTCCTAAATTAAATTCAAATTTTGATGACAACGGATCGTTGCGGATATCTTAAGCTTCCCGACAGGTAATAGTTCAAAAGGGTTGAATCCAAAAAATAATTCAAATCGGTTCAGTATTTTAGAAGTTACACGTGTTCAAAGTTGAACATTTTTTGGGTTGCAAAAAAAGCAGGTATTTTTTGTAGAAAATTCTGACTTTGCGGTCGATTTTTAGGTAAAATATGTAACCGACCGGCTTGGTTATGGTCTCTAGGCAAAGGTTCATCAAATCTCGGTTAAATAAAGGTAGAATAAATGTATAATATTCTTTGCAAGTGCAGGAATACCTGTTTTGCCGAAGTACTAATTTTCACATATTTTACAACTTTGATGGAGTATATAAATCGATTCACTACCATTCCCCTACCATTTTTTCCTGTATTGACAGCTTGTTTTTCAATCCCTGACTTTGTAATGATTTTAAATGAAAGTATAATGATTAACTATTCTTCAAAAATATTAAATTAAGTAAAATTGAATGATTATTTTTAATTATTTGTAAAAAAAAGGTTAAAATATATGAAAAATTTACAAAATACAAAATAAAAAAAAAAACATACATTTATTTATTTTTTTTTTTTAAACATTAAATATGTACCATATTAGCATTTTCAAAAAAAAAAAAAATGAAGAGTATTTGTCGAAATGTGATACAAATTGAGAAAACTGCCTCTAAAAACATTAATTTTCGAGTCTAAAATCTACTATCACACCATATTGTATGACCACTTAATCGAAAGGTATTAAAACTACCTTTAATTTAAAATTAAAAATTTCATTAAAAATTATGAAAATTTCTCAACTGGTTCAAGAGTTATGATTTTAATAAAGCAAAAGTATGTAATGCGCCACTGTGCGTCGTTTGTAGTCTAAAGTATTTTCATACTCCAATCCAACTGTGTCCATTATGGATTTTGCTGGAATTGAGAGTATTTACCCTTTAGCATTAACTACTGCTTTATACTGAGTATGATTCCCGCAATATTATGGAATGCACATTTCTAAATTGTAAACAAGAGAGAACGCTATAGTCGAGTTCCCCGACTATCTGATACCCGTTACTCAGCTAGTGGAAGGGAGAAGAAGAGTCTTAAACACCATTTTTGGCGGTTTGTAGGCGTTATAGTGGGCGTGGCAGAAAGTTTTTTGGCAAATCGATAGAAATTTACAAGACCAATATAAAAATAAAAATATATAAAAATATTTTTCAAAAGTGTGGGCGTGGCA
This sequence comes from Drosophila santomea, assembly GCF_016746245.2. Taxonomy (NCBI): domain Eukaryota; kingdom Metazoa; phylum Arthropoda; class Insecta; order Diptera; family Drosophilidae; genus Drosophila; species Drosophila santomea. Next base: position 24,895,567 of record NC_053016.2, on the reverse strand, counting down.
GTTTTGGGCGGTTTGTGGGCGTTAGAGTGGGCGTGGCAACATGAATCGACAAACTTGCGCTGCTTCTATGTCTCTGGAGTCTGTATGCCTAATCTCAACTTTCTAGCTTTTGTAGTTCCTGAGATCTCGACGTTCATACGGACGGACAGACGGACGGACAGACGGACATGGCCAGATCGACTCGGCTATTGGTCCTGATCAAAAATATATATACTTTATATGGTCGGAAACGCTTCCTTCTGCCTGTTACATACTTTTCAACGAATCTAGTATACCCTTTTACTCTACGAGTAACGGGTATAATTATGTAAAGTGTAAACTTCATAGTATTTTGCCTAACAATCCCAAACATTAGTTCTGTCTCATCAAATTCTCGCTTTCGTCCATATTTACTTAAATAGCTAACGATATTTTTCAAATGAAAGACTCCACATTAAAGGTTTATTTCCTCTCTTAGATAAGAGTCTTTTTTTGCCTAAACTTTACGATTTTATTCAAAATGTATTAATCACACCATTTACCAGCTGCTTAGCGCTCTACATTAATATATTTTATAGTATAATATTAATAGTTATTTACATACTTTTAGGTCGCACGTCTTGTTTAACAGTAAATTACTTGGCTTTAAGTCCCGATGCAAGACGTTTGCTGAATGGATATATTTAAGTCCACGCAATATCTGATATAAAAAGTAACAGATGTGATCATTACTAAGCCTCTGAAATGAAAGCAAATATGGTTATCATTAATACGAGGTAAAATAAATATATATATATATATATATATATAGCAAAAAAGAAGAAAAAAAGCTTTAGTCTGGTGCGGAGTAAATATTTATTTGTAGAATTTAATTTGTTTGGCATATCGATGGAAATTGGAAAGGAAACTAATAGAATTAAAGTAATCAAAACAATTTTTAATATTTATTTACGCCAATGGAAACATAGAACATTGTCTGGCTACTTACAAATATACATTACGCTTATATCCTATATAAAAAATAAATTACAAGGTATTTTTTAAACTTAAGTCTATAAGCTTCCCAACTAAAGCAAATGCTTGCAGGAAGAGATTTAAATAATCGCAAGACCCCAAAGATGGGTTCATTTCGCGCATAAATGGTCTCGGCAGTGGCTTTATTAAATGGGATCAAGGTGCAAAGACTTCTTGCTGGAATATTTATATTCATAAACACCAAAAAAAATAATAACTATTAATGTTTCCGTTTAATATATCATTAACAAACATCAGCCCAGTTATTGAACGGCGATCCTCCAATAAGCAAGGACGGGAATCAGGGAACTGCAAGGACTGGAGTGCAAATTTAATAAATTTTGTCTGAAGCCGTTCAAGTCTATTGACATGAACAGTTGGGCTCAAATAATGGAAGCATATTCCACCCTAAAACGGACGAAGGCAGAGTACACAGATAGACACTAGTACGGATCTCTGAACTGAATGGTATTTCGCCTAACAAACCCAAACATTGCATTAGTCTTTGGAAGAATATAATTCGAATTCCCATAAAAAAGAACTTCCAAGTCCAAAATCTCATTTAACAAGGACAAAGGTTCATTAATTATGGAGCAAGAATAAGCACTTCTTGACAAGCATTTGCTAGTTCGTACCAACATTGTATTTGTTTATATCTAAAGGATGCTTACTTTACTTTACTTTAAGTGCACCATTTGCAAATTCTATCCAAATCACACTGAAGCAAGAAGCTAATAGTGTTAATTGTCATATAGCTTCTGAGCTGATCGTCGTATAGCAGGTAATTAGAGAATTGTAAGAATTGTTAGAGAATGAAAAGCAAAGGCACAGATAACTACCTTGATGAAATCCAGAAGTAGCAACCCCACCAATCTCGACATAATAAGTCCTATTTGCTATATGATGTTATCCAATTTAAAACGGAACAATGAATACCAAGCTTGGAAAGTTTGGCCCGCAAAGCAAAATGACCAACTTTGTCAACGGCTTTTGTGGTGTGTACACCGAATCAACCTGAGAATGGGCTTTTACGTCAATTGCAACATCAAAAAATGTTTTTGTCGTAATACTTAACACACGTAATACTAAATTAATAGACTTTTGTTGTAAATGTCCATATATCTATGTGTATAATTGTATACATGAGAATGGTTTTAACATGATCATATATGGACATATGCAAAAGCCTCATTGATATGCTAATGATAGAAAGAGATGACTAATGTGTGCAACAGGATTATCGGGACTATTCCAGAATTGTGAATTGTCTTTTCGGTCTTCGTTCGCTTTTACGCCGCTATGGTCCTTCAGTTGATTTTAGATGACTAGTGTGTGCACATTGAAAAGAATAAATATTAAAACTTTAAAATTCCTTTGTTTAATAGAGGCTGGATAAATATATGGTGTTTCTTGGTTGTATTCTTGGTCTAAACAATAGGTTAAGGGCCCAGACACAAAATAATTAAATAATAGTGATTTTAAATAATAACTGTTGCAAAAGAAACTGAGTGCAAGAAGAACAACCAAAATTTGACGCCAAATTTGTGCTTGTGTAAGTGCACACGAAATACAGAAACTGCTAAAGCATATAGTGCAAAAAGGAAAAAGAAAAAAAAGAACAAGAAAAAAATTTGGACGCAGAATTTGAGGTTGTGTAAGTGCACACGGATTACAGAAACTACGTGCTAAAGCATAAAGTGCAAGAACAAAAAAAATTAGACGCCGAAATTTATCAGACAAGGAATACGGAAAAAGGTAAACGGAATATGAAGGCATTTAACGGTGATAAAAAATATTATATTGAAGTACTTGAGCGATTCGTTTCTTAACATCGCCAATGCCGAGAATAATGCCAAGCAGATTTTGGAAAATCTTGATGCCATTTATGAACGTAAAAGCTTGGCTTTGCAACTTTCTGTCCGGAAGCAGTTGCTGGCCAGAGAACTGCAAGAGTGGCATTTTTTGCAACCCTAATCACACTCAACAAATTTGAGTGCGGGTGCCACTCACACCAGTCATCGCAGGTACTTACAAACACCCGCTCAAAATATTCGAGTGTCTGCAAACACCCTGGTGCCTACGCACCCGAATCAATGCGGCACCCTACGTCGCGGGTGCCGATCACTCGCCACTCATAACGAAGGGTAGAGAAGGCAAACATGCAGAAAAAGGCAAGTGCCTTTTGTTTCGGAAACACCCGGGTGTTTCGTTAAACATATATTATGTTTCGGTAAACACCCGGGTGTCTGGTAGACACTCGAGTGCCTGGGGTTACATAATTACTGAAAAACGGAATATATTTGCCAAAAATCTGTAGATTTATGCATTCTTTTTACAGAAATTTAACCAACATGAAATAGACATTTCTTTTTTATATCTTATATAATTAGCTTTGTTAAAATTTTTAATATTTGCTTCTCATAGTTAACTTTGTAAATGTATACTTTTTCTTTTTAAAATGATAAAAAAAAACAAGCAAAAAAACAATAGACATAGAATTGTGTTAAATAAGTATAAATATTATTTAATAGTATATATAATATATTACGAGGGTCGTTTGATAAGTCCGTGACTTTTTGAATAAAATATATTTTTTTCGTCAAAGAAGCGTTTTATTTCTCAACATAATCTCCTTTTAGCTCTATACATTTAGTCCAGCGTTTTTCCAATTTTTTTATTCCTTCCAAATAATAGGTTTTCTCAAGGCCCTCAAAATAGTCGTTTGTTTCTGTGATGACCTCTTCATTTGACCCGAATCTCTTACCGCCGAGCCATTTCTTCATGTTTGGAAACAAAAAATAGTCACAGGGGGCTAAATCTGGAGAATATGCTGGATGGGGTAGCAGTTCGTAGCCCAATTTATGAAATTTTGCCATGCTGACTACACACGTGTGCACCCGTGCATTGTCCTGATGGAACAGCACTTTTTTTTTCGCCAAATGCGGTCGTTTCTGCTTCAAATCAATATCGAATCTGTCCAAAAGCTCTGAATAATATTCGCCGGTGATCGTTTTACCCTTTTCAAGGTAATCGATGTGAATGATACCTTGTGCATCCCAAAAAACTGTGGCCATGACCTTGTTGGCCGACAGACCCACCTTGGCCTTCTTTGGTGCACGTTCACCCGGAGAAACCCACTGTCTTGATTGTTCTTTGGTCTCTGGTGTGGTGTGGTGGATCCATGTTTCGTCTACGGTAACGAAACGGCGCAAAAATTCGTTTGGATTGCGGTTGAACATCGCCAAACACTCCTTTGAAATGGTCACACGGTTGCGCTTATGGTCGTGTGTGAGCAATCGCGGCACCCATCGCGCGGAAAGCTTTTTCATGTCCAAATATTCATGTAAAATGTGATGTACCCGTTCAGTTGAGATGCCTACAGCCTCAGCTACCTCACGCACTTTCATTCTCCGATCATCCAATATCATTCCATGGATTTTGTCGACGATTTCTGGCATGACGACCTCTTTTGGGCGACCTGAACGTTCGGCATCACTTGTACTGGTACGACCACAACGGAACTCAGTAAACCATTTCTTAACCATTGAAATTGATGGTGCAGAGTCCCCATAATATTTATCAAGTCTTTCCTTGGTTTCGGTGATGGATTTTTTAATGCTTAATTAGCACACGAAATTCACTTTTTTCCATTTTCGTTAAAATTCACGAGATCGTCTGCTTTCAATGCCTATAAAACGCAAACCAAAAAACGCAGCTTTCTCAAAATTTTACAGTCAGCTGTTAATCGATAACTGCTGACAGGAGCAGTGTTGTATTTAGAGCAGGTGCGCGGCAAATACAAAAAGTCACGGACTTATCAAACGACCCTCGTATTTAACAATATACATATATATATATTATTTAATAATATATATAATAAATTGTTTAATAGTACATAAGTTTGTTTTTTGTTAAGACATTAGATACATCAAAACGCAAAAACATGTGCCAGACCTTTTTCTTGGGTGTTTCCATTCACCCTAAATTTTTTGAACCGACTCGCTTCTATCCATACAATTTTTATGCATACAGAAAAGTCCGATCTTTGCTTGAGCGTCACTCACCCTAAACTTCATTGCACAGCTGACATCCTGGTGTTTTGTGCATGTACAAAAAACACCCTGGTGGCAAAACACCCGGGTATTTGTCATTGCTAAAAATAGAGTGTTTCCAAACACCCGGGTGCGGAGACTCCCGGTGTTTAGCGGGTGCACTTAGGGTGCCGGTGGCTTGCTGCAGTTCTCTGTTGCTGGCATTGAAGTTAAAGGGCGACACTTGTCTTGTGAGTCATTTCCATTTTTTTGATGACTTGATAGCAGAGCTTATTGCGTCGGGTGCTAAGATAGAAGAAATGGACAAGTTATCACATTTACTTTTGAATAACTTAGAATATGAACCAATTTCGAACTATGGTGTTGCTCGAACTAACAATTGCCACAATTGCCAAAAATTGTTCCCCCACAATTTAGAACACAGTTGGGAATGCTGTATGGTAAATAAACAGATATATTTGGTCTGACAACAGAACCAGTATCGCCAAACAATTTACATATACAGTGGCGAGCAAAAGTGAGTGCATGTTCATAACTTTCGACTTTCTCCGGGTCTACGCCAGCAGTATTGTTTACCATCTGACTGCGAGACAGCACAAAGATTGGACCACAGATGATTGGAAACGTGTTGTCTGGTCTGATGAGTCCAAGTTCAACCGTTTCCAGTCAGATGGTAAACAATACTGCTGGCGTAGACCCGGAGAACGGATTCAAAGACACCATGTGAAGCAAACGGTTAAACATGGCGGCGGAAATATAATGGTCTGGGGATGCTTCACATGGTGGCAAGTCGGCCCCCTGCATTTAATAGATGGCATTATGCGAAAGGAGGACTATCTGCATATTTTGCAAACCCATCTTCCCAATTTTATGGAGAAATGTGCGTATTCGGAAGAAGATGTTATTTTTCAACAAGACGGCGATCCGAAGCACACAGCGAAAATTGTCAAGGAATGGATTGGTGAACAAAATTTCAAGTTGATGGAGTGGCCAGCACAAAGTCCTGACCTCAATCCGATTGAAAATCTTTGGTCAATCGTGAAACGAAGGCTCGGACAGTACGACTCAGCCCCAACAAACATGACCAATCTTTGGGAGCGTGTACAAGATGAATGGAACCGAATTCCCAAGGAAGTCATTGAAAACTTGGTAGAGAGTATGCCATCTCGAGTAAATCAAGTAATTCATAATAAGGGGCTATGGACAAAATATTAAAAATTAATTTTTTCTTTATTTTCTTATAACGTGCAAAAGTGAGTTTTTGCGACTTTTTTTGGTTTTTATTTTCTAAGTCTTCGCTGAATACATATTGTTACGTTTTTTTTTGTCCTATTTGTTACGAATAGGATAGGTAAACAAAAATAAAAAAAATTATTGGATTACCTGCTTTAGTTTTGTTTTTATAGACGATGAAAGTCGAAAGTTATGAACATGCACTCACTTTTGCTCGCCACTGTATAAGCAGAAACTGAGATTGAAAGATGACAAACCAGTCTTCATAACAAACAAGAGAGAACTTTATTGTCAAGTTCAACGTTTATCTGATAACCGTTACTAAGCTAGTGGAAGTGCGAGGGAGAAATTTGCTTTTTTTTTGGCAAATCGAGAGAAATGTACAAGAGTAACAAAGTTGTGAAAAATATTAAAAACATTTTTCGAAAGTGTGGGCGTGTCAGTTTTGGGCAGTTCGTGGGCGTTAGGGTGGGCGTGGCAAAACGTTTTTCTGCAAATCGATTCCAATTTAAGAAACTAATAAATATATGAAAAAATCAAAACATTTTTCAAAACTGTGGGCGTGGCAGGTTTGGGCGTTTTGTGGGGGTGGTACAAGTACAACAATTTATCGATTATTAGTACCAATAAAATCTCTCCCAGACTCAGATAAAAAGAAATGTCGTCAAAACAATTAAAAACTGTTGTCCGTTGCAAAAAATATATCTTCATTTTCAACAATAAACGGTTCATACCGTTTTAAGCGATTACCATTTGGTTTAAAGCTAGCGCCTAATTCCTTTCCACACCAACCACATAAGAATAAGTAAATTATAATTTCAAATGAATTGTTGATCTTGAGTTTATAAATTTATAAATGCAATTTTTAAGGGGGGAAATAGGGGTTGGAATATTACTATTCCCTTATAAAAATATCATTGGCCCTTATATTTAAGTATTTTAATTATATATCGGTTTTGGCCACACTAATATTATCGCCTTCCGGAAACAAGCTCTCTCTATCTGTCTTGCGTTTTGATCTCTGCTGTGTGCAGCTCGTGGTGAATGATGTTTCAACAAGGAAAAATAAAATATAAAAGAATACAAATCATAAACATAATAAGAGAGAACGCTATAGTCGAGTTCCCCGACTATCTGATACCCGTTACTCAACTAGTGAAAGTGCGAAGGATGTCTTCAACACTGACAGTTTTTGGCGGTTTGTGGGCGTGGCAAAAAGTTTTTTGGCAAATCGATAGAAATTTACAAGACTAATACAAAAATGAAAAAATATCTAAACATTTTTCAAAAGTGTGGGCGCGGCAGCTTCGCGCGGTTTGTGGGCGTTAGAGTGGGCGTGGCAAAAAGTGTTTTTGGCAAATCAATAGAAATTTACAAGACTAATACAAAAATGAAAAAATATCTAAACATTTTACAAAAGTGTGGGCGTGGCAGCTTCGGGCGGTTTGTGGCCGTTAGAGTGGGCGTGGCAAAACGTTTTTTGGCAAATCGATAGAAATTTACAGACCAATACAAAAATGAAAAAATATTAAAACATTTTTCAAAAGTGTGGGCGTGGCAGTTTTGGGCGGTTTGTGGGCGTGGCAACATGAATCGACAAACTTGCGCTGCGTCTATGTCTCTGGAGTCTGTATGCCTAATCTAAACTTTCTAGCTTTTGTAGTTCCTGAGATCTCAGCGTTCATACGGACGGACAGACAGACAGACGGACAGACGGACATGGCCAGATCGACTCGACTATTGATCCTGATCAAGAACATGATTTTCAATAGGTTATGGGCCGAGATTACGGCTGTGTCTTAGATTGTGAAATTCATTTTTGGTTTGCTTTAAGTTGTGAAATTCTACCGCATAAATAGATTTGAGTGTCTTTTTATACAAAAAATAGAAAAGGCAAAACGAAACATAAAGCCTTTTGACGGGGAAAAGTATTCGGTGCGGAAATTTAGAATCAGAGCCCTATTCGCAGAATTAAATGTTTTAAAAGTAATTGATAAAGATATTCTTATTTTAAGACGTTCGATGAGTTGATGAGTGAATTTCAAGCGTCGGGAGCGAAAATCGAAGAGATGGACAAATGTCTCACTTACTTTTGACCTTGCCTTTGTCATACAATGGGGTAATAACTACGATTGAGACTTTAGCTTTCGTAAAGAACAGATTGCTCGATCACGAGATAAAAATTAACAAGAGAGAACGCTATAGTCGAGTTCCCCGACTATCTGATACCCGTTACTCAGCTAGTGATAGTGCGAAGGAGGTCTTCTACACTGACAGTTTTTGGCGGTTTGTGGGCGTTAGAGTGGGCGTGGCAAAAAGTTTTTTGGCAAATCGATAGAAATTTACAAGACTAATACAAAATAGAAAAAATATCAAAACATTTTTCAAAAGTGTGGGCGTGGCAGCTTTGGGCGGTTTGTGGGCGTTAGAGTGGGCGTGGCAAAAAGTTTTTCGGCAAATCCATAGAAATTTACAACACCAATACAAAAATGAAAAAATATTAAAACATTTTTTAAAAGTGTGGGCATGGCAGTTTTTAGCGGTTTGTGGGCGTTAGAGTGGGCGTGGCAGCATGATTCGACAAACTTGCGCTGCGTCTATGTTCCTGGAGTCTGTATGCTTAATCTCAACTTTCTAGCTTTTGTAGTTCCTGAGATCTCGACGTTCATACGGACAGACAGACGGAAGGACGGACAGACGGACATGGCCAAATCGACTCGGCTATTGATCCTGATCAAGAAAATATATACTTTATATGGTCGGAAACGCTTCCTTCCGCCTGTTACATACTTTTCAACGAATCTAGTATACCCTTTTACTCTACGAGTAACGGGTATAAAAACGATAGCAGGGACATAAGTAGGAAAGTGATGAATGCAGTTGCTTATAACAGCAATAATATGTACAAATCATTTAAAAATAGTAATAGCGTAATTCGTAAACCATTTACGGGAAAAGGAAAATATAATATCAAGTGTCATTACTGTGGAAAGAAACGTCATATTAAAAAAGATTGTTATTCGTTAAAAAGAATTATAAATGATAAAAATAAAGAAAATAACAAGAAAGCAAACACAGCAACATGTTAAATCGTTTTGAAAACAATAAGACCAAATTTTTGGATTCTGGTGCTACCATCTAAATAATGACGAGAAACTTTTCTTGGATTGCATCAACCTGGAGGCGCCTATGAAAATTGCAGTTGCCAAACATGTCGAATCTATTTTTGCAACGAAGCGTGGAATTGTTGGACTCAACAATGGAAACCACATCTCGCCTGAAGATGTGCTCTATTGCCAGGATGTTGCAGAAAATGTAATATCTGTGAAGTGACTTAAACAGGCTTGCATGACCGGAATGTTTGGCAATACCGGTGTTAAGATATTCCAAAATGAATCTGTTGCTGCTGAAAACTCAGGTACGTTCGATACCCCGATTCTTAAATTTAAAACCTATATTAAATGTGGAAAATAAAAAGAATGAATATCGGTTAAGGCATGAGAGATTAGGTCACATTAGAAAAGGCAAATCTTCTTGATAAGGTTAATGCAGTTGATGAGATTTGTGAAGCATGTTTAAATGGTAAACAAGTAAGATTAGGTCTATTTGTAATATACCCCTGTTTGTAATACATTCTGATGTAGCACCTGTAGCACCTGTTTCGACTGACGACAAAAACTACTACATTTATTTAGGAAACACATATCTGATGTTTTTACAATTTTTGGATTTAGAAATTTGTATCAAAAAGTGAGGCGCATTTCAACCTTAAAATGGTTAATTTGTATATAGATAATAATAATATAATACCTTTATAGCGACATGCGTCAATATTGTATAGAGAAAGGGATAAGTTATCACTTGACTGTGCCGTATACACCGCAATTGAACGGCATATCAACAAGAATGATCAGGACAATAACTGAAAAAGATCGTAGCATGGTAAATGGTGCTTAATTAAATAAAAGCTTCTGGGGTGAGACTGTTCTGACAGCCACCTATTTAATTAATAGGATTCGAACTAGAACACTTGATAATTTTTCAAAAACCTCGTATGAGGCATGGCACAATCGAAAACCTCTTCTAAAATATTTAAAAATATTTGGCCTAACAGTGATGAAAAGTCATACAAAACTATTTTAGTTGGTTATGAACCAAATAGTTGGGACGTCAATAATACGAAATTCATTGTCGCAAGAGATGTAATTGTAGATGAAATAAATATGTTCAACTCTAGAGTTGCAAAAAGTGAAATTAATATCCCGAATGACAGTAAGAAGCCTTATAAAAAAAGGTTGTGATAAAGTTAATATCCTAAATAAGAGTAAGGAATGTGATAAAGAAAGTATTCAGAATAAGAGTAAGGCTAATGATGCAGCTTGTAAACTATATGAAAGTAAAGAAAACAATGAAATAGGTATCCAAAATGACAGTGTGGAGAATGTTTGATTATAGAACAACCAACTGAAAGTGATGAATGTGTGTCCAGAAGTGATAGGCTAAAGAACAAGCCACAAATATCGTACATGGAAGATGAAATTGATTGTTACAATTACATTTTAAATGCTCATACTATTTTTAACGACATTCCAAGTTCGTTTGAAGAAATACAAAGTGACAAATCTTTATGGGAAGCTGCTATTAAAACTGAATTGGATGCCCATAATTTAAGTAATACTTGGACAGTTACAGAAAGACCGTTAAATATAACGAACTAGGAATTCCAATTAGGTATAAAGCCAGGTTTGTTCCAACGGGGATTTACTCAAAAATACCAAGTAGATTACGAAGAGACTTTTGCTCCTGTAGCTAGAATTTCAAGTTTCCGATCTATGTTATCATTAGCAGTCCAATATAAATTGAAAGTACATCAAATGGATATAAAAACCGCTTTCCTAAATGGCATGTTAAAGTAGCAAATATATATGAGACTTCCTTAGGGTATTCCATTTAAAGGTGACAGTGTATGTAAATTGAATAAGGCAATATATGGACTCAAACAAGCCGCTAAGTGCTGGTTTGAAATGTTGGTTCGTAAGATGACATCAGAGAAAACATTTTTGTGCTTTTATATGTTGATGACGTTGTGATAGCTACAGAAAATATGGTAATGTAGTAGTAGTAGTAGTAATTGTGTATAAGCATAGTAGTATAAGTCCCATTGCAATATTAGAACGTAAGAACCTAATTATAAGAGTCGCGAATGTAAACAGTATACACACACTTGCTGAATAAATGAAGAGTCAGTCGTCGCTGAACTGTCACAGATCGCACACTGAAGCTCAGAAGTGGTCGGACCTACCGAAGTGATAATTTCAAAAGAAAAATAAAAATCGGCATTAATGAATTGTAATCCTGGCAATTACACATTAAAAGAACTAAAAGCTCTGTGCGTACAAAACAAACTTAAAAGTAGTGGCACAAAAATCGAATTGATTAAAAGACTTGAAAATATTAAATTTGAGTGGTGCGCGCTTGAAAAAAATAAAACAGCAATGAAAAAAATCAACTCCACAGAACAAACCGGTAAAATAGACAGGGATGAAAACAACGGCAACGGCGAAGAACAAAGTAGCGAAAACGAGATAGCAAGAAGTAGCGACAACGACGGCGACACGATGACGGCAACGGTTGCACATACATACAAAGGAATGCAAGAAACAGAAGGTTCGAGAAAAGTAACGGGATCTTGCGAAATAAATGTTAACAACGAAAATGAGATCGAGCAATGTTCTGAGAGGCAGATGGTGAGCGCCAGCAACAATGAGTCCAACAAATGTTTAGCGATCCCGATGGCCAGCAACAATGATCCCGAGATGCAAATGGCTGGCAACAAGGAGCCACAACAATGTTTTGGAAACCAAATGATGCGGAACAATGTAACTATCCAAGACAGCGATATTCAAAGAATGGAAAATGAGTTGAAAATATTGAAGCTGCAAAATGAGATCGACCAGTTAAAAAATAAACAACAACGAAGTAACGACACAGACTCAAGCATTTCTTTCGAAATTTTAAAGGAGATCGTTAAGGTATACGATGGCGGAAACAATTTCAATGTTTGGATATCTCAACTTTTGAATGTCCAGAAAAATTTCAAGGTCGGCGACGAGATGATGCGTGCGCTGATTCACTACAAAGTTAAGGGCGATGCTGAAATATGGCTGTATTCAAGCACGAGCGCTACTATGGACACAGCGGATAAAATGTTAAGCACCTGGAGAAAATGTTCGTAATGTCCAAAGAATCAAAGTTGAGTATGCGGCAGAAGCTACAGAACTGCGTCTGGATCAAAGGTGAGGAGTTCTCCAAGTACTACAACGAGAAGTGGCAGCTGGCGGATAACTTAGCACTGGCAGAAGATGAATTTTTGGAATATGTCATTGACGGCATACACGATGTCAATCTACGCAATCTGGCTAAGTCGCGTTCGTTCAAGACCGGATTGGAGCTTCTGGAGGCATTCCGAAACGTTGAGTTGGGCTACGTTCCTAAGCCCAAGTTACCGGAAGACCGTAGAGCAGGAGATTTTCAGAAGCCACGAGGTAATGCAGAGTGCTTCAATTGCCACAGTCGGGGCCACCTGGCCAAAGAGTGCCGCAAGCCTAAGAGACAAGATGGGGCTTGTTACGCATGTGACTTGCAAGGACATGTTGCTAAGGAGTGCAACCAATACAAGAAGTCGAAGGGCGGGGACAACGATTATGTAAGTTATATTGAATTAACATTTTGTACAAAGAATAATATGCTGAACCCTATGTTTATAGAATGTCTCATAGATTCTGGCAGCCCGATAAGTATTATTAAAAAACGTTTTATACCAAGTCAAATTAAAATGGAAAAGTCTACTTCTTTAAGTTACGTTGGATTAAATTTAAGTAAATTACAAATACATGGAAGCGTAAAATGTTCAGTTAAATTTTCAAATAAAGATACTCCTATGTTATTATATGTCGTGGATGATGAATCTATGGGATATGCTATGTTATTGGGAAGGGATTTTTTAGCAAGAGTAAAGGCCAAAATTGTAATTGATAATGAACACGAAAAAATATCTGAAATAAAAAAAGATTCGATAGTTGAAGAAAATCAAAATACAAATAAAGAATCTAAAAGTCATTATGAGACAAACGCAGACGAACAAAATAATTTTGAAAAACAACTATTATTAATTGATTACAATGATAATGAAAATGTATATGAGATAGGTTCACAATTAAATTTTAAACAAAGACGCGAATTTATAAATGTTATTGAAGAATATTATATTAAACCAAAAAGACCGAGTGAACCGAATATAAAATGTGAAATGAAGCTAAGGTTAGAGGAAGACAAGCCGTTTAGTTTTTCGCCAAGACGCCTGGCATATGTAGAGAAAGAAAAATTACAAGGAATCCTTGATGATTATTTAAAAGATGGTATTATACGACAAAGTGAGTCTGAGTATTGCTCGCCAATTGTACTAGTAAAAAAGAAATTGGGTGGCATTCGGATGTGCATAGATTATAGGAAACTAAATAAGATCACGGCGAAAGTTAGATACCCGATGCCATTAATTGATGATTTATTAGATACCCTAGCAAACAAAGTTGTGTTCTCGAAGTTAGACCTGAAAAATGGATACTTCCATGTTTATATGGACGAAGAATCGATAAAGTATACATCATTTACCACGCCACTAGGACAGTATGAGTTCACAAGAATGCCTTTTGGGCTGACAAATGCTCCGTCTGTTTTTCAAAGGTTCATCAACAAAGTATTTGACGACATGATTAGGGATAAGAAAGTGATAGTTTATCTCGATGACATAATGATAGCGACAAAGAATATAGAAGATCACCAAGCTATATTAAAAGAAGTATTTGAGCGATTGGTTAAAAACAAATTAGAGCTACGAATCGATAAATGTATGTTTTTTCAAAGTGAGGTGAAATATTTAGGATATATAATATCAGAAAAGGGTATTAAAGCAGATGACGACGGTGTGAAAGCAATTGAAAATTTTCCCGTGCCACAAAAAGTTCATGATGTCCAAAGTTTTTTGGGGATGTGCTCGTATTTTAGAAGATTTATACAGAATTTTTCAACAATAGCAAAGCCACTCCATGATTTGACAAAGAAAGACAAAAAGTTCGAGTTTGGCCTAGCGCAATTAGAAGCATTTGATGAATTAAAAAGCAAGCTGTTAAAAACGCCTATTTTAGCATTGTACAGTCCTGAGGATGAAACAGAATTGCACTGCGATGCAAGTTCGATAGGTTTCGGATCAATTCTCTTGCAAAGGAAAGCAGATGGTAAATTACATCCAGTTTTTTACTTCTCAAAAAGGACAACGGATACAGAATCAAGGTAACATAGTTTTGAACTGGAAACACTGGCAGTAATATATGCATTAAAAAGGTTTAGAGTGTACCTACAAGGAATTGAATTCAAAATAGTGACAGACTGTAATTCCCTCACAATGACGTTGAATAAAAAAGACTTGAACCCAAGAATAGCAAGATGGGCCTTGGAATTACAGAATTATCTGTATAAACTAGAGCATAGATCAGGAACTAGAATGAAACACGTTGATGCTCTTAGTAGATGTAATACGATTTTGGTAATAGAGGAAAATACGTTCGAGGACAATTTAGTTATATGCCAAAACAGAGACGAGAAGTTGAGAAAGATTAAAGAAATGCTAAGTAAAGAAGAAAGCGAATTATATGAAATGCGAAATGGTGTGATTTACAAAAAAGTAAAAGATAAGTTACTGTTCTATGTCCCGGAAGCTATGGAAGAACACGTATTGTATAAATACCACAATGAGTTAGGCCATGTAGGGAAAGACAAAGTTACGGAAATGGTCGGTAAAAGTTATTGGTTTCCAAATGTTAGAAGTAAAGCGGATGAACATGTTAAGAACTGTCTAAAATGTATAGCTTTTCAAGGAAAAAATGGTAAGCAAGAAGGAACTGTTAATATTGTACCAAAGGGAAACACACCATTCGAAGTCATACATATAGATCACTATGGTCCGGTAAATCAAAAGAATTCTACGAAAAAACATGTATTAGTAATTGTTGATGGATGCACAAAGTTTGTGAGATTGTATCCAGCGAAATCAACAAACTCAAAGGAAGCAATGGAAGCTTTAGGTGATTATTTTAGAGCGTATAGCAGACCAACGACCGTTGTTTCAGACAGAGGGACATGTTTTACATCAGATATGTTCGAAGAATTTTTGGAATCAAGAAACATTAAGCACGTCAAAATTGCAACAGGCTCACCACAAGCAAATGGACAAGTTGAGCGAATAAATAGAGACCTAGGACCCATGATTAGTAAGCTCGTAGATGTAGAAAAGAACGCACAGTGGCACAAAGTTTTGGAAGATGTAGAGTATGCAATGAATAATACAAAGCACAGAAGCATAAATGAGCACCCAAGTATAATGCTGTTTGGAGTGAATCAAAAAGGAAAAATGCTAGATTGTTTAAATGAAAATGTATTGGAGTCAATGCTAAAAAGAAAAGAAATTAATTTAGAGAAAATTAGACAAAATGCAGAAGTTTCGCAGGAAAAAGTACAGAACTATAACAAGAAATATGCTGACGCTAAACGACTAGAAGCAAATAAATACAAATTAGGAGACTACGTTGTGGTCAAGAATTTTGATTCAACAGTTGGAGCGCCTAGGAAATTAATAACCAAATATAAAGGCCCCTATGAAATCGCCAAAGTACTAGACAATGATAGGTATTGTATCAAAGATGTGGAAGGTTTTCAGTTGACACAAAAACCATACGATGGAATATGGGCGGCTCATAATATTAAACCATGGCTTCAAGAAAAGAATTCGGTATCAAATAATAAAAATATAGAAAAGAAAAATGATAAAGAAAAACAAATGTCTAAGGTAAATGTAAATAAGAAAACCAAACCAAATGTAACAAACACTGAAATAAGTAACGAAAATGTAATGATTACAAGAAGTAGAGCGGCGAGGATCAGGAGATCCTAATTATCAGGATGGCCGAGCTGTAGTAGTAGTAGTAGTAATTGTGTATAAGCATAGTAGTATAAGTCCCATTGCAATATTAGAATGTAAGAACCTAATTATAAGAGTCGCGAATGTAAACAGTATACACACACTTGCTGAATAAATGAAGAGTCAGTCGTCGCTGAACTGTCACAGATCGCACACTAAAGTAACAATGAATAATTTCAAAAAGTATTTAATGGAAAAGTTTAGAATGACTGACCTAAAAGAAATACGGCATTTTATTGGTATTAAGATAGAAATGCATGAAGATAAAATTTATTTGAGTCAGGCTGCGTATGTTAAAAGGATCTTAAACAAATTTAACATGGATAAATGCAATGACGTCGGATCTCCTTTACCAAACAAACGGAATTATGAGTTACTTAATTCAGACGAAAACTGCAATGCTCCGTGTCGTAATCTTATAGGGTTTTAAATGAACATGATCTTGAGTACACGTCCAGACTTAACGACAGCCGTAAATATATTAAGTCGATACAGCAGCAAAAACAGCTCTGAGCTATGGCAGAGTCTTAAAGGGTTTTAAGATATTTAAAAGGACCAAGTGAAATGAAACTAGTTTTTAGAAAAAATGCATCATTTGAAAATACATTAATTGGATATGTAGATTCTGATTAGGGAGGTAACGAGTTTGATAGGAAGAGTAAAACAGGGAATTTGTTAAAAATGTTTGATTGTAATCTAATATGTTGGAACACCAAGAGGCAGAACTCCTTTTGCAGCTTCATCAACTGAAGCTGAGTATAAGGCGTTATTTGAGGCTGTAAGAGAAGCCTTGCGGTAAAGTAAAACCTCTTCTTAAAAGTATAAGCATCGATCTTAAAATCCCAATCAAAATTTACGAAGATAACAAGGATGGATTAGTATAGCCATGAATCCCTCGTCATAAACGTAGTAATCATATATGTTAGATATAAAATATCATTTTGCGAGAGAGCAAATTGAGTCTAATGTTATCTGTCTTGGGTATATTTTCACAGAGAATCAACTTGCCGATATGTTCACGAAGCCGTTGCCTGCAGTAAAATTCATGGAACTTCGAAATCAATTGGGACTTGTGATAATTGAACCAGACTTGCTGATGCTGAATTAGTTTATTGAGTTATTTGTTTGCTATACTTTGAAACGATTTTTTGTCAACATTAAATTAAACGGTGATCTGATTGGGTTTTTCTGGGTGTTTCCCGTATCCTTTGCAGCGAATGCTGGATCATTTAACTACTTCCAGAATGCACACAAACCACATAACAATAAGTAAATTATAATTACAAATGAATTGTTGATCTTGAGTTTATAAATTTATAAATGCAATTCTTGAAGGGGGAAATAGGGGATGGAATATCGCTATTCCCTTACAAAAATATCAGTGGTCTTTGTATTTAAGTATTTTAATTATATATCGGTTTTGGCCACACTAATAATATCGCCTTCTGGAAACAAGCTCTCTCTATCTTTCTTGCGTTTTGATCTCTGGTGAATGGTGGTAAATAGTGTTGCAAATAAGGAAATATAAAATATAAAAGAATACAAATAACATAAAAATACACATAGATACTAGTCTTATTGAGGATATTGAACTAAACGTGATTTTCAATACTTTCAAAGAATGATGACTAACGCATTTTCTGGTCTCGAGCCTACACAAGCATTCGTCTGTATGGATGAACTGATGGTCCGAAAAGCTTATGATTAAGAACTTATCAGAGGTTTTCGACAAATGCAGGAAATTCAATCTAAAACAAGAGAGAACGCTATAGTCGAGTTCCCCGACTATCGGATACCCGTTACCCAGCTAGTGGAAGTGCGAAGGAGAGTCTTCTACACTGACAGTTTTTGGCGGTTTGTGGGCGTTAGAGTGGGCGTGGCAAAAAGTTTTTTGGCAACTCGATATCAAAACATTTTTCAAAAGTGTGGGCGTGTCAGCTTTGGGCGGTTTATTTGGAAAATCGATAGAATAATACAAGACCAATACAAAAATGAAAAAATATCAAAACTTTTTTCAAAAGTGTGGGCGTGGCAGTTTTAGGCGGTTTGTGGGCGTGGCAACATGAATCAAACTTGCGCTGCGGCAAACAACTTGCGCTGCGTCTATATCCCTGGAGTCTGTATGCCTAATCTCAACTTTCTAGCTTTTGTAGTTCCTGAGATCTCAGCGTTCATAGGAATGGACAGACAGACGGACATGGCCAAATCGGCTCGGCTATTGATCCTGATTAAGAATATATATACCTTTTATGGTCGGAAACGCTTTCTTCTGCCCGTTACATACTTTTCAACGAATCTACGAGTAACGGGTATAATGAAAACAGCAGACCTATGAGGTGATTATGTCACATGGGGCAGGTATGATGTAGGTACTTCTTCTCAACAAAATCAAAAGACATGCCATCCGCCTTAGCCTTGGTACAAGAGGTTGAGTCAAACAACGATTCACGGCTACGTTCGCCAAGAGCCAGGAGGATAGGGACCAGAAACTGAATCCAACGGTGCACATTTGTCAACAAGACCTGTCACCTGCAGCATCGGATCCAAAGTCTAAAGCCGCTAAAGATACGAATTTCAATAAGTTATACAAAGCACAGATCCATTATAATCCGCGTAGCTGTACGCTACAAAACCATATACAAGACTCCAGGGATATTGACAACTCGATCTCAAATATGTTACATTAAATTCCTCATCGGACACGGGCTCGTCCAAAAATTTAATTTGACCACATACGGGGTCCGTCCAGTTAATTCCACATTCACAATCAAATCAATTCACGGCGCGACTAAAATCAGAAAAAATTGCTTCGTGCCTTTATGAAATACGAAAGTCATATTCTTTATTTTACCGGATTTGTCAGCATTCGACGGAATAATAGGCCTTGCCCTCTTAAAACAAGCAGGGGCATCGCAGTGCCTTTCCTTAGTTCAACTCAAATGGGGTACGGAAGCTCTGCAGATCACCAGATCACACCATACCTGCCATGATGTCAATTTCACTAACGTCGATTGCTCAGACGCACTGCCTTTAGCCAAGACTGTTTTTCTAAGTATGCTAAAGGACTGCTTGCAACCTCTAACAAAGCTCTTCACGTTGTGGTCAAGAATTATAAGAGTCGCGAATGTAAACAGTATACACACACTTGCTGAATAAATGAAGAGTCAGTCGTCGCTGAACTGTCACAGATCGCACACTAAAGTAACAATGAATAATTTCAAAAAGTATTTAATGGAAAAGTTTAGAATGACTGACCTAAAAGAAATACGGCATTTTATTGGTATTAAGATAGAAATGCATGAAGATAAAATTTATTTGAGCCAGGCTGCGTATGTTAAAAGGATCTTAAACAAATTTAACATGGATAAATGCAATGACGTCGGATCTCCTTTACCAAACAAACGGAATTATGAGTTACTTAATTCAGACGAAAACTGCAATGCTCCGTGTCGTAATCTTATAGGGTTTTAAATGAACATGATCTTGAGTACACGTCCAGACTTAACGACAGCCGTAAATATATTAAGTCGATACAGCAGCAAAAACAGGTCTGAGCTATGGCAGAGTCTTAAAGGGTTTTAAGATATTTAAAAGGACCAAGTGAAATGAAACTAGTTTTTAGAAAAAATGCATCATTTGAAAATACATTAATTGGATATGTAGATTCTGATTAGGGAGGTAACGAGTTTGATAGGAAGAGTAAAACAGGGAATTTGTTAAAAATGTTTGATTGTAATCTAATATGTTGGAACACCAAGAGGCAGAACTCCTTTTGCAGCTTCATCAACTGAAGCTGAGTATAAGGCGTTATTTGAGGTTGTAAGAGAAGCCTTGCGGTAAAGTAAAACCTCTTCTTAAAAGTATAAGCATCGATCTTAAAATCCCAATCAAAATTTACGAAGATAACAAGGATGGATTAGTATAGCCATGAATCCCTCGTCATAAACGTAGTAATCATATATGTTAGATATAAAATATCATTTTGCGAGAGAGCAAATTGAGTCTAATGTTATCTGTCTTGGGTATATTTTCACAGAGAATCAACTTGCCGATATGTTCACGAAGCCGTTGCCTGCAGTAAAATTCATGGAACTTCGAAATCAATTGGGACTTGTGATAATTGAACCAGACTTGCTGATGCTGAATTAGTTTATTGAGTTATTTGTTTGCTATACTTTGAAACGATTTTTTGTCAACATTAAATTAAACGGTGATCTGATTGGGTTTTTCTGGGTGTTTCCCGTATCCTTTGCAGCGAATGCTGGATCATTTAACTACTTCCAGAATGCACACAAACCACATAACAATAAGTAAATTATAATTACAAATGAATTGTTGATCTTGAGTTTATAAATTTATAAATGCAATTCTTGAAGGGGGAAATAGGGGATGGAATATCGCTATTCCCTTACAAAAATATCAGTGGTCTTTGTATTTAAGTATTTTAATTATATATCGGTTTTGGCCACACTAATAATATCGCCTTCTGGAAACAAGCTCTCTCTATCTTTCTTGCGTTTTGATCTCTGGTGAATGGTGGTAAATAGTGTTGCAAATAAGGAAATATAAAATATAAAAGAATACAAATAACATAAAAATACACATAGATACTAGTCTTATTGAGGATATTGAACTAAACGTGATTTTCAATACTTTCAAAGAATGATGACTAACGCATTTTCTGGTCTCGAGCCTACACAAGCATTCGTCTGTATGGATGAACTGATGGTCCGAAAAGCTTATGATTAAGAACTTATCAGAGGTTTTCGACAAATGCAGGAAATTCAATCTAAAACAAGAGAGAACGCTATAGTCGAGTTCCCCGACTATCGGATACCCGTTACCCAGCTAGTGGAAGTGCGAAGGAGAGTCTTCTACACTGACAGTTTTTGGCGGTTTGTGGGCGTTAGAGTGGGCGTGGCAAAAAGTTTTTTGGCAACTCGATATCAAAACATTTTTCAAAAGTGTGGGCGTGTCAGCTTTGGGCGGTTTATTTGGAAAATCGATAGAATAATACAAGACCAATACAAAAATGAAAAAATATCAAAACTTTTTTCAAAAGTGTGGGCGTGGCAGTTTTAGGCGGTTTGTGGGCGTGGCAACATGAATCAAACTTGCGCTGCGGCAAACAACTTGCGCTGCGTCTATATCCCTGGAGTCTGTATGCCTAATCTCAACTTTCTAGCTTTTGTAGTTCCTGAGATCTCAGCGTTCATACGAATGGACAGACAGACGGACATGGCCAAATCGGCTCGGCTATTGATCCTGATTAAGAATATATATACCTTTTATGGTCGGAAACGCTTTCTTCTGCCCGTTACATACTTTTCAACGAATCTGGTATACCCTTTTACTCTACGAGTAACGGGTATAATGAAAACAGCAGACCTATGAGGTGATTATGTCACATGGGGCAGGTATGATGTAGGTACTTCTTCTCAACAAAATCAAAAGACATGCCATCCGCCTTAGCCTTGGTACAAGAGGTTGAGTCAAACAACGATTCACGGCTACGTTCGCCAAGAGCCAGGAGGATAGGGACCAGAAACTGAATCCAAAGGTGCACATTTGTCAACAAGACCTGTCACCTGCAGCATCGGATCCAAAGTCTAAAGCCGCTAAAGATACGAATTTCAATAAGTTATACAAAGCACAGATCCATTATAATCCGCGTAGCTGTACGCTACAAAACCATATACAAGACTCCAGGGATATTGACAACTCGATCTCAAATATGTTACATTAAATTCCTCATCGGACACGGGCTCGTCCAAAAATTTAATTTGACCACATACGGGGTCCGTCCAGTTAATTCCACATTCACAATCAAATCAATTCACGGCGCGACTAAAATCAGAAAAAATTGCTTCGTGCCTTTATGAAATACGAAAGTCATATTCTTTATTTTACCGGATTTGTCAGCATTCGACGGAATAATAGGCCTTGCCCTCTTAAAACAAGCAGGGGCATCGCAGTGCCTTTCCTTAGTTCAACTCAAATGGGGTACGGAAGCTCTGCAGATCACCAGATCACACCATACCTGCCATGATGTCAATTTCACTAACGTCGATTGCTCAGACGCACTGCCTTTAGCCAAGACTGTTTTTCTAAGTATGCTAAAGGACTGCTTGCAACCTCTAACAAAGCTCTTCATTACAACACGTCGGTGGTAGTTACTATCAGGACTCTGGATATTTTAAAATCCGCTAAAAAATGGTAATCAATCTTGCCGTACAATAACGTAGTATGAGTCGACGAAGCGGGTAATCGGAATTTGCGGTTTTTTTTTAAAAGGCTCTAGGGTTAGGTTAGGTTTTACCGGCCGTCGGTAATCCGACGTACTTAGACCATTGGAGGTCCATTGTGATACCGTGTAAGTTAACAACACACTTTACCAAAAGCTTATAAAGTAAAGCTTAGGTCAGCGTCTGCATTATTTCCTGCACGCGCCAACAAAAAGTAAACCAAATCATAACACAAGTAATACTAACAGAGCATTGAAATGCAGTTGCAAAACAGTTCACACGGGCACCTGCAATTCCTAATAAATATCAGCCACAACAGGAAATGGACAAGCAGGTCACACGGGCACATGCAATTCATGAGAAATATTGACAACAAGAGGAAAAAGCCAAATTTATTAAGAAGTCATCAGCAGAACTGCAATTAACCAATTACAGCCGACTGCACAACTGACAAACTGTTGTCAAACTTTGATTCGTCGCTGCCACCGTCGCTGCGCCAGCGCTGCCACCATTGCTGCCACCGCTATACAAAATTATGATTCACAAAAGGCCAGATTAGGGAGCTAGAGTAGAACTTTAATTTAGTCTAATTTTTGCATTCAATCAATAAAGTTGGAAAAAAATAAAATTGTAAATTTATTTTGTATCTTATTCATAAACAAATAAATTAACTGGCGCCCGAACAGTGACCGGTTTATAACATAACAGAGCAAAAAGCCTCTAAGTGTTCGCGAATAAAAGAGCAAAAAGCCTCTACGCTCGCGTCGCGACGAAAAACAAAAGTGTAAGTCGCGAATAACCGTGTTCCCTTAAATAAAAGGGAAGACTCCCACCCACAGTGGTGGCCCTAATAGCAACGTAAAGGCAACTCATCGCCTACAAAGACCAACGCCGTGCAAGGCCCGTCCCCAAGGAACCTTCCGAAGGAAATATCGCACCTGGATCCTCAGTAGATGCAGCAAACCGGACCAAATCCAGACGATCGGGAAGGATGGCAACAATAACCTACTTGTAAGATAGTTTTAAGGAATATTTAAAGAAAACTCACAATCAAAAACTTAAAAGAAAACTATTAACAATACCAAGTTAAGCAAATTTAAAGGAAACAAGAGAGAACGCTATAGTCGAGTTCCCCGACTTTCTGATACCCGTTACTCAGCTAGTGTAAGTGCGAAGGACAGTTTTTGGCGGTTTGTGGGCGTTAGAGTGGGCGTGGCCAAAAGTTTTTCGGCAAATAGATAGAAATTTACAAGACTAATACAAAAATGAAAAAATATCAAAACATTTTTCAAAAGTGTGGGCGTGGCAGCTTTGGGCGGTTTGTGGGCGTTAGAGTGGGCGTGGCAAAAAGTTTTTTTGCAAATCGATAGAAATTTACAAGACCAATACAAAAATGAAAAAATATTAAAACATTTTTCAAAAATGTGGGCGTGGCAGTTTTGGGCGGTTTGTGGGCGTTAGAGTGGGCGTGGCAACCTGAATCGACAAACTTGCGCTGCTTCTATGTCTCTGGAGTCTGTATGCCTAATCTCAACTTTCTAGCTTTTGTAGTTCCTGAGATCTCGACGTTCATACGGACGGACAGACAGACAGACGGACAGACGGACGGACAGACGGACATGGCCAGATCGACTTGGCTATTGATCCTGATCAAGAATTTATACCTTTTATGGTCGGAAACGCTTCCTTCTGCCTGTTACATACATTTCAACGAATCTAGTATACCCTTTTACTCTACGAGTAACGGGTATAATTAGCAATAGTACTTGTCTACCTAAGCTTCTGATAGGAGAGAAAGGGTTATGTGAATACAGCAACGCAGACCATGTCGAAACAATAGAGGAAATAAGCAGCGGTCTTATAATGGTTAACAACTACAATGGCACACTAGAGTGGAACAACAAAATGCATAAACTGGAGGGAACATACGTCATCAACTTCTTCAACGAGACACTCGCCATCAACGGAAAAGAGTTTAACAACGTTTAGACGAAGCCTATACAATCATCAAGGCGCATGATCCAAATAACCCCTGCAGAGAAAGAACGAATCAAAATACTATCTCTCAACGCTCTGGAAAGTTTACATATTAACAACACCAAACGTTTGGCAGAATTGGAAACAGAAAGCAATTACAACAAATACTACGTCACCCGTCACCCTTCTCTTCGCTACCTCCACAATCGTCGCAGGGTTTTTATACTGTTACAAACGAAAACAAGAGAAGATTATTCTACAAGTGGCATCTCCCGAACCCCTGAAAACCACCAATAGAGTTAATCTCAACACCATACCATTCTTCTAATGAACGTCGCTTGAGGACAATCTCAAAATTGAGGGGGAGGAGTTAACAACACACTTTACCAAAAGCTTATAAAGTAATGCTTAGGTCAGCGTCTGCATTATTTCCTGCACGCGCCAACAAAAAGTAAACCAAATCACAAGTAATACTAACAGAGCATTGAACTGCAGTTGCAAAACAGTTCACACGGGCACCTGCAATTCCTAATAAATATCAGCCACAACAGGAAATGGACAAGCAGGTCACACGGGCACATGCAATTCATGAGAAATATTGACAACAAGAGGAAAAAGCCAAATTTATTAAGAAGTCATCAGCAGAACTGCAATTACAGCCGACTGCACAACTGACAAACTGTTATCAAACTTTGATTCGTCGCTGCACCAGCGCTGCCACCATCGCTGCCACCGCTATACAAAATTATGATTCACAAAAGGCCAGATTAGGGAGCTAGAGTAGAACTTTTATTCAGTCTAATTTTTGCATTCAATCAATAAAGTTGGAAAAAAATAAAATTGTAAATTTATTTTTTATCTTATTCATAAACAAATAAATTAACTTGTATGTTTTCTCGCTTATGCAGTTTCCCCAGCCAGAGGCGCTGGGCGAAAGTGTGTGGTATTTTCCCATATTGTCTGTTTGTTACGGTTTAGGTTTTCCCTAAGTTTACAAGTGGCTAAAGGCATACTCATGCCCTCCATCTCTTGTATGAGTGGCGCGGTAGTGCCTTCTCGAGCTAATTCATCTGCGATGCAGTTGCCTCCTATGTCCCTGTGTCCGGGTACCCATATAAGGCTGATTACGAATTGTTGTGTCATCTCGTGTAAAGATGATCGGCAATTCGATACTGTTTTCGAGTGACTAGAGATTGATCCAATCGATTTGATAGCTGCTTGGCTGTCACTGAAAATGTTTACGTGTGAGCTTTCCACTGGGGTTCCACTGTTTGGTATCTCTAAGCCTGATTGCCGCTACTGTAGCCTGTTCCATGCCAGCTAGTTCTGGGCTTGGGAAGTTGAGTATGGAATTTAGGGCTTCGTTTGGGGTGGTGCGTAAAGCACTGCTGATGCAGAGTGCCGCAGCTCTTTGCATTTTTGCTAGCATTTTTATGCTGGATTTCTTTTTTAAAGCCGCCCACCATACCACGACCCCGTAAAGTAGTATTGGTCTGACGTTCCCCATTTGAGCCCTATTGCTTTCTTGCACGTGAAGAGTGCTATTGAAGCTTTTTTCTAAATTTGCGTCCATAATGAAATCGTATTGGAAGAGGCGCAGTCCAATGGGAAGCGCACCGTTATATAATTTGCGAATAAAAAACGACATCTAATCGGCATTTGAAGCAAAGAGTCTTGGCTGCCACTATTATCCCGAAGTGTGTAATTGTGACCTGCACCCACTAGCAATGATACAAAAGGAAGTAGTTCGAAATTTGTCTGCTGCAAAAATGCTGGCCGGGCAGAATGAGGCGAGGACCGGGGAAGTCAATATCGGGTGTCCGAAACACCTCTTAATGGTCGGGTAATCACACAAAAAAACGAAAATTCCAACTCTGAGTAAGCCGGTCAGCAAATTGTAGGGGGCAGAACGTGGTAAAACAGTTCCTTACGCCTTGTAAAAAGGAGCTTCCATGCTCATAGAGAGCGTAAAAGTACATAAATACAAATTTGGTGTTTGAAAAATAGCAAAGACATGGCCCTTAATATTGAACAGCCAAACATATCCGATATAACTACCATGGGTTTTTAATACGTTATAATTAAATATCCGAAATCATCCTTACCTGTGTTTTAAGTAATTTATACAAATCAGTCTCCATTAAACACTGTACAATATAAACATCTCTCATTTGGTCTATGCTATCAACCCGAAGAATATCACGAATATCAATAATCTGAAATGAAACAAGTATACATTTTAAACACACCAAATAAATAAAATTAAAATAAAAAAAATGTTGATAAATGAAACGAACATTGTCAAGCTTGCGTTTGTTGGATTAAAGCCAAAGCAGAAATAGCTTGGTTCTTTATCACAGCCGAGCAATTTGCCTTAACTTATTGTTCAGATGGCCGTCAGTCGGGTGATGGACAAGGGGAATAACGTATAGTTTCAAGCTTGCTAGAAGAACGCACCGTAACTGACCATACACCCGGAAGTGCGACTATACTCTCCACGCGAGGGCGGCTGGAAACAGGTCTCCTGGCAAGGTTATGTCCCTGCCAGAGGATGCTGGCAAATGGTAGTCGGGCGTCCCGGGCCGGACTAAGGTGTCATTCGACCCGTGCCGAGAGTCAGCCTGACTGAGGGCCCGGGTCACAAAATAGCTCAGTCTCAAACGGAGAGCTCAGGGTACCTGGCGACCCCCTGTTCTAAGAAGCCTTATCCGGTCTACGAGTCTGGCCGTACAAACTTCAAGGCAGCGAAGTTGGCGAGTGAGCCCACCTGCTTGGCCAACACCACAGGATCGGGTTCGGGTGAACCCAGCCTCAATTCTGAGGCGACTGAGTGCAAGCCGCCCAAAGCCGTCGCCATGGGAACATCTCCAGGCCCTAGTGCCATGATGCCCCTTCAGGCGCAGCCAAGGACTGCAAGCACCCAGTAGCATCCGGTAAACATACCTACGCAGAGAAACGATCTGCAGGTCAAATCCTACGCAGCCAGGAGAGATAAAAAACGGCACTTCGGCTGAGTGGATGAAGAAGGTGCAATGGGCTAAATCCGTTTTGCCAAGGAAGGCAAGGGGGCAAGGAAGCCCCCAAATCACCCAAGCCCACAGAGGTCAAAAAGCGACCTCCACCTAAGAGGGAGCGCTCTCAGGACGTCCCTTCCGACCCCTCGGCAAAGCGGCAACGCGTACAGCCTGGGCGATCCTTTGCGGAAATCGCGAAAAACCGCATTCTCCTGGGCGTGGTCGACAAAAACGGCCCGAGTGGCAGGATTCCACGTAATAACTGGAAGTGGGTGGAGGCAGCCCTAACCACAAACTGCTTCGAGATTCTAGCCAAGGAACCTGTCTGCAAAGACGTGGGATGGTTCCAAGGCGGCGTCAAGGTGATCGCCTGTGACGCTCTGAGGAGCTATACAAAGCCGCAGTAAAAGAGCTGGGGGAGGTGTATGAGGTGGCCGGACTTGTTGCGCTGAGTTGGTCCGACTTACCTTGCCGACCCCGTGCAAGGATCTGGATCCCGGTATCCATCAAGGCGCCGGACCAGATCCTCACCATGCTGCAGCGTTGCAACCCGCACCTTCCCACCTCGGACTGGCGAGTGGTGAAGGTCGACGAAATGGAGGGACCAACAAACCACGCCATCATCATTCTAAACAAGGAGTCCCTTGCTCCCATAGAGGCCGCTCACGGGGAGCTAAACTTCGGGTTTAGCTCAGTGACCATAAAGGTCTACAAATCAGACTCCGCCAAGGAGGATCAGGAAGGCAGTGGAGGAGTGATCGAGGAGATCGCCTCCGAGATCGAGGCATTGGAAACCGAGGACGGCTACTCGACCGATGCCTCAATCCTCCGCAGCCTTGCGAGCATGGGGGTCAATTGACAGACCTGGACACATCGGACGAGGAGGGAACCGATACAACCGTGGTGGAGAGGCTCACAGCAGATTTCCGTGAGGCTTCTGCAGATAAACCTCCACCACAGTAAGGCAGCTTCCGCTGCTCTTCAACTCCATCTGAATGAAGATGGAGCCGACATAGTCCTAATCCAGGAACCTTGGATAGTGGGAGGAAAGGTTTCAGGATTAGGGACTAAGGAATATAAGCTTCTAACAGCTCCCAGCGAAGGTAAAATAAGGGCCTGCATTCTAGCCAAAAAGCACCTTAGCATTTTTCTGCTCCATAATTACAGCGATGCAGACAACGCGGCAGCCACCGTGGAGAGTCAGCCATCTCCATTCCGAGTGCTGTCATCGTACATGGCCTACGAAAGGCAAGAACCGCCGGATGAACTGGTAAGGAGACTGGTAGAAGACAGCGAAAAGCAAAACATAGGCCTACTAATAGGCTGTGATGCTAACGCCCACCATACACAATGGGAAAGTACAGACACAAACGACCGCAGTGAGTCTCTTTTTAACTTTATCTTTAGTTCAAATCTCTTTATATGTAATAAAGGTAATGACCCCACCTTTATCATTAAGAACCGAAAATAGGTAAAAGACCTAACTCTCGTCTCTAAACCACTATTGGAGACAGTAACTTACTGGAGGGTGCTAGATAAGCACTCTTTCTCGGACCACAGGTACATAGAAACGACCCTCACAATCAACCCCTCAAAACCAGCAGTTTTCACAAACCCAAGGAAAACAGACTGGCAAAAATACATAAATATTTTAAGGGAAAAAATCCCAACGGATCCCCCTCCATACCCCCAAACAATCTCTAGTCTAAACGAACTAATTTCAACTTTCACAGAAACCTGCAACTGTGCACTAAAAAAGGCCTGCCCCAATAGCAAGCCCAAAAGAAAAAGAAAACCTCCCTGGTGGTCAGCAGAACTGTCCCCCCTCTGAATGGACTGCAGAACCCTTTTTAACAGGGCCAAGGCAGGAAATGAGGAGGCCCTGTGGACCGCCTAAAAGAGAGCCCTTGCAAACTACCAAAAAGCCATCAGGAAAGCAAAGCGATCCTCGTGGCATTCCTTCTGCTCAGAAACTGAAAACACAACTGAAGCAGCCAGACTTAGAAAAATACTATCCAAATCGGCCACAACCCTAGGCTACCTTAAAAGAGCAGATGGCTCCTGGACCAGCACGAGTGAGGAATCTCTGGAGATACTTCTAGACACTCACTTCCCAGGAAACAGCCAAAACGCTCTCACTCCCCAACAAACAAACGCCACACTGGCAAGTATCGAACTGTGCATAGACCCAAAGGTCCTCCATTGGACCATACACAGTTTTAAACCATACAAATCCGGCTAGAGTCCCGTATTGTCTTCATCCCCAAAGCTGGGAAAGCGTCACACACGAAACCCAAGGACTTGTCAGCCTTCCTACTAAAGACCCTTGAAAGAATCATCGGCCTGCATCTGAGATCAACTCTCAACCCTAGTCTCATCACAAGCACGCAACACGCCTACAAGAAAGAAAAATCGACAGAGACAGCACTACACTCTCTCGTCTCTAAGATAGAAAAATCAATGTCCCAAAAGGAATATACACTGGTAGCTTTCCTAGACATAGAAGGAGCTTTTAACAACGTCATCCCAACGGCGATTACCGGAGCCCTGACAAACCTTGGGGTGGACCGCCACTTGGTGGGACTCATAAACCAACTGCTCACCTCCAGGAAGGTTATGTCTTCACTAGGCGCGTCAACCCTCATTAGGCACGTCAGCAGAGGCACTCCGCAAGGTGGCGTCCTCTCCCCACTTCTATGGAACATAGCAGTCAACTCGATTCTACGCGACATGGAAGGGGGGGGGCTACCGGATAATAGCCTATGCGGATGACGTTGCTATCATCTTCACAGGCAAATACCCCAAAATGCTATGCGATCTCATGAGCGAAAAACTTCAGATATAAAAAAGCTTCAATTGCACTTTTCACGTGCAAGAAAGCAATAGGGCTCAAATGGGGCATGACACCCTATATAGTAAACTGGATATATACGGCCATTGTCAGACCAATACTACTGCACGGAGTCGTGGTATGGTGGCCGGCTCTGAAAAAGAAATCCAGCATAAAAATGCTAGCAAAAATGCAAAGAGCTGCAGCACTCAGCAGTGCTTTACGCACCACCCCAAACGAAGCCCTAAATGCCATACTCAACTTCCCAAGCCCAGAACTAGCTGGCATGGAACAGGCTACAGTAGCGGCAATCAGGCTTAGAGATACCACACAGGGGAACCCACAAGAAATAGTCCCCTCCATGACAGACTACTGCACTCCAACGGAGTACATACAAACACCTTTCAACACAATCATCCCAGAGAGTGACGATTGGAACTCACGAACACCTGGCCCCCGGAATGCTATATGCTTCTATACGGACGGGTCAAAACTACAGAACAGAGTAGGAGGAGGAGTTTACTCCGAACAGCTAGGCCTAGACATCTCATTCAGACTCCCCGATCATTGCAGCGTTTTCCAAGCTGAAGTGGCAGCAATAAGGGAGGCCCTAAAATACTTAAAATCACTAAAGCCGGAAGGCTCACATGTAAACATTTTTAGTGACAGCCAAGCAGCTATCAAATCGATTGGATCAATCTCTAGTCACTCGAAAACAGTATCGAATTGCCGATCATCTTTACACGAGATGACACAACAATTCGTAATCAGCCTTATATGGGTACCCGGACACAGGGACATAGGAGGCAACTGCATCGCAGATGAATTAGCTCGAGAAGGCACTACCGCGCCACTCATACAAGAGATGGAGGGCATGAGTATGCCTTTAGCCACTTGTAAGCTACTACTTAGGGAAAACCTAAACCGTAACAAACAGACAATATGGGAAAATAACGGGTGTTTTTTTTAGAGGTATAGAACTTTAAGTTGGCATTACTGTTCAAGATGGCGACCGATTTAACAGCTGTCAAGTGATTTATTCTCAGTTTGGTTTGGCAATTCGTCATGCGTGCTTACAAAATCCAACTCGTGCAAGAATTGAAACCAAACGATCATCAAGCAAGGCGTAGATTCGTCGAATGGGCCCAAAACGAGATTGCTGTTGTTCCCGATTTTTCATAAGCCTCCAAGATCTTGTGATTTAACACCGCTAGACTACTTTTTGTAAGGCTATGTAAAGTCATTGGTCTATGCGGATAAGCCACAAACGCTAAACCATTTGGAAGACAACATTCGCCGTGTTATTGCCGATATACGGCCAAATGTTGGAAAAAGTCATTGCAAATTGGACGTCCAGATTGGACTACATCAGAGCCAGCCGTGGCGGTCATATGCCAGAAATCATATTTAAAATGTAATGCCACAAGATTATCTTTCATGTCAATAAAATTCATGTCAATCGAATAATCCATCGTTGTTTTATTGCAATTTAAAGTTCTATACCTCTAAAAAAAACACCCTATACCACACACTTTCGCCTTACACGCCAAATATGGCCAAAAATAAGCTCAAAGAGAACGTCAAAACTTTTAAGATTGACCAAAGCAAACCTCAGCACTGCTATGAGAGTCATTACAGGGCATTGGTTGATAGGCACCCATGCCAGAAGACTAAATGCCCCGTATAACGATTTCTGACGTAGCTGCAGGGACGAAGAAATGGAAGAAACGGTAGACTTGCTCAATTAGGAAGCAGATTCCTGATAGACACGTCCGACCTGTCCGACCTGTCCGACACCGATCCACATCTGATACAAAAATTCACCAGCGCCTCTGGCTGGGGAAACTGCTAACTTCACACGAACGTCTACGGGCAAAAGGGGAAAACATACACGGTATCACAACGGACCTCTAATGGTCTAAATGCGTCGGATAACCGACGGCTGGTAAAACCTAACCTAACCTATTATTCAGATTCTTCTTTTATGAGGGAAAATATATCATTTTGTCGATGCGCTCAATGCACTATCACAAAATGCAATGAATTCATTGTGAGCGGTTTCAATGCTAAAAACTAAAGCACGGCCCACGTGATTGAAAAGTGCTGATCATACAGATTAGACAAAAAAAATGTTAAAAAAAAAAAACAATACATTTTTTATGAATTATAAAGGTTAACGAAGCTGGCATGCGAGGAGATATGTCGTATTTACATCGACGGAGATATGTCGCGCGGATTTATGCCGTTATTCCTTCACTAAATTGGAATTTTTTAAAACTGCAATAGTTTGCCCATCAATTACTTTATTTTCGCCCACGTCCAGTTTTAAAGAAATGGAATTTCAAAAAAATTTTAAAACTCAGAATGTTGTCTTTTTTGAATTTTTTGTTGAACGTATGAACGCTGAGATCTCAGGAACTACAAAAGCTAGAAAGTTGAGATTAAGTGTCTAAACATGTGTTTAGACATGATACGTAGGCAAACTATAAATATGTTCTATTTATGGGCTGCAATAAACATGTCACTGGACAGCATAAGTGGCAACTACAGATAAGTACGATTGCAGCGGCCTATCGCCGAAGTGTCAAGAGATATGACCACGCGGGAGGTGATAAGAGCGGTCATAGGCCACAAACATAGATTTAAAATAAAACTCAGCTGCATTTACAAACGCAGCCTGCGGCGTCTTACAAGCGCTGCATTATTTAATTAGATGATAAGAACCTATGTAGGAATGAATAAAAGGAGAGGCCCTCGCAGTAGCTAGTCAGTTAGATTCAAACACCCAAAATTTAACTCATTAAGTGTACGCACTAGTTTATAGTGTGAACATTTTGGTCCTTCGAGAAATTACCACCACCAGTGGTAAGAAACGCAGAAGAAAAAACTAGCGCTTCAAAGTAAAAAGAGCAAGGTTATTCGAGTGATTCTGTTGTTCTGTAAGAAACACAGAATAAAAGGCCACGCCTTAAAGTACTAGGACGATAACGTGAAACATTGAGATCAATCAGCTGTGAGTCGAGGCACAGCTAGGTCAACTGGGCGACCAATCAAAAAATCCTCCAACGTATCACGCCAAAGAATACAAGCAGAAAGCACAAAAAAGTCACAGTGATTGTTTTCCCACGATGTTGTCGGAAAGATCTGAGAAATTGATGCAAGACCAAGGAGAGCTGCAGAACAAGATACTGCGGGCAATCAAGGAAAAGGCATCTACAACTGCAATATAAGCATTGGTAGTCCGATTTACTACTAACAACAATTGGGAGTTGGCGATCATCAATATTTTAATGATAAAATATTTATTAAAACTATGGATGCTGTCAAGGCCTACAAGGAGTCGCAATTAAAGGTAGAAACACTTGAAGAGATAAATATACCAAGTGGATCAAAATTATCTGATACCGCATCAGCTCGGAGCTCCAGTCCAGTTGATAATCTGGTTCAACTGGTGGACAGAAGAGCGGACAGGGTGAGGCAACAGATGAGCCTAATCTACGAAACCCTAGATAGTTCAAGTGAGATTGAACTAGTCAAGCAGCTGGCAATGATGAAAAGTCATTGGTCCAACGTGACGGACACACTGAAACTGCTTGAAAACAAGTATGACAGAACTGCCTTTGATCAAGATGGGGCAGACATTCTGCAATCTGAAGTTTCAGCACTAGAGATGGTACTTCAGAGAAAGTTGGAACAGTTCAAAAGTTCCAACTACGACGTGCCAGAACTCCCAAAAGTGGACCTTCCAACGTTCAATGGAAATGCGACGGAATGGCCAACAGTTTTACGAGCTGTTCTCTGAGCTAATAGACAGCAGGAAGGATCTCAGCAACACAAGGAAGCTGGGATATTTAAGAGCCTGCTTAAAAGGAGAAGCTCAAATGGTGGTTAGCCATTTGATAACGGGTTCAGCGGCTAGATATACAGCAGCGTGGGAGCTTATTTGCAAACTCTATGAGAATAGCAAAAAATATTCTCCCAACACTTCAACAAATTAATGGAACTGGAGTGCTTGCTGCCCCATGATGAGAAAAATTTAGGGATGTTTTTTAATACTGCGACCGAGAGCATATTCATCATAAAGCAAAAAGGAAAAATAGAAATCTCTGCTAACGTAATTTTAGCAGAAATTCTACTGCTTAAATTTTCGATAGAAGCCTTGCAGCTGTATGAACAGCATGTAAAAAAGACAAGAGCTATACAGTCCGTACAAGACGTACTGGAGTTTATTGAGCAACAAAACAACTCAGTAAGTGCTATTACTAAAAATACCGCTCAGCTTGATACAAGAAAAATGCAAGTTAGATCGTGTGCCTTTTGCTCTAAGGATGGCCACGATATGATAAAGTGTCTCAAATTCAGAGCACAATCAATCGAAAAAAGAAAAAAATTCGTTCAAAAGAACTGCATGTGCTTTAGATGCTTTGGAAAGCATAATGCTATCCACTTCAGAAAAGAAATTACATGCAATCGATGCTCCAAAGGACACAACAGCCTTCTTCATGAAGACTCAAAACGTAGTATCAACAACAATAGCCTCAAGCAAGGCCAAGACACACTATTGACTACAGCTGTTGTTTTAGTGAAAAACAAAGCTGGAGGTTACAACGAGTTCAGGACGCTTATTGACGGTAGATCCCAGAAGACGCTGATTTCAGAGGAGGCAGCACAAATATTAAGGATTCCCAGAGTAAGGAGTACTATAGAGGTCGAAGGTATCTCCCAGACTACTCAATTATCAAAAAATAGCGTCCACCTGACGATCAAACCAAAAATTCCAAGCAGCGTCAAAACATCAACGGAAGCATTGGTTTTACCAACACTCCACAGAGCGCTTCCCAGCAAAAAGTTTGATATTGATATCGACAAAGAGTGGAAGGGCTACAGTCTAGCAGATCCACGATTCAACGAGCCAAGCAGAATTGACATGGTGATAGGTGTGGATATATTTCCCCTGATTATGATAAAGAAAATAAAAAACGTGAATGGAATCTTGGGACAAAAAACCAGATTTGGATGGATTGTGTCCGAAAATGTAATGCAGCAAAGAAAAAATTATAAGTGCCACTACAACAATAAATCTAAAGGACCTGGAACGCTTTTGGAAATTGGAAGATGAAGCCGATGAGACGATTACAGACAATGCAGAATGCGAAAGAAAATTCCAAGAAACAACTGTCATCAACGAGGAAGGCAGATTTGTGGTTTCAATTCCATTCCACAAAGAGGCAAAGCAAGGCTTATGCAAATGGAAAAGAAGTTTCAAAGAAACCCAATGAACTGGGCTGCATACAACGAATTCATGAAAGAATACCTTAAGATGGGACATATGGAATCTGTAAAGACAACGGGTCAAGGTAAATACTATTTACCCCATCAAGCAATCATCAGGCCTGGAAGCTTAACTACGAAGCTACGAGTAGTTTTTGACGCATCCGCAAAGACGACAAATGGACTAAGCCTAAATGACGTTATTATAGCTGGTCCTAAGATTCAAAAGGATATATTCGATATTCTAATTAAATGGCGCAAGTGTCAATATCTTATCGTAGCTGGCATTGAAAAAATGTATCGCCAAATAAAAGTTGCTGAGAAAGACCAAGAATACCAATATATCCTATGGAGAGATTATCCAAAATTACCGATCAGTGAGTTTAAGTTAACAACCGTAACTTATGGCACATCGGCAGCCCCTTTCTAAGCAGTCCGATGTCTACCAGAGTTGGCAGATCGCTTTTGCCAAGAGGATAGCGTCTTAGCAGAGACAATTAGAGATGACTTTTATATGGATGACCTCAAAGGAAATTGAGACAAGTGATGGAGAAGGCCGGCATGCATCTGCGAAAATGGGTTGCAAATGACAAACGTATTTTAGCCGATATTTAGGACGACGGTGCTACGGAGAAAATCTGCATTGAGGAGAATGAATCGATCAAAACCTTAGGACTTCAATGGGATCCAAAGAAGGATACATTTACGTTTTCGGCAGAAAACCCAATGCTAACACGCATAACAAAGCGGTTAGTGTTATCACAGTTGTCCAGAATTTTCGACCCACTAGGATGGTTGGCACCTGTAACGATTCAAGGCAAATGTTTCATTCAGGAACTGTGGTAGTTACCGATGACTTGGGACGTTGAATTGGAATCCAACTTAGCTAACTGGGGGATGGAATATGCTAAAAATCTATCATATTTAGAAGAAATTGGCTTTTCACGTTGGACTGGATGCTCCAAAGGTATTATGGAACTACATGGATTCTGCGATGCATCAGAGAAAGCATATGCAGCGGCTGTGTATACAAAAGTAGGCGGCAGAGTTACTTTGCTATCAGAAAAAAGCAAAGTAAAACCTATAAAAACAGGAAATCAATTCCAAAGTTGGAATTATGTGCTGCGCATTTATTAGCAAAGTTATTAGCAGGTGCAGGCTATATGGAGCAACAAGATCACAATGCATGCATGGAGTGATTCGCAAATTACTATATTACTATACAGAACAAGCGCAGCAAAGATAAGTTCGTCAGAACTAGAGTGGAAAAAAGCTCATAAAATCTGTGAAATTTGGTGGAGAGGCCCGAATTGGCTAGCTATAGATGCACAACACTGTCCCACTCAAAAGAAATCGGAAATTGTTGTGGTATCCACATTGATAAAATCCGAATATCTGCAAAATCATCTTTTATCGAAGTATTCATCGATCGAAAAACTTCTTAGAGTAATGGCGTATGTATTACGCTTCATAACAAAGCTGAGAGGAAAATCGCAACAGCCGTCACATCTTACGGTGGAGTAATTAAAGCTAGCGAAGATTGCCGTGGTAAAGATACAACAACAGCAGGATTTTGGACACGAAGTCAGACTACTCAAAAACAAAAGACCATTAGACCCAAAGAGTAAGTTACAGGCGCTAAATCCGTTTTTGGATAGTAATGGCGTACTTCGAGTTGGTAGACGACTACAAACCCTATAATGTAAAACATCCAATTATACTGGATAAGTCACATTTGACTTGGTTAATTGCAAAGGATGCTCATAAAGAAACTCTGCATGGCGGAATTAAAATTATGAGAACTTATATTCAGAGGGAGTTCTGGATATTTGGCATACAAAATTCCTTAAAGAAATATTTAAGGGAATGTATTGTATGCATACGATACAAGCAAGAGAAGTCCAGTCAACTGATGGGAAATTTACCAGTTTATCGAGTAACGGCAGATTACTCGTTTCAAGATACTGGAATCGACTACGCCGGACCGTTCCAGATTCGCTGCTCAAAGGGAAGAGGTCAAAAAACGTATAAAGGATACATTTGTGTATTTGTTTGTATGGCAACAAAAGCGAAACATCTGGAAGCTGTTAGCGACCTTTCGTCAGACAAATTCCTGGAGACTCTTCGACCGTTCTTTGCAAGACGAGGCAAGAGTGAGAACCTATACTCAGATAATGGAACAAACTTCTTGGGAGCCTCAAGAGTATTGGACAAAGAAATTGTAGCTGACATTAAAAACAATAATGAGTTAGCACCTACACTAGAAAAAGTAGGCATCAAGTGGCATCCCGGGCTTACCCCGGGAAGCCCCCACATGGGAGGTTTATGGGAAGCCGGTGTAAAATCAGTGAAGCATCACCTTAAAAGAGTTATTGGTGAAAACAGCTTTACATATGAAGAATTTGCATCGCTGCTATGTCAAATCGAAGCACTGCTAAATTCGCGACCATTAGTCACTGTAAGGAGCGAAAACGATGGTGAGGACATATTAACACCGGGCCATTTTCTGGTGGGAAGACCTCTAATAGGAGCTTCTGAAAATTTTAACGAAAGTAAGACAATCAGCTCTTTGGATAGATGGACGCTTATTCAACGCATCAGAGGTGATTTTTGGAAGAAATGGAAAAAGGAGTATCTGGTGTCATTGCAACAGCGAACCAAATGGCGCCAAGAGAAGCCAAATCTGAAGAAGGGACAGCTGGTTCTTATAAAACATGAGAATACTCACCCAATGGGAAGAATCATTAGCAAGGTAGTCACGGTTAAAACAAACGATGGGGAAGTAAAAAGATCGCTAAACAAGATCTGTCAACTTCCTGTTAGCGAAGCAAAACCAGCTGGAGCTGCAACGCCATCTATAACGGAGTCAATGCAGCTACGCAAGGACAAGAAGCTTAGGCAGCGAGTTCCCAAAGGCAAAAGGAATGGCACTGGAAGCATAGCTACTGTGCTATGCTGTTTATTGATGTTGCAAGCTACAACTGCGACAGAAAATTCGGAACCTCGAAAACAGGCCAAAGAACTTGGGAAAATTTACGACATCGACGCAAAAGCTGCAGTTATGGTGAACAAAATTGGTAGAATTGAAGTCGCTACATCCAGTTGGCAATTATTGTTTTATTACATGCAAGCCTATTTTGATGTCATAAAACAATCAGAGGACTTCCTGGAAAAATACCGCTTGGTTTGCGAAAAAATGGGAGACTTCAAGGACTACTGCGATTCCTTCGGAACGACAATACGGACAAAAATTGACAACATCAAAGAAAAAGACAAAATACTACGGCACCGTATCAACCGAAAGAAAAGGTTTATACTGTTCTCTGATATTGGAAATGCAAATAAAATACACGAAAATATGCAAACGATCATAAAAAACGAAAAACATCTAATGGAATATGTTGACAATCAGACCTCGGTCATCAATGCCACGGAAGAATTAGTAAGAGCAACTACGATAGAAGCAAACCGGAATTTGGGAAAACTGACCCAACAAGTCAATATTATTGCAGAAACCATGATGAATCACTTTATGGTATATAAGGAGTCAATTAAATTCCTTATGTTATCAAATCAAGTGCAAAACTGGATTGAAGAGGCAGAAAGCCTACAAGCAACAGTGATCTCAATGATAACGGACGGAAGGAACAATTCATCCTACCCTAATTGCGCCTAAGAAAATGCTGGAGGAGCTCGTTAAGCAAAAGTTAATCAAAAATTAGGACGAAAACAAATGCTACCGGGTGGAAATTCAGTTATACAATTACCACTGATCTATAAACTGATGAAGGCACAAGCTATGTTGAAGGATAATGTCCTATTCATTGATGCAAAATTGCCGATATACAACAATCAGGAAACGGATCTCTTTGAAGTAATCCCAATACCACTGTGAACAAACGGAACAAAACTTATTCCGAAATTGAATTCTAAATTTTTTGCGTTCAATACAGACATAAACGCATATCACCTAATGTCTGAAATGGAAATTAACCAATGCAGACAAGAGAATTCGACAACATGGGACGCGGATGATCACTCTTGCGAAATATCACCATTGAAACCAAGCAAGGCACACTCATGCGAAATGATGGAATTGCAAGGCAATTCGTTCATCAAAGATATAAGTGGATCCAACCGTTGGCTATTTAGACTGTTTCGGAATACAACAGCTAATATAAGATGCAACGAACAGCATCAAGTTATAAGACTGCCCAATCAAGGCATTATACAACTACTTGCAGGATGCACAGCATTATTATACAACAATAATTGTCAACAACACAAATGAACTGCAAAATCTTCAAATGCGCATTAGAACTCTAAGAAAAAATAACAAAGTACACATTGATGACTTGATTTTCAACACGGCAAGCGGACACTCGGCTCAAGGGTTGACAACGATTATCATAATTATAATGGTAATTTATATCCGGAGGCAACGCATAAATGAGAGACAACTACTGGCCGTACATTTCCCCAATGTTTCAATGTTTCCACTACTAGTTTCGGATCTTTTATTTTTGAGTATATAATGACGTCGTCTGCGTAAACGGATAAATTGACCTTTTTCTGTGCTATTAAAATGGAGTTCAACTTTTGCGAAAGCGATGGTAAATAAGACTACGGATAGCGGGGATCCTTGGGGGATACCGTTGTGGAGTTTAAAGGATTCTGAAATCGAGATATGCACTCCAACCCGACACATGCGCAGACTCATGAAGGCTTTCACGACGTGAAAAATCTTCGACCGGCCGTACTTACGCGGTCAAACGCTTTCTCGAAGTCAGTTCCCAGTGTGGTTACGTGGTTCTTGGACGAGATAGCATCTGACGCGAGCCGTGGATCTGCAGTAATGCATCAATAGTGCTTTGCTTTTGTTTGAACGCTACTTGGTTGTATACTTGGAGATCAGTGCGTTTCGGTTAAGGTACCAAACTTGTCGACGTGGAATTATTTTTTCGAAGATTTTGCTAAAGCAAGGTAGAAGGAATATAGGGCGATAGCTGCCAATTTCGTTAAGAGGTTTATTTGGTTTGGGGATTGGTATGGTCTCGGCGCTTTTCCAGGCGTGGGGTAAACACCTTTACTCAGAATATTGTTAAATATATATTTATTAATATGAATTTGGCATATGGTGGCAGTTGGTTTTATACGGGTAGGAGCGCATTCTTCAGCTGATGATCGTTCATGTTTGCTACATATTCGTTTGAGAAATGGTGATCTTCAGAATACTGGGACCACTGGTCACCAAAAGCTTGACAAATTTGGTATTGGTCGGACAGGAATGAATCTAGTTTTGAACAAGAGAGAACGCTATAGTCGAGTCCCCGACTATCTGATACCCGTTACTCAGCTAGTGGAAGTGCGAAGGAGAGTATTCAACACTGACAGTTTTTGGCGGTTTGTGGGCGTAAGATTGGGCGTGGCAAAAAGTTTTTTGGCAAATCGATAGAAATTTAGAAGACTAATACAAAAATGAAAAAATATCAAAACATTATTCAAAAGTGTGGGCGTGGCAGTTTTGGCGGTTTGTGGGCGTTAGAGTGGGCGTGGCAACATGAATCGACAAACTTGCGCTGCGTCTATGTCTCTGCAGTCTGTATGCTTAGTGTCAACTTACTAGCTTTTGTAGTTCCTGAGATCTCAGCGTTCATACGGACGGACAGACAGACGGACATGGTCATATCGGCTCGGCTATTGATCCTGATCAAGAATATATATACTTTATATGGTCGGAAACGCTTCCTTCTGCCTGTTACATACTTTTCAACGAATCTAGTATACCCTTTTACTCTACGAGTAACGGGTATAAAAAATAAATGGCATACCTACGTGTTTCCATGTGGAATACCAACGCCATTTCACGGTATAAGCTTGAAAAACCGCAATTCCTAAATGCAAAACACATCGACTGGTTGAAACGCGAGTCACTGGGCGATATAACTTCCATATAAGAGGTTTTACATTCTCCCGCACAGATCATCCGGATGGTAAAGCCCACGGCGGAACCGGCATCTTAATCAGAGAACGCATTAAACACCCCTTTCACAAAAGGTTTGCAACAAATTACTTGCAAGCCACGTCCATTAAACTGCAGTCAGGAAACGGTAATCTTTGCAATGCATATGTCTACTGTCCACCTCTCTTTACTATCTCTGAAGGTGAGTTCATTGACTTCTAGAACACTCTGGGGGATCACTTCATAGCTGCTGAAGACTACAATGCCAAACACACGCCTTGGGGGGGGGGGTTACGCCTCGTGACTCCCAAGGGAAGGCAACTGTATAATGCACTTATAAAAGGAGCAATAAACTTCTACTGGTAGCCCCACAAATTGGCATCCAGACCCCAGAAAGATCCGAGATCTAATTGATTTCGCGGTGACAAAAAACATCCCACGCGATCTAAAAAGCGCCATGGCCCTACCGGATCTCTCACCCGACCACTCGCCTTTGTTAATAACCCTTTTTCAAAGCCCAGAACTTACGGACGTCGCACAACACTAACTGGATGAAATACAGAAAGTATGTGAGTTCCCATATTTAGCTAACTCCTCAGCTAAATATGGAAGCGGACATTGACTGCTCTGCCGCCGCTCTGGAAGAGGTACTCGTCACAGAAGCCAGGATCTCAACATCAAAACGGAAGGATGTGGAAAATAAGATGTTCAAAACCAGCCTGCTAATTGAATAGCTGGTTCTGGAAATGAGGCGTCTTTCAGGCGAACCCCTTAGGAAATGCTTATGTTCTCCCCCAAATCCACTCCGATTTGGAACCTACGCCAACTTCATTTCAGCCGAATGAGATTACAAAAGTTATTAGGGAGCTGAAACCGAAAAATGCTCCAGGCGGCGACCTAATAACTACAAAAATGATAAAGGAACTTCCGTACTGTGCTGTTAAGGTCATCTGTAAACTCTTCAACGGAATCATAAGCCTCGGCTACTACCAAAGTAAATGGAAAAAATCAATCATTATTATAATACCTAGCTTGGAAAAGATCACACGATTCCGTCATCTTACAGACCAATACGTTTATTGTCATGCCTGTCCAAACTATTTGAAAAATGCCCACCAATTTGGCTTCAGAGAAACACACGAACCTATCGAGCATGTTAACAGAATAACAGAATAATATTGCACCGCGATATTCCTTTCTCGCAGTAAAAATGAAATAGACAAGCAAAAAAAGCGTCCTACAATGAAAAACTCTTTGCACACCCAAATCCCCTCGCACGGGTCTGATTCGGGTTTCCAACCAAACCCCCCTGCAATGTGCCGACCATCCAACCCAGCCATAATTTGTCAGGGCCATTTCTACTGTTCCAGTCTACATGATTGCTAGTTATAAGATTTGATACACTTATGGTTAGTCTTAAGAATGAGAAGGTTCAATAAATTAAGCATAGTAAAAAAAATTAAGTAAAGTCAGAAAATATAGAATTCAATTACTGGGAAAGCCAAAACATTTGTTTTTAAATCAGTTTTATATTTTAATGCAAAGAGTTTTTTATCTTATAAATTTATATCTTATATTTTTATATGTACTTACGTTTTCATGTTTAAATCTCGTCAATATGGTTATTTCTCTGAGAGTCCTTTGACAGTAAGTTTGATGTTCAAACGGCGATATTTTTTTTATTGCAACTCTTTGGTTAGTTACCGTGTCATCTGCAGACCTGAAAAAATATAGGTTTTTACATGTAGTGTTAGCATCTGCAATTCATAAATACTAAACTACTTTATTTAACCCTTACTAGTATATGAAGTTAATGTA
Source organism: Drosophila santomea (assembly GCF_016746245.2). Taxonomy (NCBI): domain Eukaryota; kingdom Metazoa; phylum Arthropoda; class Insecta; order Diptera; family Drosophilidae; genus Drosophila; species Drosophila santomea. The sequence continues at coordinate 24,852,139 of NC_053016.2, read as the reverse complement.
ATACATATTAGAGGATATAAATAGCTGTTCCAATATAAATTTTTTCTTCTGAACCCTTTGCAGAAAAGATGTCCGAAATAGTCCTCATATGTTTAGAGAAGTCGATAATTTCTGTGTGCATTGATCTCTAAATATATACATTATTCTTTACGTGAACAAAAATAAATATAAAATGAGTATTATATATAATATAGACAAATTAAGTGAGTCGAATTATGATTCGTGTTGTGTGCAGATGAAAAGTGTATTGGTGCATCCAGAGCTGTGGTTAGTAACCGCAAGAAAAATTTAAGAATTTCAAACTAAAAGAAGAAAAGGCCTTAGCAGCAATTACGCTATCGCTTAAAACCAGTGAGCTAGCAAACATCACAAAATGTTAATCTAGCAAAGAAGCCTGGACACTATTAAAAGATATGCATCTGCCGTCGGGACCTGTGAGAATAGTGCCATTGTTTAACAAATTTGAAAATACAGTTGCTCAAAAAAAGTGAACGCCGAAATAATTGTGACTTACACCACGGGACTGTACTAGCCCTTGTTGCGCATACAAAAACTATTTTGTGAAAAAGAATTAAAGCGCTGAATCGAATAACGCTGAAAGAGGGCTGAAAAATTAACAACGGTCCAAAAATGTCACCTTTAAAGTGAGTGTTTTAAGACAAATATAAAGACGAGAATGCTAAATCTTGTTTTTTCCTATGCAGTTTGAGCAATAACACTTCACTTTACAAAAATATATGGTGTTTAGATAGTGGAGCGACGGCTCACATATGCATGCGGCGGGAATTATTTGATCGGTTCGAAAAATATAATAATAAAATAAATCTCGCTGGCAACAAATATGTTAATGCAGAAGGTCGTGGAAACATAAAACTGAAAACCCAAATGTGAAATAACCTCTAAAGATGTACTCCATGTTCCGCAATTAGAGTGTAATATTATATCACTTAGCAAAGTTGTAAATAGTGGTTGTAAAGTGCTATTTAAAGAACTGCCGAAGACCTCCTATACTTAAGTCGAGCAGTTCTTAGGAGCACTCTCTGTTTTCGTATGGTGGCTCCACCCAATCTGGGCTTCTTCGTTGAATGGGTGAACTGGTTCAAAAAGGGCGTCCCAGGCTATGTATTCATTTCATACTCAAAATACTTTCAAAATTATGGACTTTTTGCCATTTATGGGCGTTGCCAAACAACAATTCTTTTAATACTTTTACTGATTACGCATACCAATGTATTTTGCTTAATAGGGAATTCCTCTTACGTTATTTCCAAGAAAAATATGTTATAATCAATCTTAAGAGATAACATATCTTAAGAGATAGTACAAAGTTAGCCCTATTAATTCGAAAGGTGCAAAGTATAACGATTATCTCAAAAGAACTACTATTTGTTTATAAAACTTATGGAATATATTTAAAATTTTAAATTATTGCAAATTAATTATAGCGTACGTGCACGTGCAGCTCGCCAGCTCCGGCCCTAACTAAAAGTACGCGAAAAACACAAACTGTTACAAGTGCCTTGACAAAGTCCACAACCCAAATAACGAAACCAAAAAACTCGATTGCTGAGAAGAAAACAGCGCAGCCCCGTTCCCAGATTAAAAGAGGCTCACAGAGCGATAGCAAGGAATCCCTAATAAAAAGCACCGACCGCCTATACAAACGACAAACATCCAAGGAAAATAAACTAGCAAACGTGATAGGCTCAAAGAGCCAAGCAACCAAAAGCATGAAGACACAATCAGCTAATTCAGCCATGAAACTTGTCTACAAAACTTCCATAGAAACCGACAACAAGCTTCTGACGAAGACCACAGCCACTATACAGCGCACCAAAGTTCCGATTAGCGTGTCTTCCAGTGCAAGGACTGCAGCAAAGCTAAGCAAGAGTGATGACACCGTCAAGAGACCTCAGGTAGACAATAAGAAACCAATAAAGCGAACGGTAAGCAAAGTAAGTGAATCCAGTGGCTCCATGTCGACCACAGCTTCGACATCTACGACCAGAACCGTGCAGAGCTCCATGGAGCCAAAGCTGCAAAAGAAGATGAAGGACACGATGAACGAGTCGAGTTCGAACTCGGGTAGCGGCACCACCAGTGCCAGCGGCTCTTCAAATAGCACGCGACGAAGTGTGCGATCCGTTAGCACGGCTAGCCGCAAAACGGACAAGGACTTGACCAACATCCGGCGAGCAAGTGGAGCGGTTGTTTCGACATCGACCGTACGGGTGCATCGGGAACCAACAGCAACCACCAGCGCTGTTAGCACCGTGCTCGTTGATGACGACTGTGAGGTGATAACCATACGTTCCATTAAATCAAGCGATTTAATAGCGTGCACGTGCTGAGCATATTTGCAACGATAGAGTATTAATTATTGAATCAATTACATTTGTATATATCTGTGAATGGGGTAATAAAACTAAAGGAAACTGTCCCAAAATGTTAGGGCTGATCGTTTCAGAGTGGTTGCAGAATATTGAAAAAACCGTCAGTTGGATATGGTTTCAATAAAGAATCCTTTGTAGGTAATAATATATATTATAATATATAATATATATAATATATTATAAACAATAGATTTTCTTATTCATAGGCCAAGGAAAAACCATTGATAATGCTTTGTAAAATAAACACGTGTTTGCAATGGGTTTGGAAAAGGATGTCTGGCTAAACATATAGGCAATTGGAAACCACCATGTTATACGATAGAGCTAATTGGATGTTAGTGTCGGCGATGAATGCCTGAAAAGGTTCCTGCAAGCACTATGGTATAGGTTTGTATATCTGACAAAGGATTAAGAAAACTGCATTCTATTGAACAGACGCACAATGGCGCAAAAGATACAGATACTATACAAAAGTTAAATTTTTGATGACAACAGATAATAGTTCAAAGGGGTTGAATCCAAAAAAAATGATTAAAATCGGTTCAGTATTTTAGAAGTTACACGTGTTCAAAGTTGAATGTTGAAAGTTTTGGGTTGCAAAAGAAGCAGGTGTTTTTTATAAAAAAATCTGACTTTGCGGTAAATTTTTAGATAAAATATGTAACCGACCGGCTTGGTTATGGTTATGGAAAGGGTGATAAAATCTTTGTAAAACCAAGGTAGAATAAAAGTATTTTATTTTTCACGTGCAGACAAACCGAAGTACTAATTTCTCACATATTTTTCAACTTTGATGGAAAACAAAAGATGGGATTTTACCGGATTTTGGGTTTGGCGTATGAGGTGCTGTTCTTGAATATGTTCTTTATCGTAATCATAATTTTTTATCATAGATCGGGTCCCCCGACGTCCCACCACGAATTTCAACTCAGCGTAAAAAACGCGCGGCTTAGTGCAAATTCTGCTACAAGCGCAGTCGCTCTGCAGTACAAAATTGTATGGCGGGCATACATTTTTCCTGTATTGGCGACTTGTTTTTCAATCCCTGACTTCGTTATGATTTTAAATGAATGTATAATGATTAATTATTCTTCAAAAATATTAAATTAAGTAAAATTGAATGATTATTTTTAATTATTTGTAAAAAAAAAAGGTAAAAATAGATAAAAAAAAAATTACAAAATAAAAATTATTTTCTTTAAAATTTATTTATTTTTTATTTTTAAAACATTAAATATGTACCATATTAGCATTTTCGGAGAAAACAAATGAAAACTATTTGTCGAAATTAGATAAAAATTGAGAAAACTGCCTCCAAAAACACTAATTGTCGAGTATAAAATCTACTATTTAGCACACCATATTGTATGACTTAATCGAAAGGTACTCAAATTAACTTTCATAAAAAAAAAAAATTATGATAAAAAATAAATCAACTGGTTCAAGAGTTATGATTTTTGTAACCCAAAAGTATCTAAGGCGCCACTGTGAGACGGTTAATGCTGATAATTTCAGGAATTATTTTTAATTTATAATATTTCAGGAAATATTGGCCGATTACTTAAAATCTCAAAATGCAGCCATCCGATCATACATTAATTCATTCGGTGTTCAAGGAGAAGTTCAAGGAAAATTAAACATCTAAATATTATTTTTAGTTATACGGTAGCATGGAAGAATAATTAACATATGGTGAATTTTTACACATTATTCAACCCGTTACTCGAAAAGTTCAAGGGTATACCAGATTTGTTGAAAATATGTAATTAGAATCCTTTGTATTCATTTGTCGAGTCAATCTGTCCGTCCTTATGAATGTCAAGAATATTAGAAGTCATGTCGATTTTCAGTTCGAGCGAATTAAACTTCCGACTTTTTCTGGAAATTATGAGGACTGGAAACATTTTTCGGACATGTTTATTGGATCGATTGCTTCCAATTCGAGCCTGACGGATTGCCAACGATTTCATTATTTAAAATCGTACCTTGCCGGAGACGCGCTTGCATTAGTTAAACATATTCCAGTTACTAATGAGAACTATCGGGAACCATGGGATCGGCTGGAACAGCGATATAACAAACAATCGCTAATTATTCGATCGTTCTTAAACAGTTTCATGAGCCTTCCGAGTGCTATAAATTCAAATATCGGCACAGTGCGGAAAATTGCCGATGGTGCAGACGAAGTTATTCGTGGTCTACGAGCTCTTAATTGCGAAGAGAGGGATCCCTGGCTAATTTTCATTTTACTTTCAAAATTAGATAGCGATACCCGCCAAGCCTGGGCTCAGTGCGCAGAATCCGAGGAAAAAGGTGTGACCATCAACCGATTCCTGAAAGGAGGCTTTTAACTTAACTCGATCAACCCAAGCTCGACGCGCAGCTACAACGCACCACGCAGACACCCATCCAAGACGGGAAGAGCCGAAGTGCACATCGTGCCAGCAGAATCACCAACTGTTTAAGTGTCCTCAATTCATCGCACTCGACATTGCATCTCGCCGAGACTTCCTCAAATCAAGAAAGCTCTGTTTCAATTGCCTCAGCCCGGCTCATATGGTGGGCAACTGTACATCGAGGCATACTTGTCGGATCTGCCGCCGCAAGCATCATACTTTGGTTCATGGCTCGTCGCAGCCAATTCAAAATGGCAACAACATTGACACAGCAAGTGTTGACAGCCGCGATCGACCAGCAGTCTCACATGCGGAATCTACAATTGGCCACAATCAACCGCTAGCTAGAGAAGGTCATCGCTTGGGAAGCGAGACTCCCGCGGAAAACAACTTTACGCATCATACTCTGGAGAATATTCCGGCGGCTGGTTCTCAGACTCTGTTGCCAACCATCCTTGCTGACGTCATCGACGCCTGGGGAAACACTACAACCTGCAGGCTGCTCCTGGACACTGGATCTACAATAACCTTGGCATCGGAATCACTTGTTCAGCGAATAGGCGTGCGTCGAACGCACGCACGGATTTCTATTCTCGGTCTCGCCGCCAACAGCGCGGGCGTTACCCGAGGACGCGCACATATCAAGCTGCGCTCTCGTCATTCGGGCCAAACTGTCGAATTGGTCTCGTTCATTCTCAACTCGCTGACGTCATCACTTCCTGCCCAAGTTATTGACACCTCATCCTCTACGTGGAGGCAAATCTGCGAGCTTCCTTTGGCAGACCCAACGTTCTGCACACCTGGAGCAATCGATGTCATTGTTGGATCGGATCAACTTTGGTCTCTATACACAGGAGATCGGAAACACTTTGGTAACGACTTTCCTATCGCTCTCAATACTGTATTTGGTTGGATTTTTGCAGGCTCTTACTCTGCATTCGATGATCACCCCACTTCTGCGGTTACTCATCACGCGGACCTAGACACGATGGTTCGTTCATTTATGGAGATGGACAGCATTCAGCCTAACCAGGCTCTCCTGGACGCCAGCGATCCCACAGAGCGTCATTTTGCTGCCACACACAAGCGCTCGACGGACGGGGTGTACGTCGTCGAGTATCCCTTCAAGGAGAAGGCACCGCCTATTGATTCGACCTTGCCAAAGGCCATCAATCGCTTCTTCTCGCTGGAACGCAAATTTCGTCGGTATCCAGAATTGAAGCAGCAGTACGAAGCTTTCCTGGACGACTACTTGCAACGTGGACATATGGAACAACTGACCTCGGCTCAGGTTGAGGAGTCCCCAGACACCTGCTTCTATTTGCCGCACCACGCTGTCATCAAACTGGACAGTCTGACTACCAAATGTCGTGTAGTTTTTGATGGATTAGGAAAGGACAGCTCTGGAGTATCGCTCAATGACAGACTACATATTGGTCCACCGATTCAACGCGATCTTCTTGGCGTTTGTCTACGCTTCCGGCAGCACCAATATGTTTTATGCGCAGATGTCGAAAAGATGTTTCGAGGCATTAAAATCTTTGAGCCACACACCAATTTTCAGCGCATTGTTTGGCGCAAGACTGAGAATGAACCTCTGCTTCATTTTCGCCTGCTGACGGTTACCTACGGATTGGCACCGTCACCATTTCTGGCTGTTCGAGTTCTAAAGCAACTTGCCGACGATCATGGCCATGAATACCCTGGAGCAGCTCACGCTCTTCTGCACGATGCCTATGTGGACGATATCCCTACAGGCGCCAACATATTCGAGGAGCTGATGATTCTCAAGGACGAGCTTATAGCCCTCTTGGATAAGGGAAAATTTAAGCTACGCAAATGGAGTTCTAATAGTTGGCGTCTTCTGAAATCATTACCAGAGGAAGATAGATGTTTTGAACCTATCCAGCTCCTCAACAAATCAGCTTCGGATTCACCTGTCAAAGTTCTTGGTATCCAATGGAACCCTGGGAAGGACGTTCTGTATCTCAACCTAAAGGGATGCGATGCGACCATTTCTCCGACGAAAAGAGAACTCTTGTCTCAGCTATCAAGAATTTATGATCCGCTTGGACTGGTAGCTCCGGTCACAGTTCCACTCAAGCTAATCTTCCAAGAAAGCTGGACAAGTGTCCTGCAGTGGGACGACCCCATTCCTGAAAGTATACGTACGCGCTCGAGAGCCTTAGTAGAGGATTTGCCAGCACTTACGCAATGCCAAGTACCACGATATATTGCGTCACCATTTCGAGATGTTCAACTACACGGATTTGCCGACGCATCCTCGCACGCCTACGGTGCGGTAGTTTACGCTCGAGTTGCAGTTGGATGCAGCTTTCAAGTAACTCTGGTTGCCGCCAAAACACGGGTGGCCCCGATCAAGCCCGTATCAATTCCACGTTTGCAGCTTAACGCTGCGTTACTTCTATCTCGATTGCTTTCTATTGTCAAAACATCACTAACAATTCCTCTTTTCAGCACGATCTGCTGGACAGATTCAGAAATTGTGCTACACTGGCTTTCAGCTCCCCCTCGACGGTGGAACACCTACGTCTGCAACCGAACTTCTGAGATATTGAGCGACTTTCCCCGTAGCTCCTGGAACCATGTTCGCACGGAAGACAATCCTGCTGATTGTGCTTCCCGAGGACTTCATCCGTCAAAGCTTCTGGAGCATCGACTGTGGTGGAACGGTCCGTCCTGGCTGGCCACACCCACCTCTGAGTGGCCACCTTCTACAAGCAAGTTCAGCGTATCTTCAAGTTTCGATGTCAACACCGAAGAACGAGCCATAAAGCCCACGACTCTACATAACTTTCCTGATGAAAGTATACACGAGTTACTCATCCACAAATTCTCAACCTGGACGCGTCTTATAAGGGTATCTAGCTACTGTCATCGCTTTATTCACACTCTTCGATCTCATCATAGGAATTCGGCACCATTCCTTACGTCGACATGTGCAACAAAAATCCTTTGCCAGAGAATATGCGCAGCTAGAGAATCGACGCCAGCTTAACGCTAGATCACATCTTATCCGGTTTTTTCCGTTTCTGTATGATTATGGAGTAATGCGAGTCGGTGGGAGAATCGAGCAATCTACACTCAACTACAACGCCAAGCACCCGATTCTGATACCTAAAGATACACCACTAGCTGGACTGCTGGTTCGACATTTTCATGTCTCCTATCTGCACACTGGAGTTGATGCAACGTTCACCAATCTTCGTCAGCAGTACTGGATTCTGGGAGCCCGCAATCTCGTCAGAAAGGCAGTCTTCCAATGCAAATCCTGTTTTCTTTAACGAAAGGACACAAGCAACCAGATCATGGGAGAGCTACCAATTTCTCGAGTTCAAGCTAGCCGCTGCTTTCAACACACAGGGCTGGACTACGCTGGACCGATCGCAATCAAGGAATCAAAAGGAAGAACTCCACGCATCGGAAAGGCATGGTTTTCTATTTTCGTGTGCCTCACTACAAAGGCACTTCACATCGAGGTTGTTAATGAGCTAACTACACAGGCTTTCATCGCAGCCTTTCAACGATTCATTGCCCGCCGAGCGAAGCCTACTGACCTGTATTCGGACAACGGAACTACATTTCATGGAGGCAAGCAAACTTTGGATGACATGAGACGTCTGGCCATTCAACAAGCCAAAGATGAGGAACTAGCAGGATTCTTTTCCAATGAAGGGATTTCTTGGCACTTTATACCCCCGTCTGCTCCCCATTTTGGAGGGATGTGGGAAGCTGGAGTTCGCTCAATTAAACTCCATATGAAACGGATACTTCGATCAAAGGCTTTTACGTTTGACGAGCTCTCTACTGTCCTGACCCAAATTGAAGCTATCCTGAATTCACGCCCGCTGTGCCCAACTGGGGATAATTCTTTGGATCCACTGACGCCTGCCCATTTTTTGACTGGATCTCCGTATACTGCATTGCCTGAACCCTGTCGTCTGGATATGCAAGTCAATCGATTGGAGAGGTGGAATCAGCTGCAAGCTATGGTTCAAGGCTTTTGAAAAAAGTGGCATATGGAATACCTGACATCTCTTCATGAGCGGACAAAGTGGCATCTGGAAACCGAGAATCTGAAGATCGACACACTGGTAGTACTCAAGGAGCCCAATCTACCGCCCTCTAAATGGATTCTTGGCCGAATCCCCGCAGTGCACGCAGGAATCGACGACAAGGTCCGAGTCGTTACAGTGAAGACTGCTCACGGATTATACAAACGCCCAATTGCCAAAATCGCTGTACTGCCTCTGCTGAACAACCGTTCAGGGGGGACGGTATGTTTGGGAACGAGACACCCTGTATGCGCGAACAAGTCACCCTTTATCTTTGTTTACATTATCATTTGTCTGCAGCTTCAGCGGAGTTTATCAGCGGAATCAATGTAAGCATCGCACCGCTGTAATTGTCCGCGAGCTTGCCCAGTACTTTTTCAAACTTCTAACTCCCTTCTAACTGTAACTTGTTTACGTCTTATGCTAGTTTAATAGTATGGCGTGAGTACAGCCAACGCTTAAGTTAGTCACATTTTTGATCTGCAAGGAAACGTACGCATCGGTGTCGAACTAATTAATATTAAGTGTCTGAAATTAACCAATAAATCAAACTAAACAGTAACACTGGCGGGTTTATTTATGAACAATGAATATTTTATGCAAATATTAACCGGGACTGCGCCTCAAATGGTCCATCTGCTTATTCCAATTTTGGTATATTTTATTTTAACGTTTCGGACGATCTTACAAATAAATGCTTTAAATTTCCCTGTATAAACATATATGTACTTTAATATAGCCCTACACATAATACATATAATAGGTTTTTAATCGTCCGATCTTGGCCAATTGACCGGTCAAGAACGTGAAAACATAAAAGGTTTCAAATTGGTCCAGAAAATGTAACTAACGTATGGAAAATAATATTTAAGGTATCTAATGTATATTTTTATTTTATATATTGTTCTAGGAATTTAGTGTTGTGTAATTTATGCGTTCTCCGTCTTTCGAGGAATATAACTAAGCTGTTCCATGCTGAAAGCAACGAATTGGTCCAGATTGTACTTGTGAGTGTTGTCTTCGAAAATCAAAAAATTCAATGTGCATCGGATTGAATATACACCAAAATAATAAAAACGCTTTGGAATTCAAGATAAGAAAGGAAATATACAAAAAAAATCGGTAGTTTTAATGGTTACATTTATATCTTCCCAAAGAGCTGGAAAAGCCTTTGTCTAACTAGGCATCTACTACAAGCTTTAGCGAAGATAATTTAAATTAATTATACGCCATTTTAATCGCCATTTATTCCCATTTTTATATAACTCCGGAAGAATTTCGCATATTTTATAAAACAACTTTTTAATTATATATGCGTAGCTAACCATGGTATCTACCGATGTCACTAACAATTTATAATCTTGGTTCACGGTTACCAAATTAATAATTCGGATGCTTAGGAGAAAATGCTTTGACGCACGCAACAAAGCTTACAAAAAATTATAGATTGTCGCATTCAAGGAAAAATAGTCGGCTTAATACCATGACATATATTTCACAGAGCTGTAGATTCCTCGGATCCATTAAAATAGGTATTAAGGTTTTTGGACTTTTCGTCTACAGCTGGAAAAGAAAACGATCGCAGTGCGATTCTGATGACGATATTTATAATATTGGATGAAGAAGAAAATTCCATTTAAAAAATAAGTAAGTAATTGAATAGAACAGGAAATAATATATATTTATTCTTAATCTACTATCAAACAGATAGGGCAGGGAAGCATGGACTTGGTCGCACTGGTCCAAACTTTTGTTTGCAAATTATCAAAAACCATAACAATAAAATGTGTGAAGTATGTAAATGTATGTATGTATGTGTGCGTATGAAAAAAAATCGAGTTCTAGACCAGTGATAAAAACATATTAGCTAAACAATCACCCTATATATGTACAAGATTAACAGCTGTAAGTCATTATCTTTACATCGTTATCTTCAGTTAATCACACGCCAGGATGAACTACTGCGCGGTACTAAATTACACTTGCGTCATCAGACGCAAATAGACACATCAGACTCAATTTTAGACGTATCACAGAATTTCCGTAATTGCAGAGATCCCATGGGATCTTAAACTAGACATAATAAAGATAACACTTGAATTCGATGGATCATAAGATGAGTGCGTAGCTTCTGCCAAAAATGGGTATAAGTTATTAAATCGAAGCCAGCAGTGGATCTATTATTAGCAACGAGCTAAAAGGTACATAAAGTTCGTTATTAGTAGCTAGTTTATATTGCCAATAAGACAGCTTCTGCATCAGGGAGCAGTGCAGTGAAGTGCAGTATTATGATGAAGTTAAGCAAAAGTTGACGTTGGTTGTGAGCAGACGCGTTTTTTTTCGAAAGTAATTGCGAAGTTACTGCTGCCCACTTCCAGCCTTCGAATCGTCACGTTTTTCGTCGTCGTAGTAGTCACACAGCCTGAGGGTTTGTCTAAGCTTGTTGCGGATAAGTTGAAAGTTGCGGATAAGTTAAGGTTGACTTAATGACATGCAATCCCTTAGATAAAATTGACGTAGATGTAAATAAGTCAAGCTGTCTTTAGTAATATCCATCCAGACCTCCAGACCAGAAGCAGACCTCTGGATTGGTTGTTCATTTTCGTGAAATAGATTTATTACGGAGGCGCCAGCAAAAAAACTCAAAAAACTTTTCAATTGAACTTTGCTTCTTCTGGGATTACCGCTCTATTCCAAACGACAATTTCAACGATCAGCAGTTTCGCCGTCCGTCTTTTGTCTTAATCTCAGCTTTGTGCAACTTTATTTAGCATTTGTATGCAATTTGAAGTTGATGCCCTGCCGCACAGCGTTTTGTCTACACTCTCTCTCTTTCCTTAATTCGTTTTCATTTTTTGTTGTTGTTTTTTGTCGTTTGCGTATATTTGCGAATAGCATTGCTCTCATCGCTCTCTGTGGACCTGCGCTTTCGTCGCTCTCTGGATCAGATGCGTATGGGCTTTTTGAGATTTTGCTCAAGCAACTTCGTCGATTGAGTTTAATTATCATTCAATGCTACCAGCTCCCGCTCTAAATAGCAACGAGCTTAGCGTGTCTACTAGAAAAGCGCTATCCCTATGGTCGATGGACCGGGGTCACCTGTTGCGCAGTCAGCTGCTCTCTTCATCAATTACTTCTAAATCTCTTCAGTGCTACTGTCAGTCGCTACTGTATATATAATTATACATATATTTCCTGAAACTACTCTTGAATGCATTCAATCTGATTGCTCAGCCAGCTGCTCGGACTATGGGTTTATGGGTTTCCTGCCCGGAAATGCGCTTCAATTTCTTATTACGAACTGGAAACTATTACAACAACAATTCAGAAGATCTAAAATAATCAGCCTTAAATTATATTTTCAAAACGTTGCTGGCACGGGAAAAGCGTGAATGAATTAATTGCGTGAGAGATGGTGGTTTCTTGTGGCACGATTTTATCTTAGGGCTTAAAACCCCATAAAAGGCGATTTTTTTTAAGCTCAGCACAAAAGCTTGAATTCTGTACTTATTGAGCACCCCACAAAGGTACCTATACTAAGCTTGCCAGAAAAATATCATATAAAATAACTATAACTACACTATAATTCCACGATAAGAAAACACTGAATGCGATCTTGGCCCTCCGCTTTGCCGCTGGCTTTTGGTTTAGTTTTGTATGTAGCGCGCTTACAATATATTTATATATATATTATTGTTGCAGCATCGCTGACTTGCCCAGTAAAACTTTGAATAAGTCTTCTACCTACAATTTAGAGTTTAATATAAACCGAAATACCTTTTTAGAAAGGTTAAACATTTCACTTATTAGGAAATGAAAAAGAACTACAATTGTTTTGTTTATTTTTATCTTAAATAAAGAACTTTATTAAGAACGACAAAATTAGGCGAAAAATAAAACAGCACCACTTCATGAAAAAAGCTTAAATGTTAAATTTTAAACTTCATAGTAACAAATTCAATAATAACAAAAGCTTGCGTATTTAAACTACTCCCATCCTTTTAATTTAATATTTCGTAATGTATCCCTTATTACCAATAACAGGAGCGCAACGTTTTGGCATGGAATCAACTAGGGCTGGGCACTGTTTTAGGGATATTTTGCTCCATGCCTATTTTGCTCCATGACTCCTTAATTATAGCCCAAAGTTATTCGTTGTTAGTTGGCTTTGAAGGTACAACTGCTTTTCTCATATCCGACCAAGGGTGTTTAAAGGGATTACGGCCTGGGAACTGTGCAGGCCACTCCACAACAGGAACAGATTTATTATAAAACTAGTCCTTGGCTTTTCCGCTGGTGTACTTGGGGCTGTAGTCTTGTTGATAGTATTCGGCAAAGGGTACCGTCAGCAAAATATCCACAAACACATGTTGATCCATGATGGTTTTTATCCAATGTATTGCACTAACTACATAGTACGAGAAACAAGCCCATAAGATTTTACGGGATCCTCGGTGTTTAATTGTTTCTACTGCGTAATTTGGCTTATATTTGGTGTTTTTAGGGCGCCTTACATACGATTAAGATCCAAATATAACAACCTTGCTCTCACCTAACCATAAAAAGTTCCTTGATTTTCGCATGGCCAATTTAAATGTTCCTTGGCAAACTTAATGCGCTTGTGTTTGTGTCTCCCATTTAAAAGAGGGAATTTCCTTGAACTACAGCCTTTTAAACCATGTTCCCCTTAGACATGTGTGAACTGTTTGCACTGTTGCGTATATGTTGAGTCCTTTTTTTAGTTCGGTAGCAGCTTTAAATGGATCCTTCTTGCTACTAGGAAGAAGCCTTTTGAAGAGATGGGTGCCCAGTGATTGTTTTCTCCCACGTGTTTCAGGCTTCTCGTTGTACGTGATTGCATTTCGTATCATTATGTTCGAGCATTAAAGGATTCGACCAACATTTCTGAATGATTTTCCGTAAAAATTGGTTTATTGATCATGTCACGTTTATCTGAAGTGATATGCTTTCCTCGTCCCATTTTAATAATTTTTTTTAAAGTACGTTTGATGTTGGAAATATAGCCATGTGCTTTTCACCAAAACAAACGTCCGACAAGTATTGAATATTTGAAAAAATCAATTTTTGTTTTCGCCTCATTATAGACCTTGCCGCTCCAAAAAAAATTATAAAAAATAAAGGTATGGACAATTCAAACATTTTTCATCATTTTCGGATTGGGCATTATGTGAAAAATCGGCATTTCGTACCATCGGTACCGCAACCATAATTTGTTTGATCGAAAATAAAATACGTTATGGTGGAAGTGCAAAGGAGAAATTTCAACACTCACATTTTTGGCGGTTTGTGGGCGTGGCAAAAAGATTTTTGGCAAATGGAGAGTAATTTACAAGGCTACCAAAAATGTGAAAAAATATCCAAACATTTTACAAAAGTGTGGGCGTGGTAGCTTTTGGCGGTTTGTGGGCGTCGGCAAGCTTAATCTCAGCATTCTAGCTTGTATAGTTCCTGAGATCGCGCCGTTCATACGGACGGACAGACAGACGGACATGGCTAGATCGACTTGGTTCTTGATCCTGAATAAAACAAAACAAATGTTTTAACATATTCTAACAAATATAAATTAATTCCAACGATATTAAATAACGTTTTGGGATTTAAAAACTAATGTTTGTAGTCTAAAACGTCGTCCATCCTTGTTTTGAGAATATCTTTTAAAAATTTTAAATTTATTTCCAAGTGCAATTTCTTAAATTCTTACTTTTGCACTTTCACCGTTTTTCTCTTAAATTTGTAGTTCAAATTCGCTTTCTTTTAATTTATGTATTTTTTGTTTGAGTATGGTGTTGTTGCTACTGATATTTATTTTTTGTTACTATGTATTTGTATTCAGCAAATAAAAAAAATTAAAAAAAACATATAATAAAATGTTCCAAATTAACTTTTTTAGCTTATTAGTAGATCACTCTAATCATAATAAGCAGCGATAATACGACGAGGCGAAGCCAATTTTAGTGAAAAATCGTTTGTGTTAAATTGCACTGAATTTTCAAAAAGCATTGATTAAAAAATACTATTTTTAAGGGACTATATAAAGGAACAAAATGGATTACATGAAACAGAAAAATAAAAACAAGAGAAGACGATTTGGAATATTTCCGTTACTCAGCTTTTATTTAAATTGAGAATCAAATAAACATAAGACCGTGCGTTTCGATAGTGATATAGGGCAAGTTCCAAAATTATGAAACAAATTATGAAAAACAAACAATATTCAAAACAATTTTTTTTTTCGATAAATTTTCTACAAAACAGATTTTTACATTTGTAGGCTGAAAATCATTAATAGGTACTTACACAACCATTCCATAAGCTCCTTCACCTATATAGGCGAGTTTAATATACCTAGGACCCACTTCAAATATTTGTCCCCTTATAACTTCAGCATTAGATTGAGGAACTTCCATAGATCCCGTACCGTTAACCACTGATCCGTTTGAATTAAATTCCTCCATCTCTAACGTTTTTTCTGAAAAAGTTGAAATACTAAATATATTATAATACAATTGGCGATTCATGTATGCGTAGGTTGTAGAAACACTCTTGCAATTGAATATTTTCAATTAACTTTATGTTATCCAAATAAACAAAAATACGCAGAACAAAAGTATTTTAATATTGTGTACCTAAAGTTTTTAAATTCAGTGATGAATAAATAAATCAACTTCTAATTCACTCTAAAGACAAACGCGTAAATAAGATTTATCAAAATCGACGGTGTGAATCATGAAAAACATGTTAAGTTAACGACAGAAGTCAGAGGAGAATTTGTTTATAATCCAATCCCACAAAGCACATCAACTTTTGGCAGAATGGTAGCAACCATTTCACGAAAAATGTACAACATTGGGTCTAATCATTAATTTTAATCATTGCGTTAGGGTGTTTTTTTTTTGGTTAAGAATCAGTATAAAAGGAAGAAACCGGTCTAAAGATATAAACAGAGTGTTCGGTTTAATAAACCTTCTAACAACATTTTTCTATGAGTTGGAGGTCATGAAAACTTTTTGACTTATTGTTATATTCCTAATTTCAACCATTTTTGCCTTCCATTATAAATAAACAAGAAATCAGGCATACGTAAAAACAAATCTGTTTGCAGCTTGTGGGCAATGAAGTAAACGTCTTTAATAACGAAAACTAGTACAAAACAAGGTAAAACGCTATAGTCGAGTTCCCTGACCTCGTTACTTAAAAACAACTACCACATTGACATTGTGAACGCGGCCCCGCTGCATAGCTTGTCAAACGGTTAAGTGGAACGATTCCACAGCAACTTGACAGAAATAGCCAGGTGTCTTAAGTTAGACAAAAAAATTCCGCGATACGACAGAACTAATCTTGAGGGCAACGATAGAATATAACGGACCCTACATTCTGTCACCCAAGAGAAACCGCTCGAGATCCTCCACACGGGTTCCGATGATCGCTGCCTAGGCATTAAAGACAGGTTGATAAAGGCCCAGCAAAACAACAACAAATGCAACCCAGCTAGGCAAAACCGTGTTTTTGAGGTAGGAGACAAGGGTTTTTTCAAAAACAATATAAGGTTAGGAAACAAACTAACTCCATTGTGCACAGAACAAAAAGTGCAGGCAGACCTGAGAACGCCTGTTCTTATTAAGGGGAGGGTGGTCCATAAGGACAACCTCAAATAAGATTCCCACTTTTAATTTGTTAATACCATATTCTTTAATAGTAAGCCAGATTTAAGTAAATACGCCGGGGTCTCATTCTACGTTTGGATGAAGAATTTAATTCGTTTATTAAAAAGATTGCTCTAACTTTGGTGGCAAGAATAATTAGGTTTTCATTTCGCAACGACGACAACGAAAAAAAAATGCGTGTGCTCGTATTGAATTTAATTTTCGACTTCATCTCTATTTAACATATGTGTTCTTAGGCCTAGCTTAACAGAGGTTGGCGAAGACGGGGCGAATTCGCAAAGAGCGAGAGAGAACTTTATTATGCTCCCGCCTTCGCCCTAAACTAACTTACACTAGACTTCAGATTTTTTTTTTCTCCTTCACAATCCAACAATAAACAACAAACAATAAACAATAACCGACAATATGAGTTCCGCCAACACCGGCCCCGTTGAACGCCTCCACGGCTTCAACAAATCGGCAGCGGCGCCAGCTTGTGGATCGCCCTCCGGAAGATGGCTCCATCACTCCTCCTAAGGTCGACGACCCTGACCTTGCCGTCCTCTCCTGCGTGCGTCGCGACGATCCTTCCCAGGAGCCACTGTTGAGGCAGCAGGTTGTCCTCTGCCACGACGACGAGTTGGCCCTCCTCGACGTTGGCCTTCTCCTTGTGCCACTTGCCCCGAACCTGAAGGCCCAGGACATATTCCCGGGACCATCGCCGCCAGAACGTTTGCCTGACTGACGAGACAAGCCGCCATCGCCGCAAGCAACTGAGACCCGCCTGGGCCGGGGTCCGGAGTGCTGGTGCTGCGATGAGCGGCCTGTCAGCAGGTGCCCGGGAGTTAGCGCCTCTCCGTCGCTTGGGTCCTGGCTGAGCGCTCCGAGGGGCCGCGAGTTCATCGTGGCCTCGATCCCGACGAGGACTGGTGCTAGCTCTTCGGCGTTGAGAAGTGCGCTGCCCACCGCTCGTAGGAATAGGTGCTTTGCAGTTTTCACACCTGCCTCCCATAGTCCGCCCATGTGCGGAGCCCGAAGGTGTGTGACCGCAAATTCGCATCCGCTTTTTGATGCGAACTCGCGAATTGCGTCCGCCTGCTCCTCGATCCGATCGCGAAGAGCCAGGATGTGGCGACTCGCTCCGACGAAGTTCGTCGCGTTGTCGCAATGCACCGTCTGCGGACATCCTCGTCGACCAATGAATCTTTGAAAAGCCAATAGAAAAGAATCAGTACTTAGATCTGAGACAATCTCTAAGTGAACCGCCTTGGACGCAAAACAAACAAATAAGGCAACGTAGGACTTATACGGGGGCCTTCCTCGAATTTTTAATGTCGTATAGACAGGGCCACAAAAATCAACGCAACATATCGCAAATGGGCGGAGAGCACGGAGTTTATCTGCGGGTAGAATTCCCATAATTTGTGTCATCAGTCGAGGGTTGCATTTGAAGCAGCGCACACATGATCGAACTGTCTGACTGCAGAGTTCCTGAGCGTTTACGGTCCAAATACGCTGTCGTAGGATGCTCACAAGTGCTCGAGGGCCGACATGAAAATTGGAATGGTGCAAATGCCGGACGTAGCTCTGCACAAACTGCGAGCGTTTCGTCAACAGCAAGGGAAACCTGGCATCATATGATATAGGAGCGTTAGCTAGTCGCCCCCCAACTCGCAACAACGAAAAGTTGCACCAAGTGCCTGTATCCTCATGGATGAATGGGTTCAATCGCTGAAGACTTGGGCCGACCTTGATACTCGTGCTTTTGTACTATTTCGATAATCTTATGAAACGCTTCATTATATTCAGTCGGTGACAGAGTTTCTTCGAAAACTATACTCTTGTCTTTGCATTTTCTTATAAAGCGGAACATATAAGCGAACACTCTAAGCAGTTTGAGGTGTGACGAAAACCCCTCGATGACATACAGCAAATCGGAAGTTTGCACAGCAGCGGGCAGCCCGACCACAGTCTTCCTAGCTTCCTGACGCAAGACTTCCTCATCCTACTCGAAATGCGCATTTTTGGGCCAGTTTTCTTCTTCGTCCTTCAGAAATGGTGGGCCAGTGAACCAGATCGACTGAACTATCTCGGCGACGTCACAACCTCTCGAAACGATATGTGCTGAGTTCTGCTTTGTGGGAACATGCCGCCATGTAGCTTCTCCTGACCATTCTTGAATCTCCGCTACCCTGTTCGAAACGAATGTCGACAACGAAGATGGATGAGATCGAATCCAGTGAAGAGTAACTTCAGAGTCCGACCAGTATACAATTCGTTCGATAGGGACTTTTAATAAGGGTTTGATTCTATGGCAGAGATCTGCGAGAAGGTGAGCGGCACATAACTCAAGCCTTGGGAGCGTTTTGGTCTTGAGCGGCGCTACTTTTAACTTTGAAGTCAACAACGATAATTTAAAACCTTTGGCAGTTTTGCTACGAATATAGACGCAAGCTCCATAAGCTCTCATGGAGGCGTCGGCAAAGGAATGTAGCTGTACCGGTGACAATGGGTCCGTATGCACGAACCGAGGAATCGATATCTCATCCTGTTGAGACAGAGTGCTTTTTAGCATATCCCAAGCTGTTTCCAAATGCATCGGAATTGACTAATCCCAATCTAACTTATTAAGCCAGAGTTCCTGCAATAGGATCTTTCCTTTAATCACAATGGGACTTAACAAGCCGAGGGGGTCAAACAGCTTCGATGTCACCGATAGTATGTTCCGTTTTGTCGCTCGGAGACCCATGACAGAAGTGTCAATTTTGAACTTGCAGGCATCTTCGCTAGGCAACCACGCTATTCGTAACGCCTTAGTTGATTCTGAATCCGAGATAGGTATCGACTTAACTGTGCTCTCAGATGCAGTGACCTCAGGTGAGTTTGAAAACCACTTTGTCAATTCAAAACCTGAGACGATGTTTTGCAGGACGCATCGAACACGACGCGCAACTTTGTTGACGTTCTCTGGGGCCTTAACACGCATTGATGGGGAATGACATAATGTGGAGTGGAAGGGATTTTGTTGTCTGTAGGCGACATATGACCTAGGGCGAGATATTCTTCCATGAATTCCAAGTACATGGTCTTCAAGTTAGGATCTCGAGACAACCTTCGCTCAAGCGACAAAAACTGCCGTTTTGCAACCTCGAAGGAGTTGCCTAATCCATTTGGATCAGATTTTAACTTCAAACCGACCTGATGGCAATACCTGAGTAGTCTTCCTATAATGGTCTTCACATAACTTGTGCGCAGGCGACAGAATTTTCTTTGGATTTGGCATTTCCTCCAGCGACCAAAATTTCTGTAGTGTGCTGTCAATCGATACTAAAGGTTCTTCACTACAACTGAAACTATTCACAACTTGTTTCGGGACTGCAGACTTGTATCTCCCCGAAACAACCCAACCAAGTAGGGTCTTTTGTAGAGTTGGATAGTCAGGACCTTGTCTAATTTGACCAACAGCTAGCAATTCGAAAAATGATTCTGCTCCTATCAACATATAGATTTTTTGTGACTTGTAGAAGTGGGTCTGCTAATGGTAGGTTCTTTGGGATCTTCCAATCACTGACGTTCACCGACTGATCAGGACGGTAACCGGAGATCGACTTTAAGATCCAGAAATCGAACGAGAACTCACTACCATTTATTCGCGACTTCACAACTGTGTGTACCTTTTTTTTGACTTGAGAATTTGACTCGCCAATACCAAGTAAGTTGATACAAGACTTCTCTCTAGGAATCTGTAAGCGGTTCGCCAGTTCTTCTCCTATAAAATTCGTTTGAGACCCAGAGTCCAGCAGAGCTCGGGCCAAAACGTATTCTCCGTTTTTCGTACGGACGCTTACGATTGACGTAGCCAAAATCACCCTGTCCAAGGACGTGGCATGCATAACATGTGACGTGGAAGGCTGATCTTGCTTAAAAGTATGAGATATGGTCTCTGGCGGGGGTGGCAACGCTAAACTGTTCTCAGGCACTGTATATCTATGAAGCAGAATATGGTGTGAGCGGTCACAAGCTCGACACTTTTTGCCTTTGCATTTCGAAACAGTATGGCCTTTTCGCAGACAATTGATACATAAGGAGGCAGACTTAAAAAACTCGAACCTTTGCATTACAGAGAGACGCCCAAACGGGCTACAATTCTGTAGCAAATGATCTGCTGCATTGCAATAGCTACAAGTTTGCTGAGGCTTGCTGTTGCAGAAGGAACACGAGAATGAGCTACGATTATGTGGCTTGCTCGACACAATTTTATCTTGCTTCGGCTTGGTCGATTCTTCAGCTGATAAATGCTGATATCGGCGATTTAACATTTTTTCAAAATCGGCCCAAAGCGGCAAAGTCTCATAATCGAGCTGTTCCTCCCATTTTTCTTTGGTCACTGGGTCGACTCTCTTCAATACCAAATATATCAACATTGCATTCGAAATTTTTGTATCATCTCCTATCGATAACAGAGAACCATAAATCGAAGAAACAGTATCGATAAGGTTTCTCAAGGAGGAAGCGGACTGATGCGATATTTTAGGCAGACTAAGCAATGCTGATATATTATTCATAGAGATGAAGCATTCGTTATCGTAAACCTTTTTTAAACTGGCTAGTTCCTTTTCGTAATTGCTCTCGGTGACTTGGTAAGCTTTAACTGTTCCTAAAGCTTCACAAGAGAGACATGAAATTAAATGGTTAAATTTTTCGATAACTGGAATGCTGGCGTCTTTATAACCAAAGTTTCGAAAAGGCTGATGAAATTTTTGAACTCCGAATAATCTCCACTGAATTTTGGCAATGCCAAATTCGGAAGTCGCGCACGAGTTGGAGCTACAGCAGCTGATCGCGAGCTTCGCTGACGCTTGCTAATTTCAAGGCAGACAACAGGGACATTATTTTTGCCTTGGTCACTATACAAAGCTCTTCCAACTCGACGCCAAATTCATCGCTACAATCTATGTCTTCTATCTGTTCTTGTAATTGATTTGCCATACTAATTGAAGCATTTAAGTTTTCTAGTCGACATTTCAATTCTTCCTCTAATAGCGGAATCGATCCCGTTTCTAGTCGCTCATTTAATTGGCGAATTGTTCTGACCCGACTTTGGAGCTTGCTTTTCAGCTCTTCCAGAAAAGATTTATTTTTGGTTTCTAGGCTCATTTTTAATTAAATATTTAAATTATTTAAATTAAATTAATTAAATTGTATTTCCGAATTAGCTAAATAAATGGCCGAAACAAATTAT
Organism: Drosophila santomea; assembly: GCF_016746245.2. NCBI lineage: Eukaryota > Metazoa > Arthropoda > Insecta > Diptera > Drosophilidae > Drosophila > Drosophila santomea. The sequence goes on along the minus strand of NC_053016.2, from coordinate 24,830,365 downwards.
CTCAAATCAGACCGACAATATAATTTAATAACCTTCGAATCAATAATTAGAAATTTATTAAACCAAAAAAATAGGTTATTTTTAATTTCATAAATTATTAATTTATTGTTCGAAATGTATATTAAATATTTTTCTGATGAGAACAACGAAAACAAATTATTTAAATTGAAATTTGAGTCACGCAGTATCAATTAATAGTGGGTACGAAATGACGCAGAAAAGGGTATACCCGCAGAATACGGGGTAGAGCGTCACTTGACGGTTCGTTAATCTAAGCGCGCCAACGAAAAAGGGCCAAACAACAACAACGCAGGTAGCGGTGCAAAAGCGAAGCGAAAACGAAAAGTTCACCGCTGCAGCTGCTAGTATATAAGGCTGTCTGTGTATTAGTGCGCAAGCTTGGATTAACTTCCCAACTATTAATGCGAGTTTCAACGAACGAGAGGGGGAAGGGGGGGCGACAGTGATTGCAATAATACAGTACAAATAATAGATAAATGTTGCGTACAAATCAGTTCAATATGTATGTGTATTTATTTTATCAACCAATAAATTGAATAATTTGCATGCAATCTAGCTCTACTATATTGATACGTACATATGTGCCAAGAACTGAAAGCGAGGTGTAATATTCCAGCACAAGACAATAAACATTAAATTTGTCTATAACTCTAGCTTTCAATTTTTTGCACAAATACCTGTGATTTCCGAATGCTAATTTTAGCGGCCACGTTCCTTAAAAGTTCCCTCGGTGGTGGCGGCAATTCCGGAAGCAGGGTATTTCGCGACCGACACGGAATATGTTTAAGAAATATTTATTGTTTAAACACACTAGCGCGTCGCGGGCAACAATATTTTTATTTATTTGCACTCACAAAAAAAACAAAGAACAATTTTTTATATTGCACTTTTATTATATATTATATATGTGTCACTGTCACTTTAATTAACTGTTGCCTTTTGTTTAACTAATTATATTGTCCACTCGGGGGCGCCATGAAGAATTTAATTAGTTTATTAAAAAGATTGCTCTAACTTTGGTGGCAAGAATAATTAGGTTTTAATTTCGCAACGACGACAACGAAAAAAAAAATGCGTGTGCTCGTGTCACTGTCACTTTAATTAACTGTTGCCTTTTGTTTAACTAATTATCTTGTCCACTCGGGGGCGCCATGAAGAATTTAATTAGTTTATTAAAAAGATTGCTCTAACTTTGGTGGCAAGAGTAATTAGGTTTTAATTTCGCAACGACAACGAAAAAAAAAATGCGTGTGCTCGTATTGAATTTAATTTTCGACTTCATCTCTATTTAACATATGTGTTCTTAGGCCTAGCTTAACAGAGGTTGGCGAAGACGGGGCGAATTCGCAAAGAGCGAGAGAGAACTTTATTATGCTCCCGCCTTCGCCCTAAACTAACATACACTAGACTAGTTGGCCCTCCTCGACGTTGGCCTTCTCCTTGTGCCACTTGCCCCGAACCTGAAGGCCCAGGACATATTCCCGGGACCATCGCCGCCAGAACGTTTGCCTGACTGACGAGACAAACCGCCATCGCCGCAAGCAACTGAGACCCGCCTGGTCCGGGGTCCGAAGTGCTGGTGCTGCGATGAGCGGCCCGCCTGTCAGCAGGTGCCCGGGAGTTAGCGCCTCTCCGTCGCTTGGGTCCTGGCTGAGCGCTCCGAGGGGCCGCGAGTTCATCGTGGCCTCGATCCCGACGAGGACTGGTGCCACCTCTTCGGCGTTGAGAAGTGCGCTGCCCACCGCTCGTAGGAGTAGGTGCTTTGCAGTTTTTACACCTCCCATAGTCCGCCCATGTGCGGAGCCCGAAGGGGTGTGACCGCAAATTCGCATCCGCTTTTTGATGCGAACTCGCGAATTGCGTCCGCCTGCTCCTCGATCCGATCGCGAAGAGCCAGGATGTGGCGACTCGCTCCGACGAAGTTCGTCGCGTTGTCGCAATGCACCGTCTGCGGACATCCTTGTCGACCAATGAATCTTTGAAAAGCCAATAGAAAAGAATCAGTACTTAGATCTGAGACAATCTCTAAGTGAACCGCCTTGGACGCAAAACAAACAAATAAGGCAACGTAGGACTTATACGGGGGCCTTCCTCGAATTTTTAATGTCGTATAGACAGGGCCACAAAAATCAACGCAACATATCGCAAATGGGCGGAGAGCACGGAGTCTATCTGCGGGTAGATTTCCCATAATTTGTGTCATCAGTCGAGGCTTGCATTTGAAGCAGCGCACACATGATCGAACTGTCTGACTGCAGAGTTCCTGAGCGTTTACGGTCCAAATACGCTGTCGTAGGATGCTCACAAGTGCTCGAGGGCCGACATGAAAATTGGAATGGTGCAAATGCCGGACGTAGCTCTGCACAAACTGCGAGAGTTTTGTCAACAGCAAGGGAAACTTGGCATCATATGATATAGGAGCGTTAGCTAGTCGCCCCCCAACTCGCAACAACGAAAAGTTGCACCAAGTGCCTGTATCCTCATGGATGAATGGGTTCAATCGCTGAAGACTTGGGCCGACCTTGATACTCGTGCTTTTGTACTATTTCGATAATCTTATGAAACGCTTCATTATATTCAGTCGGTGACAGAGTTTCTTCGAAAACTATACTCTTGTCTTTGCATTTTCTTATAAAGCGGAACATATAAGCGAACACTCTAAGCAGTTTGAGGTGTGACGAAAACCCCTCGATGACATCCAGCAAATCGGAAGTTTGCACAGCAGCGGGCAGCCCGACCACAGTCTTCCTAGCTTCCTGACGCAAGACTTCCTCATCCTACTCGAAATGCGCATTTTTGGGCCAGTTTTCTTCTTCGCCCTTCAGAAATGGTGGACCAGTGAACCAGATCGACTGCCCTATCTCGTCGACGTCACAACCTCTCGAAACGATATGTGCTGGGTTCTGCTTTGTGGGAACATGCCGCCATGTAGCTTCTCCTGACCATTCTTGAATCTCCGCTACCCTGTTCGAAACGAATGTCGACAACGAAGATGGATGAGATCGAATCCAGTGAAGAGTAACTTTAGAGTCCGACCAGTATACAATTCGTTCGATAGGGACTTTTAATAAGGGTTTGATTCTATGGCAGAGATCTGCGAGAAGGTGAGCGGCACATAACTCAAGCCTTGGGAGCGTTTTGGTCTTGAGCGGCGCTACTTTTAACTTTGAAGTCAACAACGATAATTTAAAACCTTCGGCAGTTTTGCTACGAATATAGACGCAAGCTCCATAAGCTCTCATGGAGGCGTCGGCAAAGGCATGTAGCTGTACCGGTGACAATGGGTCGGTATGCACGAACCGAGGAATCGATATCTCATCCAGTTGAGATAGAGTGCTTTTTAGCATATCCCAAGCTGTTTCCAAATGCATCGGAGTTGACTAATCCCAATCTAATTTATTATGCCAGAGTTCCTGCAATAGGATCTTTCCTTTAATCACAATGGGACTTAACAAGCCGAGGGGGTCAAACAGCTTCGATGTCACCGATAGTATGTTCCGTTTTGTCGCTCGGAGACCCATGACAGAAGTGTCAATTTTGAACTTGCACGCATCTTCGCTAGGCAACCACGCTATTCCTAACGCCTTAGTTGACTCTGAATCCGAGATAGGTATCGACTTAACTGTGCTCTCAGATGCAGTGACCTCAGGTGAGTTTGAAAACCACTTTGTCAATTCAAAACCTGCTGTTTGAAGAACCTGAGACACTTCAGACTTAATTGTCTTTAGCTCCTCTACGCATGCAGCACCAGTTAACATTTCATCGACGTAAAAATCGGATCCAATCACGTCGGCAGCTCTAGGGAATGAACATTTAGAAGATTCACTCAACTTCTTTAAACACCGAATAGCCAGAAATGGGGCTGGTCCAGTACCATATGTGACGGTGTTGAGCTTGTATAATCTCAAGGATTCAGAGGGGTCTCTCCTCCACACTATGAGTTGAAACTTCCTATCCGTTTCATTAACCATTACTTGGCGATACATCTTTTTTACATCGGCAATCAGGGCATACCTGTGCAGCCGGAAGCGGAGTAGAGTGGAGTACAACTCTTCTTGAATTGTCGGCCCCACCATCAGAATGTCGTTTAAGGCCACCTGAGACGATGTTTTGCAGGACGCATCGAACAGGACGCGCAACTTTGTTGACGTACTCTGGGTCCTTAACACGCATTGATGGGGAATGACATAATGTGGAGTGGAAGGGATTTTGTTGTCTGTAGGCGACATATGACCTAGGGCGAGATATTCTTCCATGAATTCCAAGTACATGGTCTTCAAGTTAGGATCTCGAGACAACCTTCGCTCAAGCGACAAAAACCGCCGTTTTGCAACCTCGAAGGAGTTGCCTAATCCATTTGGATCAGATTTTAACTTCAAACCGACCTGATGGCAATACCTGAGTAGTCTTCCTATAATGGTCTTCACATAACTTGTGCGCAGGCGACAGAATTTTCTTTGGATTTGGCATTTCCTCCAGCGACCAAAATTTCTGTAGTGTGCTGTCAATCGATACTAAAGGTTCTTCACTACAACTGAAACTATTCACAACTTGTTTCGGGACTGCATACTTGTATCTCCCCGAAACAACCCAACCAAGTAGGGTCTTTTGTAGAGTTGGATAGTCAGGACCTTGTCTAATTTGACCAACAGCTAGCAATTCGAAAAATGATTCTGCTCCTATCAACATATCAATTTTTTGTGACTTGTAGAAGTGGGTCTGCTAATGGTAGGTTCTTCGGGATCTTCCAATCACTGACGTTCACCGACTGATCAGGATGGTAACCGGAGATCGACTTTAAGATCCAGAAATCGAACTGTGTGTACCTTTTTTTTGACTTGAGAATTTGACTCGCCAATACCAAGTAAGTTGATACAAGACTTCTCTCTAGGAATCTGTAAGCGGTTCGCCAGTTCTTCTCTTATAAAATTCGTTTGAGACCCAGAGTCCAGCAGAGCTCGGGCCAAAACGTATTCTCCGTTTTTCGTACGGACGCTTACGATTGACGTAGCCAAAATCACCCTGTCCAAGGACGTGGCATGCATAACATGTGACGTGGAAGGCTGATCTTGCTTAAAAGTATGAGATATGGTCTCTGGCGGGGGTGGCAACGCTAAACTGTTCTCAGGCACTGTATATCTATGAAGCAGAATATGGTGTGAGCGGTCACAAGCTCGACACTTTTTGCCTTTGCATTTCGAAACAGTATGGCCTTTTCGCAGACAATTGATACATAAGGAGGCAGACTTAACAAACTCGAACCTTTGCATTACAGAGAGACGCCCAAACGGGCTACAATTCTGTAGCAAATGATCTGCTGCATTGCAATAGCTACAAGTTTGCTGAGGCTTGCTGTTGGAGAAGGAACACGAGAATGAGCTACGATTATGTGGCTTGCTCGACACAATTTTATCTTGCTTCGGCTTTGTCGATTCTTCAGCTGATAAATGCTGATATCGGCGATTTAACATTTTTTCAAAATCGGCCCAAAGCGGCAAAGTCTCATAATCGAGCTGTTCCTCCCATTTTTCTTTGGTCACTGGGTCGACTCTCTTCAATACCAAATATATCAACATTGCATTCGAAATTTTTGTATCATCTCCTATCGATAACAGAGAACCATAAATCGAAGAAACAGTATCGATAAGGTTTCTCAAGGAGTAAGCGGACTGATGCGATATTTTAGGCAGACTAAACAATGTTGATATATTATTCATAAAGATGAGGCATTCGTTATCGTAAACCTTTTTTAAACTGGCTAGTGCCTTTTCGTAATTGCTCTCGGTGACTTGGTAAGCTTTAACTGTTCCTAAAGCTTCACCAGAGAGACATGAAATTAAATGGTTAAATTTTTCGATAACTGGAATGCTGGCGTCTTTATAACCAAAGTTTCGAAAAGGCTGATGAAATTTTTGAACTCCGAATAATCTCCACTGAATTTTGGCAATGCCAAATTCGGAAGTCGCGCACGAGTTGGAGCTACAGCAGCTGATCGCGAGCTTCGCTGACGCTTGCTAATTTCAAGGCAGACAACAGGGACATTATTTTTGCCTTGGTCACTATACAAAGCTCTTCCAACTCGACGCCAAATTCATCGCTACAATCTATGTCTTCTATCTGTTCTTGTAATTGATTTGCCATACTAATTGAAGCATTTAAGTTTTCTAGTCGACATTTCAATTCTTCCTCTAATAGCGGAATCGATCCCGTTTCTAGTCGCTCATTTAATTGGCGAATTGTTCTGACCCGACTTTGGAGCTTGCTTTTCAGCTCTTCCAGAAAAGATTTATTTTTGGTTTCTAGGCTCATTTTTAATTAAATATTTAAATTATTTAAATTAAATTAATTAAATTGTATTTCCGAATTAGCTAAATAAATGGCCGAAACAAATTATCTCAAATCAGACCGACAATATAATTTAATAACCTTCGAATCAATAATTAGAAATTTATTAAACCAAAAAAATAGGTTATTATACCCGTTACTCGTAGAGTAAAAGGGTATACTAGATTCGTTGAAAAGTATGTAACAGGCAGAAGGAAGCGTTTCCGACCATATAAAGTATATATATTCTTGATCAGGATCAATAGCCGAGTCGATTTGGCCATGTCCGTCTGTCCGTCCGTCTGTCCGTCTGTCCGTCTGTCCGTCCGTCTGTCCGTCTGTCTGTCCGTATGAACGTCGAGATCTCAGGAACTACAAAAGCTAGAAAGTTGAGATTAAGCATACAGACTCCAGGGACATAGACGCAGCGCAAGTTTGTCGAATCATGCTGCCACGCCCACTCTAACGCCCACAAACCGCCCAAAACTGCCACGCCAACACTTTTGAAAAATGTTTTGATATTTTTTCATTTTTGTATTGGTGTTGTAAATTTCTATCGATTTGTCAAAAAAAATTTTGCCACGCCCACTCTAACGCCCACAAACCGCCCAAAGCTGCCACGCCCACACTTTTGAAAAATGTTTTGATATTTTTTCATTTTTGTATTAGTCTTGTAAATTTCTACCGATTTGCCAAAAAACTTTCTGCCACGCCCACTATAACGCCTACAAACCGCCAAAAACTGTGTTTAAGACTCTCCTTCTCCCTTCCACTAGCTGAGTAACGGGTATCAGATAGTCGGGGAACTCGACTATAGCGTTCTCTCTTGTTTTTAATTTCATAAATTATTAATTTATTGTTCGAAATGTATATTAAATATTTTTCTGATGAGAACAACGAAAACAAATTATTTAAATTGAAATTCAAGTCACGCAGTATCAATTAATAGTGGGTACGAAATGACGCCGAAAAGTGTATACCCGCAGAATACAGGGTAGAGCGTCACTTGACGGTCCGCTAATCTAAGCGCGCCAACGAAAAAGGGCCAAACAACAACAACGCAGGTAGCGGTGCAAAAGCGAAGCGAAAACGAAAAGTTCACCGCTGCAGCTGCTAGTATATAAGGCTGTCTGTGTATTAGTGCGCAAGCTTGGATTAACTTCCCAACTATTAATGCGAGTTTCAACGAACGAGAGGGGGAAGGGGGGGCGACAGTGATTGCAATAATACAGTACAAATAATAGATAAATGTTGCGTACAAATCAGTTCAATATGTATGTGTATTTATTTTATCAACCAATAAATTGAATAATTTGCATGCAATCTAGCTCTACTATATTGATACGTACATATGTGCCAAGAACTGAAAGCGAGGTGTAATATTCCAGCACAAGACAATAAACATTAAATTTGTCTATAACTCTAGCTTTCAATTTTTTGCACAAATACCTGTGATTTCCGAATGCTAATTTTAGCGGCCACGTTCCTTAAAAGTTCCCTCGGTGGTGGCGGCAATTCCGGAAGCAGGGTATTTCGCGACCGACACGGAATATGTTTAAGAAATATTTATTGTTTAAACACACTAGCGCGTCGCGGGCAACAATATTTTTATTTATTTGCACTCACAAAAAAAACAAAGAACAATTTTTTATATTGCACTTTTATTATATATTATATATGTGTCACTGTCACTTTAATTAACTGTTGCCTTTTGTTTAACTAATTATATTGTCCACTCGGGGGCGCCATGAAGAATTTAATTAGTTTATTAAAAAGATTGCTCTAACTTTGGTGGCAAGAATAATTAGGTTTTAATTTCGCAACGACGACAACGAAAAAAAAAATGCGTGTGCTCGTGTCACTGTCACTTTAATTAACTGTTGCCTTTTGTTTAACTAATTATCTTGTCCACTCGGGGGCGCCATGAAGAATTTAATTAGTTTATTAAAAAGATTGCTCTAACTTTGGTGGCAAGAGTAATTAGGTTTTAATTTCGCAACGACAACGAAAAAAAAAATGCGTGTGCTCGTATTGAATTTAATTTTCGACTTCATCTCTATTTAACATATGTGTTCTTAGGCCTAGCTTAACAGAGGTTGGCGAAGACGGGGCGAATTCGCAAAGAGCGAGAGAGAACTTTATTATGCTCCCGCCTTCGCCCTAAACTAACTTACACTAGACCAGATTTTTTTTTCTCCTTCACAATCCAACAATAAACAACAAACAATAAACAATAACCGACAATATGAGTTTCGCCAACAGATTGCAGGTTCGCCTTCATAATGCTCATCACCCTGGCAGGGGCAAGTGCACGGATTACCGACAAATACATTCCCGTCACAGATGGAGATGTACTGGTGTTTAAACATCGTGTCTGCCTGAGGCACTAGAGCAACCGCGAACGGTATTGGTGCGGTTCTATCGCAAGATAAAAAACCCATCACTATGATATCGAGGACCCTAAAAGAGAGCGAGTTACACTACGCCACGAATGAAAGAGAATTTTTAGCCATAGTGTGGGCTTTAGGCAGGTTAAAACACTAACTATACGGCACTCGCGATATTAACATTTATACGGATCATCAGCCGCTGCGGAAACTCCTGACGCCTCAGATTTCCTAAAAATCAGAATGACTGAAGTTCAGCTAGTGGACTCAAACTCCAGGCAGATTAAAATAAACTCCGAAACTCAAAAACAGATAAACAAGCTAACCGACACCATTAACAAAATTATTAAAGCCCGAAATAACGATTTGGTTTACACCCCGCATCTGTACGAGGCACTAATAGCGAGGAATAGAATGCTGACAACAGAGATACAAAATTTAATTCTCACTGTAACATTGGCTAAGGCTAACTTAGTAAATCCCAATATCCTTGATCATGCCGATCTGAAATCACTAATTGAACATGACACCACAATAGTTAGTTTATTAGAAGCCTCTAAAATTAGGGTTATTCAGTCCGATAACATTATCTATATACTAATACTAATACTATCACATTATCACATTATCAAGTAATCCTACGACTCGACGAAGACACTTTGGCAGAATGTGAAGAAGACACCTTTTCGGTCACTGAGTGCATGGAGACCACGCACAACACCTTCTACGAGCGATCTCGACGCGAAACCTGCGCCCTCTCGCTCCCTGCGGGAAACACAGCCCAGTGCCATACTCAATCGTTATCATTAACGAGGCAACTGCCCGCGTCAGCACGGATGGCAGCCCAGAGGTGCTCGTCAAAAGAACGCATCTGGTAACCTTCGAACGATCAGCTACCATCAACGGAACAGAGTTCGTAAATTTCCGAAAATCAATAGACAAGCAGCCTGGCGTAGTAAGATCACCACTACTGAACATCGTCGGCCACGACCCGGTACTGAGCATGCCCTTGCTACACCGCAAGAACAACGAAAACTTGCGCTTTAGCCAAAGGTTCAAGGACGAGGCTGACGCTACCTGATCCCCTAAACTTTGGTTCGTGGCTGGAGTAATCCTGAACGTTGGTCTGATCTGTTCACTCATCCTTTTTTTGGCATTAAGGAGAAAGCGAGCCTCCATCGAAATACAAACAAACCATCGATAAGCTTAATATAACCGAGGACGGTCATAATCTGAGGGGGGGAGTAGATAACATCTAATAGAGCGGTCAATAAATTTGAGTCGGCAGCCACATAGTTTACGTTCATAATGCCCTAGCAACTAAGTAGCTTCATGCAAATAATGCTGACGCGCCCCAATTGAGAACATTCTCGCTGATCGAAAAGGCCAGCGATCGGCAAAGTCACGTCCTCCATCCTAACCTCCATAAGAAGTCATCACTTTCTGGCTTAACAGCCGGACACACCGAGGACTCAGTAAGAAGACATTCCCAGCGTCTTGAGTCGCAGAAAACACCCGTACTAGAGGAATAAGCTTATTTATACACGTCTGTATGTGCATATGCACTACTCCGCAACCAATTCCGGTGCTTTGCATACACATGTATGTATATGTGTGCGTCCTTGCCTTCACTTGCGTGACACTGTCACAACAACCAAAAAACAAAACGAAAAAAAAACAAAAATGGTGCTTTGCAGAATTATTTTTCATTTAGCGCATGCATGTGGATATTTGCACTTCTGTTTTTCGGGATTGCGAGTCCGAGCTTTGAACGTGGGAACGCGACGATGATGCGAGGGCTTGAGCATAGATTGTTTAAATTAGACAACGGAGTCTACCAGTGGGTGACTTATCAGGTATCTGTTGGGTACATCCAGAGTAGTGAAGGTTGTGTTTGTGTGTACATGTTGTATATGTATTAGTGTGTAGGCATGTGCTTAAGTCTTAGGGACTTATGGATATGTCACTCCCCCAATAATTGAATTTGGCCTGTCCTCAGGTCGTTAAATTTGGATATATCATAACATTGTTTTCTGGTTGAATATTTTCCATGACATTAGTTTTAAGGTGCTGATGTTTTTCTTTTTGTTTACAATATTTGACAATAATTTTCTTAGGTATATTTTTAAACTTATATGCTAAGTATAGAGTCAAACTAATTATTATGATTGTTGGTGATATAAATCGTTTGTGTAAAATCTGCTACATTACTAGAAATTAGGAATTCATCTATTTGCATGGTACAATTTTTAATTTTAATAATGTTGTTTCCTGATATTAATATTTTGTGTTTGTACAATCTTGGTTGACAACTGTTTCAGGAATATTCCATGTTAAAAGTATATTTGGTTCTATATAATTTATTGGGAAATTTCTTTGGGTTTTAATGTATTTGCATTAAGTTTGCTCTTGTTTAATATGTCCAACAATACATTTGTCGAATATTAATTTATCTGTATCTTTATGAAATACTTGGTTATTGAATACATAAAACTTATCGAATATTTGCTCGGTTAGAATATAGTTATGTTCATCTGGGTACGGAACTATTTGAAATATCTGAACTTTAGTGACCTCGCTAGGAACGTGGGATATAATCAAAATTTCGTTCGTGTCTGTCTTGAGCCAAGTTGATGTTTTTATCTTTAGCGTTTTCTCCGAATTTACGTGTTTCCAATAATCGTGTTTTAGTAATTTCGGTGTAAAGATTCCTAATCTGGTTAATTGCATACCTAACTCCATGTCTTCTATGTATTCTGTAAACTGCTGTAGGTTGAATATCAGTATCGCAATTTGTTGGTTCAGTTCTTTTTCCACCTTGAGCCTATTAATTATGTCTATACCGCTGTTGATTATGTCGATAACCATGTTTAGATCATGGGTTTTAACGGAGTCTTCTGACATGTTTTTTCCTCTAACGCCGCCCTGTCGTCTTCATCTACGTTCAAGAGACCTCTTTAGGTTCTGTTAATAATTCTTAATCCATTTATTTCCCGTTTTAATTTTTCGACTAAATATTGTCGTTTGATTCAGTTACTAGATTTTCGAACATAAGCATTGTCTTAGTTATGTTTATACTCAAATAGAAACTGGTTGGAATTTCCATCGTTCCGGTTTGGAATATAAGATATCCATTCTTTGCACTTATTGGGATTACTTCGATGTTGCTGCATTTGACCATAGTGATAAATGGTAACATGCAACTAAGCATTATTAGAAATATGTTGCGTACTTTGCGCTTCTCTGGCTGCTCTGGAATTATCGTATTTGCTCTTATTAATCTTTTTTTGTTTCTTGAAAGAAAGAGTAGATAACCAAGAGAGAGAGAGTGCGATGCACTTTGGGCATCGCAACTGCTATTAATGACTATTTCGGCTTACAATATTAAGATTATAAATTTAGTTTACTGCACAGTTTTCCACAGTTTTCCTCAAAATGTTAACTGTCTACTTGTTCAATTCTTCCTGTCTTTTTAAATGGATTGGAGATTTTACTCTTCACGAGTGGAGCCTGTCTATATTTTATATCAACTTCAAAATCATGCCTATTCTTATTAAGATATTCGATCTTATCAATTTTGTTTTGTTGTACATTAAAGTCTGGTCTGCCTGCATACAGAAAAATGTCTGCGGGAGATCGTTTTGTACTATTATGTTTAGTTTTATGATTATAGACGTATAAGATTGTTTCGAACCTTGTAAACCTATCTTCAATATTTTGTTAACTACCGATGATTCTCAGCTTTTCATTTACGGTCTTGTGAAATCTTTCTATATCGGATACACCATTTTTGCTGGTTGTGACAGAAATTTGTACGCATTCGGATCTTAACCAATTTTGCAAAGCTATGTACATAAAAGCTGAATCTTTGTCCGCTTTAATTTCTTGTGGCATTCCCATGTCATTGAATATTTTAGTAATGGCTCTTTTCGCTTCTAGCCAATCTCTACATTTTACTTCAACTAGTGAGGCAAATTTTGAATAAATATCAATACAAGATAGGAAAATCTTGTTACCCGTGAGAAAAATCTATCACGTATTTTTCCCTTGTGTTAAATATTTCTGCTGTTGTTTCAAATGTCAATTTTGTGTCTCGGTGTTCTGTTTTTGCCAGATTACAGATTTCACATTCATTGATAGTATTTTGAATTAGCTTTTGACTATCCGGGTAATAGTATTTTTCTTTAAACCAATTAATGGTTTTTTCTATACCTGGATGTAAAACTTCCTTATGTCTCTTTAGGATTAAATCCTTAAATTCCGTATAAGTTAGTATATCAATTAGCTTCGTGGTATATCTTAATAGTTTTGTGAAATTGTTAGGGCATATGATTTCTGAAAATGCTCTCTGGAAGATAAGAAAATCCTCATCATTAGGGAAGTAAATTGCGCTTTTCTTGGTGCACACATATTCCTCAATGAGGGTTTTGGCGAGTTCAAGTGTCATTTCTTTATAGATTATTTTAATCTTTAGTTTTTGAAAGTAGTGGCTTACATTTGTTGTGTCACTGTCTCCTTTTTCTATCTCTATTTGTCTGGTGAAGAAATTGATTGGTCTTTTCGTTATGGCTATATAAATTAAATTATCTTCATTAGCACTATGTACAGTTTCGTCTGCACTGTTTGCGACTTCGCCAACCATGACTTCTTCTATCTTTGTGCGGGAAAGAGCATCCGCGACATAGTTTTCTTTGCCTGGAAGATATTTTATTTTATAATCGAATTCGTTAAGTTTGATTTTCCACCTTTGTTATTTCATGCTCGGCTCTTTGATATTATTGAGCCATACCAAAGGCTTGTGATCACTCATTATTTCAAATGGCCTGCCGAATAAGTATGACCTGAAATATTTTGTCGCCCAAACTTTAGCTAACAATTCTTTTTTAATAGTAGCATTTGTGATTGCATTAGTTTTGTTTGGGTTTGGCTTAATGCAATTTGTTGTGACAATATATCCCAGGAATTCAGTTTCTTTTTTCATGAATTCACATTTGTCTAGCTGCAACTTCAAGTTGGCGTCTCTCAGTTTCTCAAAGACTTTCTTAAAAGATAAAATATGTTCCTCCAATGAAGTTTAGTAAACAATAATATCGTCCAAATAGACTATCAAAAAAACCTTTGTAGATCAAATCTTCCAAAAAAATATTCATACATATCTGAAAAGTAGCTGGAGCATTCTTTAGACCAAAAGGCATACGTGTATATTCGTAATGCCCATGCTTTGTTAAAAAAACAGTTTTTGCAATAGAATTTTCGTCCATCTGGATTTGGTGAAAGCCCTTAGCTAGATCAATGGTGGTAAGATATTGGCATCTACCCAATTTATGCAATATCTCATACATTCGAGGAATGGAGAATTTGTCATTAACAGTTATCTCGTTCAGATTCCTGTAATCAACTGCCAACCTAAATTTTTGTTTCCCAGAGGTGTCTGCCTTCTTGGGGACCACCCAAATAGGAGAACAATAAGGGTACTTCGATTTGCGAACGATCCCTTGTTCTATCATTTCTTTTATTTTTTTGTTGACTTCTTGGTCAACACTTTGGGGGTACTTATAGGGTTTACGGTAAACTGGATCCTCATGCTGAGTCTGGATGACATGTTTAATAGTACTGGTGAAGGTCAAATTTTCGACTTCCTTGTACTGAATGTCTCTATAATCGAATAGAACTTTCTTTAAACATTCAATTTCCTCTACATTTAGATGCTCGAGTCTGTACTCGTTACATTCGCGTAACTCATTGTTGATCGCGAAGTTGACTATATCGTTGTCAACGGATATGGAATCGAGATGTGTTACATCATTGTCCACTGTGTCACTAACAACTTTTGAAGCGAGGCATTTTGGTAATGCGGTCTCCTTCTTCTGTTGTTGATGGTTTGGTTTAAGGCACTTAGGTGCGGTCTTAACCTTTTGCATCTTTGGATTGATTTCCTCCACAGGAGCAGAATCATCCTTTTGCAGTGGGTCGAGGCATTTAGTTGCGGTCTTGCCCTTCTTTTCTCCATACACAAACTTAAAGGTTCTTGAACCTAAAGTTACCGTCTCGTTATCATAATCTATCTAAGCTTTCGTATCCTCTAGATACTTTCGACCTAACAGAAAATCATAATTGTCGGAAAATTTGTGGATATAGAATTTCTGAACAGACGGACATACTGAAGTGGGCTTCATTATTATGCTTTTCTTTAATTTTATTGCCCCTTTAATGGTATGCACTGTAAAATCTTCTTCTTTTTCTTCTAAATTTTCAAAATGTTCCCTTATGATATTGATTGGTGAGCCTGTGTCGATCATTCCCTTGTAAATTTTGTTATGATAACCTATTCGCACATGGGGACTGATACGTCCTCCTGTGTCACTTGAGTGTCCGAGGCAGTTTGATGAAAATTTACATCCATTCTGCTTTGGCCACTTTGACTCTCGCATTGTCTTTTTACCGGCATCTGACCGTTAGTGCTGGATACAAAGGCGGCTCTATCCATGGCATTCAAGGATCACAGGCTCCAATCAAATCAAAGTAATTATCAGAGTTCAGTTTGAGGACTAATTATAATCGGTCGGTGTTCTTCTCAACTATACATATTGTAATCATTCAATAAAATAAAATTATTTTTTTTTACATATGAGTATTGCGATTATTTAATTATATATTCATATTTATCTGGTCATATATTGAAATATTACCTCCGAAGGGCGGATAGACGTTGTTTTTTTTTTGTATATATATACACATCTAAATGTGAATTAACAATTTTATCACTACCTATTAAAATCTGACCCGCTGCTCGAAACTGCTTGGCGTACAATTAACAAAAATTGTTTTCATAAGTCTATACATTTTTTTGTTTATCAAATTTACGTTATACAAAATATTGCATTGTGAAAGAAAATTTTTTTTTGGATATTTGTTTTATTTTTTTAATTTACGTTGGGCGTTCTATATAACGCCGTCGGTCATCTATGGTCTGGTCATCTGGATTACTGATGGGGGCCGGTGTTGAGGCACAGGCATCCGAATTACTGATAGGGGAGCCAGTGCAGGGGCACAGGCATCTGAATTCCTATTGGGGGCCGGTTCAGATGCACAGACATCTAAATAACGCAGGGGCGCAGACATCACAATTACACTCTGGGACTTGAATTTAATCTGTGGTTTCTAAAAGATGTCGCACTGCACATTCAATGGTATAATCCAACTTATGTCGCGGTCGCCATGTTTTGTGTGAATATTAATTTATATGCCCGTACATACATACATATATACACATGTATACCTTTGGTTTTAGTTTAATAAAATGTTTTTATACCCTGTTACTCGTAGAGTAAAAGGGTATACTAGATTCGTTGAAAAGTATGTAACAGGCAGAAGGAAGCGTTTCCGACCATATAAAGTATATATATTCTTGATCAGGATCAAGAGTCGAGTCGATCTGGCCATGTCCGTCTGTCCGTCCGTCTGTCTGTCCGTCTGTCCGTCTGTCCGTCTGTCCGTCTGTCTGTCTGTCCGTCCGTATGAACGCTGAGATCTCAGGAACTACAAAAGCTAGAAAGTTTAGATTGGGCATACAGACTCCAGAGACATAGACGCAGCGCAAGTTTGTCGATTCATGTTGCCACGCCCACTCTAACGCCCACAAACCGCCCAATACTGCCACGCCCACACTTTTGAAAAATGTTTTGATATTTTTTCATTTTTGTATTGGTCTTGTAAATTTCTATCAATTTGCCAAAAACCGTTTTGCCACGCCCACTCTAACGCCCACAAACCGCCCAAAGCTGCCACGCCCACACTTTTGAAAAATGTTTAGATATTTTTTCATTTTTGTATTAGTCGTCTAAATTTCTATCGATTTGCCAAAAACTTTTTGCCACGCCCACTCTAACGCCCACAAACCTGCACTTCTACTAGCTGAGTAACGGGTATCAGATAGTCGGGGAACTCGACTATAGCGTTCTCTCTTGTTTTATTATTCAAACGTCTGCCTTATTCAGCCGTCATTCTTAGTCTGATTTACATTTTAGGGTCTTCATATATCTTAACCTAATGCCGCGCAACTGCGCTTTATTATATGCTAAGCTTATTGCTGAGAGTAGCGATCAGGCGGGAGAATCGTATGCGCACATATTCTTACGCATAATTATGCTGTCACTACACTTGACCATTCACATACCATGTGTGGGGTCATATTACGGCCAGCCACCAATGCTTTGGACTTTTGGTTACGTATACAAACTGCAACAAAGTGTCACAGTGGGTACAGTGTGTACTCGATATGTGCCTATACCACAAGGCGTATCAAAAAATCTTTTGCAAATCGATAGAAATTTACAAGACTAACAAAAAAATTAAAAATATCAAAACATTTTTCAAAAGTGTGGGCCAGATCGACTCGACTATTGATCCTGATCAAGAATATATATACTTTATATGGTCGGAAACTCTTCCTTCTGCCTGTTACATACTTTTCAACGAATCTAGTATACCCTTTTACTCTACGAGTAACGGTTATAATAATGGCGCTGAGAGTGAAATCTGCATATCCAAAATCCAGCTGTAAATGTCGACGTTAAAGCTGAGCTGGCGTTCGGTTATATTGGAGGCAGTAACAGCATTTATGGAATTCAAGTTTTCAAAAGTTCGAGATCGTATTGCAATATTATCTGACGAACCATCTGTCTCGAAACCGAAATCGCCTATTCCGGTAACACAAGCGGGAGTTTTGTCCCGGAGTTATATAATTTAAGAATAATTTGAAACGGAAGATATAAGCCAATTACTAAAAAAAATTTGTATATGACCCTTTTATGAGTATGAAAGTAATATCTGGTGCAAATATTGCTCATTCTTATAAAGTTTAGGTGAACGTTGTCTTTACTTGTGCGGAAAACCTAATTCCAGTGCGGAACACTAAGCTTATAAACCATACTAATTGATTGTGGTAGACTTTGAATTTCTGGGCAAAGAGATATGGCAAAAAGTAATTTACCAAATAAAATTTTCGATCTACTAGTGGAGTGCTATGTGTTTACTATTAGTGTCGATGCCTTTCCATAATATCCTATAACGTAATTACTTGCATCGGTGGTCAATTTGAATAGTAAAGTTAAGTAAGTAATTTGTATTTTTGCAATCAATATAACAATTGCCTTTTTCCTTTCAGTTGTTTGCTATAGGTATGTGCGCGAAGTCTTTAATTAACTTCCTATGGTATCCGAATAATCCAAAAAATGTTACGATTTTCCTGATGGCTTGGGGCACGGAAAATGTTTGAAAGCTTTTATTATCCAGAAGAGAATTAAAGTTTCGTTTTTCGTCCTATCTGTGATTTTGTTGCGAACAGCTCCTAGAAGACGTTGGGCGTATAGTGTATGATAAGAAACATCAGAATCTGATGAGAAACAAAAGGGAAACGGCACAAAGATCGCGGACAGCAGGAAAATCAACCTCTCATCTTCGCGGTTCCTAATCAGAGACTCTGGTGTCCGAGAAGAGGTGCAAAACCTCCAGCAGTTAACGCCTTGAAGATATCTGTGGCCAATGTGGTGCTCCACGTTTTGCCAAAAAAATACTGGTGCTGATAAATCTCAAATGGATAATCCAACGGGGGGCACTCCCCAACGGTAACGACCCATTTTAGAGAAGCACCCGAAAGTCAAGGTATCCCACCAAAATAAGAATCACGGTAAAAGGAGTTAAAACCTTGCAGGCAATGGCGACGGGCGTGCGGCTGGCGAAGGTAAACAGTTGTCGTTTCATCGTTTATTATCATGAGTAATACTTGCATGCAGAATCACAGGTGTTGCTTGCCACATTAGGGCAAAGCTTCTTGCTGATTTGAGGCCGCACGTTTCATGCAAGCGTCATCAATAAATGTCCAATGTTTTGGAATGAAGCCTGTGACTTAAGAGCACTTAATGGGAAGCCTGCCAGCAAACCAAGTGCAGCCTAATCGAGAATTTCATACTATTGTAGGCCACATTGGTGGTTTATGGGAGGCTGGTGTTAAGTCGGCTATTTATCGATTCTACAGAGTCGTCGTTACATCCATTTTTTCCAGCGATAATTTAAAAACTCTTGCTTATGAGATTTTTCTTATTCTTATTTTAGAAAAAGCTGAAAGTTTTTACGTGCTAAGGCCGGCGCTTTTTCAGCTACACAAAGTTTCCTAAGCCTGACATCACTCATCTTCGGCCGCCCCAGCAGTTGGGAAAGGGTGACCCAGATGCAACAATACAACTGGCAAAGAAATGGCTGCAAGAGGCGCGTGAATACGTCTAACATCAAGGCTGGAAGCATAGTTTTGCTGAAGGAGGATATTATTCCACCGTTGAGATGTCAGCTTGGGTGCATCCGGGAAGTCATACCGGTGGGGAAGGCGTCATCAGCGTAGCTATGGTCTGTTCAGCTACTGGTCTAATAAAGGGAGCCGTCGTCAAGCCAGCCGTTCTGCCCATTGATTCCGATATAGTTGGAACTGTACCTCTTCCAACTGGGGGAGCATGTTCGGGGCAGATCGCTTGCACCTAGACATTCGCGTATAGGTGTTTGTAGGAATTTATTAATGTTACTGTAAAATATTTTTAAGTAGCACCAAGAAAGCCCGCCTAGTTCAAATCCCACACTCGGCTCAAACGCATTCTTATTTTGGTCCTGTATGCTGTTGATGTTCTCTCGGACTGTTGGTCGATACTTCTATCCTGTTGAAAGCTTAAATATTAGTATTATTAATAGCTAACTAATGATGTTGATAGACCCAATTTAGTTAGTTGGCTACACCTCTCAGTTCCAAGCAGATACACCCTCGTTCGATGGGAGGTGGGACTCGCGCGTTAAAAAATTTGAATCTTTGAACACAACGTCATTCTGGATGTCGAAGTGCTGATATACATCCACTAGGCTTCAAACTTGTAACCATTCGTATTTAATCTGAGCTTCCTTTAGGCGATGGGTTATGCAGTATGAGGATGGTTAAAACCATTTCAACAAGTTAAGATCTTGAATTTATAATTTATAAATCGATTCGTGGAGTTCCAGTCTATTATTCTGGCGCCCTGCCACTTGTGTCTATGATAAATAATTAACATCACCTAACGAGATCGTCCGAAATGCAACGAAAAGCTTACCGCAATTACCGGTCTTTTGTTAAACTTATCTCGAAAAAGATTCACGTAAATCTTAGTGCTTAGTGAAATTCATTAGTCTAGTGCAAATCGTGATAGCGGCTTTCCCCGTAGCTGGATTTTTCGAAGCGATAATAAAAAATAAAATTTAAATGAAGAATAATTAATAGAAGAAAATATGAATGCTCAACCCAACCTATATCGTTATGTTAATTAAAAATGTTACGATGAAGAGTAACATGATTGATTAAATCTAACGAAGGTCATCTGAGAGAGAAACAATTTTCACAAAAGGGGAAATCATGACCGAATTTAACGTATTTATAGGAGGGCGGGTATAGACCGAAAGAAACCACCATCTAAATCTTCCACTGCTTGCTGAGCTGTCTTTGTTATCTAAGAGCATCCAAACTACCCTTCCGTTCCGTATTGGATGTAACGACTGCGATTCGAGAGTATAAATCCCCACCCCAGCCCTGAACAAAGTCGTTAAGTTAGTTAAGAAAAAAAAGAAGAAGGCGTATATGAACAGTCGTGTTCGTTACATAGTAATTGTCGCCCAACGTGGGCCTACGAAACAAATCAAATTCTGGATATCTTTATGAATACTTTCAATTCTCACCCATAACCTTGTTACTACTGTAAATAGTACATTTATAGTTCTTATATCAAGGTATTGATAATACTAGGCAGAATTGAGTCAAACCAGACCGGTCATAATAGTATTAATTTGATGTTGACTTTGCGTCGAATCGAAGCGAGAAGTCAATAAGAAGGTTCTACTATGGAATGATAGTATTGGATTATTACAACATTATACCGACTAAAACATTAGATTGACGACGTTAAATTTGGTTGGTTCGAATCGAGATTGAACTTCTCTTCAACCAGACAATATTTTACATTACATATTAAAAGAAGATTCAGTATACACAAGTTAGAAAGAAAGATAACCTTAGCGAGCTTACTTTTTTTAAAACTGTGTCCGAACCAGGTCCAACCTTTATTTTTCTGTATTTTTTTTTTCATCTCAAGAATATTTTTTTTGTATCATTATGCCTTTATTATGCATTCATTATCGTGGATGCACCATTTGCACCAGTAGCTTCCCATCATTGAACCCACGCATTGCCGTCACAGATTTCATAGCGAGTGTATTGTAGCATGCGCACTTGTTTAGTATCAATAACAATATAGTAACAATATATTCAATATATACGTTAGCATAAACAGCCGAGAACAAGTTGTGACGATCTGTCAGTGCTCGGATGGCTCAAGGATGGCTAGGAGTCGTCTCAGATATTTATTTGATTCAGGTGGGGTTGCTGGAAAAGAATCCGACCCGGGTCCCAGAGGAGAAGACGAAAGAATGATACAATAATTGGGTCTTTATTCGTGAATAAAACAAAGTGTTCACAGTCGCTTCAGATGGGCTGCAGTCCTCGTGGCGAGATCGGCGGCTGGTTGGCTCGGGCGCGCCTTGTCTCGTCCCTGGAGGGGTTGTACAGCTATGCGATGGATACGGGTGGGTGCCGGACTCCCGCTTACTCGGTCGTCGAGTCACGTCGCCGATAGTTTCCCCACTGCCTGTAAACGAGAGATAGTTGGAAGAGGCCGCTCCGGTCTGCCAGTTAACAGTTTAAAGGCCGGTTAGGTCTGACAACGGTGAGAACAGTTTTGAGACCGATTAGGTCTGCTAATGGTGAGAATGGTGTAGAGGCCGATCAGGTCTGCTATTGATGAGGACAGTTTAGAGGCCGATAAGGTCTGCTAAGGATAGGAACAGTTTAGAGGCCGACGAGGTCTGCTAAGGATGAGGAGAGTTTAGAGGCCGATGAGGTCTGCAAAGGATGAGAAGAGTTTAGAGGCCGATGAGGTCTGCTAAGTATGAGAAGAGTTTAGAGGCCGATAAGGTCTGCAATGTATGAGAAGAGTTTAAAGGCCGATTAGGCCTGCTATGTATGAAAAGAAATTAGAGGCCGATAAGGTCTGCTAAGTATGAGAAAAGTTTAGAGGCCGATAAGGTCTGCTATGTATGAGAAGAGTTTAGAGGCCGATAAGGTCTGCAAATGGTACACGCGGGTAGGTGAACCGAGCCGGAGAATGAGACGTAATATGCAAAGACTACTAAGGTTAGTTAGTTACCACCTCCTTGCCCGCCTCCTGTGGCTCTGTCGATTCCTTACCGCTGATCCTGCTCCTGGTAGCTCCTCCTCCTGGAGGTCTTGTCGCCGATCGCCGGCCGAACTGAATGCCTTCCAGAGGGCTGGGGTGCGCCTTACATAGCGGTTTGACGGAGGATAGTGTCCCCGCATATCCCAACTGATTTAATGTTGTATTAGTGTGGCCGATTTTTTTCGGGCCAGTGTGACCCTTCGCACATGAAGGGTGGGCATTGTGTTGCTACTATGTGCGCGTTCGGAGCGTCACACCCCCCCCCCCCCCTACATTAGGAAAAGGTGTGCTCCTTAATTCTCTCCACTTTGGCACGCGAAATGGTCACTCTCAACGTTTTTTTCCGTCCCTTATGAGGCACGACATCTGTTTCCCGTACCTTTTGTTCTCTACTCTTCGTCCTATCTCCTCGACGGCCCCGGCGCTAAATGCGCCCCCGGTTGTACGTGCCAGTTACACTTCTGTACCTCCGTGCCTATGTCCAGTACATCGCGAATCTAGCGACGCCGTGCCACGTTGGCGTGGTGCCGGTGTGATCGGAGCCGGCTGCGGTGGCGTCTCTGGGTTCTGCAGTCTTGGTTGTGGCCGTGGTTGGGGTATGATCGTACTCGCCAGTAGCGTGTGCGTCACCCTCTGTTTCCCGCCGGCCGTCCTCTTTCTAGCTCCGCCTGGCATCTCCGCTGCTGTTGCGTGTGCGCTGTGTGTCTCTAGGAACGTTTGTACTGCTCCATCCGTAGGTTCTTCCACTTTCTCGTCGGTCGGACTGCCCTCAGGGTTTCCCCCGCTCTCCTCGTCTACGACTCCCTTCTTCGTCTTGCTGCCTATCCTTATCTTGGCCATCATCTGGGATCCGTCGCAGCTTAGCTGGTCTCCCGTTGCTGGCTCTTGTGTCGCCGCCTGAGCCGCCAGCTTTACCTGCCTTTACCTCAGGCCTCCGGCGTTTCCCGACACCACTCTGCAGCACTCTGTCGTTCTGACCCCGTTTCTTCCGCAGACCCCGCAGAACAGCCTCGGCTGATTGTTAGAGGCTCCCGCCGCGTGTCCTGTTCCGCCACACCGCATACAGATTTCCGATTGTACTTGTACCTTGTTTGGCCTCTACTTCTTCTGCCAACTTGAGGAACTGTGTTAACGTATCGATTTCTACCCACAAATCGATAGAAATTTACAAGACTAATACAAAAATGAAAAAATATCTAAACATTTTTCAAAAGTGTGGGCGTGGCAGCTTCGGGCGATTTGTGGGCGTTAGAGTGGTGGGGTGGAAACATGAATCGACAAACTTGCGCTGCGTCTATGTCTCTGGAGTCTGTATGCCTAATCTCAACTTTCTAGCTTTTGTAGTTCCTGAACTCTCAGCGTTCATACGAACGGACAGACAGACGGACATGGTCATATGGACTCGGCTATTGATTCTGATCAAGAATATACATATATAATTAAATAATCGCAATACTCATATGTGAAAAAAATATAATTTTATTTTACTGAATGATTACCATATTTTAAGTTGAGAAGAACACCGACCGATTATAATTAGGCCTCAAACTGAACTCTGATAATTACTCTGATTTGATTGACGTTCAGGCCTCGGTTTCGAGCTTTTCTTATATGGACTTTAGACTTTAGGGTTCTAATCAAATGAAGAGAGAAAGCTTTGGAGTTGCTGACTTTAATTGTCTTTGCATTTCTCTTGGATTCAAGTGCATTCGCTCTTGGATACAAGTGCTCTTAGATTCTTATAATTTTATTTATTGAAATCTAATACTTCTGTTTTTCGGGATTGCGAGTCCGAGCTTTGAACGTGGGAACGCAACGATGATGCGGGGGTTTAAGAAAGAATTGTTTAACTACGGATGTTAAGTCTACTAGTGGGTGACTTTTCAGGTATCTGGTATCTGTTGGGTACATCCAGAGTAGTGTAGGGTGTGTTTGTGTGTACATGTTGTATGTGTATTAGTGTGTAGGCATGTGCTTAAGTCTTAGGGACTTATGGATATGTCACTCCCCCAATCATTGAATTTGGCCTGTCCTCAGGTCGTTAAATTTGGATATATCATAACATTGTTTTCTGGTTGAATATTTTCCTTGAAATTAGTTTCAAGGTGCTGATGTTCTTCTTTGTGTTTACAATATTTGACAATAATAATTTTTAAACTTACAGAGTCAAACTAATTATCATGATGACAAAAGTTGTAATGCATATAATTTCGAAAAAGTTTTATTGTTTTACATGCAATTTTATCATTTCTCTTGTTTCTAAGTGATTTATTGGTTTTAAACGTATAACAATGTTGGTGATATAAATCGTTTGTGTAAAATCTGCTACATTATTAGAAATTAGGAATTCATCTTTTTGCATGGTACAATTTTTAATTTTAATAATGTTGTTTCCTGATATTAATATTTTGTTGCTTGTACAATCTTGGTTGACAACTGTTTCAGGAATATTCCATGTTAAAAGTATATTTGGTTCTATATATTTTATGTGGAAATTTCTTTGGGTTTTAATGTATTTGCATTGAGTTTGCTCTTGTTTAATAAGTCCAACAATAATTTTGTCGAATATTAATTTATTTGTATCTTTAAGAAATACTTGGTTATTGAATATATAAAATTTATCGAATATTTGCTCGGTTAGAATATAGTTATGTTCATCTGGGTACGGAACTATTTGAAATATCGGAACTTTAGTGACCTCGCTAGGAACGTGGGATATAATCAAAATTTCGTTCGTGTCTGTCTTGAGCCAAGTTGATGTTTTTATCTTTAGCATTTTCTGCGAATTTACGTGTTTCAAATAATCGTGTCTTAGTAATTTTGGGTTAAAGATTCCTAATCTGGTTAATTGCATACCTAACTCGATGTCTTCTATGTATTCTGTAAACTGCTGTAGGTTGAATATCAGTATCGCAATTTGTTGGTTCTGTGCTTTTTACACCTTGAGCCTATTAATTATGTCTATACCGCTGTTGATTATGTCGATAACCATGTTTAGATCATGGGTTTTAACGGAGTCTTCTGACATGTTATTAATTTATTCCTCTAACTCCTCCCTGTCGTCTTCATCTTCAAGAGACCTCCTTTGCTGCTGTTAATAATTCTTAATCCATTTATTTCGAGTTTTAATGTATACTCCAGGAGTTCCGTCGTCAGCCGTGCCAAGCTGTTTATCCTGGTCGTTGTGGTATTCCACCAATCGCTTGCGGCTCCTTCCAATATAAAGGGCATCGTCTGGACGAGCTGGTCCATGTGAATTCCATACTCGGTCGCCCACTGCTCCATCTTACTGTTTAGAGGCCGGTTGAGTCTGTCAATGGTGAGAACAGTTTTAAGACCGATTAGGTCTGCTAATGGTGAGAATGGTTTAGAGGGCGATCAGGTCTGCTATTGATGAGAACAGTTTAGAGGCCGATTAGGTCTTACTTCTAGAGGGCTGGGGTGCGCCTTATATAGCGGTTTGGCAGCGGATAGTGTGCCCGTATATCCCAACTGATTTAATTCTGAGTGTGGCCGATCTATGTCGGGCCAGTGTGATCTTAGCGCGCGCGCGCATTGTGTTTGAATTCGAAATCGAATGCGAGTTGTGCGTTTTACTTTATTAGAGTTTCCATGTTTATATGTAATTAAAAAATATATTTACTTCATGTTTTTCCGTTCAAATATAATCTATGTTCTGTGGAACATATGTTATGTGGAACACAGTGAAAGGACAACGACTTCACGACACAACAAAAGCAGCAGCCACCTGAACAGCAGTAAAAACAGGAGCTCAACAAACTGGAGAACATGTTTTAAAAGCAGAAAACTAAAATACTAAGTGAGTCGAGTGATGTGTGTGAAAAACAAATAATTAGAACAAATAAAAGAATAGCTCACTTAAGGTGGATATTATATAACAATACCCCTCCGCCAACAGAGATTACAATCTGGATTATTTTAACCAACTAATAAACAAATCAAAGAGCAACACACACATCCGCTCACTCAGATATAAAGACGTCTTGTGCGGGAGGATTAACGAGTAGGTTGCAACGCGGATGTGCTTCGTTGAAATCCGCGTAGCGCTTGTGCTGTGTCAGGGCCCCGCGGGACGGTCAAGCAAAGTAGCCGCGAGAGCTCACCTGCGGACTCCAGTCGCTGGAGGTCACCAGCTTTCCTTAATCCCTCCGAGGGTCAGTGCAGGCAGAGAGAGTGGTGGGAGTATCACATGGCTTTCCTCGGTGTTGTATTCTCTTCTGACAAATGTGGCGGCCTCCGCTAAAGATGCCAATCACTCTGCCAATACCAACATCGAGATCAACTGGTATCCAGTGTTGGTAAACTCCCACGTATCCGGAGGGTCTGGCAGCCCCTACCAGCTTTTGTAGCTGCGCACACGCGCCGGCTGACGGAAGCCAACGGAAACCGACTCGGCCGGCGCAAGCGTTCTAATATATTTTTGTGAGAACTCTGGGGTGTTTGGAAGAATAACGCATGTAGGCTGGTTGAGCTTTTAATCCCGAATGATATTTTATTTGTTTCTTCATTCTTTTACAGTTTGGTTGTTACAATTTGTTTATTACCATTCTGCTAATGCGATCGAAAATGGAAATTGGAGCGGGTGCGATTCTGTATTTGCAGCATGGCTATGTCAGCGTTTCCAGTGGCCGATACAAAGTATTCGGTGCCGTCTAAACCTCCGGCTGTCGAGAGGGTTTCGGGGGGTACCTCTGAGGGTAAATGCTGAGGCGGTAACTCCTCCCCCCTCAGACTGAAGCACCGACCATAGCGGGGCTATTGTTGTTGTCAACGCAGCAGATGGTGCGATAGTGGGTGTGAAAGTAGCACATGGTGTAGCCTCTGGTATGAAAATTGTTGTCTTCTTGGGGAAACAGGCTATGGCGAGTACAACCGTCAAAAGTGGTTCCCCACTGTATTTAACTGATCTGTATTTTCGTTTCCAAGTTCTCCATTTTAAGCTTGTGAATTCCCAATTCTTGGGTTGTTCTATTCCTCTTTATTGTTTTTATTTGAAGTATGTCTAATTTCAGATTTGCTGTTCCCAGCCTCTCCACTGCTTCCTACTGCACGTTGTTTATCATTGTCTTGCAGCAGCTACATTTTTTTTAAAAAGACTAAACCATTTAATGTTTTCTTGAATCCGCAATCCTTCTTTACCTTAACGTTTTCTCAGGTTCGGCCTCCGGTTCGAAAATCTCAGTGACAAATCCGACGTCCTTCGTCTCGCATTCTGCCTCCTTTCCACTTAACAGTCTTGTAACTTATACCTTTTTCGTTCTTACATATATAAAGTTATTAGTTATTGTTATTGGAGTTATCACAAATTCTGTGTTGTTCATGGGAAGTGGAATCAATCTTCGTAAGGAAAAATTTTCCTTTTTGAATATAGGTAATATATTTAACAAGAGAGAACGCTATAGTCGAGTTCCCCGACTATCTGATACCCGTTACTCAGCTAGTGGAAGGGAGAAGGAGAGTCTTAATCACAGTTTTTGGCGGTTTGTAGGCGTTATAGTGGGCGTGGCAGAAAGTTTTTTGGCAAATCGGTAGAAATTTACAAGACTTATACAAAAATGAAAAAATATCAAAACATTTTTCAAAAGTGTGGGCGTAGCAGCTTTGGGCGGTTTGTGGGCGTTAGAGTGGTGGGGTGGAAACATGAATCGACAAACTTGCGCTGCGTCTATGTCTCTGGAGACTGTATGCCTAATCTCAACTTTCTAGCTTTTGTAGTTCCTGAACTCTCAGCGTTCATACGAACGGACAGACAGACGGACATGGTCATATGGACTCGGCTATTGATTCTGATCAAGAATATACATATATAATTAAATAATCGCAATACTCATATGTGAAAAAAATATAATTTTATTTTACTAAATGATTACCATATTTTAAGTTGAGAAGAACACCGACCGATTATAATTAGGCCTCAAACTGAACTCTGATAATTACTCTGATTTGATTGACGTTCAGGCCTCGGTTTCGAGCTTTTCTTATATGGACTTTAGACTTTAGGGTTCTAATCAAATGAAGAGAGAAAGCTTTGGAGTTGCTGACTTTAATTGTCTTTGCATTTCTCTTGGATTCAAGTGCATTCGCTCTTGGATACAAGAGCTCTTAGATTCTTATAATTTTATTTATTGAAATCTAATACTTTTGTTTTTCGGGATTGCGAGTCCGAGCTTTGAACGTGGGAACGCAACGATGATGCGGGGGTTTAAGAAAGAATTGTTTAACTACGGATGTTAAGTCTACTAGTGGGTGACTTTTCAGGTATCTGGTATCTGTTGGGTACATCCAGAGTAGTGTAGGGTGTGTTTGTGTGTACATGTTGTATGTGTATTAGTGTGTAGGCATGTGCTTAAGTCTTAGGGACTTATGGATATGTCACTCCCCCAATCATTGAATTTGGCCTGTCCTCAGGTCGTTAAATTTGGATATATCATAACATTGTTTTCTGGTTGAATATTTTCCTTGAAATTAGTTTCAAGGTGCTGATGTTCTTCTTTTTGTTTACAATATTTGACAATAATAATTTTTAAACTTACAGAGTCAAACTAATTATCATGATGACAAAAGTTGTAATGCATATAATTTCGAAAAAGTTGTATTGTTTTACATGCAATTTTATCATTTCTCTTGTTTCTAAGTGATTTATTGGTTCTAAACGTATAACAATGTTGGTGATATAAATCGTTTGTGTAAAATCTGCTACATTATTAGAAATTAGGAATTCATCTTTTTGCATGGTACAATTTTTAATTTTAATAATGTTGTTTCCTGATATTAATATTTTGTTGCTTGTACAATCTTGGTTGACAACTGTTTCAGGAAAAGTATATTTGGTTCTATATATTTTATGTGGAAATTTCTTTGGGTTTTAATGTATTTGCATTGAGTTTGCTCTTGTTCAATAAGTCCAACAATAATTTTGTCGAATATTAATTTATTTGTATCTTTAAGAAATACTTGGTTATTGAATATATAAAATTTATCGAATATTTGCTCGGTTAGAATATAGTTATGTTCATCTGGGTACGGAACTATTTGAAATATCGGAACTTTAGTGACCTCGCTAGGAACGTGGGATATAATCAAAATTTCGTTCGTGTCTGTCTTGAGCCAAGTTGATGTTTTTATCTTTAGCATTTTCTGCGAATTTACGTGTTTCAAATAATGGTGTCTTAGTAATTTTGGGTTAAAGATTCCTAATCTGGTTAATTGCATACCTAACTCGATGTCTTCTATGTATTCTGTAAACTGCTGTAGGTTGAATATCAGTATCGCAATTTGTTGGTTCTGTGCTTTTTACACCTTGAGCCTATTAATTATGTCTATACCGCTGTTGATTATGTCGATAACCATGTTTAGATCATGGGTTTTAACGGAGTCTTCTGACATGTTATTAATTTATTCCTCTAACTCCTCCCTTTCGTCTTCATCTTCAAGAGACCTCCTTTGCTGCTGTTAATAATTCTTAATCCATTTATTTCGAGTTTTAATGTATACTCCAGGAGTTCCGTCGTCAGCCGTGCCAAGCTGTTTATCCTGGTCGTTGTGGTATTCCACCAATCGCTTGCGGCTCCTTCCAATATAAAGGGCATCGTCTGGACGAGCTGGTCCATGTGAATTCCATACTCGGTCGCCCACTGCTCCATCTTACTGTTTAGAGGCCGGTTGAGTCTGTCAATGGTGAGAACAGTTTTAAGACCGATTAGGTCTGCTAATGGTGAGAATGGTTTAGAGGCCGATCAGGTCTGCTATTGATGAGAACAGTTTAGAGGCCGATTAGGTCTGCTATTTGAGAGAAGAGTTGTAGAGGCCGATTAGGTCTGCTAAGTATAAGAAGAGTTGTAGAGGCCGATTAGGTCTGCTAAGTATGAGAACAGTTTTAGAGGCCGATTAGGTGTGCTAAGGGTAGAAACAGTTTAGAGGCCGGTGAGGTCTGCTATAGATGAGGAGAGTTTAAAGGCCGATGAGGTCTGCTAAGGATGAGGAGAGTTTAAAGGCCGATGAGGCCTACTAAGGATGGGAACAGTTTAGAGGCCGATGAGGTCTGCTAAGGATGAGGAGAGTTTAGAGGCCGATGAGGTCTGCTATGGATGGGAGCAGTTTAGAGGCCGATGAGGTCTGCTAGGGATGAGGAGTTTAGCTGCCGATGAGGTCTGCTAAGGATGAGAAGAGTTTAGAGGCCGATATGGTCTGCTATGTATGAGAAGAGTTTAGAGGCCGATAAGGTCTGATATGTATGAGAAGAGTTTAGAGGCCGATAAGGTCTGCTATGTATGAGAAGAGTTTAGAGGCCGATAAGGTCTGCTAGTGGTATACGCGGGTCGGTGAACCGAGCCGGAGAGGTTAGTTAATTACCACCTCCTTGCCCGCCTCCTGTGGCTCTGTCGATTCCTTACCGCTGATCCTGCTCCTGGTAGCTCCTCCTCCTGGAGGTCTTGTCGCCGATCGCCGGCCGAACTGAATTACTTCTAGAGGGCTGGGGTGCGCCTTATATAGCGGTTTGGCAGCGGATAGTGTGCCCGTATATCCCAACTGATTTAATTCTGAGTGTGGCCGATCTATGTCGGGCCAGTGTGATCTT
Source organism: Drosophila santomea (assembly GCF_016746245.2). NCBI lineage: Eukaryota > Metazoa > Arthropoda > Insecta > Diptera > Drosophilidae > Drosophila > Drosophila santomea. Next base: position 24,799,733 of record NC_053016.2, on the reverse strand, counting down.
AGCGCGCGCGCGCATTGTGTTTGAATTCGAAATCGAATGCGAGTTGTGCGTTTTACTTTATTAGAGTTTCCATGTTTATATGTAATCAAAAAATATATTTACTTCATGTTTTTCCGTTCAAATATAATCTATGTTCTGTGGAACATATGTTATGTGGAACACAGTGAAAGGACAACGACTTCACGACACAACAAAAGCAGCAGCCACCTGAACAGCAGTAAAAACAGGAGCTCAACAAACTGGAGAACATGTTTTAAAAGCAGAAAACTAAAATACTAAGTGAGTCGAGTGATGTGTGTGAAAAACAAATAATTAGAACAAATAAAAGAATAGCTCACTTAAGGTGGATATTATATAACAATACCCCTCCGCCAACAGAGATTACAATCTGGATTATTTTAACCAACTGATAAACAAATCAAAGAGCAACACACACATCAGCTCACTCAGAAATAAAGACGTCTTGTGCGGGAGGATTAACGAGTAGGTTGCAACGCGGATGTGCTTCGTTGAAATCCGCGTAGCGCTTGTGCTGTGTCAGGGCCCCGCGGGACGGTCAAGCAAAGTAGCCGCGAGAGCTCACCTGCGGACTCCAGTCGCTGGAGGTCACCAGCTTTCCTTAATCCCTCCGAGGGTCAGTGCAGGCAGAGAGAGTGGTGGGAGTATCACATGGCTTTCCTCGGTGTTGTATTCTCTTCTGACAAATGTGGCGGCCTCCGCTAAAGATGCCAATCACTCTGCCAATACCAACATCGAGATCAACTGGTATCCAGTGTTGGTAAACTCCTACGTATCCGGAGGGTCTGGCAGCCCCTACCAGCTTTTGTCGCTGCGCACACGCGCCGGCTGACGGAAGCCAACAGCTATGAGCACAGCCGAGAAGGAGCAGCAAACCCCCGGAGCGCGCAACGGAAACCGACTCAGCCGGCGCAAGCGTTCTAATATATTTTTGTGAGAACTCTGGGGTGTTTGGAAGAATAACGCATGTAGGCTGGTTGAGCTTTTAATCCCGAATGATATTTTATTTGTTTCTTCATTCTTTTACAGTTTGGTTGTTACAATTTGTTTATTACCATTCTGCTAATGCGATCGAAAATGGAAATTGGAGCGGGTGCGATTCTGTATTTGCAGCATGGCTATGTCAGCGTTTCCAGTGGCCGATACAAAGTATTCGGTGCCGTCTAAACCTCCGGCTGTCGAGAGGGTTTCGGGGGGTACCTCTGAGGGTAAATGCTGAGGCGGTAACTCCTCCCCCCTCAGACTGAAGCACCGACCATAGCGGGGCTATTGTTGTTGTCAACGCAGCAGATGGTGCGATAGTGGGTGTGAAAGTAGCACATGGTGTAGCCTATGGTATGAAAATTGTTGTCTTCTTGGGGAAACAGGCTATGGCGAGTACAACCGTCAAAAGTGGTTCCCCACTGTATTTAACTGATCTGTATTTTCGTTTCCAAGTTCTCCATTTTAAGCTTGTGAATTCCCAATTCTTGGGTTGTTCTATTCCTCTTTATTGTTTCTATTTGAAGTATGTCTAATTTCAGATTTGCTGTTCTCAGCCTCTCCACTGCTTCCTACTGCACGTTGTTTATCATTGTCTTGCAGCAGCTACATTTTTTTTAAAAAGACTAAACCATTTAATGTTTTCTTGAATCCGCAATCCTTCTTTACCTTAACGTTTTCTCAGGTTCGGCCTCCGGTTCGAAAATCTCAGTGACAAATCCGACGTCCTTCGTCTCGCATTCTGCCTCCTTTCCACTTAACAGTCTTGTAACTTATACCTTTTTCGTTCTTACATATATAAAGTTATTAGTTATTGTTATTGGAGTTATCACAAATTCTGTGTTGTTCATGGGAAGTGGAATCAATCTTCGTAAGGAAAAATTTTCCTTTTTGAATATAGGTAATATATTTAACAAGAGAGAACGCTATAGTCGAGTTCCCCGACTATCTGATACCCGTTACTCAGCTAGTGGAAGGGAGAAGGAGAGTCTTAATCACAGTTTTTGGCGGTTTGTAGGCGTTATAGTGGGCGTGGCAGAAAGTTTTTTGGCAAATCGGTAGAAATTTACAAGACTAATACAAAAATGAAAAAATATCAAAACATTTTTCAAAAGTGTGGGCGTAGCAGCTTTGGGCGGTTTGTGGGCGTTCTAGTGGGCGTGGCAACATGAATCGACAAACTTGCGCTGCGTCTATGTCTCTGGAGTCTGTATGCTTAATCTCAACTTTCTAGCTTTTGTAGTTCCTGAGATCACAGCGTTCATACGGACGGACAGACGGACAGACAGACAGACAGACGGACAGACGGACATGGTCATATCGACTCGGCTATTGGTCCTGATCAAGAATATATATACTTTATATGGTCGGAAACGCTTCCTTCTGCCTGTTACATACTTTTCAACGAATCTAGTATACCCTTTTACTCTACGAGTAACGTGTATAAAAATAGTATGTCTGTATTATTAATGATAGCGTTTCTCTAAAAATTCGTACATAAGTTCGTGAGATAATAATTGTTTTCTTTGACTTTCTAATTCGTGTACACATCTGTCCGTTTCTTGCCTGTCAAATAAAAATCTGGAAATTATAACTAACTTAGCCAACAACAAGCTCTCGACGACGTCATTCAAATTTAGACCTAACATGTTTATAGTAAGTGAAATTCTATTGATGTATTCTAACCTATAAATCTATGTATCCTCTATATACCGTCTGCTATTTCATTATACTCTTGTAACTTTACGATATGGACAAAAGTGTGGTGCGTATGGATCAGTATTGCCGCTCCCATTTGTATTTGAGCCAACAGTTTATTCCCTTTAAAGGGTATTATTTCGAACCTGCTCTCCTCGGTCACGGCACTTAACCACCTGTAAATAATGTTAATCATTCGGTTTATTAATTCTTCGGAACTTCTGCTAGTAGATTTTTTGAGGCTTAGTCGTTGTTATTGTTAGGACGTTATCCTCCATCAACTTGTGTTTCGAAAACCTAGGAGTGAGTTTATCTCTCTTGTTCTCTGTTCTGAATAATGTGTTTTCTTTTTGTATCGGATCCGGTTCTACCCGTGCACTATGGGAAATTTGACCCCTTTTTCTGGCCAAAACCCATTTTCTGAAAGTTGGAATATAACAATAATATTTAGTGTACGCATTCATAATTGACCAATCTTTAGTGCTGCATACTAGAAATATTAATAGATGGCGCAACAACAAAGAAATCAGCAGTTAAAAACAGCTGTTGCGCGTACACAAAACAAAGTGCCGTGCTATCCTAATTATCCTAATTATACCCGTTACTCGTAGAGTAAAAGGGTATACTAAATTCGTTGAAAAGTATGTAACAGGCAGAAGGAAGCGTTTCCGACCATATAAAGTATATATATTCTGGATCAGGTTCAATAGACAAGTCGATCTGGCCATGTCCGTCTGTCCGTCCATCTGTCCGTCCGTCCGTCTGTCCGTCCGTATGAACGTCGAGATCTCAGGAACTACAAAAGCTAGAAAGTTGAGATTAAGCATACAGACTCCAGAGACATAGAAGCAGCGCAAGTTTGTCTATTCATGTTGGCACGCCCACTCTAAAGCCCACAAACCGCCCAAAACTGCCACGCCCACACTTTTGAAAAATGTTTTGATATTTTTTCATTTTTGTATTAGTCTTGTAAATTTCTACCGATTTACCAAAAAACTTTTTGCCACGCCCACTCTAACGTCCTCAAACCGCCCAAAGCTGATACGCCCACACTTTTGAAAAATGTTTTGATATTTTTTCATTTTTATATTGGTCTTGTGAATTTCTATCGATTTGCCAAGAAACGTTCTGCCACGCCCACTATAACGCCTACAAACCGCCAAAAACTGTGTTTAAGACTCTCCTTTTCCCTTCCACTAGCTGAGTAACGGGTATCAGATAGTCGGGGAACTCGACTATATCGTTCTATCTTGTTTTTATATTGGTCTTGTAAATTTCTATCGATTTGCCAAAAAACTTTCTGCCACTCCCACTATAACGCCTACAAACCGCCAAAAACTGTGTTTTAGACTCTCCTTCTCCCTTCCACTAGCTGAGTAACGGGTATCAGATAGTCGGGGAACTCGACTATAGCGTTCTCTCTTGTTTTTAGATTCTACATCCGCACTTTTATTTTTGGGTACACTTCGGACTGAAATGCATTTATTTCTGTGAATAGTAGTGTTCATTGGGGCCGTCCATAAACCTCGTGAGGCGAAATTTGGGCAATTTTGACCCCCTCCCCTCCCTATGTGACATACCGTGACTCTCACCGCAACCCCCCCTGACCGTCACTTGATATATTGTCACTCACCCCCCCCCCCCCCAACCCCCCCCCCTTCGGACTGAAATGCATTTATTTCTGTGAATAGTAGTGTTCATTGGGGCCGTCCATAAACCTCGTGAGGCGAAATTTGGGCAATTTTGACCCCCTCCCCTCCCTATGTGACATACCGTGACTCTCACCGCAACCCCCCCTGACCGTCACTTGATATATTGTCACTCCCCCCCCCCCAACACTAGTGACACTAGTGACAAAATGTGGCGCGAGATTCAATTCAAGAATTTCACGTAGTCAAATTTTGAGTACGTAAAAACTTACCTTATAGCTGCTTTCTTATAAAAAAAATCAGTACGTCGCGTGACTTGTATTGTTGTCAACGCGAAATCAATTAGATCTGGGATCTCTCTGGGGTCTGCAGGCCAATATGTGGGACTAACAGGAGAAACGTAGCCTAGTTTATTGCTCACTTTTATAAGTGTATTATACAGTTGTCTTCCCTTCGGAGTCACCAGGCGTGATCCACAGTGCGTGTGTTTGGCATTGTAGTCTCCTGCAGCTATGACGTGATCCCCCAATGTGTTGTAGAAGTCCATGAATTGACCTTCAGAGATAGCAAAGCGAGGTGGGCAGTAGACAGCGGCAATGCAAAGGTTGCCGTTTCCTGACTGCACTTTCATGGACGTGGCTTGCAAGTAATTTGTTGAAAACCTTTCACGAAAGTGGTGTTTGATGCGTTCTCTGATTAAGATGCCGGTTCCGCCGTAGGCTTTTCCATCCGGATGATCTGTGCGGGAGAATGTATAACCTCTTATATGGAAGTTATATCGTCCAGTGAGTTGCGTTTCAACCAGCAGCATGGCGTGAAATGCCGTAGTTTGCCTATTTATCCCAACTTAATCACCATGTTCTGGTTTTGGGCAAGAGTTTGCATAGTTGTTTTCATAGTGCTTCTGCGTAGGAGGTGCCTTTAGTGGTATTTAGCGGACCGAATGAAGATCTGGCTGCCTTGCCGGAAAATACGTCTGGGGTACTTCTTGGGCTATGATACGCGTTTTGCGTATGTGTGCAATAAGTCTTTGTGTATCCATACTGCTGGCAGTTTGTGCATTGTAAACGGCCGTTCCGTTTGTGTGGTTCTTCCACGGTGATCCTTCGATGCAGTAGTAGCTGCAGCTTGTAGATCGGGTGCACTTCGTTTTTCTTTAAGGCTTTGCTATCTGGTTCGAGCTCTACCTTGAAGAGTGGTTGCGGCTTTTTATTTCTGTTAATAATGTTACTAACATGTTTCTTCTTCTTTTTTTTTTCTTCTTTTTTGTTTCCTCCAGGTACTTAGACACAGCTCGGAAGTGTTCTCCGGACTTCGTTTCGAGCTTTGGCTTCGTGGAAGTTCCCTTTAAAAGGCTTGGTTGTTCTTCGCCTCTGATAAGATGAAAAAACGGATATCATTCTGACTCCTAGTTTGTTCGTTGCTTTTGTTGGTACAATTGATCTTTGGTTTATTACCAACCGTGTTTGGTGGATTAAGTTTACGCTTAATCTGGATTTAGCGATCCATACCGCTCTGTATAACCGAGACCGCTTGTTGCTTATCGAAGCTAACGGTTTTTGTTGCAATTGTATTTTGTTGCCACCGAATTCGCCTTAATCTTAGTTGGTTAAGTAGTTGGTGCTGCTTTTGCTGTAACTGCAGTAATTGTAGCACAGCTAGCTGCTGAGGCTTCTTCCATCGAAGCCGGCGGTGGTGGGGTTTAACTTTGGTAGCTCCATGATGTAGGAGTTGGGGTGAGCAGAGTGGGTGAGCAAGAGCTCGCTCTCATGCTGTCGACGGTCAGTAGAGCAGGGTTGGTGTTAAATGACTTGCTTACTTCGTCGATATCGCGTGTTGAGAAGTGGGAGAAACAGGCGTTTCTTGGATTTACAGTGCTTCTCCGTTAGCTCTTTGGATCGCTGCTCATTTTCCGAGCTTATTACGCTTGACACTTATTAATTTTAAACAAATATCCACTTGTCATAGTCATAACACTAGTTAACACACAGAATAACACTAGTTATTCTTTGAGGAATGCATTTTAATTTGATAAGTTAACGTCTTTGCGCACGAGATTTAAATTTAAATTCAAATTTGAATTATATCGATTCGCACCAAACGGACAAACCACTCGGTTTGTTCGATCGATTGGCAGCACTATCAGCAGGGCCACCCCCGCGTTTTCCTCGATCGGTTGGTAGCGCTATCAGCTGTTTAGTCAGCCGGGCCTCCCGCAACAATTGTTTTTATTTTTTAATTAGCCGAAAAAAAAAATGTGGAATTTACATTTTTCTGCATGTGATCGTGCAGCATAGACGGGATGCGGCTTCGGTACGACTTGGCTTCTTCGACTTTTTCTGGCAGCGACGTCGCGATGGTTCGTTGTCAAATGATTGCGATAACTCCTATTGGGTTGCCATCCTGACTCGACTCCCACAACCACAGATTTAATTTTTAGTCTCCGTGACTAACAATAAAAGCTGAAAAAGGAGTGAAAAGCAATAACCAAATGACCTTGGCATGAAATCTATGAGATAAATTGACTGACCAATCCTTGCTTTGACTCGGGCCTTTTTAGCGACAGGTGCGAGTTTCGCGTTAAAATTATTCACTGCTTTACTTAGTACGAAAGGGGTCTTGTCACATAAGCCTTATTCACATGTTTGGCAATGTTGGAGCGAATTCTTTCCTATTCGTCAGTCCTTGACAATTTTACGTCAACTTCTGTGAGTAAATCAAGTTTGCACAGCAGTTTGTAGTCGTTATCGTGGGATATCATGTGTTGACCGAAAACAACATGATAAGGCGAAATACCAATGGATTGGTGAATCGAGTTACCTAGGGAACAGTTAATGCTACTGAGGTATACGTCTCATTCGTGTTGGTCGGAGCGAATGTAAGCTCTTAAAGCCGCATTAATATAACGGTTAACTCTCTCAGCTCCGTTGGATTGTGGAGAATATGCACCAGTAAACATATGACGAATGTCATATTTCGAAAGAAAGTCAGAGAGATCAGGGCTTTCAAATTTGGTACCGTTGTCACTCGCAACTGTTTCGGGAATACCAAAGCATGAGAATATTTTTGCACTTGTGCACCCATTGGTGCACAACTTTTTCGGGAATACCAAAGTAGGAGAATATTTTTGCACTTGTGCACCCATTGGTGGTTTTAAAGAACGGTTGGGATTTTTAGTGGTCTGGCACGTCTCGCAATTTCAAATGGAATCACGAACGTTAATAGCCATGTTTGGCCAATAGAAACGCCGTCTTATACGCTCTAAACATTTAGGCATCTTAAAATGAACAGATCATGAGCCAAACTTATTACGCTTTGACGCAACGACTCAGGTACAAGCATTTTCCGGAAATCGTCTGATATAACGTCAGTACAATTGAGGTATGTTGCGCGATGGTAAATATAATCATCAATGACTTGCAAATCACCTAATTTTCGAGACACGTATTTATCTCTGAGAGCAGAATACTCTTCCGATTGAAATGCACTGGAAGATAGATCAATTTCAGGACGGACCTCAAGTTCTACTGCAGCAATATCATCAGTCTCCTCGAACGATTGAGACAGAGCTTTCACAACCACATTTTCGGTTATTTTATAACCCATATTGCGAATATACCGCTTAGATCTGATGGGTTCATTAGCCATCGGAGACTTGAGTGGTCGGTGACTACCTTAAAACTATGATTGTCAATGTACATTCTGAACTTCCTAATTGCCAGAACTACTGCCATGCACTCCATGTAGTGAAGCACTGCAGAATAAATGGTTCGTCATAATTGGGGTGAATGAGACAAGGGGCAGAGCATAACTTGTCTTTGATATTATAAAAAGCTTCTTGAGCCAGATCATTCCAACTTAAGGGTTTGCAACGCAATAACTCTGTAAGATGGAAAATGACTGTGGAATAATTAGATATAAATCGCTGGTACCAACCAGTCATACCAAGAAACTTCTCAACTGTTTTTGGATCTTCGGGACCGGAAATTCGCTCACACCTGCGGTTTTGTTTGGATTTACTTGAAGCGTGCCTTCGCCTACCAAGTAACCAAGATAGTCTACTGTTTTCAGGCAGAACTGACCTCTCTGGATATTAATTGTCATTCGAGCTTTACGCAATTGGGTGGCTACTTCGGGCAAATGAAAAAGAGGATCTTCGTCGAGGTAAACTAATACATGGGATGTTTATTGATAGGGTAGTTTAAGCGGACGTTTTGGAACGGTGAAAGCTGTCTTTGCACGGGATTCTTGATCTAAACCGATCTGCCAAAATGCAATGTACAGGTGGAAGCCGACATAGCAGTCCATCCATTGTGAGGACCCCTTTTAAGCCCCTCACCCTATAAATAGGATAATTGGTAGGATAATTGGTGGGATAATTAGTAGGATTAATTGGTAGGATTAGGGCTTAGGGCTAATTGGTAGGATTAATTGGTAGGATAATTGTTAGAATAATTTGAATAGGATTTGGGATTTAGGGTATACATATAAGTTAGAATAAGAGACTAGGGAAAGACCCATGAAGGGCACATAGACTAAGCACCCCGCCCACACACACATATCCGCGCGCCCGCTCAACATGAAGCCCGCAACAGGCCCGCAACACCGTCGGCTAAGCACCGACAACACGGTCCCGAACACCGCAACATCAGGCCCGCCACACCGGCGTCCAAGCCCCGCAACACCGCAACATCACGCCCGTAACACCGGCGGCCAAGCCACGCAACACGGGCCCAGCAACACCGGCCAGCAGCCCCGCAACATAAGTGGCCAAACACCGGCAACACGGCCGAGCCCACAGCGGCAGAGCCAAAACAACGCAACGCATGACATTATCGGCAGAGCCTCCCCACGCATCGCACGACATTATCGGCCGAGCCCACAGCGGCAGAGCCAAAGCGACGCAACGCACGACATTATCGGCAGAGCTCATAGCGGAAGAGCCACTGCGACGCAACTAGCACAGCCACGATCGGCCGATGCACATGGTGGCAGGCAAGCCAAAACCCGACGTCGCCACGTGGTTTTCCACCTCGGGTCGGCCGAAGCGACAACGCTTGTGCGGGCAGAGCGGTTGGCGGCAAAGGGGGGTTGCTGGACGAACCGCTGTCCGCCGATCGAGAGTTGGAATAGGACCGCCGAGCTAAATGGACGGCCCCGAGGGACACTACAAGTTGTAAATACCAGTGGCCACGAGGGCAGGAGTGGCATGTCGACCGCCCCGACTGGAAGATTACAGGAGGATCAGGACGAAGGACAACGGATGCTGGAAGCCATCATAGGTAGCCTGTCCACCATCCTGGTGGAGTAAATTTGGGTGAGCCGGGGCTCGAGCTGACCCCCCTGGCGGGAAACGTGTGTGTGTGTGGGGAAATCTAACAGCGTCTAGTTCTAGGTAGCTAATATATTTATAAAGAATTGTGAATATATGAGACCGAAAACCGGACAATTTCAATCCTTTCTCCCCAATCATCCTTCCCTCCCCTCTAGCCCCGTTCGAAAGCGGCCCCGCGAATCGCAGCCGTTTTCCCGAGCGAGACTTCTTCCCCCTCTAGCCCCGTTCGGGGAACGGCCCCGCAAATCGCAGCCATTTTCTCCGGACGAGACTCCTCCCCCTCTAGCCACGGTCGGGAAAGCCCTGCGCACCGCAGCCGTTTTCCCGGACGAGATTTTCCCTTCTAGCCCCGTTCGGGGAAGGGCCCCGCGTATCGAAGTCGTTTCCTGGGTGGGATTTCATCTTCGCCCCAGCGGCGCCCCTCATCTCCTACATTCTTCCCGATCCTCCATATTAAAACCCTGGCCAGCAGGCCCCTTTAAGCCCGCCTGTCTCACAAACAATTATTTCTGTGGAGGATCCTGGGCTCGCTGAGTATATATCCTGGCCCGTGATTAGCATTCTTACACCATAATATGTATTGGTATACGTCCTGTAGGTATGCGTCCTGTACAGTACTGCATTTCATTTTCTAGCATCGAGACAAAATCGGGCGATAAAGGTGCATCTTTAATATGATCCATCATAATCATGCGATCGATTTCTAAACACAAAAGTTTTTCTTTAGGTGGCAAAAGTGGATAAAACCGGTGTTTGCTTGGTTTCGCATTTGATGTGTCGATACTGTGCTCTATCAGATTAGTTTATCCAAAGCCCTCATTTTCGAACGATGGGAAAAAGTATATGACTTTCTGTAAGTTCGATTTTTGTGAAGTAGACAATCGTAAGCGCGTAAAGTGTTCTTCAGGTTCACAATTGATCTCGTTGGTGGTGGAAGGTACTATTAAGAATTCAAAGTTATTGTCAATTGAGTTGTAAGTCAAGGGAATTTTAATAGTGTCTGCAACACTTTGAGTTAGGCCATCAGCAGCAACCGATTTAAATTTATGAAATGGCTTAGCTGATATTATTTGTTGAGCTAGCTCACCACCTATAACGCTTTTGTTGGCGCCACTAAATGCGATTGACCAAATATGTCAATGTTTGTGAGTGGCCGAATATCGTTTTTATTGTGAACGGTTGATGAAATGGTAAAACGATTGAATGATCTTTTAAGAATCTAAAATTTGCGAATTCGCCGTGATGATCGTCGTTCACAATGATGAATAGAATTGGTATTAAATATTTGGAATTTACGACCTGCGTCCTCCAGCAATCGCAAATGATATGGATTGAAGGTGTGGGGTAATGATACGTAATGTGGGGTAAGGCTAACGGCGGACATCCGTTTTCTTTGTAGAACGAATGTCCTGTTGGGAGTTTTCCGAGGCCGAATTAAATTTTGCGCAGTTGGGCTTGTACACTACCGGTGTTCCACATCCACGTTGTGTTTTAAGGCAATTCTGGTAACCGTGATTTAATTCATCGCAGTTCCAGTACGTTCTCGACATCATGTTCTTCCTTAGACTGATATTCGGAATCATCTTCATGGAGGATTGCGTTCACAAAACGCACGGTGGATTGGTTTCGTCCGAGTGCAACGAAAGAATTCTTCGTGACGATGGCATTCCTTACGCAATGTTGCTTAGTTTGGTGTGTGAATATTCAGTAGTTCGTGCTTGATCTCTGGTTTGAGATTATGACGAACTTCCACAGTAATTACACTGTCCTGCATTGGTTCACGAAGGGAATCTGCAATGCGGCGAGGCATGGCACTTTTGAAAATTGAAATTAGTTAATATGTCCTGCTGCGGCTCACTCTGTCTATTATTAGCAAATGTGGATCTATTCAATTGAGTGAAAGCCATAGTGATTTGTTCTGTCACTGATGTTAGAAAGGACTGCTTGAAAGGACTGCGTTAAACTCTGGATTATTTGTTCAACACGGTCTCCTGTCATGACTCTGAAATCTTAACTATCCCTGCTAGCAATTTCTTGTTAAGAATTTGGATCAGACTTCCCGTTCTGTTTTGTTGTATTCCGAGAGGCTGAACGAGTTACAATTTTGTTACCCTGAGGTTTAGTGGAAACAGCCAAATGAGATCCTGGCTCGGATTGAGAACATGGCTGACTACAGACGGGAAAAGAATGTTTACGGTTTTCAACCAAATCCAAATTACATACTGGCCTGTTGCAGATGGTGCATGTCACCGACACTTCCCTCTCTAGGTCAGCTAAATTTTCATTACTACGAGTATATAAAATCTAGCGAATCCTCACGTTATAACACGAAAGGTAGGCGATAAATTCAAAGTATCAATTGTAGGCAAGAAACGCTAAAAGATAAACGGTAATATCCAACGATCAAAGGTAAGGGAAAAGAGATAAAAGGTAAGCGACAAAAAGGTAATGCGCGTCTTACCCTAAGTAGTAAAGATGTATAATTCAATTTACGGTATGTCAATACAGAGTTGTAAGATAAATGTCATTCATTTATTTATGAAGTTTTACCAATTAGAAGAGTAACTAGCCGAAACTATTTAGCTTGAGAAGATCTCAATTCTAAATGATAAGAAGGTAAGTTTTGAATAGTGAACTCCTGTTATAGAACCGACTTTGAATCAGAAGTATAAATCCTAAGAATCAATTACTCAAATTGTAATGTTGTTTAACTATAATGTTCGATTATTACCGAACAGATAGAAAAAATACCTGACTGAAACTCAAAGTGGATGGATTGTTTATTAACGGGAACCTCGGCTGTCAAACGGCAGATGCCTAATCAGGCATCGGGATAGTTCTTTAGTTATAACACTCAATGAGCGTTGTCCACCTCAACACACTCTGACTATCTTTTTGACCAGCTGGCTCAGGGAAAATGGGCGTGGGTTTTGTGTTAAGATGAACAAGAGTCATAGCTATAATACAGCAAAGTTAGATACGATAACCAAACCTTTGAGAATCAGACAAGAAAGTGTACCTATTGAAGACGAGGACCAGATCTTATTGCCCTCGTTCTTACCCACCCTACCTGTGAAATCCATTAGGACTCCACCCTTTTACAACAACTGCTTTACATACCATTTGGTGCCCAAAAAGACATAATTTTGATACATTTAGAGTTTAGAAGTAGAATCTAGAGTTTAGGTTTATACGTTAAGAAAGGTTTATACGTTTAGGTTTATACGTTATTGAGTACTTTTGTTTGTATACAGCAAACAAAAAGGAAAATAATTAAGACAACTACTATTAATTGATATTTAGACCTTAGCATCTTTAAATTGCGAAAATTATATATAAAGTTAGTTAAGGCAAGGAATTTTTAAAGCACTATTTAGCAATCTCTTATTGTATAGGGTGTTTTTTTTAGAGGTATAGAACTTTAAATTGCAATAAAACAACGATGGATTATTCGATTGACATGAATTTTATTGACATGAAAGATAATCTTGTGGCATTACATTTTAAATATGATTTCTGGCATATGACCGCCACGGCTGGCTCGGATGTAGTCCAATCTGGACGTCCAATTTGCAATGACTTTTTCCAATATTTGGCCGTATATCGGCAATAACACGGCGAATGTTGTCTTCCAAATGGTTTAGCGTTTGTGGCTTATCCGCATAGACCAATGACTTTACATAGCCCCACAAAAAGTAGTCTAGCGGTGTTAAATCACAAGATCTTGGAGGCTTATGAAAAATCGGGAACAACAGCAATCTCGTTTTGGGCCCATTCGACGAATCTACGCCTTGCTTGATGATCGTTTGGTTTCAATTCTTGCACGAGTTGGATTTTGTAAGCACGCATGACGAATTGCCAAACCAAACTGAGAATAAATCACTTGACAGCTGTTAAATCGGTCGCCATCTTGAACAGTAATGCCAACTTAAAGTTCTATACCTCTAAAAAAAACACCCGTTATATACATATGTATATGTTAGGGTGTTATATGATTTACGGCTATGCCGTACTTACGCACTTTCCATCGATGTCAGCAGGCCTGATGACTGTTGATGTGTAGCTGTGGGTATTAATTTAAGTTGTGAAAATCACATATATATTTTTCAGATCTTTCACAAAGTACGCTAAATTAGAATCGTAGAGTTTATAAGAATATATTCATAGAAAAACAAGAGAGAACGCTATAGTCGAGTTCCCCGACTATCTGATACCCGTTACTCAGCTAATGAAAGTGCGAAGGAGGTCTTCAACACTGACAGTTTTTGGCGGTTTGTGGGCGTTAAAGTGGGCGTGGCAAAAAGTTTTTTTGGCAAATCGATAGAAATTTACAAGACTATAACAAAAATGAAAAAATATCAAAACATTTTTCAAAAGTGTGGGCGTGGCAGCTTTGCGCGGTTTGTGGACGTTAGAGTGGGCGTGGCAAAAATTTTTTTGACAAATCGATAGAAATTTACAACACCAATACAAAAATGAAAAAATATTAAAACATTTTTCAAAAGTGTGGGCGTGGCAGTTTTGGGCGCTTTGTGGGCGTTTGAGTAGGCGTGGCAGCAAACTTGCGCTGCGTCTATGTTCCTGGAGTCTGTATGCTTAATCTCAACTTTCTAGCTTTTGTATTTCCTGAGATCTCGACGTTCATACGGACAGACAGACGGACGGACAAGGCCAAATCGACTCGGCTATTGATCCTGATCAAGAATATATATACTTTTTATGGTCGGAAACGCTTCCTTCTGCCTGTTACATACTTTTCAACGAATCTAGTATAACCTTTTACTCTACGAGTAACGGGTATAATTAACACATATATCGAAAACTACTCGAAAGGTACTCAAGTAATAAAGTTTGGACAGGATCATTGCTTTAAGTAGGCAGCGAAAGCAGCGTTACAACCATCAGCTTCTCGCTGTAATCGGCTCGTGCCCGAATATTCATGCAATGCGGATGAATAGAAGCAATTCACGGATGAAGAAGCAGAAGACACGTCTATTCGATGTGTGCGACAGGGACAGCGCACCAAATGCATGTGCGCGATGAAGGCAAAGAAAATATGCACACAAAGCCGATGTGTTCACGTAGAAGAAGCAGCAGACGCTATTTTTGAAATCAATTGTTAAGCACTGGCGATCGAACGCACTCGAAAGCTTACCAATTAATGTTAAAGCACAATTAAAAAAACTATTGACAGTTTTTGCTTTGAAAAAACACTTCTCCGGTCGGCAAGATGCTTGTCGATTAATTTGGGGACGCTGCGAAAAGTTGAACTGCACTCGATCACGCCTTCCAGGAAAGAGAACGGAAGTATAAAGATCGAGTGTGACCGTTGCTTTACCAAGATCCTTTTCGAGGATTTATGCGATATTTTATCTGGAAATATTTTGCCAGGATCTGAACTTGGCTTTGATGGTTCGTTGGCAAATGATTGCGATAGCTCCTATTGGGTTGCCATCCTGACTTAACTACCACAACAGCATGACTTTATTGACGGCTTGCTCGACATATCGTTGTCGAAATTTAATTATATTCAGAATTATTTTGGTCGATTATTGGATCTATGCTTCGTAACAAGTCCTGAGAGTTTGTTTCTGACTAGAGTAGCACATCTTAGTCAACCATAGGATCATCCAACTTTCGAGGTGACAATCGACACTGGTACCGTAATAAAAGAGAGGCCAGATACATTTTGAGGCTAAATCATTTTATATCTGGCTTTAAGTGGTCCGATCTTTATTCTTGCAACATAATGGCCGATGCCATAAATATTTTTTATACTGCAATCAAATCATTTATTAACTACTGTGTTCCGATGTACTATCCGTCCATCTCTACCAAACCTTCTTAATTTAATAAAAAGTTGATACATCTTAGAAATGTTAAGTCCAGACTTTATACAAAATTTAAAAATACCGGTTCTCAGTCTATATCTTCTAAATATGTAATTGTTCGGTTACATTTTACCGTACTTAGTGCTCACTGTTATAAGAATTATTTAAACCATTGTAAGTTCCAATTCGCAAAGGATCCCAAACAATTCTTTATGATTTTCAGCATGTTAAGCCTATCTATTTGCCAGGTCCCGACGGAATTCCTGGCTGTGTTCTTAGATTCTGTGCGGAAACCTTGTGCAAGCATCTACTGAAACTGTTTAACTTATCTCTGGAATCTTCACAGTTCCCCCATATATGGAAGGAGTCCGTTGTGATCCCTCTCCATAAAAAAGGTTGCAAATCGGATGCAATCAGGAATCTCGAAATTATTGGCTATCCCTTAGCTTTTGGAACACGTTATCACTCCTCAATTGCAGCACCTTTGTAGGTAAATTATATCAGCATATCAGCATGTGTTCACGAAACGCAGATTAACAACTAATAACCTTCTGGAGCTAACCTACTTCGAAATACAGGGCTTCAAAAATACTACACGGATTTTATTAAAGCATTTGACTTTGTTAATCATTCGCTTTTAGTAAGGAAACTTGATTTATTAGGTTTCCCTGTTGATCTCCTAAATTTGATTCTAAGTTATCTGAATGGCAGGACGGAACGTGTTCTCTTTAAAAATTGTCTTTCTTGTATACTCCGAGTCATTTCCGGTGTCCTACCGGACCTTACCTTATTTATTAACGACCTTCCCTTAATAATAAAGCTGTACGCTGACGATGTAAAATTATGCCTGCAGTATAAGGATACTTCTCGCATTTGGACTTACAATCCGATCTAGAAAGCTTTCAAACCTGGTGCCGTGATAACGTATTAAACTTAAATGGCTCCAGGTGTAAAGTTATGACCTTTTGTCGTGTCAACTCAATACACGCGACTTACACTCTAAGTGGTTGCTCGTTGGACAGAATAATACATTTTGATGATCTTAGTGTTAAATTTTACTTAAACTTAAAATTTCAGACCATATTTCGTCTATTTTCAATAAGGCCAGGGGTGTGCTTGGTTTTATAAAACGGTGGTCAAAGGAATTTGATGATCATCAAGACCTTATTCATCATCTATCAAGTCAGTCCGATTCTTGAGTATGGATCACCTGTGTAAAGTCCACAATATGAAGCCTCCTCGGACCGCATTAAATCGGTTCAAAAGAACTTCTTACTTTTTGCCTTACGGCACCTTAATTGGGATGCACTCCTTAGATTACCTCTTTACTTTTAACCTTATTCGTGGTGAAGTTGATAGTCCCGACTTAGTTAGTCGGCAGATTTTCAAGAAATTACGCACCCCTAATTTACAATCAATGTAGATCTAACTATGAGATGCTTGATCTCTACAGAGAATTATAATAGATTATATCCCACTATCTGTAATTCTGACTCTCTGCCGTTCTTATATATATATTTCCTCGTCCTTTGCTGTCTTCTATATTGCGTCTATCTTCCCGCGATTCGAGCCGTACGATACACGGCAGCGCCCCTCAGTCAGTGGGCGGGAGGTGTGACCGTGGGACTCGCGCGTTAAAAAAAAAATTAATAGATTTACTTGTCGCTTGTTATTTTTATTTTTTATTAAATATTCAATTTATTTATTTAATTTATTTAGTTTATTGAATTTATTGAATTTATTGAATTTATTGAATTTATTTAATTTATTTAATTTATTTAATTTATTTAATTTATTTAATTTATTTAATTTATTTAATTTATTTAATTTATTTAATTTATTTAATTTATTTAATTTATTTAATTTATTTAATTTATTTAATTTTTATTTATTTAATTTATTTAATTTATTTAATTTATTTAATTTATTTAATTTATTTAATTTATTTAATTTATTTAATTTATTTAATTTATTTAATTTATTTAATTTATTTAATTTATTTAATTTATTTAATTTATTTAATTTATTTAATTTATTTAATTTATTTAATTTATTTAATTTATTTAATTTATTTAATTTATTTAATTTATTTAATTTATTTAATTTATTTAATTTATTTAATTTATTTAATTTATTTAATTTATTTAATTTATTTAATTTATTTAATTTATTTAATTTATTTATTTTTTTTTTTTTTTTTTTT
Organism: Drosophila santomea; assembly: GCF_016746245.2. Taxonomy (NCBI): domain Eukaryota; kingdom Metazoa; phylum Arthropoda; class Insecta; order Diptera; family Drosophilidae; genus Drosophila; species Drosophila santomea. The sequence goes on along the minus strand of NC_053016.2, from coordinate 24,782,018 downwards.
TTTTTTTTTTTTTTTTTTTTTTTTTTTTTTTTTTTTTTTTTTATTTATTTAATTTATTTATTTATTTAATTTATTTAATTTATTTAATTTATTTAATTTATTTAATTTATTTAATTTATTTACGACCATTTTCGACCAAGTCGTACACGCGCGGTGTTGAAGCGACCTGCCAACAGTGCTCGGTGAGGACAGCCCTTTCGCACAATTTCGGACGATGCCGCTATGGTCATCGCTGGCCTGGTTTTTCTAGGAGAACTAGTGCGGAAAGCCAAGGAGCTTCACGCACGAAGGAGGTCCCATAATGTGATGTGAGGCAAAAAAGGACGCCAGGAGGGGAGGGAGGGCGGCGGAATAGGCGTCCAGACTATCGCGGGTAGCATTGCTTTGCGGCAGTACCGCGCGAACCGGTACCCTCTTTCTGCTTCCATCTCTACTACCAACGAGGATGTACGAGAAAATTATTACTTAGTTATATGTGTTAAATCAGAAAAAATCAGAAATACTGAATATATGCAATAATACAGTTGCTGCACCAGGAATAAAGAGAATACCCGAGCTAAGAAGGGTATGCCCAGCTGACTGCGAGGGACCGACCGAACCAACCGTATGAGCCGGCCGCTCATTACGCTGACGTGGGATATCAAGAGCGCTGTAGGCAGTACCGCCCACTGCGTCAACGAGGGAGAAAACTTAAAAACCCGTTAGCATTACATAGAGTGCAAACTGGATACTATAACTGTTATATTAAATACTATACGGAAATTAAAACAAAACAAAAAATAATAAAATTGGCATTTATAAAAATATATACCTTTTTTTTTTTAATACGTTACATTGGAATTTGAGAAATAGTCGAGGTTAACCACTACCTCTGACAAACAACAAAGATAGAAGATTGCCCCCATTGTTAAAGATACATTGTTGTAACGATAAATGGAGTGGCAATAAATTGCGGTTAGGCTAAGCGAAATTAAATCGACATTTAATAATTCGTACAAAAAGCCTTACTCAAGCAGTTTCCCCAGCCAGAGGCGCTGGTGAATTTTTGTATACCATGTGGACCGGTGTCGGACAGGTCGGACGTGTCTATCAGGAATCTGCTTCCTAATTGAGCAAGTCTTTTCGCTTGCAGTGCTGACAGTGGCATAGTAGATGCTCTACCGTTTCTTCCAGTTCTTCGTCCCTGCAGCTACGGCAGAAATCGTTATACGGGGCATTTAGTCTTCTGGCATGGGTGCCTATCAACCAATGCCCTGTAATGACTCTCATAGCAGTGCTGAGGTTTGCTTTGGTCAATCTTAAAAGTTTTGACGTTCTCTTTGAGCTTATTTTTGTCCATATTTGGCGTGTAAGGCGAAAGTGTGTGGTATTTTCCCATATTGTCTGTTTGTTACGGTTTAGGTTTTCCCTAAGTAGTAGCTTACAAGTGGCTAAAGGCATACTCATGCCCTCCATCTCTTGTATGAGTGGCGCGGTAGTGCCTTCTCGAGCTAATTCATCTGCGATGCAGTTGCCTCCTATGTCCCTGTGTCCGGGTACCCATATAAGGCTGATTACGAATTGTTGTGTCATCTCGTGTAAAGATGATCGGCAATTCGATACTGTTTTCGAGTGACTAGAGATTGATCCAATCGATTTGATAGCTGCTTGGCTGTCACTAAAAATGTTTACATGTGAGCCTTCCGGCTTTAGTGATTTTAAGTATTTTACGGCCTCCCTTATTGCTGCCACTTCAGCTTGGAAAATGCTGCAATGATCAGGGAGTCTGAATGAGATGCCTAGGCCTAGCTGTTCGGAGTAAACTCCTCCTCCTACTCTGTTCTGTAGTTTTGACCCGTCCGTATAGAAGCATATAGCATTCCGGGGGCCAGGTGTTCGTGAGTTCCAATCGTCACTCTCTGGGATGATTGTGTTGAAAGGTGTTTGTATGTACTCCGTTGGAGTGCAGTAGTCTGTCCTGGAGGGGACTATTTCTTGTGGGTTCCCCTGTGTGGTATCTCTAAGCCTGATTGCCGCTACTGTAGCCTGTTCCATGCCAGCTAGTTCTGGGCTTGGGAAGTTGAGTATGGCATTTAGGGCTTCGTTTGGGGTGGTGCGTAAAGCACTGCTGAGTGCTGCAGCTCTTTGCATTTTTGCTAGCATTTTTATGCTGGATTTCTTTTTCAGAGCCGGCCACCATACCACGACTCCGTGCAGTAGTATTGGTCTGACAATGGCCGTATATATCCAGTTTACTATATAGGGTGTCATGCCCCATTTGAGCCCTATTGCTTTCTTGCACGTGAAAAGTGCAATTGAAGCTTTTTTATATCTGAAGTTTTTCGCTCATGAGATCGCATAGCATTTTGGGGTATTTGCCTGTGAAGATGATAGCAACGTCATCCGGATAGGCTATTATCCGGCAGCCCCCCCCCTCCCATGTCGCGTAGAATCGAGTTGACTGCTATGTTCCATAGAAGTGGGGAGAGGACGCCACCTTGCCTCTGCTGACGTGCCTAATGAGGGTTGACGCGCCTAGTGAAGGCATAACCTTCCTGCAGGTGAGCAGTTGGTTTATGAGTCCCACCAAGTGGCGGTCCACCCCAAGGTTTGTCAGGGCTCCGGTAATCGCCGTTGGGATGACGTTGTTAAAAGCTCCTTCTATGTCTAGGAAAGCTACCAGTGTATATTCCTTTTGGGACATTGATTTTTCTATCTTAGAGACGAGAGAGTGTAGTGCTGTCTTTGTCGATTTTTCTTTCTTTTAGGCGTGTTGCGTGTTCTCAGATGCAGGCCGATGACTCTTTCAAGGGTCTTTAGTAGGAAGGCTGACAGACTGATTGGTCTGAAGTCCTTGGGGGTCGTGTGTGACGCTTTCCCAGCTTTGGGGATGAAGACAATATGGGACTCTAGCCAGATTTGTATGGTTTAAAACTGTGTATGGTCCAATGGAGGTTCTTTGGGTCTATGCACAGTACTTGCCAGTGTGGCGTTTGTTTGTTGGGGAGTGAGAGCGTTTTGGCTGTTTCCTGGGAAGTGAGTGTCTAGAAGTATCTCCAGAGATTCCTCACTCGTGCTGGTCCAGGAGCCATCTGCTCTTTTAAGGTAGCCTAGGGTTGTGGCCGATTTGGATAGTATTTTTCTAAGTCTGGCTGCTTCAGTTGTGTTTTCAGTTTCTGAGCAGAAGGAATGCCACGAGGATCGCTTTGCTTTCCTGATGGCTTTTTGGTAGTTTGCAAGGGCTCTCTTTTAGGCGGTCCACAGGGCCTCCTCATTTCCTGCCTTGGCCCTGTTAAAAAGGGTTCTGCAGTCCATTCAGAGGGGGGACAGTTCTGCTGACCACCAGGGAGGTTTTCTTTTTCTTTTGCGCTTGCTATTGGGGCAGGCCTTTTTTAGTGCACAGTTGCAGGTTTCTGTGAAAGTTAAAATTAGTTCGTTTAGACTAGAGATTGTTTGGGGGTATGGAGGGGGATCCGTTGGGATTTTTTCCCTTAAAATATTTATGTAATATTTATGACTTCCTTGGGTTTGTGAAAACTGCTGGTTTTGAGGGGTTGATTGTGAGGGTCGTTTCTATGTACCTGTGGTCCGAGAAAGAGTGCTTATCTAGCACCCTCCAGTAGTGGTTTAGAGACGAGAGTTAGGTCTATTACCTATTTTCGGTTCTTAATGATAAAGGTGGGGTCATTACCTTTATTACATATGAAGAGATTTGAACTAAAGATAAAGTTAAAAAGAGACTCACTGCGGTCGTTTGTGTCTGTACTTTCCCATTGTGTATGGTGGGCGTTAGCATCACAGCCTATTAGTAGGCCTATGTTTTGCTTTTCGCTGTCTTCTACCAGTCTCCTTACCAGTTCATCCGGCGGTTCTTGCCTTTTGTAGGCCATGTACGATGACAGCACTCGGAATGGAGATGGCTGACTCTCCACGGTGGCTGCCGCGTTGTCTGCATCGCTGTAAATATGGAGCAGAAAAATGCTAAGGTGCTTTTTTGGTAGAATGCAGGCTCTTATTTTACCTTCGCTGGGAGCTGTTAGAAGCTTATATTCCTTAGTCCCTAATCCCGAAACCTTTCCTCCCACTATCCAAGGTTCCTGGATTAGGACTATGCCGGCTCCATCTTCAGCCAGATGGAGTTGAAGAGCAGCGGAAGCTCCTTACTGTGGTGGAGGTTTATCTGCAGAAGCCTCACGGAAATCTGCTGTGGGCCTCTCCACCACGGTTGTATCGGTTCCCTCCTCGTCCGATGTGTCCAGGTCTGTCAATTGACCCATGCTCGCAAGGCTGCGGAGGATTGAGGCATCGGTCGAGTAGCCGTCCTCGGTTTCCAAAGCCTCGATCTCGGAGGCGATCTCCTCGATCACTCCTCCACTACCTTCCTGATCCTCCTTGGCGGAGTCCGATTTGTAGACCTTTATAGTCACTGAGCTAAACCCGAAGTTTAGCTCCCCGTGGGCGGCCTCAATGGGAGCTAGGGACTCCTTGTTTAGGATAAGGAAAGCCTGGTTTGTTGGTCCCTCCATTTCGTCCACCCACTTCCACTTGTTACGTGGAGGGGTCGGAGGGGACGTCCTGGGAGCGCTCCCTCTTAGGTGGAGGTCGCTTTTTGACCTCTGTGGGCTTGGGTGATTTGGGGGCCCCCTTGCCTTCCTTGGCAAAACGGATTTAGCCCATTGCACCTTCTTCATCCACTCAGCCGAAGAGCCGTTTTTTATCTCTCCTGGCTGCGTAGGATTTGACCTGCAGATCGTTTCTCTGCGTAGGTATGTTTGCCTTTACCGGATGCCACTGGGTGCTTGCCGTCCTTGGCTGCGCCTGAAGGGGGCATCATGGCTCTAGGGCCATGGGTTCCCATGGCGACGGCTTTGGGCGGCTTGCACTCAGTCGCCTCAGATTTGAGGCGGGGTTCACCCGAACCCGATCCTGCGGTGTTGGCCAGACAGTTGGGCTCACTGGCCTACTTCGCTGCCTTGAAGTTTGTACGGCCAGACTCAGTCGTCACTGCCGTTTGGGTAGTTTTTTTTAGGAGTTGCGGGGCTCTCCGTTTGAGACTGAGCTATTTTGTGACCCGGGCCCTCAGTCAGGCTGACTCTCGGGTCGAATGACACCTTAGTCCGGCCCGGGAAGCCCGACTACCAGCATTCTCTGGCAGGGACATAACCTTGCCAGGGGACCTGTTTCCAGCCGCCCTCGCGTGGAGAGTATAGTCGCACTTCCGGGTGTATGGACAATTACGGCGCGTTCTTCTAGCAAGCATGAAACTACACGTTATTCCCCTTGTCCATCACCCGACTGACGGCCAGCAAGGCATCTAAATAAACATGCAAAAATATTGGTAGAACGCTTTGACAAAGCACGACAATTGATACATGATAATATAGGAATACTCGATATAAATCATTTGTCTCAAGTGTCAACATTGTTAAATAGGTTCCGAACGAATTTAGTTAATGTAAAAACAAGACACAAGTTCAAGTTAACAGTGCCAAGCATACTTAATACCCTAGTTATAAATTTGTTATAAAAATCATGCCACCAACTGAAGATTTAGCTAGCGCCCAAAGGGCATATATGATGGAAATAATTTCAAACATACCGGAACTTTATGGAAAAAGGATCCATCTACAAAGATTCCTAACAGCTCTCAGATTAGTTAACATAAATAACATAAATAAAGGGTAATACGAAGAAATCGCAATAAGAGTTATTAAATAAAAAACAAGAGAGAACGCTATTGTTCCGGACTCTCTGATACCCGTTATTCGCAGGCTCTTCAGCAATGACAGTCTTTGGCGCCTTACGGGCGATAGAGTGGGCGTGGCAATTTACAAAAAAAAATCTAATAAAAATTTGAGTCATCCGATGTCGTAAAAGCTAAATTGGGTAACATTTATCAAAAAGGCAAAACGGCAACCCAATTCACTAACGAAGTGTATGGTTATGTGGATACATAATCAACAACAGAAAGAAAGAACGTTAAGTTGCCGACGCGTTATCTAGAGTAACCATAAATGAATCAAAAGAAATTACCGGAAATAACGGGTGTTTTTTTTAGAGGTATAGAACTTTAAGTTGGCATTACTGTTCAAGATGGCGACCGATTTAACAGCTGTCAAGTGATTTATTCTCAGTTTGGTTTGGCAATTCGTCATGCGTGCTTACAAAATCCAACTCGTGCAAGAATTGAAACCAAACGATCATCAAGCAAGGCGTAGATTCGTCGAATGGGCCCAAAACGAGATTGCTGTTGTTCCCGATTTTTCATAAGCCTCCAAGATCTTGTGATTTAACACCGCTAGACTACTTTTTGTGGGGCTATGTAAAGTCATTGGTCTATGCGGATAAGCCACAAACGCTAAACCATTTGGAAGACAACATTCGCCGTGTTATTGCCGATATACGGCCAAATATTGGAAAAAGTCATTGCAAATTGGACGTCCAGATTGGACTACATCCGAGCCAGCCGTGGCGGTCATATGCCAGAAATCATATTTAAAATGTAATGCCACAAGATTATCTTTCATGTCAATAAAATTCATGTCAATCGAATAATCCATCGTTGTTTTATTGCAATTTAAAGTTCTATACCTCTAAAAAAAACACCCTATATAATGCAGATTTTTTTGATTTTTTGGTTTTTACACGGATAATTATGAATTAATTGAATTGAATTCATTCTTGTATAAGAACTAACAATAAGTTTAAAAATCGTAACATTAACAAATTTTTAAACAGGTCTTTTATTTTTCCAACTGTTTCTCGATTAAACGACGATAAAAATTTCTTCGCTGGGATGATAGGTCCTTTCGACGAAGATGGGAGCGACTGCTGAATTGTGTTAGATGGGTTTCAATACGGAATTGTAGAGTACAAGCTTGTGGTCTAGGCTGATGTGAGAGCCAGCGTTGATGAGCCAGTGTAAATTGATGGCTTAAGGTTTAAGTTGAATTTTTTTGGCTTCAATATGCTTGTGAGTCTTCTGTCTAGATGTACCACACCCGAAAGCAGATGAGGCAATGTACCTGTTTATCGTAAACGTCACTTGCATTTTTGCTCGTATACTTTTATTCGCCAGTCAGAGAGCCACTTTTTAATATCTATGAGGTGCAATGCGAGCTCTGCTTTAGCTTCGATTGGGGACCTTGAATGGCTAAGAATAGCTGTGTCACGGCAAACGTGGATACCGTAAGGCGACTGTTTGTAGGAATGTCGGCTGTATAGATGAGGCATAAAGTGGGACCAAGAACACTGCCTTGGGGGACTCCAGCCCCGTCATGGTCATGGCAGTGTTGCACCGCACTGAAATTCTGTCGTAGAGGTATGACTTTAGAAGTTTGTGAGTGCTTTCCAATAGTTTCAAAATACATGAGAGTAGACTTATTGGTCTGTAAGATGAAGGGACTGTGTGGTTCTTACAGATGAGGCAATGTACCAGACATTACCTCATCTGCTCTCGGGAGTAGTATTTTGTTCAGTCTTGTCTGTTTAGCGTAAACGTCACTTGCATTTTTGCTCGTTTACTTTTATTCGCCAGACAGAGAGCCACTTTTTAATATCTATGAGGTGCAATGCGAGCTCTGCTTTAGCTTCGATTGGGGGCCTTGAATGGCTAAGAATAGCTGTGTCACGGCAAACGTGGATACCGTAAGGCGACTGTTTGTAGGAATGTCGGCTGTATAGATGAGGCATAAAGTGGGACCAAGAACACTGCCTTGGGGGACTCCAGCCCCGTCATGGTCATGGCAGTGTTGCACCGCACTGAAATTCTGTCGTAGAGGTATGACTTTAGAAGTTTGTGAGTGCTTTCCAATAGTTTCAAAATACATGAGAGTAGACTTATTGGTCTGTAAGATGAAGGGACTGTGTGGTTCTTACAGATGAGGCAATGTACCAGACATTACCTCATCTGCTCTCGGCAGTAGTATTTTGTTCAGTCTTGTCTGTTTAGCGTAAACGTCACTTGCATTTTTGCTCGTTTACTTTTATTCGCCAGACAGAGAGCCACTTTTTAATATCTATGAGGTGCAATGCGAGCTCTGCTTTAGCTTCGATTGGGGACCTTGAATGGCTAAGAATAGCTGTATCACGGCAAACGTGGATACCGTAAGGCGACTGTTTGTAGGAATGTCGGCTGTATAGATGGCATAAAGTGGGACCAAGAACACTGCCTTGGGGGACTCCATCCCCGTCATGGTCATGGCAGTGTTGCACCGCACTGAAATTCTGTCGTAGAGGTATGACTTTAGAAGTTTGTGAGTGCTTTCCAATAGTTTCAAAATACATGAGAGTAGACTTATTGGTCTGTAAGATGAAGGGACTGTGTGGTTCTTACTAGGCTTTGGTATCATTATGATGATCGATCTCTTTCATCGTAGTGGGAAGTTACCAAGTTTGGTGATGGCATTGAAGAGCTGGGTTATGTATGCCACAATCTGCAGTTTAATACATAACCCAGCGCCATCTGAGCGCCCACAACAAAATCCCAGATGAAGTTTAAGTCGGATTAGCAGGTATTTCTCTAATAGTTTCAAAATACATGAGAGTAGACTTATTGGTCTGTAAGATGAAGGGACTGTGGTGATGGCATTGAAGAGCTGGATTATGTATTGAACTGCAAAATGTGGCAGCTCGATTATCATTTCCGGTATTATAAGGTCGCAGCCAGACTATTTTTTCGGGCTGAGATTGTCTTTAATAATTTTGGTTATATCCCTTGGACGGAATACAATTGAGGGGTGATGCTGGCGAAGGATCTACCCTATATCGCCAGCCAAAGGGAAGCGATCGAATGTTAAGTCTAGGGGTAATGGAAGAAGACCCGCTTGGTAATAGTAATAGTGAAACTAGACAAGGATCGCTTCTGTCTTGACTCGCGTAATGGTGCGCACTGCTTTGCTGGGTGCTTGACACTTTGGCTAGAGATTGCTGTCGTATGCGGACTCACGGTAGCAAACGGCTGCGACCTCCAAGCAATCGCCGGGTGAGCAACCACACGTCAACCCCACGGCTGCTCTGACTGGTGGTGCCGGTACCACGCCTGCTCGGTCCTTACGGACGCTACAGGCAATTTCCTGGTTAACGTACGGAATCTCCGACTCAGTCAACCGGGTCTTCACCACAATTCCGCCGCTCACTCCGGTCCTTGCTGGGATTCGGCGCGCTCGTTTTCGTTCTCCTTGACTGTCCAGCGTTTAGCGTTCAGCCTGCTTATATATGCCTCCTTTAACCGTTAATCCTTGATGATTCCAGTCTCCGGATCCAAAGTCCACTGTCTTACCGTTAGCCTGGTCCAAAGTCCAGCATGGTACCGTTGCTTTCTTAACCTGGCTAGCTGACGCTTAATGTCCTACTCCAGTTTTTGCGGTCTCACTGTCACTCTTCATATTCTCTCTCTCTCCTGACTCCTTTTTTACATATTCCGTTTCTCCAAACTCTCTACGGATTCCGTTTGGCCAAACATTCCTCATTTCGTATTTTATGTTCTTTCGTCATCTGATCACACTACCCTCTGTAGACTGATTCCATTGTAAAGCGGTGCTTAGTGTGAGGAGTCTTAAAACTCCCCACAAATCCGGAGATCGGCCTAGCAACAGCGAAGGCGGCTGGAATGCGGAAGGAGTCAAGGTCGGTCAGGTCAAACGGTAGATAATGGACCTTGGACCCCGGCAAAGCGGAGAGACCGTGAACTAACGGTACCGCGCTGGACCTTCGACTCGAACCGGCCAATGGCACAGAGGTCGAACGTTCTTCAAGTGGCGGAACTTTTCCCTCAGGTTTCTTTCGAGTTCGCCTAGGATGCGACCAATCACGATGATGTCATTTTGGTACGCAGAGGCCGCCACATGCCTCTGCGTTTCATTTCCGATCCAATCCAATGATCCAGTTCCCGTTGAAATGTGCACGATGCGGAGTGCAATCCAAACAGCATCACTTGCCTTTGAAACAGCCCTTCTCTTAGAACCGGGAACCCCCGACAGGATTCTTCCAAAGGAAGAATATCCAATACCTATCCTTAAGGTCCAGACTGCTTATGAAGCTGCGACCTCACTCCAGGCAATCGGCACTCCTCAACCCCACGGCTGCACTGACTGGTAGAGCCGGTACCATGCCTGCTCGTTTTTACGGACCCTACAGACGCCTGGTTCACGTACGGAATCTCCGACTTAGCTGGGTCAAACTCGTAATTCCAACTCTTCCGCACATCCCGCAGAACAGCAGCCTCTTGCCCAATAGCCATGTCCACCGCACCTGGGACAGGCTTCCTGCGGATTAGCAACATGGGTTCGGTTTTGACCCGAGTTGCCCCCGGGTGTCGCTCCGTTGTGTCTCTGGGCAGTGGGTTGTGTTCTGTCGTCTGGTCTGGACCGAGTTAAATTGTGCCCACTTCTCCCGTGCCTGAAGTTTTGCCTGACCTTTATTGCAAGTTTCGCAAAGTATCCCCTGGGCAGAAAGTATACTTGGAAACTCTCCATGAATTCGGCCCAAGTCCTTCAGTGTCTGCTATTAAAAATATACCATTTTAGAGATTTCCCCAGCATCCGATCCGGAATTGCTCGGGGAATCACGTTTACGTCCAAGCCGTACGTGTTTGAGGACCACTCCACCCAGATTCGACTCGGTTCGTTGACCTTCCTGCTGCATTTCCTGCATGCTTACTCTTGCAATGAGTTCTTCGCAATTGGAGTTCTTTAGGCTTATGCTTGGACCAGGTCTATCTGGATAAGCGTCTTCTTACTCTGTCCAGATTGCTGCGAGCTTTTGTTCATTTTCCGTTTCTGCGTAATACTCAGCGAGGGCGTTTCGCATGTCTTCTGTTCCCCCTGGATCAGGACAGCAGTAGAACTGTAAGCGTCTGCGTGCGAGGTTAAGGAAAGCAACGGTACCATGCTGGACTTTGGACCAGCCTAGCGGTAAAACAGTGGACTTTGGATCCGGATATTGGAGACATCAAGGAATAACGGTTAAAGGAGGCCTATATAAGCAAACTTAACGCTAAACGCTAGACAGTCAAGGAGACCGTGAGTACAAGTGAACAACGCGAAGCAAAGAAATGAGTAAGGAAGCTACAGCCGTGAGAGTCAGCAAGTAGCATGGTCGTTACTCCGAACTGAAACACAGGTTGCTGAGGTCCAATAAGACAAAGCATCGGTACGTCGAGACGTTTGGGACGAGGAAAGTCTCCGAACTGAGACACTGGCAGCTAAGGTCCAATAGGACAAAGCACGGAAGGGTTGAAACGGCTCGCTACACCGCGAATTGAGTTCTTTTTTAGTGGTACTTAAAATTTTAATAAAACAATTTGTATTAATAAAACTGGGATATTCTTATTTTATTTATTAAATTATCTGATTAGTGTTCTAAATATGTGTTTAATATGATATTTTACAATTAAGTTGAGTAAATACAGCAAAAACAATTTTGCTAAAGGAATATAAGTAAATATAATTTAAACTTTGAATTCACTTATGTATTTTTAATTACTTTAATAATGAAAATACAACCAATTTTATAGTTGTTTTCTAACCATGTCTGAAAGCATTGCAGATTCATTACTAGACATAACGGCACCGCTGGAATCGTTAGCACTATATAATGTGCTTGTTCCGCGCTGAATGGTTCTGTCCTCATAGCGAGTACGTCCCTGTGAAGCCATCGGTCTATTCAGTGTATTGTTTACGTTATTTGGTGAACTTGGTGGAGTATTATGTGCAGTATAATGTTTACTAACAAAATCTTGCTCTTTCCATCCATTTTTTTTATAAACGTCTCGCAAATCATTATGTTGCCACATGGTGTATAAGACTTGACTTGCAAATTTCAACACACAAGAGGTATATTTTTCTTTCCGTTTTGTTATGTTCATAAGTCTATCTATCCCACCTGAATCCAACAAGGAACGAGAAAACTCCGGATTTTTTTTTATAACCTCATTAATTGTTGCTAATACAGCTGTGATTGTATCATCTGATGTATTTTGGTCATGTTGTACATTTCCAGATGGAAGTTTTTGAACTAAGTCACGCATTGCGTACTTTCCAATTAGTTCTTTGTTGCGTTGATCTATAGCCAAATTGCGTAGTGCTGTAGCGACTGCACAAACTACGCGATCCACTTCCATTCTTAGAAGCTCAACAAGTATCGGTAGACCTTTTTCCTTACGCACTGTTGCGCGAATATCAATACTAGGTTGCCAATAACATGCAGACAAATTTTGAATTGCTCCAGCAGCGGCTTCAAGTGTTTCCGGATTAGAACAACTTTGCAACAATGACAAATAGTATTGAACTACTTCAGGTTGCCATAATTGCTCGTATCCCTTGTTTAATTTGTTATATGTGACAAAACTTTTAGAATAGTCAGCCGAAATATTATATTCGTTGAGAGCATCGGAATTATTAGCTTCTTTTTTTTTTTTATTTGTTCCAAAACAGCCCAAATTGTCTCCTGAAAATAAGGAAATAATTATAAAATTTGAAATTAAAGAGTATAATTTTAAAATTGTATCTTCATTAATTTTTTTTTGCCAAAATTTTACGTAAGTGATTAATAAAACATCCCTTTGAAATATGAAGGTTCTTATAAAGGGTTTTCGGACGAAAGATTGTTTTGCTTTCGATAATATAAATATATTAAAATTTACTTATTCGGCTGGCAACAAGGTATAAAAAGTACAATGATCAAGAGTAGTTAGAAAAAATTAGCAAGCATGTATAGTTCTAAAAAGGTTTTTTTAATAGCTTAAGGGGTTCATAGGCTTTGGATGGAGGAAATTTAGCTTTTTAAAACTGTTTTCCTTATTACCAATTCCATATTTTCCTAAAGGAATAAAGTAAAAAAAGTAATAAAATAATAGGAAAATGTATAGCAAGTAATGAAAAATGAAGCAGATGAACATATGTAACCGGAATAACTCCCTTCTAAACTATCATGCGATAATATATTATGGTGATGCATGCATCTACGAAGAGGGGCTCGGATCTATTAAGTCTGAAGAGTCCCAAGTTCTGCAAACCAAAGTTTGACTACCTTTACGGATCGGAAAAAATGTCTTTTTTGCTGTCCATTAAAAAAAACTTTTTTACGAAAGTGAAAATTGAAACCTAGGTTAGCTTAGGTTTTACCGGCCGTCGGTTATCCGACGTGCTTAGACCATTAGAGGTCCATTTGGATACCGTGTTAAAAAAAAAAAAAAAGTGAAACCTTAGAAATTTCCAAGATCTTTCAAACATCTTCTTACTCGAACTATTTTTTTTATCGCCTATGAGCTAAAATTGCGAAATACGAAAATTACCCACGTAAAACAGGATTTTGCAGTCGAAACGGGTATACAAATAATTGGTTTTTTAAATCTTTAGGCCATATAAAACTATTTCTTATGTTGTTTAAAATAAATGGCCCAGAGGAAATCGCCCCACTATTAGTATCATTATTACTTTCACAATTTTGAGGTTTAAAGTTTCGGGAATTAGCTTTGAAACGATTAAAACAAGAAATAGATTTTTTTTGTGTGTCCTAAGCTAATTTCATCCTTAAATCCCCTGAGGGCACAACATCTAAGGTTCATTTAAATCTATCAAATTCTATTGCAGGATCTATGGTTAAAGAAGTTTAATTAGGATTTCTAGACATTGGGAAACAGCTTGGAATATGTTTAAGAATTGGGGAACATACCAATTCCATGGAAATCAATGGAGTTAGCGTTTATATCTGTAGGAAAAGAAAAAAAGTTAAAAGCTGCCATTCCTGACTTAAAAATGTAAATTAGAGAAGCTCAAAAATTAAACGCAGGCAAGGTCTGAGTTTAGTGCCATTCTTGTTTTCGTAGACCTATCCAAAATAAAACACATATTAAAGGTCCCTTTCGAACGAATTTTATGAGGCTATGTGGCGGTATGTCCCAACTAAACCTAACTCAGAAGGTATTTTATTATTTATCGCCCTTTCTTATTCGTGGCGTTAATTTTTTTGTGTGGTCTCGTTCATACAACCAAGCGAAGAGCTCAGGAGCCGCCTTCAGGCACATACAGACAGGCGTGTCACTGCTCGCAGCATCAGCACTCAGCATCTGGAACCAGGTGAGTACCAGTTTCTTGCGACTATGGCAGATTGTCTAACTATTTGGCGTCGATGGTCTCAAACCTAAATATTGGTTTACAACCTCTTCAAGGTGTTCCCAATTCAAGCAGCGAAAATAACGTTTTTGATTCACAATATCGATATAATTTTTCTTGAACATATAAGAGTCCATATTATTTCAGTAACAGCTATATTGTCTAGTGGCCGACTTTCTGCATTAAAAATAATACTTTTCCAAAGGTTTCTGCATATTTCTTTAAAAGGAAGGGAATATTTTGCAAAGAAGCGGACCGACAGACGGACATGGATATCGATTCGGCCGTTAATACTGATTTGAAATATATATGTAAATATAACTGTGTTGGAATCTTCTAACTGAACTCGTTATACTGCCTTAAAGGGTATAAATATAAAGTCTAGTAAAACAGTTTCTTGGCAAATCGATTAAAATTTACAAAACTAATAAGAAAATAAAAATAAAAAAAATAAAAAAACATTGTTCAAAAGTGTGGGCGTGCCAGCTTTGGGCGGCTTGTGGGCGTGTCAAAAGGTGGTTTGCAAATCGATAGAAATTTACAAAAATAATAAATAATGAAAAACTATCAAAACGCACATGGCCAGATCGATCAATAGTCAGATCATGATCAAAAATATATATACTTTATATGGTCGGAAACGCTTCATTCTGCCTATTACATACTTTTGAACGAATCTGTGTGGGCGTAGCATCTTTGGGCGGTTTATGATTGTGGCAAAAAGATTTTCTGCATATCGATAGAAATTTACAATACTAATAAACAAATGAAAAAATATCACAACATTTTGTGCGGTTTGTGGTCGTGGCAACAAGGGTCAACAAACTTTTGCTGCGTCTGTCTCTAGAATCTGTATGCTTATTCTCCACCTTTTAGCTTTTATAGATCCTGAGATCTCGACGTTCATACGGACGGACGGACGGACGGACAGACGGACAGACGGACGGACGGACATACGAACATGACCAGATCGACTCGGCTATTGATGCTGATATAGAATATATGTATATACTTCCTTCTGCCTGTTACATATTTTTCAACGAATCTAGTATACCATTTTATTCTACGAGTAACGGGTATAACAAGAGAGAACGCAATAGTCGCGTTGCCGGTTATCTGATATCCGTTACTCAGCTAGTGGAAGTGCGAAGGGGAAACTGACCGTTATTGGCGGTTTGTAGGCGTTAGAGTGGGCGTGGCAAAAAGATTTTTGGCAAATCGGGAGAAATTTACAAGACTAACAAAAATGTGAAAAAATATCAAAACATTTTTCAAAAGTGTGGGCGTGTCAGTCAGTTGAGCGAGGCAAAAAAATTTTCGCAATTTACAATACTAATAAAAAAATGAAAATATATCAAAACATTTTTCAAAAGTGTGGCCGTGGCAACATGGGTCAACAAACTTGCGCTGAGTCTCTTAAGTCCGCATGCAGCATCTCAACTTTTAATCTTTTATAGTTACGGACCAACGGACGGACATCGATTTCAACGAATCTAGTATACTCTTTTCTTCTTTCGTGTCTTAATAATGACCCGTTCGTGAGTATCAAGTGGTAAACAAAAATGAAAATTTTTTTTATTTATTTACCTTTGGATGAAGTTGGAATTACTCTTTCTGGTGTTATAAAAGGATGTTTGTCGTAATTGGGATCATCAACTTCTTGACATCGGTATGAAAGATTTCGAAGTATACATACGCAATTTTCTACAGTTTTATTTCCAATATTATTTTTCTCAATTGATGTTCGCACAACATAAAGAAGGCATTCAACCAAGTGTTCGCAATTACGAAGACATCCTCTTGCATGTTCTCCAGCAGAACTAACATTTCGTAAAACTCCAGAAGCGTTTCGAAATACTGTAGAAAAGCATGTTTCTCCACAACACACTGCATCCCAACCAGAATGAGGTTTAATAACACTGCAAACTACAGCAACAAGCGCTTCATCAATAATTGACCGTTTCAAGTCTTCACAGGAGGACATATTCCACAATACGCCAGTCACCAATTCTTTTACTTCTGTTTCTTGAGACCTACATAAAAGATGGACCAAAGCTGCTATTCCACCCGCGTTCTTTATTCCACGTTTGTTTTCATCATTTTGTCTTCCGTAAGATAAATTTCGTAAAGCACCGCAGGCATTCCTGAAATAAAACAAAAAAGATCTTAACTCCCGAAAAATATATAAATGTATAATTTTTGCTTTATAACATTATAAGATCACTAAAATCCCAATTTAATAATTCGATTTCGACAATATTTGTTCATCCGCTTACTGTGAATTAAATATATATTTACCGCAAAGTTTAAGTCTACCATTATTGAACACCGTACATTAAGTTGTGAGCGCTCGTGTGGGCGCGGTTGAAAAAACAACTAAAAAACAAAAGAGTTAGTTGAGGAACACAGATACCCATTACCCAGCTAATGGAAATGAAATTTCCACACTTTCCGGAATAAAGATAGAAATTGGAAAAAACAATTTAAAAAAAAAATTAAAAATTTTCCAAAAGTTTGGCCGGTTTGTGGACGTTACAGTGGGCGTGGTAAACAGTTTCTTTGCAAATCAATACAAGACTCATAATAAGACACTAAATAAACATAAAACATTTTTTTTTAAATATATAAAATACGGTGATTAAAAACTGTAAATTTTTGAAAATTTGTAAGAAAAGCGATGGAAATATTTTGTCTCATGAACCGCATATATTTCGAAGACAAGACGGAAATTAAATTGAACCATTTTTTATTTTTTTATCGGGTTTGACTTTAAAGTAAATGTTTTGATTACTGTGGGTTTGTAAAACCATTTTTGATAAGAAAAAAATTATTCTTATATATTGCTTATTCAACGCCTGCATTAAACGTCGTTATAAATGTTTGTTAAGTTTCAATTCCAGTTCAATTGAACAATGTTAAACAAATAATTGTATAATTTGCATCCAGTTGTTTAAACGCAAGGATCATCCAGCGTGTTTAACCGTATACAATAAATGCATGGTGTTGTTGTATGTGTATACAGTGTCCAATATTGTTCATTACGAATCATCGCGTCATAGAAACAATTGCACTAGCTAAGGCAGGCGTTCGATACAGCAAGCATTCAAGTCCAAAATTGCACATTTATTCTGGCTAAAACAAGCTGTTCCCCAAAATATTTTTAGAATCTTTAAGTGCATATTAAGTCCTGGCCTATTTTATGCTATCCTAGCCTGGGCAGCACGGAAAGATACGAAAAAGTCTCAATCGTCACCGCCCTCAAGATCTGCCAGACCGCATTTCGACTTAACATGTATGAACAAAGTTCCCTTTGATGTTAAGTATTTATGTTATCTATAGCTCCAACATAATTAAAATATATATAAATATGTAAATAATTGTATACGTAAAATTTATCATTCGATTAAGCTGCCTAGATGGTAGTAGTACGCTTTTCCTATAAAAAAAACAATAAATTAAATCAGAATGGAGAAGGCAACCGGCGGCGAGCTTTTGAAAACTCTAACTTTTTACCGGCGTTACTCCAATATATTTATATATATACATATATATATGATCGCAAATGTCATACTAAACTCGCCTAAGACATTAAAATAATAATATGCTTACCACTAAACGATTACTTTGCACACAATTTTTTTAGTCCTGACTCTATTGCTGGCTCCACGCTTTCGAATTTTTGTTCAAAAGCAGTGGAGCAGGAGAGCATAACAAAATGTATTTTGTTACTACTTGTGTTTATTACATAGAGCTCTTCGCTTGCATATTTTCTAAAATATCAGTGAGGTACCAAAATATAAGTGCCAGTAGTAATTGTGCTAAATAGTGCAAAAACAAAAGCATATTACTTGTTTATGTAATTTTGCCAGTTAATAGATTATTCTTATAATAATAAAGTAATTGAACCATTTTAATGTCCTTATTTACAAAACAAATTTTATAAATCATTTTAAAACGGAATTGCTAAAATCTCTAAAGGAATTTATTTCTTAGATTAAATATTTTTTCGGGTTGAACATCGCCTTCTCGCACAAATATGCACACAAACCATTTGGTCGCCACAAAAAAAGGGGCTGCATACGCATGTTCTTATTCTAATGTCTTTGGTTTCACTATATATGTATGTATATGTATATGTATATGTATATGTATATGTATATGTATATGTATATGTATATGTATATGTATATGTATATGTATATGTATATGTATATGTATATTTTTTTTTTTTTTTTTTTTTTTTTTTTTTTTTTTTTTTGTATATGTATATGTATATGTATATGTATATGTATATGTATATGTATATGTATATGTATATGTATATGTATATGTATATGTATATGTATATGTATATGTATATGTATATGTATATGTATATGTATATGTATATGTATATGTATATGTATATGTATATGTATATGTATATGTATATGTATATGTATATGTATATGTATATGTATATGTATATTTTTTTGTATATGTATATGTATATGTATATGTATATGTATTTATTGTATATGTATATGTATATTTTTTTTTTTTTTTTTTTTTTTTTTTTTTTTTTTTTTTTGTATATGTATATGTATATGTATATGTATATGTATATGTATATGTATATGTATATGTATATGTATATGTATATGTATATGTATATGTATATTTATATGTATCCCGCAGGGCTAGGTAGAAATCGTAGAGCTAGTTATTTTAGGCATTATACTGTAACACTTTTTATAAAGCATTGAATAAAGAGCAAAAAAGCGGAGATATTTGACAACCTTATATAATGCCTAAAAAATAACTTTACAACGTTTACGGAAATGTGTTATATTTCAAAAGTTGGGGATAAGAAAATTAGTGAAATATTTTAAGAAATCGACCAAGTGTTTTTTTTTGTATTCCAATTTGGACTGTCGTTCGAAAAAATTGTCAAAATGTATAAAAAAAACAAGAGAGAACGCTATAGTCGAGTTCCCCGACTATCTGATACCCGTTACTCAGCTAGTGAAATTGCGAAGGAGGTCTTCAACACTGACAGTTTTTTGGCGGTTTGTGGGCGTTAGAGTGGGAGTGGCAAAAAGTTTTTTGGCAAATCGATAGAAATTTACAACACCAATACAAAAATGAAAAAATATCAAAACATTTTTCAAAAGTGTGGGCGTGGCAGCTTTGGGCGGTTTAAGGGCGTTCGAGTAGGCGTGGCAAAAAGTTTTTTGACAAATCGATAGAAAATTACAAGACTAATACAAAAATGAAAAAATTTCAAAACAATTTTCTAAAGTGTGGGCGTGGCAGTTTTGGGCGGTTTGTGGGCGTTAGAGTGGGCGTGGCAACATGAATCGACAAACTTGCGCTGCGTCTATGTCACTGGAGTCTGTATGCTTAATCTCAACTTTCTAGCTTTTGTATTTCCTGAGATCTCGACGTTCATACGGACAGACAGACGGACGGACAGACGGACGGACAGACGGAAATGGTTAAATCGACTCGGCTATCGATCCTGATCAAGAATATATATACTTTACATACATATATATACGTTACATACTTTTCAACGAATCTAGTATACCCTTTTACTCTACGAGTAACGGGTATAACAATGTATTTTTGTATATAAATAAAGGTACCGTGATCTAAAAAAACCTTTTTAAAGACGTATGTATATAATGTATCATAAGTGCTTAAAAAAATATATTAAAAAAAGAGGTTTCAGGTGCTTAAAACGAAGAATATATTTA
The DNA here is from genome assembly GCF_016746245.2 of Drosophila santomea. NCBI lineage: Eukaryota > Metazoa > Arthropoda > Insecta > Diptera > Drosophilidae > Drosophila > Drosophila santomea. The sequence goes on along the minus strand of NC_053016.2, from coordinate 24,762,187 downwards.
TAGCAACTGTATATCTAAAAAAGGGACTAACTACTTTATTTCAAACACAGTATCGTATCGGGTTGATGAAGGCTTTCTTTGACGCTTACTTAAAGGTCATATAAAATATTGTTAAGCAGTTGTTGCGCCGTCCCCAACAGCACAAACTTTCAAATTGTTTTTTCTATTCCACTCTGGCTCTAACTTTTTAAAGTATTATTCGTTTAACTCTAACTCCCAGTACTGAATTGTAGGATTTGCTGTTGTATTTGTGAAGGTTTTTTTTTTCGGCTGAAGCCGCAGTAATTCTGATCTGGTCGTTGTCGTAGTCGCGAAGTTAGTAACGAGGGATTGGGCTTTAGCATAAGTTTTTGCAAAAGTTCTTGTAACAAGTCTTCAATAAACACCTATTAATCGGATAAATCAGGCATATACTAATGATCAAAATTTATTTTTTTTTTATTTTGAATTTTCCTTTAAAAAGCAAAGAGCTCTAGAGCTACCAGTGGCCACCACGTAAGTTTTTCAGAAACTGCATCCTGGAAGCGCCGAATGTCGGCAATGTTGGCTTCTAAGGCCGGAATCGTTGTGGGCATGTTGGCATAGACCATCGACTTCAGATACCCGCACAAAAAATAACTTCTCGATAGCATTGCACACAGTCTGAATTGGTAGCCGCTTATGAGCACTAGCCGCGAAGCAAACGGTGCACTTTTACAAAAAACCTCTGATTTTCAAAATAAAATTCATCATGAATTGCCAAGCCCAACTAAACATAAAGAACGCGACAGATGTCAGCTCACAGCAAAGATGATTGAACTGAACCCTATCCTTGATCAGTACCATATTCGATATACAGACCGATCAAAATCAATATATAATTATATTGATTATAATCAGTATATGAACCAAAATTGATTTTTTTAAGGTATAGCCGTGGACCATGGCTTTGATCGTCCCAAATCGGAGGCCGTTCCATGTCTGCCTGATATAGGTATATCTCAGTCTTAACCTCACCGAGAACATCACCAAATTTATAATGTGTCCAAAGCCACAAACTGCCGTTATCAACTGCCATCGATATCTATATCGTAACCAAATTATAAATAAACCTTAAATAATCAAATCGCGCTGATGGGTATGTTAATAGGAAGTAGTATCGACAAACCAATTTCATGTAGAATTATCTTAATTAAAAAATTTTACGAAAGGTTACCATTTCTTTATTTTCTTGAACATAAATAAAAGCAGCAGATAAGTATTATATGATTTTAAATATAATATAAATGTAAATAATATTCATATAATAATATAAGAAAATTAACTATATTACCAAAGCCATTTAGGAGAACTTTTTAACGATATGCCCCAGAGAATTGTAGGTACACAGAAATTACAAATTTAAACACGACACAAAATGTTACAATTTATTGGTTTTTTTTTTTTGAGTAGACAACCAGACATGACTGCGGACATTATACCTATCACAAAGAACGCGGAATGGGTAATGAAATGGTAATTGGTAATTGGACATACAGTGGCTATTTATTGGCTATCAGGCCTATGAATTTTCGAATTTCCCTGCAAGGTACATTCCAAGGATACTTAGAGGTGACCAAATACACGAACAGTACTACATAGATTGACGAACAAGAGTCACATTAAAAAGCTTGGTTGTATAAGGATAATCGAAATAGTTGACCTATGGCCGTGAATAAAGGTTTTAATGGAATAAAACAATAAACTCTTGAATGGTTAAAATGCGTTGGAGGACATTGTTGTCAACAAAAAATACAAAAATGGATTATTACAATAAAAAGACAACGTTAAATCTATATAAATGATTGAGTTTGTACCAGGTCTTTAGATAATCAAGATTTAATTGAAGGCAAAGGAAAAAGAGTCAGGCAAAGACATTAGCATACACAATATCACATCATATGTGAATATTAAAACGGTTGAAGACTAAATAAAATGATGTAAATCATTTACCGAAAAGCAAAATAATACAGGTCCCAAATATCATCCTTAAAGCATACCAGAAGTTACTTTAATTGTTTTTAAAATGGTTTCATTTTATTTCACAGAATGTATCTGAATTAATAGTTTTTGGCGGGAACTATACTTTTTTCAAACGGTTTCAAAACAACTGGATTTAAAATTTAATCTAGGAAAGGTGAAAGATGAAGAAAGTTAAAATTACAGCTTGTCCCAAACATTAGGTTGATTGAAAAAAAATAGCAGCAACATAGTAAAAAAAACGGATGGGGAGGAAAACAATGAGATAACTTTATATTATTTGAGAATGATATATAGTAAGTTAAGATCAAAACTTTGTTTTTGTGCGGTTCCAGAGAATGCTACGGAGTCAATCAAGTTTGATATTTATTGGCTATCAGTTAGCCAATGTGTAGACATTTGTATAAATAATATGCAATATGGCTGTTTGGCATTGTTGCAGTCTCCGATAAAAAACTATGTTCGCAGACCTTGAAAAATGTTTTAAAAATCTCAATTGTGACAGCCTGTATAGCGAGGAGCACGGACAGCCCTAACAGTTTTTGGCGGTTTGTGGGCGTGGCGAAAAGTTTTTTGGCAATCGATAGAAATTTACAAGACTAACTCTACAAGTAACGGGTATAAAAAGAAAAGATTTGCTAGTGACGGGTGTTTATGAAATGTTGACGAGTTTAATGAAATTCCATTTGAAAATAAAGATATCTTATTCACGTACTGCTAAAGCATAATAAATTTACAAGTGACAATAAAAGTGTTTTTTTTTAAAGATATTTTATTTTTTTTAGGTACTAATTTGGCAGCGTATGATTGGCATACTTTGGAAAGTTGTCCGATTATAAAACGGACCAAGAAATGGAAGTGGTTTCTTTTTTTAGTTCCTAATTCTGCATTTGTAACTATTCTCGTTGCAGTTTGCGCATTTTGCTTTGCTTTTCTGATTTTCAGAGCAGTTGTCAGTTCCGAGAGCTGTCAGCTTAGGCGCAATATGATTTTGTGTCCGAACTACTGATATGGATGGCGGTGAACAATATCTTATCTTTTCTGTCTATATTATTGTTCAGCTCAATGTCGAAGTTAGTTATCATGTGCACTGATACGATTTCTTCTTCACTTCCATTTTGTCTCTACTTTCGCTTTGACTTCAGTTTTACTCTCTTGTAGCTTCAAATCGTCAGGTTGTTCATGCTAGCGGTAACACATTGTTAATCTTAATTACTGTTTTGTATCGTTTTTGCTAATCTAATAACAGTTATATATATAATTTGGCTTAGCTTCTTCGAAACTGTAGTCTTCTCATAACTCGGAGAGTATTTGACCGCGACTGACCTTCTATAAATAGTAAGGAACAACTTTTAAAAGTATTAAGAAAAGCTATAATTGCTCTGGACATAGCCGATCGGTAATTTTCATTGATGGTGCAAATTTAAATTATTTGTCCGACGTGCAAAGAGTTGGAACTCTTTAAAAATCCCGTCTGCGTTTTCATATCACTGTTTGGCGAAAGATGGGTATAAATAAACTTTGACATCAAAGCGAATGGTCGTGTTTTTTCTGCCCCCGAGTTTATATTTGTTTTTGCTAAAAATAGTTTTTATCGAGCCGATCTTCTTTTCACCTAAGCTCGCATTTAAATTGCGATAAGCTTTCTTCATAGCAAAATATAACCGCTTGTGGTGGACTGACCTAAGGGAACACCCCGGATCCACCGTCAAGTGATCAATAGGAATCCCCTGTTGATCAGATGTAGTTCGTAGAAATCCCTGAAACAATTTGGAGCAATCCAATCAATACGTGGTGGGGTTTGTACAACTTGACCACTAGAAATTTCGACTTGTCTGCACTAGTTTCTCATCCAGTGATTCCACCTGTCCCGATTGGCTTACAACCACATGGTAATATTGAGGATAAACGTCACAAGTTGGATCTTCAGACACAAAGTCAGCAGAGCCAAATACTTTTTCGGGGAATATGGAGTTCGGATTACCGGCATAAGTTTGCTCTTCAGAAGCACAATAAAATGCAGTACAAAAACCTCTTTAGATGGTTCCAGAATAGAATCAATTTTTCGTTTTTTTGTGATGTTGATTTACGGATTGAGTGTTGGTAAGAGTTCAAAGCTTACATTAAAAATAGAATAAACAAGAGAGAATGCTTCAGTCGAGTTCCCCGACTATCAGATACCCGTTACTCAGCTAGTGGAAGTGCGAACGAGAAATTTTAACAATTTCTGGAATATCGGTAGAAATTGAGAAAAAAAAATAATCAAAAGAAAAAAAATTAAAAATTGATGAGTGTTAGTTTTGGGCTGTTTGTGGGCATGGCAAATAGGCATATCAAAATATTAAAAAATATCAAAAGGTTTTCCAAAAGATTTCCATTGTTCTAGCATTTATAGTTCCTGAGATAGAGGCGTTCATTCGGACGGATATGGCCACTTTGGCTATTGATCCTGATCAAGAATATGTATACTCTATATGGCATGAACGCTTCCTTCAGCATATTACATTCTTTTTAACGAATCTAGTATACCCTTTTACTATACGAGTAACGGGTTTAAGAAGGGACGGTGATAATTAAAATTCCTATACATGGACAGACCAGTGCACCTTCATCCACTTCTTCTTCATCAAAACACTAGCATCTAGCCTCATTCTCATATAGTGTTTGTAACTCATGTCAATTGTCCGATTTGTTTCGGAGTGGATTAGCTCCAAAGTAACTCGCTGTCTTCCTGCATTACGACAGTAATTAACAAAAGAAAACACATTTAACGATTCGGCTTTATCAGTGAATTATTTAAAAGCACTGCAAGGGTCACTCAGAACGACCATTGTGTTGTCTAACCTACTGATCGTTTGTCCATCCTTTTCTGTACTCTATAAACAGTTACAACGAGAGCCACTTTGGCGACCGCCTACAAATCTCTTCGTAAACTACAGATCATATAAATAGTTATGTAAAATTTGTTATAATTATACCCGTTACTCGTAGAGTAAAAGGGTATACTAGATTCGTTGGAAAGTATGTAACAGGCAGAAGGAAGCGTTTCCGACCATATAAAGTATATATATTCTTGATGAGGGTCAATAGCCGAGTCGATATGACCATGTCCGTCTGCCTGTCTGTCCGTATGAACGTCGAGATCTCAGGAACTACAAAAGCTAGAAAGTTGAGATTAAGTATACAGACTCCAGGGACATAGACGCAGCGCAAGTTTGTCGATTCAGGTTGCCACGCCCACTCTAACGCCCACAAGCCGCCCAAGACTGCCACGCCCACATTTTTGAAAAATGTTTTAATATTTTTTCATTTTTGTATTGGTCTTGTAAATTTCTATCTATTTGCCAAAAAACTTTTGGCCACGCCCACTCTAACGCCCACAAACCGCCAAAAACTGTCCTTCGCACTTACACTATCTGAGTAACGGGTATCAGATAGTCGGGGAACTCGACTATAGCGTTCTCTCTTGTTTTTACTTAACTATTTATTGCACTAATCGCCAACAAAAAAAAAGGTAAAAGAAAAATAAAATAAATCGACCAGGAAATATTTCAGGTGATCGTATTTGGATGAAAAGATGCTTAATTGGTTAGATAGTACTTCCATTGAGGAAACAAATTGAAGTGGAATTTCGAGCGAGCAACAACAATGTAAGCTATGTATTTACAAATCTTTATTGAAAAGAAGGAAACTATAAATTATTTGGTAGCCCAAACTCGCCCAAAAACTTTAATGACAGAAAAATAGAGTCATTTGGAGATCACTTCATGTGCTCCTTGTAATTTATCTAAAATTTTTAAATATTCCTGAGCATGCCCTAAATTGATGTGTATAAAAAACATGTGCAAAACCATATGACCATAGAAGATAGTAATAATAATTACATTTTTTTTATTTTATTATTGGTACTTACTTATGTATTTCTGGAGAATCATAAGATAACAGACGAACTAATGGCGGTATTCCTCCCAGGGATCTTGTACGTTGCTTGTTTGGATCATCCATGTAGCACAAATGTTGTAAATAGGCTGCGGCATTAGCCTTTATAGCACTGTTCGGGTTGCTCAAGAAGCTTATAACTTCCGAAAGATTTGGATCCCGCCACCTCATTGTAGAACAAATATCATTTTCTGATCCTCCAATGTAGTCATCCTTTTCTCCCAATCTTTGCGGCACAGTAGTTATAGAGCTCATGGCGAATTGAGGTAATTTAAATTCAGCTGAACTTTTAAACGTTCGACATTGGGCATTTGCAACAGCTTCTGATCCATTAAGGTTATCATTAAAAGGCCTTCCAGAAAATGGTTTAATATTTGAAGTTGGGTTTTGAATTCCTGTATAGTTTGCATCCGACGCATAGCAGTAAGGTACGACAGCTTCAGCTGTGTACTCAGAGTCTATACCACAAGGTAGACCAGCTACACCATATTCGGGTGTATCCTCAAACTGACCAGCTTGTACATATCTTACTGTGGGAGCTAATGGATGATTTTCAATGTCTGGAATAGAATTGTCTGTAGATGTCGTCTCAATCTTATTTTGAACCGAACAGTGAGGCGCAACTTTTGTTATTGCACCTATTCCTGGGGGTTTTGTTATATATACAGGAGTGCTTGAATATCCTGATGCCGAAAATTGTTCATAATTTTGAAAAGATGCAAACTGGGCTTGCATGTTTGCAGACTCGTGCGTCAATGAAAGGTCCATGTTTATGTTAGTTCAATTTATATTTAAACTGAAAATGGAATACAATTTCTTTGAGATACGGATACTTCTGGCATATTTGAAGACTGTAATAAAAACAAGAGAGAATGCTGTAGTCGAGTTCCCGACTATCTGATACTGGGGATACTGGGTCATGGCGCTACGTCTATGTCTCTGGAGTCTGCATGCTGAATCTGAACTTTCTAGCTTTTATAGTTCCTGAGACCTCGATATTTATACGGACAAACAGACGAAGAGACGGGTATGTCCAAATCGACTCGGCTATTGATCCTAATTAAGAATATATATACTTTATATGTTCTACCTTCTACCTGTTACATACTCTCTCCGTATGTTATTTTGATTGTTTACAAAAATTAAACCAAATAAGTGCCTAACATTCTTTACTTAGGCTTTATACCTTTGAAAATCGAAAATAACAATTATCGACCTTTTTTGTCGACGCTATCGAATTTTAATGTCATTAAAAGAAGACTATACCTAATTCATTCGCTGTGCAAGTTTGTTTCACGAATCACCCAAAACTGTAATGCTTTAAACAAATTTTAAAATTTTTTTATTACTTGTCTTACCAATTTGTACGTGCCAGAAACATTTAAGCCACTTCCAATCTAACGCCGACAAACCGCCCAAAACTGTCAACCTAAAGACATTTTAATAACAAGATGCGTAACGGCCGGCCATACATTGGTTTTGCACTATGCAGCCACTTTTTTCGCTCGCCTAAAATTGAGAGCGTAAAAATCTGAAAATAGAATTGTCTTGCTTGTGTGAGTAAAAACAATTCAGGATTAAATGTGTGCTAGAAGACGATTTTCGGGCCAAAATCAATTTTGATCTAACAAACGAATTTGATAAATGTTTATTTTATTTAAATATTATATTATTTTAAATGTTATTATTTAAATATTATTAATATTATTCAAAAATTGATGCCGAAAGACTAGCTACCGTTTAAATATTTATATTTATATTGATAATTAATAAATAATAGAAAAAGTTGGCGAGCTATTTTCCCAATCAATATTGGGTGCAAAATTGATTCCTTGAAGCACGGAGTGCGTACATAAGCACCGAAGAATCATTGTCTTCTTATATTTTTCACACGTCGTAAGCTGAATACTCTAATGATTTTAATAATAAATATTCTAATATAAAGTGAAAATTTTTATTATGTACATACATAGATTGCGATATTATTATTTATATGATGAATTCGAATATTTGTTAATATGTTAAGGCAATGCAAAACTGGAGTTTTTACGTGGTGGTATTTTCAAACAAATTTTTTAAGGGTAACCAAACGAAAATAACAATTTTATAGGGTGGTCAAACGATAGAAAGCATTTTTATGGTCAAACAATTTTTTTTTGAAAATATTTAGTTTTAAGAGGTGGGCAAACGTTTTTATTTTTTGTAAAGGTAAGCAAACGAAAAAATAAACAATTTTTAAAGGGTGGTCAAACGATTTTTTTTTTAAATATTTAGTCTTAAGAGTTGGGCAAACGAAAATATTTTTTTTAAGGGTAAGCAAACGAAAAAAACAATTTTTAAAGGGTGGTCAAACGATAAAAAGCATTTTTAAAGGATGGTCAATAGATTTTGTTTGAAAATATCTAGTTTTGAGGAATTGAAAATGCTTAATTCCTTAAGTGCTTATATTTTCTAAACTACAAGTTTTTTCAAAATTCTAAAGGGTGGTCAAACGAAGTTATTGCGATTTAAAAAAAAAGTTCAACAACGTCAACTGTTTGAAGTTCGAAAATTTTCGAAATTTTTCTAAATTTCATATCTTCAAAACTGGACGTGGTCAAAAAAAAGTAATTGATGGTCAAACGATTCCACCTTTCAAATTTCAAAAATTCGATTTTTCGGACCCAGCTTCTTTGAGCTTGACAAATCTTATGGCGAAATAGAAACACAGTTTTAGAAAACACTACTAGAACAGCTGTTCTAGAATGCAATTACATACATATTTAAATATCTTGTATTGGCAAGAAACGAAAAAGCAGTTCAGGACAATATCTTTCTAAGAATTATTTTAGGAAACATGGATTTAAGTTCTCATTTTTTTCTCTAATTCTGTGTAGAATTTCGCTACACTACAATATACCGTCAGAAACAGTAGCATAGTAACTGAAATGTAGAACTAAATATTGAGTATTAAGTAAAACGTAATTGCAAAATGATTTGATTTAAGTTTATATACAATTATTGTTAAATGTTAACCTATAAAAATTTAAAAATAACAATAAAATTACTTTATATGTATATACTCTTTAAAAAAGAGCGATTTGCGATTAAATATACATAGCTTGATAAAATGTCGCATAAAGCTAAAATATTACTCATAAACGATCTATGCGCGACTTAAAATGACTTACGATAAAATCTTTTGGGACGGGATAATAAAAGTGTATACATACATACATACACTGGTAGGCACAATTATTTTGACAAAATGTTCTTTCGTGTTCCTCAGAACTCTTTTATCAGCAGCGTTCAAAGAGTGCGCAAAAGTTCATAAATAGCATATTAATAATAGCATATAAAAAAAAAGCAGGAAGAATTTTAGTTCAAGCTGATCAGAGAGAACTGAGGAACACGAAAGAACATTTTGTCAAAATAATTGTGCCTACCAGTGTATATCTACATAGTTCCTTTAAACGCAAAACAGTTTAAGCGGCAGGCGTAGACGGCATAGACAAAATAATATATATGTGTACATATTCATTTTTTTAAATGAATCGGAGGAATTCTTTCATTGAGAATTCTTTCGGAGTAATACCTTACCTCCCCTCATACATAGGTGTGTACTCATAGGAGTCAGGTATTTATACGTTTACATAAATACATATTTCTTCATACTGTGTTTGTTTAGTATCGAAAATCGATAATTTAGATTTTTCTTGGTTTTATTATGTTACCGAAATAAGCATAATTCAAATTTTCAGATTTCTTAAAAGAAAAGATATTTTAATTTTATTACCACCCACTTTGCACTTTTTGATTGTGAATTCCAACATATGTATGCTTAGTTAATATCACATACCCGAATTAGTCAATATATGATAGATTTGGCTCCGATAAATGTCCATATGTAACACTACATATTCACCAAAATCCGATCAAATCAGTTATTCTTAATATTGAAGTATATAAGTTTAAACACAAAATAAGAGGAAAATCTGGAGTTGTGACAAAAGAACTAGTTCATTTTTAAGTGGTTCGATAATCTAGCATATTATAGGTTAATCGAATACTTGTGAAAACATCTACTAATTATCGCCAATCATAACATTGCTTGTAGTCCAAAAAACGAAAAAGGTTGTGAAAATATATAAAAAATATTTCACTTTTTAAGAAATTATAAATGTATATCTTCCGAAAAATCGATATATCGAGTATTCTTAATATTTTGTTAATTTATTACTTTCATTGTTTCACTTTCACCGATAGCTTCTCTTGAAGCTTTTGAATTAATTATATTATATTTATTGACAAATAAAATAATATTGTAATTTAAAGAAAAGAAAAGAAAACATCATCTGTCTTATCTTTAACAAAGTTTTTTAGATTTTAAGAGATTTCATTGAAATTAGTTCTCACATTTCAAAAGATAAATTATCAAACAATTATATTCTCGGCTTCTAATAGTGTATTTTAAAATAAAAAACTATTCAATTTAAAATACTGTTAAATTAATTTTGTTACATTTATTTTAAATTGAACAGTGTCTATTATATGACTATCTGATACCCGTTACTCAGCTAGTGAAAGTGCGAAGGAGGTCTTCAACATTGACAGTTTTTGGCGGTTTGTGGGCGTTAGAGTGGGCGTGGCAAAAAGTTTTTTGGCAAATCGATAGAAATTTACAAGACTAATACAAAAATGAAAAAATATCAAAACATTTTTCAAAAGTGTGGGCGTGGCAGCTTTGGGCGGTTTGTGGGCGTTAGAGTGGGCGTGGTAAAAAGTTTTTTGACAAATCGATAGAAATTTACAAGACCAATACAGAAATGAAAAAATATTTAAACATTTTTCAAAAGTGTGGGCGTGGCAGTTTTGTGCGTTTTGTGGGCGTTAGAGTGGGCGTGGCAACATGAATCGACAAACTTGCGCTGCGTCTATGTCCCTGGAGTCTGTATGCTTAATCTCAACTTTCTAGCTTTTGTAGTTCCTGAGATCTCGACGTTCATACGGACAGACAGACGGACGGACAGACGGACATGGCCAAATCGACTCGGCTATTGATCCTGATCAAGAATATATATACTTTACATGGTCGGAAACGCTTCCTTCTGCCTGTTACATACTTTTCAACGAATCTAGTAATTAAAAATAGTGTGACATGAGTATTGATGTGTGGATTTTTAATGGAATTGCTGCAAATATTGAAGGTTGCGCTGTTTTTGTATGCGCTCATTTCCCCTCCGTTTTCGGTACGTCCTCTTTTCACTAAAACGATAATCAATGTATCATGAGAAAAAATATATCACTATATATACCTTTTTTTTATATATTTATTAATCGGTATTTTCTATATATTTTATATCCCTAATAATGCATTTAGAATAAAAAATGCACTCCTTATAAATTGTAAAATAAATATTTGATATTAAACTTATTTAAAATTATTTGTTTTGATATATCTTAAAATCTCACACACAAAATTTACTTCTGGCAACAATGGAATTTGGTAAATGTAACTCATCGGAACGGCTTGTCTCTGCTAAGAAAATTGTGTCATATGCCAAAAGCCTTATGATGGCATTTCAGCTTGTAATTGAGAGCAAGTGCGCATAACTTATAGCTTAGCCATAAAAAAAAATACGACCAAACTAAATCCTTAACAATGTAAAACAAATACAAAAAATGTATATACTACAGGGTTTTAGATTTAAGATAGCTTTATTATCAGACCCCTCGATAATGGACTCCTACGGTCCTCGTCGTCTGCTGCGCGTCTATTTTTCGTCGTCCGGCGTCGTTTTCGATAACAGGCCCCGTACCGGCTCAAGCGCGACCTATATTATGGTGGCGCGGCCGCAAGGTGTGTTTTCCGTTAGATCGAACCAGAGCCTCTTCTCAGAATCATCTTTGCAAACACCTGAAAGCGCACGTCTGGTAGGATCACTCCTGTCTCAGGACACCAATCACTGACTCCACAATCCCTTTTGACCACGCTAGGTCCTTGTATTTTCCGTTTCTGAGATTTTCCTTTGGTTGTGCGTTCTTATTGAACGGTCCCGAGCTTCGTTTGCGCCGTCGTTTTATAGGAACTATCTGATACCCGTTACTCACACTTTTTTTTTTTACGAACTTCTTGCGTTATTTATTGGATCTTCTCATATTTTGAGACTAAAAATAATTATTCAGATCTTATTATATAAATTAGTTTAAGTACAATATTAAATAGTTGTATTGTTAGAGACGGCCCTAGGATTTCTTTGCTGGGCTGGAGAATCTTTAGTCTGGTGTAACTACATACACGCGTGAGCGACTTCGCGAGAGGATTTTCGTGTGCGGCGAGCTTTGCTTGATGTTTACTCTTTCTCATCTGGATTTCCTCGTTGACGAGGTTTATGTTGAGGTCTCTATGGATGCTTTCGCTGCGTAGGTACCATGGCGCCCCAGTGATAGTTCGCAGAATCGCTGACTGAGCTCGCTGTATAATTTCAATGTTGGTTTTGGACGCGTTTCCCCATAATTCACAGCCGTATGTCCAAATGGGTTTCAGCACGGTATTGTAGAGAAGTACTTTGTATTCCAGACTAAGCGGAGAGTTGCAATTAATAAGCCAGTGGAGATTGCCTGCTTTAAGCTTCATATGAGTCTATTTAGATTCTATATTGCGCCGCCAGGTGAGGCGTCTATCTAGGTGAAACCCGAGATATGTTACTACGTCTGATTGCGGGATGAGTGTATTGTTTAGGGTGCATGGTGGGCTGGTTTGTCTATTCAGTGTTAATGTTACATGTCTGCTTTTGGTCTCGTTTATCTTAATGCGCCAGTCCGCAAACCATCTTTCCACTGTTTTAAGATGACAGTCAAGTTTTTCTGTTGCCTTTGATGGGCATTTGGATCGGCTGAGTATTGCGGAGCTGATAGTTTGTAGGCATGTCTGCTGTATATAAAGTGTAAAGAAGGGGGCCCAGCATACTTCCTTGTAGAACTCCAGCATTGATGACGCGGTCGTGTGAAGTCGAACTGTTACACCTGATTGAGAACACTCTTTTGAAGAGATAAGATTCGAACACTTTGTGGGTATTCTGCGGAAGCAGTTTTGTTATCCTGTACATTAGTCCTTCCAGCCAGACTTGGTCAAATGCTTGTGCGACATCTAATAATATTGCTGAGCAGTATTCCCGGTGCTCAAAAGCAGTACGAATTTCGTTTGTGATGCGATTGACCTGTTCGATCGTTCCATGATTTTTGCGAAAACCAAATTGATGGGATGGTATTGTGTTTCGCATTCTTAAGTAGGGAACTAGGTGTTTTAAAAATGCTTTTTCAAACAGTTTCGAGAGACACGATAGGAGACTCATTGGTCTGTAGGATGACCGCCTTTTTCCACATTTGGGGATAGTATCCAAGTTTCGTAATAGCGTTAAAGAGATTGCATAAGGTCAGAACCGCACACGGTGAGAGTTCTATGATCATTTTTGGTGTCACCAAGTCGTGTCCAGGTGATTTTTTGGGCTCAAGATCTTTTATTATAGATGCTATCTCACGTTGACTAAATGTTATCGGATTTATTGTTGGCTGGATTTTAATTGCTACAGGTAGGACAAATGAGTTGCTAGCAGTATTTGGTTGGAATACGCCTTGAAGGTGATCGGCGAATGCACTTGCTCTATCTTGTTCGCTGCGTATCCAGCTTCCTGAGGGGCCTCGCAGTGGAACTACTGTTTCTGCTGGTGGCTGAATATTTTTGTGTGCTTTCCACAAAGGGTTCTTCTTGCTGGTGGGCGATAGTTGTTCGATATATAGATGCTGGGCGTTTGCTTCCTCAAGCTTAAGTGCCCTGGTTAGTCTACGTGTTGCTATCTTTAGCTGTTCCTTAGCCTTTGGGGATCTGTGATTCTGCCATTCTCTTCTTAGTCTTCGTTTTTCAAGTACTAGCTGTTCGATTTCGAGAGTAATCTTGGTATGATTTGTCATTTTGTGTGTGTCTGGAGGGGTAGAGGCCTTGGCTGCAGCAACAAGATTTTCCTCCATCGATTCGGTCAGGCGGTCAATATCCTCATGGGTAGACACTGTTTGAGTTGGTACCATGTGAGTACAAACATATTTCGTGTACCTTGCCCAGTTGGTCCTGTTGCCTGTCAGCCTGTAGGTGGCTCAGTTATATGTGGTCGATGCCTGAGAGCAAGTAAAACTGGTGAGTGATCTGATGATAGTTCTGCAAGTGACTCAGCCGTAATATTATTTCTAGGGATCTTTCTTATTATTGCGAAGTCAATGAGATCCGGGAGCTTATTTGGATCTGCTGGCCAGTATGTAGGCCTACCCGGAGTGACATAATCGAGCTTATTTCGTGGCTTAATGAGCGCGTTGTAAAGTTGTTTGCCCTTTGGGTTTAAAAGGCGTGAACCCCAGTGCGTGTGCTTGGCGTGAGTTGAAAAATTCCAAGAATTGGTCCTCAGAAACTGCAAAACGAGGTGGGCAGTAGACTGCGGCCAGAGTGACGGGGTCGTTACTTACACTGACAGTTTTTGGCGATTTGTGGTCGTTAGAGTGGGCGTGGCAAAAAGTTTTTTGGCAAATTGATAGAAATTTACAATACAATTACTAATACAAAAATGAAAAAATATCAAAACGTTTTTCAAAAGTGTGGGCGTGGCAGTTTTAGGCGGTTTGTGGGCGTTAGAGTGGGCGTGGCAATATGAATTGACAAACTTGAGCTGCTTCTATGTCTCTGGAGTCTGTATGCTTAATCTCAACTTTCTAGCTTTTGTAGTTCCTGAGATCTCGACAGATCGACTCGGCTATTGATCCTGATCAAGAATATAAATACTTTATATGGTCGGAAACGCTTCCTTCTGCATGTTAGATACTTTTCAACGAATCTAGTATACCCTTTTACTCTACGAGTAACGGGTATAAAAATAGGATACAATATGAATAGGATAGATGTTAGAGTAATGTGTCTATATGCTTAAGAGTAAGAGTAAGGGTGTACTTATCATTGTGCGTGTGGCAAAACGATTTTTGACAAATCGATAGAAATTTACAGGAAGAATAATAATATGAAAAAATATCAAAACATTTTTCAAAATTGTGGGCATGGCAATTTTGGGCGGTTTGTGGGCGTTAGATTGGGCGGTGCAAAATTATTTTTCGCAAATATTAGAAATTTATCAAGTATCTTTTGTTTGTAACCTTCATACCAACTAGCTGGTAACCTTGTAATCTCATATGCTTTACACATTCTTATATTCTCTTACTGAAGTCAGTTCTTTATTAAACGTTCACAACTCAAAATTGCGCGTCTGTTTTATTATCTAAATAAACAACAAAGCTTATGGGCTCAGATCGCTCGTGAATTGTGAAAAAGACTAGAAAACGTCAGTCAAAATTTCGTAATGAGTATGTGTAGTTTGTCTATGTGGAGCTTATTAACTAAATTGGATTTGTGGAATGTTGGGAGCGAAAAACACATCAAGTCCGATGAAGCACCGCAGGCAAACAGCTGATTAAAAAGCTTTAGCTAGTTTAATATTGAATTTTAAGCACTCGCAGTAGAAGTCGTGAGCAACATCGGCAGAAGCATGTAAAATATTGGTCAGCATTTATATTCCGGCGGGACCAATCAGTTATGTATATCAAAGACTAGAGAGATTAAATCTTGGGATACTGCCTATCAGTACGTTAATTCGTTTGTGAACATAGATAGTAAATTGGCAGAGCTTGCAATAACTTTGAAATTTGAGTTAAGGGTCATAATGTTTTTGTCTAGTTTGCCTGATTCTTGGGAAAATTGTGAAGTCGCAATAGAGACATGCGACGAGATGCCGGCATTTAAAACGGTAAAAATCAAATTTCTCGAAGAAGGCGCCAGAAAAGAATAAAAACTAGAAGAAACAGAACCCGTGTACACATACACAAAGCAAGACAACAGAAAACAGAATGACAATTGCCAAAAAGGCAAAGATAAGTTTAAAGGAAAATGCTACAATTGCCACAAACCGGGATATCGCTCAAGTGAATACAGAAACAAAAAGAAAGAAGTGAAAAAAGAAAAAAAGCGAATAATCAAATTTTTTAATGCATAGAAGTGTGGTGCCTTGACAGTTACGCTACTTCACACATGTGTTGTGACAAAACTAAATTTCCAAATATTATTGAAAATAATGCCACGATCATGTTAGCAGTAGATAAATCTTAAAATAACAATGAGAGACGTTTTGTATGTCCCACCGTAAAACATTAAGTTTGTATCGATAGGCAAAGCAGCAAAATACGGTCACCATACGAAGTTTGAAAGTAACAGAGCAGGAATATGCAACAAAAGCGGTGAAATTGTGTTACGCGCAACGCAAGAAAACCATTTATATGTATACGAAAATAAATTTAAAGTGCATATCTGTTCGACCATTTAAATATACAAAATTTGAAAGATTTCAGCGAGAAAAAGCTTGTGCATGGATTAAATATTAAAGACATTAGGTTTAGGTTAGGTTTCACCGGCCGTCGGTTATCCGACGCACTTAGACCATTAGATTTCCGTTGTTATACCGTGTATGTTTTCCCCTTTTGCCCGCAGAGGTTCGTGTGAAGCTAGCAGTTTCCCCAGCCAGAGGCGCTGGTGAATTTTTGTATCCGATGTGGATCGGTGTCGGACAGGTCAGACGTGTCTATCAGAAATCTGCTTCCTAATTGAGCAAGTCTTTTCGCTTGCAGTGCTGGACAGTGGCATAGTAGATGCTCTACTGTTTCTTCAATTTCTTCGTCCCTACAGCTACTGCAGAATCATTATACGGGGCATTTAGTCTTCTGGCATGGGTGCCTATTAACCAATGCCCTGTGATGACTCTCATAGCAGTGCTGAGGGTTGCTCTGGTCAATCTTAAAAGTTTTGACGTTCTCTTTGAGCTTATTTTTGGCCATATTTGGCGTGTTAGGCGACAGTGTGTGGTGTTTTCCCATATTGTCTGTTTGTTACGGTTTAGGTTTTCCCTAAGTAGTAGTTTACAAGTGGCTAAAGGCATACTCATGCCCTCCATCTCTTGTATGAGTGGCGCGGTAGTGCCCTCTAGAGCTAGTTCATCTGCGATGCAGTTGCCTTTTATGTCCCTGTGTCCGGGTACCCATATAAGGCTGATTACGAATTGTTGTGTCATCTCGTGTAAAGATCGGCAATTCGATACTGTTTTTGAGTGACTAGAGATTGAGCCAATCGATTTAATAGCTGCTTGGCTGTCACTGAAAATGTTTACATGTGAGCCTTCCGGCGCTGCAATAATCGGGGAGTCTGGACGAGGTGCGTAGGCCTAGCTGTTCGGAGTAAACTCCTCCTCCTCCTCTGTTCTGTAGTTTTGTCCCATCCGTATAGAAGCATATAGCATTCTGGCCGCCAGGTATTTGTGAGTTTCAATCGTCCCTCTCTGGACTGATTGTGTTGAACGGTGTTTGTATGTACTCCGTAGGAGTGTCGTAGTCTGTCCTGGAGGGGACTATTTGAATGTTTTTTAGGATACATGAGTGACCCACTTCTTGTAGGTTCCACTGTTTGGGATCCCAGCTAGTTCTGGGCTTGGGAGGTTGAGTATGGCATTTAGGGCTTCGTTTGGGGTGATGCGTAGAGCACTGCTGATGCAGAGTGCCGCAGCTCTTTGCATTTTTGCTAGCATTTTTATGATGGATTTCTTTTTCAGAGCCGGCCACCATACCACGACTCCGTACAGTAGTATTGGTCTGACAATGGCCGTATATATCCAGTTTTCTATATAGGGTGTCTTGCCCCATTTGAGCCCTATTGCTTTCTTGCACGTGAAAAGTGCAATTGAAGCTTTTTTATATCTGAAGTTTTTCTCTCATGAGATCGCATAGCATTTTGGGGTATTTGCCTGTGAAGATGATAGCAACGTCATCCGCATAGGCTATTATCCGGCGGTTCTTGCCTTTCGTAGGCCGTGTATGATGACAGCACTCGGAACAGAGATGGCTGACTCTCCACGGTGGCTGCCGCGTTGTCTGCATCGCTGTAATTATGGAGCAGGAAAATGCTAAGGTGCTTTTTGGCTAGAATGCAGGCTCTTATTTTACCTTCGCTGGGAGCTGCTAGAAGCTTATATTCGTTAGTCCATAATCCTGAAACCTTTCCTCCCACCATCCAAGGTTCCTGGATTAGGACTATGTCGACTCCATCTTCATCCAGATGGAGTTGAAGAGCAGCGGAAGCTGCCTTACTGTGGTGGAGGTTTATCTGCAGAAGCCTCACGGACATCTGCTGTGGGCCTCTTCACCACAGTTGTATCGGCTCCCTCCTTGTCCGATGTGTCCAGGTCCGTCAATTGACCCATGTTCGCAAGGCTGGGGAGGGAAGTTGCTGGTTGCAGCGCTGCAGCACGGGATCCAGATCCTTGCCCGGGGTCGGCAAGGTACGTCAGACCAGCTCAGCGCAACAAGTCCGGCGCCCCCATACACCTCCCCCAGCTCTTTTACTGCGGCTTTGTATAGCTCCGCAGAGCGTTCATCGTCACAGGCGATTACCTTGACGCCGTCTAGGAACCATCCCACGTCTTTGCAGACAGGAGGGGGGCCAGGTTCCTTGGCCAGAATCTCAAAACATTTTATGGCTAGGGCTGCCTCTACCCACTTCCACTTATTACGTGGAATCCTGCCACTCGGGTCGTTTCTGTCGACCACGCCCAGGAGAATGCGGTTTTTCGCGATCTCCGCAAAGGATCGCCCTGGCTGCACGCGTTGCCGCTTTGCCGAGGGGTCGGAGGGGACGTCCTGGGAGGGCTCCCTCTTAGGTGGAGGTCGCTTTTTGACCTTTGTGGGCTTGGGTGGTTTGGGGGCTTCCTTGCCGAAGTTTGGCAAAACGGATTTAGCCCATTCCACCTTCTTCATCCACTCAGCCGAAGGAGCCGTTTTTGATCTCTCCTGGCTGCGTAGGATTTGACCCGCAGATCGTTTCTCTGCGTAGGTATGTTTGCCCTTACCGGTTGCCACTGGGTGCTTGCCGTCCTTGGCTGCGCCTGAAGGGGGCATCATGGCACTAGGGCCTGGAGATGTTCCCATGGCGACGGCTTTGGGCGGCTTGCACTCAGTCGCCTCAGCTTTGAGGCGGGATTCACCCGAACCCAAACCTGCGGTGTTGGCCAGGCAGGTGGGCTCACTCGCCAACTTCGCTGCCTTAAAGTTTGTACGGCCAGACTCAGTCGTCACTGCCGTTTGGGTAGGTTTTTTGGGAGATCCTGACTCCTTTATATTTATTTTTGTTGACTCCATGTGATTCCCTTGAGTTGCGGAGAAAAGGAGGGTCCACTCGGGCGGAGATCCGCGACGCCCGTGTAAGGCTTCTTAGAACAGGGGGTCGCCAGGTACCCTGAGGTCTTCGTTTGGGACTGAGCTTTTTTGTGACCCGGGCCCTCAGTCAGGCTGCCTCTCGGCACGGGTCGAATGACACCTTAGTCCGGCCCGGGACGCCCGACTACCATTTGCCAGCATCCTCTGGCAGGGACATAACCTTGCTAGGGGACCTTTTTCCAGCCGCCCTCGCGTGGAGATTATAGTCACACTTCCTGGTGTATGGACAATTACGGCGCGTTCTTCTAGCAAGCTGAAGCTACACTTTATTCCCCTTGTCCATTACCCTACTGACGGCTCAGTCATTAAATATTAAAACATTTAATATTAAAAACATTAATGTTATAACAAATTATGACATTTGCAATAAGGCAAAAATTTGTTGGTTGTCATACCCACAAAAGGCGGAATGTAACAAAAAGTGTTCTTGAACTAGTTCATAGCGACGTGTGCGGTCCTATGAATGTCAAATCGATCGCTGGAAGTCGATATGTGGTTAGTTTTATCAAAGACATTAGAATAACAAGATGCGTAACGCCATATGATGTATTTGCACACAATTTTTTCGTGCTGGCTTTTACTCTACGAGTAACGGGTATAATAACACGGTTGGTTGAAAGACATTAGAATAACAAGATGCGTAACGCCGTACGATTTTTTTGCACACGATTTTTTCGTGGTGGCTTTTCAAGTGGCTCCAGGCTCTCTCGAAATTTTGTTCAAAAGCCAGAGAGCGGAGAGCTCTAAAGCCAGCAGCTCTCTTGTACGCATACAGCGACAGCTGACCACTGTATTGGTGCACACGTATGCACATGCATTGTAAAAATGATATGCCCTTCATTTCATTCAATATAGAAATAATAATAGCACAATCTATGTACATAATAATGCATCATAATTTTCAAAGATGATTTTATATTAAGAGTATCCAGCGTGCGACGTTTGAAAGATATAAGAAGACAATGATTCTTCGGTGCTTATGTGCGCACTTCGTGCATCAAAAAATCAATTTTGCAATAAACAGTTTCCATATTTTTATTTATTTTATAAATAATATTTTTGTTTATGAATTATTTTTATGAAATATTTGTTTTTTAAATGTAATTTCTTTTTTTTTTTGAAAATTAAATTACAGTAGTTTTAAAAATTTAATTTGTATATGTTTTTATTATTTATTATAGTTATTTAATCAAATTACTAGTATAAAAACTACAAATTTTCAATATTTAAAAGCAAATAAGATTCAGATAAATTATTTTTTTAATTTTATTTTGATGTTTATAAAAAGCGCTCAAATATGGATGGGAAGAAAAGCGCGCCAATTTTTTTTTTCCTTTTAATACGTTTTCTTTTTCTCTTAATACGTTTGCTTAAAGCTGACTATACGTAGAGCTCCTCGATTTTTTTTAAATTTCGCTATAAAATTGTGTTTACAATCCATTAAAGTTGTTTGGTTGCATTGCTAAAGTACGGAAATATAAGTGCGAATATAAATTTTATTATAAAAAAAAGGACAAACATAAGTGGGAACAAGTGCAGTTTACCACACTGCCGGAAATCTAGGCGCGATTTCCCCAACCTTAAATTGATTAGATTTCCTGAAAAGGATCCAACAATTTTAATGAAATGGGCGGAAAATGCCAATTTACGGAGGATTTTGTGGCAAGCACTTCATCACTGTCTTTATGCCACGATCATTTCTCCCCAGATGATATTGGGGTAAGATATCTGAAGAAAGGAACAATTCCAGATCGACACCTAATGAAATATAATAATAATGATGAAATTAATTTTAATGCTGTCAGGTCGCCTGCGCAAAAAAGATACCGCTCACAGTCCCCTGTTGAAATATGTCGTCAGTGTCATAAAAACACTAAGACATTAAAAGTGTTTAAAAAAATATATATTTCTTATAAAAAAATGTCTGATGAAAGACAAATCCGAATTAAAATGCTGAGGAAAGAAAACTTAAATTTAAGACGAAAGATAATAAGGTTGGAATCTAAGTCCGAAAAAAACCTACTTTCTGAAATTGATAAAATCAATTTAACGGGAAATGAAAAAATATTGGCAAAAATGCTTCTGAAAGAAAAAAAGGCACAAATACAAGATGGAATGATTCCGAAAAATTGTTTGCCCAGAGCATATATTACAGGTCGACTTTCACATATACTTTTTAAGGGACTCTTTAAACGAATGTTTGTACTCAGCCCTTAGAGAAATCATTAAGGAAATGAATGAATCGGATAAAGAATGCATATAACCTTCTGATGAAGTAGCAATAAAAAAAAACTTAACGTATAATGTATCAGTTGATATAATACATGGACTAGAGCATTTAATTGATCGCTCTAATAAAATGGGAAGCCACATTTGCGTAATTGTAATTCGGGGTATTTTAAAGAAATGGAAATTTATATTGAACTATTTCGTGCCGGAAACAAATATAAAAGACGATTGCTTAAAAAAGCTTATTTATAAAAACATTATTATTGCTGAAAATATTTGGTTTAAAGTAAGGGGTGTTGTTTATGATCAAGGAGGTAACAATAGAAAATGTACCTCATTACTTGAAGTCACCAATGAGAAACCTTACTTTACATTTAATAGTAAGAATTATTATATGTTTTATGACATTCCGCATCTTTTCAAGTCTATTAGAAATAATTTTCTAAAAGCTAATTTGGAAACCCCTGACGGATGAGTTGACTTTGATGTCATCCGAGAGGTTTATCAATTAGATCAGGGATTAGTAACGAGAATGACTAAATTAACAAGGAGTCACGTTAATCCAACTAGATTTGAGCTAACGCGGGTATGTTTGGCAACTCAGACACTTAGTCACACAGTTGCAGCGGCAATTAAAACAAGCAATTTAATCGAAATAGTCCCGAAGTTGCAGCTTCTACTGCTGCATTTGTCCAAAAAGCTTATGATTACTTTGATTGCCTGAATAGCAGAGTATTAACTGACAAAAACCCCATGAAATGCGCACTTCAAGTAAACAATACTGTTTGGCATAAACTGACGGAAATGCAGGAATACCCAAAGAGCGTAAAATATCACGGAAATAATATATATTGTCTTGATGGCTTGATCCAAACTACTGAAGCTATATTTGGACTCGTCAAAGATATATTTAAGGACCACACGGGCCAGTTTTTCTTTTTAACAAGTAGAGTTAACCAGGATCCCCTTGAAAATATATTTGCGTGCGTTTGAGCAAAAGTAACTGCAGAAATCCTTCAGTAATTTAATTTAATATAATAATTGCCCGGCTTATGTCCTTACACATTTTTAAATTTTCCCAAAACTATAATTGCGAATCAGATGATGATGTGATGTTGCCAATAGAGTTCGATTCGATTATACATCAGCCTTGCATTGAAAAAAAAGAAATACAGCAGCAAGAATACTCTGTATCATTTTCTGAAATTGTAGAAGGCAATGAGAGGTACTTTGACCAAAATATAGATAATTTTTTGTGCAATGATATACCAATTGAATTAACTTGGAGTAGATATTTTGTTGGATATATTGCAAAGGGATCCAGTTGCTATAAATGCAGATCGGTAATTTTAAAAGAAACCGAGCATTTAAAAGCTCCATCAGAGCTTTTAATACATGAGAAAAACTTCTCGACAGAATCGGACTTTGGAAAACTAAAGGCACCATTTGATCTATTTTTTAATATTTGTAAAATACACATTAAAGTTTTTGAAGTTTTCAAAAATAATAAAAAAGAAATGTGTATACAAAAATTTATTGTAGACCAATGCATTAAGTGCACAAATGAGAGTAGTGATTTCTCATTATGGTTTCATGTAAAAAATGAATGTTATGAGCATAAAATAGATCTTTTAAAAAAACTTATAAAAGTTTTGCTTTTTAAACATTGCAAAGGGACTGTTATTGCTGATAGACAAAAAGCATTTTATCTCATAAGTGAAGAAAATGAAAACATTAAAATAATTGACGACTAAAAAAATTTAATTATATAATTAAAAAAAGAGACAATATATAATAAAAAGCAATAGTTAGTCAAGTCGACTCGAAGGTCATATAAATATAGGACCCCATTACAATTGTAATGGCCTCCCCGTGGTGTTCCCAGGGTACCGATTATTAGATATATCAATATAAATATATAAACGGTAGCTAATTCGAGCGGCGCTTTTAACAAACGAATATTAAAAAAACTTCTTTCAAACCAAAATAGTTACGAATCGAAATTGACCGAAACATTAATCAAATTTGTTTCTCAGATCAAAATTGATTTCGGCCCTAAAATCGTCTTCTAGCACAAGCACGTACATACACACATACACACTATCTCCTTTACTGTTTTTACTCACACAAGCAAGACAATTATATTTTGGCCGTCACCAAAAAAGTGGCTACATAGTGCAAAACCAATGTATGGCCGTTACGCATCTTGTTATTCTAATGTCTTTGGTTTTATCATGTCTACACAAGAAAGAACTTTATTTACTATAAGTCCTAGCTTAGGTAGCTAACATGAAATTCGTAAAACTACTTATCTACAGACCGACTCTTCGCTGGGGCAATCTGGTGACCCGAGCTCGGAAATACTAATTCTTGTGGTATGTTATTACATTGTATTCTAGACATCGATATTTCTGGAACCTTGAATAGCCAACTACCTTTCTTTTGCATCTCAACCCAGTAAGAATTTGTGTGAGCCATTTTCATTTTAATGCAATTGGAGTGAGTGCTTTGTTTAAAAGGAGTAATTTCGCAAGTGTTGTCACTTACGCTTCTCCAAAGCGTCACTTACGCTTCTACCTTCTCATATGACGTAGCTTCCGTGATCAAATTATAGGGGTCAATTTCAAAATTGTAAACTACATATTTCGATTTTATGTCGGTAATAATTATATTATTTTCACTTTTAAGTGGAACTGGAATTACTCTAAAAAATAAGGCAAAGTGTCTACCAAATACCTAACTGGTAACAACGTATAAACTTCCCTTAATTCCGTTCCTGTTCTTCTCCTGGTAGTACTAAAGATTCTAGTAATGCATCCCTTATCCGATATATTTCGGCCTTTAATTACATAGGCTTTAATATATTCGGACGCAATTACTATAGCAAACATCTATAAGTAGGCTAATTACCTGCTTGAATCTTTTCACATTCATCAATCAAAGAACCTAATTGTTTCTTTTTTATAAAGAAATTAATTGACTATAAGTATAGTAACTTAGAGAATTAGAATTAGTGTATCTTTTCTCGTATTCATGCTTCTAAAATTTAAAAATACTTCAATCGCTGATCTTTTTAGGATATTTAGTGTTGATTCTATAAAAAAAAGGCGAACACCTTTCTGCATTATTTTGCTTATTATCTAACAGGTTTTTCATATTACACTTTAAGTTTTTTCTATCGCCAGCGTCTATTATATCAATTAGTATGTGACTTATGTTCGCGTTTCTAACTTCAAAGCGAACGGTCGTGTTTTTTTCTGCGCAAATTTATATATATATTTTTTTTTTCTTCCAAATCTGCTATTTGTCGTTAAGTGTTATCGAAAACAGTATTACATTGATCTTCAATCCCTTGAAGTATATCACACACCGCGCTCTTTTTTCTTATTTAAAATCCTTCCCCTATTTATCATGTTAAAATATGGGTCCATTTCATATTACAAAATCATATCCCAAGAAGATGCTTTAGCTTTGACGTCTCCCATTGGATTTAAATAAATTGAAGTAGTGTTCTTTAATTTTTCAATTGACCACTTATGTTTTCGTTGTGTAAGTAAGCTTTCATTCAATACTTGGCAAATCAACATCCAAACTTATGGATTCAAGGGCTTTTAAGAGTAGTTTTTGCCTGTTTAAAATATTTTGCATTTATTTCTTTGTGGAAGAGTGTTTAA
The DNA here is from genome assembly GCF_016746245.2 of Drosophila santomea. Classification (NCBI taxonomy): domain Eukaryota; kingdom Metazoa; phylum Arthropoda; class Insecta; order Diptera; family Drosophilidae; genus Drosophila; species Drosophila santomea. The sequence goes on along the minus strand of NC_053016.2, from coordinate 24,737,021 downwards.
AAAATCATTATTCCATTTAATCCTAAACTCCTAATCCTACTTTTTTTGAAATAGTTTCCATCTATCTAAATTTCCAAGTTTTTCATCGGCTGTTGTTTCAATGAGTTCTCTGGTAGGCCAGCCTATCAGAAAATGATGTTAAATCTTCTAAATCGTCCATTTTAGTATTGGCCGTATACAATTGTCTTGAATTAAATACCTTTTCAGTTTGGCATAATATAGTTGCCCTCTTTTTATAAGTAAGATTATTGTCGCCTCTTCTTCTTTTAAGGTGATATTTTACAGATTTTACTACAGCTTCCCAAATGTCTCCGAAGTGAGGTTCTGCCGGAAGAATAAAATGTCATTCAATTTGTCCATTTTCTTATATTTGAATAATTTTAGTGCTTTCATTGAGTGCCTTAATGCCTCAACAATTTTAGCAGTAGTATCGGATGGTTCTATTATTAATTACAGCATGTAGCCCCTTTACAGTTTTGAGTTGGTAGGTTTAGTAGTTTTTTTCGGTTTCATCCAAGAACTTAGTCACAATTCAGTTTGGGTCTGTACTTTTGTTTCGTGTATATTTCCTTTGATTTAAGGGATTACGCAAAACATGTTCTTCGATGAGCGCAGCTATTTTATTTACTATTGCACTTGACGATTTTCGCGTAGGTATATTGGTGGTTGCCCCACCTTTTTTATCTCCAATTCCTGTGCCAAGATCGGCTTCGCTGTGTCAACGTCTTATTTTCCAACCTATTTTCATTTGAAAGACCAGGCTGACAGTTGCTAACGTTCTTGCGGTTCACAATAAGCCTAATTATTTTCCGCGCGATTGCTCGCTCACCGTAGGTACAAGTTCATTGACTTGCTTGATAATTTTGCGCTTTCGGGTGTCAGTTTGCGAAGACACAATCTGCCCAGCTTTAAAGCGAACGGTCGTGTTTCAACGCTACGAATTTATTTATGCGTTTGTCAAAACCAGGGGCGGTTTTAAATAAATTTTTTATAGTTATATTTTGTAAACATAATTATTAAATTATTATTATTATTAATTATTAATAAACAAGTTAACTTAATCTTTAGCTTTTCTGTCTTTGTGTTTATTTACTCTATCTTTCGTGCGTTGTCCGCAGTGCCGTTTGCTGTTGTTTTTGTATGCACATTAACTGGGCTGTGAACCCGCTCTCTCGTTCTCAAACACAACATCTAAAGTTCTAAGCGTGACGACTGATCTCTTGCAGTTCGTTTGACAGTTCGCTTGCAAGTTTTGATTTTGCTTTCTTTTTTGTACAGTGAGTGCCGATTAATCGGGGTTAGGCCAGCTCAGGGGGTGGCTCAGACTGAGGGGTGCAGTATAGGCATTGGGCTCACTCTACGTGACGGAACTGGAGTAGATAGGCCCGAAAGCAACCGTGGTCCGTGGGGAACTGCATTTTTTTTGAGTTTTCTGGCCGGATTTCTGGGACCTCCAACGTTGGGCATGAGTCTAGCCAATGAGGTAGCTGTAATTGCAGCCTTCTTCCTAGCGTATCTCGCATTGTCCTTAAACGATAGCCCGTGATCTAACGTAACACCCAGGCACTTAATTGAACTGTCTCGGTCTTGTGCGCCGCCAAAAATTGCCAAAAAATTTTCTGCCACGCCCACTCTAACGGCTTCAAACCGCCAAAAACTGTCAGTGTTTAGTCGGGGAACCCGACTATAGCGTTCTCTCCTGTTTTTTTCTACATTCTTTTATTATCGTTTTCTAGAGACGCTTCTTGTAGCTGCACTTTTTCACGTATGCACGTCCTAGATCTTTGGTGCGCAGAATAGGTTGCGGAAGGAACACGTAGTGTGATCGGTTTGGTAGCAGAAACCAAGAGCTACGTGTTGAGTTGACGATTCTGTCTCAATTACATTTGCACAAAAATTATTGCTTGATCCAAATGTCTGAACACTAGTGAAAACATTTTAATTGAGCCTCTTCAAGTTAAGGTTTCAAGTGCGGAAGGTGGACGTCCCAAAATTGACTTTGCTGAGTCCTCAAAAAGGTCGAAACGTCGTCGCATAGGGATGCTGAAAAAACACAATGAGTCTGCAGTTTCTGTGTTACGATTATCCGACATTCCACCGATCCTAAAGTCTTCCGAAACCATATATTGAAAATATTTTATTTATAACCACCAATACTTGGTAATTCGAGAATTTGTGAATAATGAAACTTTGTGCAATATATTGCCTATTTATAAGAAAATTCTCAAACTCAAGAATTCAAGATACCCAAATGACATAACAGTAGTGTCACATACACACGAAGAAATTTGGTTCGCGATGCATATGTGTGTAAGCTTTCAGTTTTGTCAGAAATTAAGCGAGTGGTTAGCGCACCTAATTATGTGAAAGAAACAAAACGCTATAGTATTAGGTATACTTTAATTAATGATGATAAGATAAGAATAAGTTTTAGTTGATGTTAACGTTTTGGCCGCTCGTTGCAATCACGTCCGATTTGATCGTTGGTTTACTGTCGACTCTCTCATGGCATTCCCTTTTTGTATTTTCCAACACCGAATGTGCATGTCGGGTTAACGTTGTCGTTTTCGTTACTGTTAATTATTTTCTGGATTTTAAGTACTAGCGTTGAAAGACCTCAATAATTGTAGATGGCGAATATTTACGTTTGCACTGATCAGCCGTTCGTCTCAGTCTCCCATTTGTAAGTCTATTTAACAGGCATTCGGCTTTCCGTTCACTTTCTCGCAGTACACGAACGACAATCGTAAATTCTAAAACTGTAACTTTTACCCCATAGGCAACTCTACCTATTAACAACATCTCTATTAACGATTGTGCGGTTATTTCAAATAAACCATCAATTTAAACCATTCCAACAAATTACACGTCCTCGTGTAACATAGTTACAATTTAAATTTTATTTGATTCAATATCCTAACAGTACAAACTAATTTCTTAAAATTTATCGTATTTTTCACAATTTTTAGTATGCAGGCTACATAACTTCTTCAGTTATTAAAAATTTTTCATTATGTTCAACCTCATGTTCTTTTTCATTTTCATAGTCAGCTTAAGGGCTAGGTAGTACCAATTAGCCATCGACTACTGTCTCACTACAGTATACAAGCTATCAGGCTGCTCTTCCGTCTATTTCAACGATTTCTCCTTGCGGTTTAACCTCGATCTTCAGCTAATTTGATACACCTGCCCATATAGCATTCTTCTTGAACTATCGTTACATTAAATCTTTGCATTTTAGTTTAATGATATTTTTAAATTCAAAATTCAACATTCATTGTTATCCCTATGATTTCCTTTTGATATAAGCATGGTTCCGTCAAGAGCCCCACACGCCATGTCACAACCATAATTGTCCACTTGTGCTTGCTCAATGACACAGGTATCTTAACTCTCAAAACCTTATCGCCAAACAACAAACAACACAGACGCCAGGTTATTTTCACTTCAACTCGCAAACAACACCTGCTGTGTTCTTCCGCTATTCTCAACCTGACACAGCATATCACACAGATATCTTGCCACAATCTTAACAAGATTCAAGCGGGATTTCCAACTCATTCGGAACATAACCATCTGGCATCCGTGGCAACTTCTCAAGGCAATATTTATATGACCGATTATTATGCAATGACTTTAATGTATACCGATCCTCCTTCACTAATCCTAAATGGTACCTTAAACTTCGGATCTAGTTTAGTTTGATGACGTTCTTCATTTTTTAATATAACTAAATATCCAATTTTATGTCTTACAACTGCTGCCTTATTTTTGTCAAATCTTTTTTTATCATTACTAGCCTGAATATTTATATTCACTACTGCCCTGTCTCTAACATTTTTTTTATCTACCTCCACTTGATTCTTACTTACTTGATTCCACCGCAGCCAAGAGATTCTTGAGCGTTCCCATAACGCGCTCAACATGCCCATTTGCTCGACTTCCTCCTGTAGCTAAAAGATGCAGCCTTATCTTCTGAGATCCACAAAACTCTGCAAACTTTTCGCTGGTAAAACATCTACCCTGATCGGTTAATATTCGGTTTGGAACACCCAACAAAGAAATTGATGATTTTAATGCCTGCACGCAACTATCAGTGTCCATCTTTAAAGTGTGAAACAAATAAACGAATTTGGTTAGAGCATCAATTTGTACTATGGCATATTCCTTAATATCACGTAGTTCTTCCTACTTAGTTTACCCGTTATATCGATATGCACTGTATGCCATGGTACATTTACTTTTGGGATTGGATGTAACTCTGCTTTTATCTTCCCAGATGAACCCTTTACAGTTTTACACGTTATACAATTGTCGACAAACTTTCGAACGTATTTACTCATTTTGGCAAACCAATAATATTGATAAGTCTTATCGAGAGTCTTTTTCCAACCTAAATGCATAACGGACTCATGAACTTGATTGATTACCGACCATTGAAATGCTGGCAGACAACGAGTCCTTCCTTTCATCTGTATTTTACGAAACAAGACCCCTTTTCTAAGCTCATAAGTCTGGGCAATATCATATGTGAAATCTTTTGTTTTCAGTTTGTTAGCAATATCAGAAATTTCAGAATCCTGACGTTGGTCAGCTGCGAGCCAATCATTTGAGATTTCTGCTAAGTTTACACGTTTTTCTAGGATTTTAGTCTTTTGAACTGGTGTTGCATAAGGCACGTGATTCCTGGATAAAAAGTCCACATGCGCCATGCGCTTTTCTTTCCTATATTCTATTTTGAAATCATAAGATTGGAAGTATGCCCACCAGCGATGCACCCTAGGTATTAGTTCAATTTTTGTTCGCGATGCTTTTAGCGAATTGCAAATTGTAAATACAACAAACTCTCGTCCGAACAAATAATGCCGAAAATGTTTAACTGATTCCATAACAGCCAATGTTTCCAATTCATACGAATGGCATTTAGACTCAGCAGGCCAGGTGGTTTTACAATAATACTCCACCATATAAGGATCCCCCTTGATCCGATGAATTAGCATTAGCATATCCACAAGAGCTGGCATCAGTTTGCAATTCTATCGGATGTTGTGGGTCAAAAATAACAAGTACTGGCTCACTTGTCAGAATAGTGATAACATTCTTCCTAATCTCCTCCAAATCATCAGTCCAGTTAATAGTGTTTTTGCTCGAAGTTAGTGAATATATTGGTTTCATGATCTAAGAGAATCGAGGAACAAATTTTCGAAATTAAGACGCCAATCCAACAAATTATCTTACGCTTGTCAATGTTTGCGGCGGCGGCAAGGATTTCAACGCAAGTATTTTCCGGGAATTGGGTTTTATTTCTCCAGTTCTCACCTCAGAACCCAGATATTGTACCGTAGTCTTAGGAAACCCACATTTGGTAACGTTAAATTAGAAGTCAACGTCTGCAGTCAAAACATCTAACACAATTTTTAATCTTTCGAAACCCAACTCTATAGTAGACGACACAATCATGATATTCTCCATATAGACTATTACGTAAGAATGAGCGAGATCTCCCAACGCGTTGATAACCGCTCGTTTAAAAACGGACGGAGCGTTCTTGAGGCCAAACGGCATTGTCAAGTATTCGTAATGTCCGTGTGGTGTTACAGATGCTGTACATTCGATAGAATCAGGATATATAGGAATCTGATGGTAACCACTAGCCATATCCAAACACGTAAAGTTTTTTGCCCCAGCTAACCTACCTATTTGGTCATTGATTAATGGCAAAGGAAACCTATTAGCGACCGTATTGTTGTTAAGTCTCTCGTACAATTTCTTTTTCATTTGGACTTAATCGATATGGTGTCCGTTGTACCGTTTTACTAGGATCGACCAACCGATTTGTCAATTCACCTGAATTATCTTTAGAGCAAGGAATTCCATTAATAAATGCATCTGAATAATTTTGAAGCAATTTAATTAACTAGTCTTTGTCCTTACCGACTTATTCGGTATCAATATTATTTGAGAAGGATAATGGCTTACGTACAGGCTTTGACTTTACAAGTTTAATTTCATTAGGCTTAAACAAAATTTCATATCCTTCACCAAGTATTTCTCTACCTAATTAAATGTCAATTACAATGACTCGTCTGGTGCGATATGAAACAATATTTCTAAATTATTTTCATTTATTTTACATTTGCATAGTTTCTGCTGTCTACGCGGAATTCCAGCATTTCCTTTACCTCGGATAATGACGACATTATAAAGTATTTTACCGACAAATTTATCAGCAACACTGTTTCGAATGAGCATGCATTCCGCCCAGAGTCAAAACAAATCGGAAAGAGCTCACTTCCGTGTGTCATAGTTCCTTTTGGTTCGGACACAGAGCACTGATTTACTTTCTTCTCGAATGCTCCAGGTTTTTTTCATTGTTAATGCACCCATTCGCCAAATGTCTAAGCTGTCCACAACGATAGCAGGCCACGTCAGATCGCTTGAGTCGACATTCCGCCATCTTATGCCCAGGCAGCTTGCATGCGTGGCATATTATTTTGGCACGCTTGTGATCTCCGCCAGAACCTTCCGTGTGTCCAGCACTGCGCTTCTTCTCAAAGGTAAACGCCTTTAACTCCATCTGCAGTTGGTTCCTCGAGCTAACGTCCTAGTACAGTTGACACAGCTATTTGCTCGGCTGTCATGTTGCGCCATTTTGTTGTCAACGTTGTTACCATGCGGCTTGCATACACTGCATGACACTCATTATGTGCTGGACGACTGTTTATCAGATTCAAAATTGCGGCTGCCGGTGTCTCCTTCCCTTCAAAGCGTTGTAAAAATAAGTCACGGAACTGTTCCCAAGTAATGCCAGTATAGCAGATTTGGGTCAGCCATGACGAGGCACACCCGGATTAAACTTCGGCAGCAGCACTTGATTTTGCCGACGTTGACTTGATAGGTCCTTGACAACTTGATAGGGTCGGTATCGTGGTTCTAACTTGCATGATTCTTTCGTTGCAGCCGGCTCATTTTCAATGACTACGAGGTTACCTATGGAATAAATAGATGGGTTAGACAGTTTGGAGTCGAATCTCTGCTTCCATTTGGCACGCACTCCTTGTCCATTTGCTACTATTTCATCCTGAGGTATTTAAGAACTTAAATCCGGAGCACGACTCAAGGCGTCATCTCGGTGAATGAATTCACAATCGTATTCCAAGATCATAATCCACCAACGATCTGCTGTACAGATCGGCTAAAATAACAAACAGGTCGCCAATCCTTTTGATCATGTGACTGTAGCAGCACTCCTGCCAGACCCACACCACAAGCGTCGGTGTGGACCTCGTGATTTTCTGACAAAACATATAAAACCAGTACTAGTACAGAGCACATTTTTCCGATGAGTTCATGGAAAGCTTCTTGTTGCACATTCGTCCAATTAAATGTTTCTTGTTCGGTTTTCCGTAAAAGAAGGGTTTGGGGCCTAGAGTTTAAGGAGTAGTTTTCCACAAGCTTTCGAAAGAATCCAGTGACACCTAAAAATCGTCTGACCTCTTTGACATTTGTCGGAACTATAAAATTTCGAATAGCGCTAACTTTATTGTCGCCCGGGGTAATTCCGTTTTTATTTAAAATGTGTCCAAGGAACGTTATCTCCGATTAAAGAAACTTGCATTTGTCATAGCAAAGTGTTAAGCCACTCTCCTTAAGGATTTTGAGAAACTTTTCGAGCCGTTGAATACCTTCACTAAATGTGTCCAGGTTACGGGGTTTGGACTGTCGCCCGCTCTCCGCTCCCTCTTACGCTCTCTCGCTCTTCACCACAGAGTCTCCAAGGAGTCTGCGCTGCGCTTGGGAGAGCCTAGCTAATTAGAATAAGCTTCAGTGTAAAAACTATTACCAACGAATAAACATACGCCCGGTCGCACCCGCGCAACTAAGAAAAGTCAAGTGTTCGCCCTTTCGAGTGTTTTCTATTTCAGCCGATTTGGAAAATTCCAGGACAGCAACCCCCATCACACCCAACATTTTGATCCATTCGAGCCAGATCACCTGGATTTTCAAGTTTGTCCACCAGCGAACAAATTACAAGATAAGTACAATATTTCCATTCCTTTTAATTGCCGGTCTGCAGCAAATGGTTTGAAAATCCAATTTCGTTCAATTTGCTGTAAGATTTATTGTCAAATCTAACGGATTTCTCAGACAAAAGGCAATTAAAGAAAAGTACTTATTCATTCCTACGGGCGCCGCCATATTACCCACCGTTCTCCTTTCACCCTCATTCGTAAAAATTTCTAAGTCAAAATTTCCGAATATATTTAAATATTCATCCAGTCCGAAAAGTGCAAAATTCCAAATGTGAAAAAGTGAAAATAATTTGTACCAAGTTCAGTGAAAATTTCTAAGTCCAAAGCTCTGCCAAAAGTGGCAAAAATTCTGTTCTCTTTTCACTGTGTCCAACGCAAGCCAAATTCTTTTCGCAACACATTTTTGCTTTAACTCCGCAGTCCACTTAATACAATTTGCTTTGCTATCGAAGAATACAATAACGAAACAAACAACACATACCCTCTGGCCATTCCATTCCGTCAGTTCCATATATTACATCAACATATTATATATTACATCAGCATATACTACATCCATACATTGCATATATTACATCTACATATATCACATAAACATTACATATATTACATCCACATATACATTACATATATTACATCCACATGTACATTACATATATTACATCCAAATATATTACCGACATACATTGCGCATATTATCTGCATTCCTTTTAAACATATACCAAAGTGTAAATTGTTTCCCGTCGGCAAATCCAAACGACAAATAAAATTTATTCCAAGTGCCGACGCGGAAAAGGCGTTTAGTTTTCCATCAATTTTTTCATTAAAATTTCCAAATCAATTTCCGAGCAATAAATTAAAAGCGGTTTTTTTCTTGTTTTTACAAATAAATTTTTCTATATTTATTAAAATATAAGTCGTTCACCCGACAAATATTTTTTCCTGTATTGCTTGGATATTCATTTGTGTTTGTTTTAGAAGTACTTACAACGCGGAGAAAAGATTTCAATTCCACCATTCCAATTTCTTCGTTTCCAGTTGTAAACAAACAAATAAAATTTTCTACGTTCTAATAAACATTATTTTTCACCATGCTCCACATTCCATACAATTCGCTGTTCACTCCGAGTCACCTGTCCAATTAGTCGAAACTACGGCGTTTCCACTTCGTAAATTTTACACCACTTTCTCACCCATTACATCCTATACGGTCTTTTTCCGCTGCTATATACCGTTCGCGGCGGCAAGCTTAAATTAATTAAGTGCAGTCTAAGGAATCTGTCCACATTTTAAAAATTGTGACCGTGCTCCAAAACCGCTTTCCTTCCATTTCGCATTTCTTCGATTATGCCCATCGGGGACGATAAGAAGAAATTGTCCGCTGACAAACCCAGGTCTATTTTTTCACCACAAGGGCCCAACAGTCCAAGGGTCCCAAGCATTTCGGTGAAAACGCCTGCGCAGATTTCCGACGACTGTGCTACTCCATCCAAAGCCATAGTACAGCGCACAGCTAAAAATATGGCTGCTTCCGATCTAGCGTTAGCCAAATTCATTTCGGTTTCTGACCTCTTAAGCGAATTTAAGGATCAGATTAACACTCCGGAATCCGCAGCTCCAACCGTCACGATGCTTAGCGTCCGTCGCGACCAGGTCTGAACCCTATGGGACAAGGTTGAAAAGGAATTCGACATCTGCTCAGAGTGCCTTGTGTCAGCAGGCGAAGCGGCAGCAGGCAACATGCCTATTCTCAGGGCTAAATACAGTTATTGCTATTCAGTCTATGAAAGGTGTGTTGCCCAGCTCGTTGATAAAATCGAGCAGGGCACGTCTCAGTCCATCCCAGCCGCGAACGCTGCCCCCAGGCCTACATTTCCTCTGGCTGTCGGTTGCCTCCATGCGATACAGATTCGCTGGCCGACTTTCCGGGATCTTTTCACAGCCATTTATATCAATAATCCACGGCTGACTCCGGTTAAAAAGTTATTCCATTTAAATGCCAAAACGCATGCGACGCGCATGCCATCGTTTCGATTTCGCCTCACACCAACGAGGGTTTCCGCTCTGCGTGGCAGAACGTAACAGAAAATAAACGATTGTTGGTAAACAGTCAATTGAAAATGCGTTTTAATGTGCAGTCGATACCACAGGAATCTGAGGCGGCCTTGAAGGTACTGCAAAGTACTGTTCAAGGTTGCTTGCCTGCCTTAGAAATATCAGGAATTAACATTGAGAACTGGGACTGCCTGCTGGTATATCTGTGTTCATCCAAGCTCCCGAAGATAACTCCCTCCTTATGGGAGCAGTCGCTCCATAAGAAAGCTGACCTCCGACATGGGTTGAGCTGAACACCTTCCTCACAGAACGCGATCGAACCCTAGAGGCCATCGATGATGTGAGACCGCCAGTACCAAGTCAGTCGCACTCCAAAGCGATGAATTCAAGTGGGCCCTCTAGAAAAATAAATTCCTACGAGACGAAAGTGGCTCCAAAATCCAAAAGTTGCGACTTGTGCAACAAAGAAAACCATTCTGTCCGTGTATGTCCGCGTTTCCTCCAAATGCCGGTTGACGACCGGTCAGCCTACATTAAACGGAAGCAGTTATGCTTAAACTGCTTTGCAAAGGGACATCAGCTTCGTGAGTGCAAAAGCACGAACAATTGTTTTACTTGCCGTGGCCGGCATCACACGTTGTTGCACCGAAACAACCCCTTTTCCAGCAATTCAAGCCCTTCAAATCGTGCAAGGCCAATTTCTGCTAGTCAAGCCAATTTCCTTCCTAATGAGCAAGCCGGTGTTCAAAATTATTTCGCCACGGGCTCAAGAGCTATCCTTCTTGGCACCGCCCTGATCGGCTCCGGATCAAAGGCAACAGTCATAACCGAGCGACTGTTCAATCTAATTAGATTGCCATTCCAGGTTGTTCAAGCCCAACTCTCAGGCTTAAACCAAACAGTAGCCGCTCAGTCCAAGAAGCTCTGCAGTTTCACCATCCGATGTCGGACTAGGCCCGCGTGGCAGTTGGAGACGACGGCCTATGTCCTCCCTCAACTAGCCGGAAATTTGCCTTCCTACACAATTCCGCAAAATTTCCTTCGAAATCTTCCCGATTTTCCACTGGCGAATCCAAAATCTATGAGAGCGCACAAATAGATGTCCTTGTCGGAGCCGACATTCTGCCTTCGGTGCTTCTGAGTGAAGCAAAAAAAAACATCTGTGGCTCTCTCTTGGGCATGAGACCATTTTCGGCTGGGTACTAACTGGGCCAAAGTCATCCTCAGCACAAAGCAGAATTTCCTCCTTTTCGACGCAGATCTCCCATGCGTACGATAATTCACTGGACAAACTACTCACAAAATTTTGGGAGGTGGAGAATATACCAACAAAGTTGGTAAAAGAATACGATTCCATGTGCGAGAAGAGTTTTCTTCAAACGACCACGAGAAACGAGTGCGGCAAATATGTCGTTACTCTGCCTTTTCGCCACCCAGAACATATCGGTTCCGGGCTAGGGCATTCCAGGTCTTTCGCGTTGGCTCAGTTTTTAAGAAATGAGCAGCGTCTAAAAAGAGATAAGGCCTTAAAAGCGAGATACGATACGGCGATCCAGGAATATCTCGACTAAAAGCACATGCGACAAGTTCTTCCTACCCATGATTGCAAGGCCTATTATATGCCACATCACGCCGTCTTAAAACCGGAGAGCTTAACTACTAAACTCCGTGTAGTATTCAATGCCTCCAGCCCTTCATCGAATGGTACCAGTTTAAATGATATCCTTCATGCTGGCCCTGTCTTACAGTCCGACTTGACCATTCAAATTCTGAAGTAGCGCTATTTCCGATACGTGTTTGGCACCGATATCGAAAAAATGTATCGGCAGATCTGACTCCATTCCAATGAATACTTTTCCGAAACAATGGAGGGGATATCAGAGATTTTGAATTGAAAACAGTAACCTTTGTAGTCAATTGCGCCTTTCCTGGCCATCCGAGTACTGCAGCAGCTAGCAGCTGACGTAGAACTCAGCCATCCAAAAGCTAGCAATATCATTCGAAATTTCATGTATGTGGATGATGTTCTAGAAGCTCCCGAAGATAACTCTGATGTTCTCCACGGAAGAAGCTCAGCTCATGGTGCAAGAGCTCCGAGACGCTCTGAATTCCGCCGGATTTCCATTAAGGAAATGGACCTCCAACCAAAAGGAAGTTTTAGCGGTCATTCAGAGCAACCATCTATTAAATACTGATTTTCTCGAGATCGATGCAGAAATCACTGCCAAAACCCTCGGTATTCGCTGGAAGGCAACCTACGACGAATTCTTCTTCGTCCCGCCAGAGTTGGATATTGAAACGTCCTTTACAAAATGCCAAGTCCTGTCCCAAATTGCCAAATTGTTCGACCCTGCAGGCTGGCTAGCGCCGTTTATCGTTCGATCTAAAATTTTCATGCAGGAGATTTGGCTGCAGGAGCTTGGGTGGGACGAAAACATTCCAAGTTATTCGGTTTTAGAGCAGATACGCATTCCACGCTGGCTATCGTTTCATCCAGATTTCAAGATCGAGCATCATGGCTTTTGCGATGCATCGCAATGTTCATCGCTTCATTCAGCGGTGCACAAAGCTGGCCTCTAAAATCGCCGCCGCCGAGCGGTTCCTAATTTCGAACACTCAGCGCAGAGAATTCCCTGTGAAATATCACTGCCTAAGTGAAAAGCGTCCAGTGCCAAGTTCAAGTGCCATCCTAAGCATGAACCCGTTTCTAGATCCGCAAGGACTGATCAGGGCGTGCGGCCGTGTGGCGGCTTCAATACAACGAACGGCATCCAGTGATTCTTCCATATAACTGCCTGCTTTCTCGCCTCCTTGCGAATTTCACTCATCGCATAACTCTCCATGGTGGTAACCAGTTAATGGTGCGCCTCATCCGGTCGAAATACTGGATTCCGAGAATTAAGAACCTGATGAAAGCAGTAGTAAATTCGTGCAAAGTATGTGTGATCCACAAAAAGCGGTTGCAAAGCCAACTGATGGGTGTCCTGCCCAAAGAAAGAGCATCGTTCTCCCGACCATTCACGTATACTGGCATGGATTACGCCGGTCCGTTCGATATAAAGAACTATACGGAAAGAGCATGTCTTATCACAAAGAGGTATGTGTTAGTTTTGGTTTGATTCTTCACCAAGGCCATCCATTTAGAGCCTACATCTGACTTAACGACCGAAAAGTTTCTTGCCGCTTTCGCTCGTTTTGTATCCAGAAGAGGGTGTCCACGTCAAGTCCAGTCAGACAATAGCAAAACCTTTGTTGGCGTTGCCACCCTGCTTTCCCGCGATTTCCTTCAGGCCGTAAAAGAGTCGGTGACGGATGCCTATAGTCATCAAGAGATGCAATGGCAATTTATTCCTCCGGGGCACCCCATATGGGAGGCCTTTGGGAAGCAGGCGTAAAAAGTTTTAAGACACTATTTTACAATTGCACTGCCACACGAAAATATACGTTCGAAGAGCTCTCCACGCTCATGGCAAAAATAGAAGCGTGCCTTAACTCCAGGCCGCTCTCTCCTATGTCTGAGGATCCGACAGATTTGCTGGCCCTGACGCCAGGTCATTTCCTGGTCGGGGACCCCTTATATCCACGGTGGAACCCGAAGTAAAGGGAGAAAGGAAGTCCATTCTATATCGGTTGCAGCATTTGAAGGCTCTCCATCAGCAGTTACGTGTGCAATGGAAAGAAAAGTACCTCAAAGATCTCCATAAGCGCACTAAAAGGCAGGCCCCGACCAAAAATCTTTGAATCGATGACATGGTCGTCATCAAGGACGACAACTTACCCTCAAATGAGTGGCGGCTCGGCAGAATTGAGTCGTCTTTCCAGGAGCCGACGGCAACGTCTGTGGAGTTGTTAAACGTCCAGTAGCAAAAGTGGTGCTTTTGCCGACGGAGTCGTCCTTAATTGTAGTTCACTAGCACTAATCATCCATTATCTTTCATTTCGTTTTCGATCTCCGTTCGACATTCAACTACCCGCAGCATGGCCCCTCGTCAACAAAACGCACGCAGTGCTCGTGCCTTGGAGGGCAGACGTACCCGAGGTATTCAATCCTACCGTTGCCGAGTCTGCCGCGGTATCCATCCTCTTCGGAAGTGCGCGAGATTCCTAAAGCTTAGCGCTGAAAAGCTTCTGCGAGCAGTCTTCATCAACAAATACTGCGCCAATTGCCTCGCTCAAGAGCATTCCAAAGGAGACTGCTGAAGCAGTGATCGTTGCAGGAAGTGCGACCGATCCCACCACACGCTGCTCCACATGCACGAGCAGGTCAGCCCATCGTCGCGATCGCGAGCGCGGTCTCGTCGCCAACCGGTGCCAACCCGGCAAGCCGCTTCGGCCTCGTCTCAGCGTTCCCTCCGGCAAAATCCGCCAACTTAGCGTAGGAGTTCACCGCCACAACGCCCGGAATCGACCACGCCATGCCCATCGCTCTCGTGGCTGCTGCAACGCCACAGCGTGAACATCCTTCCGACAGCGCTGGTCAAGTTGGAGACCGGCACGAAGACCTTCGAGACCGCAGCACTCATCGATCCGTGCACCTTTAAGTTACCGGTGTTGGCGACGAGAAGGTCTGTATGACGACGATTCGCTCCAGGGTCGACGCAGGAACAAAGCTGGAGGTCGTGCTCAAGATCGAACCCAGTGTGCGGATCTGCACACCTGTCCGGGCATTGAGCGACACAGTGGTGTCCAAGTTCCAGAACATCATGCTGGCTGATGACCAGTTCCATCGGCCTGCTACCGTCTTCATGGTCCTGGGAGCAGACATTTATCCACAGGTCATCCAATCCGGATTCCTGACCTTCGACGAGGGAATGCCGGTCGCCCAGAAAATAGTTTTTGGGTGGATCGTGTCCGGTGCCTGCAGCATGCCGTAGTATGGGTATATTTGCAACTCCAGTGAATGCAAGGGGGGCGGAATGTCCAGGTTACGGGGCGAGGTCTGTCACCCGCTTTCCGTTCCCTCTCTCTCTCCCGCTCTTCACCACAGTATTGCTCCCTGAATCTCAAATTCTACTCTTTCCGTGGCAACTCAAATTGGAGTCTCCGCTGCGCTAGGGAGAGCTTAGTTAAGTAGAATAAGCTTTAGTTTCTAATTGGTAATCGCCGAAAAAACTACACGCCCGGTCGCGCCCGCGCAATAATTGAAAGTTAAGTGTTCGCCTGTTCCTCGCTCCTCAAGTGTTTTTCTTTGTATGTTTTCTAAACCTTCATGTAAAATTAATTTTAACCAATGTATTCTTTGGCAGTAGCAATTTTTTTTAAAATAATTTATCGGCAGCTGTTTCTGGTATTTATTATATGAAAGGAGAAAGAGCTTAAAGGGAATTGACCTATATTGTTAATTTTTTTTCTTAAATAATAACTTAAGCTAGACTCCAAACATACAAATGCGGAATATTTTTCCAATCGGACTTCCACTTTCCACTTTTCTCAACTTTTCATCACTGTCCGGACATTTTTATTTATTTAAATTCTTGGGTGCCACCTGAAGTTTTACGGCCTTAGAAAAAAATCTTTTGGCCTTACCCTCTAGGAATAATCCATCGTTGTTTTATTGCAATTTAAAGTTCTATACCTCTAAAAAAAACACCCTATATAATTAAAATATAAATAATTTAATGCTGCCGTACAGCGTATTCTGAATCTTAGTTTTGATCAGAATCAGTTTTGTTAATTCGAGTTTTGATGGAAATGTTTTTATTTTAAATCACGAACTTTCTACGGAATGAACTTCCACGCATCGCGCACTTTGCACTCTACTGCTCGCTGACCAAATGGCATTTGAAGCCCAGTGGCTGCAGCTTCGGGTCGGGACCCCGAGTCAAATTTCTAAAAATCCACCAGTTGAGAAAATGTCTAACATAATGGGCTTAATTAATATTATTCCCGTCGTCTAAAACGGCCAACTACTGTGCCTACTTTGAGGCCGAGATCGACGGTAGGTCCACGGCAAGCTACCTTACAAGACGAAACGGCCAAGTTATTCCGAATGAGCTTAACCTCGGAGAAGCATCGGCTAGATAAATAGAAAAGCAGCGAGTTTTATTGGAGAAGAAAAGCAGACGAAATCAACATATCGAGTGGCCAAGGCTGAAACACTAGGATCAGAAGCAGATCGGGCTAGAGAGGATCAAGAGGTGGACAGGCTGCGAAGGGGACGAGAGAAGTGCAGAGCGGGAGCAGCAGAGCATCGTCGGTGTGTGCGAGCATAACCTTGTTGGCCAGAACTAAGGCACGTGGTTTTGCAAGCAGGCAACGCGGGTTCCAAATGGAGGCATAGAAGCTGTATGCAAAAGAAGAAGAGCACGAGCAGAAACGGTACAGCGAGCGGTGAACACAAAAGGAAGCGAAACGGCTTATATGTAAAAGAATAATTGCAAACGAAGGGCAAAGAAATTGGAGATAAAACACAAGTTTGTATCGTATTAACTGTAATTTTTTAGTGGGCTACATTTGTAAAATGTAGAGAGCGAGATTTTGGCATTGCGAGCGGAAGAATTGCGTCGGAAGTTTTCAGAGCTAAAGTTCAGTACGACCGGGTTAAAATACTAAAAATACTAAAAAATATTGATCAAAGCAGCAAAACTGTTTGTGTGTAACGAAAGGGCTATTTAGGACTGGGAGTGTTTGAAGTCAGATTTGTTAGTGGAGTTTGGAATGCAGGTATCTACAGCCCAGTTTAATCGCAGATTGGGAAAACGTCGTCAACATAAGGGTGAATCTTTACAGGAGTTTCTATATGCTTTAATGGAGATAGTGTAACAAACTGTTTTCTTAGTTTCTGCTCGTTACGAATTGCAACGGCTAGCTCAGATAGTTTAAATGGGGCTTGGGGTGTTATCCATCAACCTGCACATACTCTGAGAAGAGGGGTCTCCCTGGCACGGTAAATGCTGTTTTGTCCTTAGAGCTAGGGTCTACTTAATATTCCATTTATTAAGGGCATGGGGTATGCATCTTTTACCGTCACCTCATTCTACTTTCGGCTATCGATGCAAAGCCTAACTTTACCTAGTTTTTGCACTAGGACTACTGAGTAAGATTAAGCTCTTGATGACTATTTAATAACCTCTAGCTTGAGCATTCTATCCAACTCGCATACGACGGAAAAGTTGAACAACCTGAAGCAGCGTTTGCTACTGAATTTGAGTGAGCTTTCGAGTCGAAGGCTCTTCTATGGCTGCCACCACTTGGTTGTTGCCAACGAAAGCTTCGGGTAGCAGCTTAAAGTGTTTCCACAAATCTATTCCTAAATAGAGATCCTTTGCTAAAGACGGAATTACGTAGGTAATCATTATATTCTAGTTTCGGAAGGACACTTCAGTGGTTACTCGGCCTCTTTGAGATTTTCCGTCGACTTTTCTGACATCTGCGGTGAATTTCTGTCATAAAATATTTAGTCCTGGCAGCTCTGTGGCCAGACTACCACCAACTAACTTACCTGCAGCTAACTTATGCCCCTGTATCTAATAAACCCACTACTGATTTTCCCAGCACTTGTACCTTATCATACGGCCTAACATCGTATGCGGATTCTGACTCGTTCTGACATTGAACCTCGCAAACCTGGATACCTAGCTTTGTGAAAATCCCTGAGTCATCCTTACGCTTTGCATTAAGATTTCCGGAGTCCTAATAAACCTTTTTAACTCGGAAACTGTATCGGCACGCTCATATAAAATTTCGTGCTGAATTTCGGGATGGAGATTGGCACGTAGTGTTTCAACCATAGCTTCTTCGGACATGGGCTGCGATAGTCTATCCGCCATAGTTGCGATTACCCGGTAGAAATCATCGAATGATTCCTGCCAGTTCTGTCGTCTTTAAATTGCCCTTTGAGTCCGATGCATAATTCATACCAGCGCACAACGGTTACGCTTTTGGGGTTTTGCCAATACCAATCGCTCGCAATATCCTCGAATAATGTACTGGTATTTTGAGCTACTAGTTGAAGATGACCGTCCAATGTTTGACCGGCTAAAGCTTCGACTCTGTAAATAAAGTCTTCGACAGCCATTGGACCCTTTCCTGAGGAACGTAGTTTCCAGTTAAACATTATCTGAGCTATCTTATCCGGTCTTAAGGAGGTCATTGCTGATGCAGGTGATTGGTTTACACGTCGGTTTGGACCTACATTTGGTGAGCCACAAGTCTCATCAGCTAACTGCGTTAGCTCTGACGTTTCGGAGACTCTGTGTTGGGTCTGTGTTCGCTTCGGTCTAGATGTGAGTTGGCGCAAAGCGACCGCAAAGCATTTTGTTTCCTGGGCCGTAATGGCTTTCAAGATAGCCATTGCTGTCTGAAAATAATGTGGACTGTTACCAAAAAAAAATTATCATATTTAATAAATAAACGAGAACAAAAAATATGGTAAAAGAAAAAAAAATATACCAATAAAAATCGGGCTTTTAAGGTGCATACATGAGACTAATTGTAGCTTAAAAAAAGAGAGAAGGAGAGTCTTAAGCACTGACAGTTTTTGGCAATTTGTGGGCGTTAGGGTGGGCGTGACAAAAAGTTTTTTTGCAAATCGATAGAAATTTACAAGACTAATACAAAAATGAAAAAATATCTAAACATTTTTCAAAAGTGTGGGCGTGGCAGCTTCGGGCGGTTTGTGGGCGTTTAAGTGGGCGTGGCAAAAAGTGTTTTGGCAAATCAATAGAAATTTACAAGACCAATATAAAAATGAAAAAATATCTAAACATTTTTCAAAAGGTTGGGCGTGGCAGTTTTGGGCGGTTTGTGGGCGTTAGAGTAGGCGTGGCAACATGAATCGATAAACTTGCGCTGCGTCTATGTCTTTGGGGTCTGTATGCTTAATCTCAACTTTCTAGCTTTCGTAGTTCCTGAGATCTCGACGTTCATACGGACGGACAGACGGACGTACAGACGGACATGGCCAGATCGACTCGGCTATTGATTCTGATCAAGAATATATATACTTTATATGGTCGGAAATGCTTCCTTCTGCCTGTTACATACTTTACAACGAATCTAGTATAGCCTTTTACACTACGAGTAACGGGTATAACAAATAGTACACAGAGATCGATTAAACATATTTTATTCGTAAATGACGCCATGATTTAAGACAAAAATCATTATAATAATGGAAAAACAAAATTAAAAATGCTAAAACTAAAACAAAATAAATATTATAAAAAAAAATACTAGAATAAAAGGAAAGTAAATATAGATTAGAAGTAGCATATAAAAGAGCTAAAAACAAGAGAGAACGCAATAGTCGAGTTTCCCGACTATCTAATAGTGGAGAGTCTTCAACACTGAGTCTTCTGTGCGCAGCGGCCGTACAGTGGCTTCTGAGAATGTCACATATACACCAAGAAATTTGGTTCGGTTTGGCTTTCAGTTTTGTCAGAAATTAAGCGATTGGGTAGCGCGACTATAGTAATAGGTATACTTTATTTAATTAATCAAATAAAGATAATACACGGAGTAAGGTAAAAATAAGTTGTAGTCGATGTTAACGTTTTTTCCGCTCGTTGCAATCACGTCCACTTTAATCGTTGGGTCTCTCTCGACTCTCCTTAATGGCATTCCCTTTTTATATTTTCCAACTCCAAATGTGTACATATGGAACTTATAAGGATGCCACCAGGTTGAGTTTTTATTGGAGTGTGACAGTATATGAAACACGTAGCTACACGTATCTTACAGCTCCAAATACTGTTATTAAAAATTGTCTGGATGGTGTGGAGGATAAATTAACTATTAATTCACGGTGCGAAGGTGGTAGATCATGCGTTGTTGTCGATTGGAGAGCTTTCAGAAGAAGCTGCGGGATCAAAAATAAGGAAATAAAGAAGTGCCGGCTTAAACATACTCGAAAAATATCTCGCATATTGACGAATACCGATTTGATGAATACACTTCTTTTGCGTTCTGAAAAAATTTAAAAGAACACAAGAGAGAACGCTATAGTCGAGTTCCCCGACTATCTATTACCCGTTACTCAGCTAGTGGAAGTGCGAAGGATAGTCTTCAACACTGACCGTTTTTGGCGGTTTGTGGGCGTGGCAAAAAGTTTTTTGGCAAATCGATAAAAATTTACAAGACTAATACAAAAATTAAAAAATATCAAAACATTTTTCAAAAGTGTGGGCGCCGCAGCTTTGGGCGGTTTGTGGGCAGGTGTATCAAATTAGCTGAAGATCGAGGTTAAACCGCAATAAGAAATCGCTGAAATAGTCGGAAGACCAGCCTGTAGTGAGACAGTAGTCGATGGCTAATTGGTACTACCTAGCCCTAAAGCTGACTATGAAAATGAAAAGAACATGAGGTTGAACATAATGAAAAATTTTTAATAACTGAAGAAGATATGTAGCATGCATACTACAAATTGTGAAAAATACGATAAATCTTAAGAAATTAGTTTGTACTGTTAGGATATTGAATTTAAATTGTAACTATGTTACACGAGGACGTGTAATTTGTCGGAATGGTTGGAGATTAAATGGTTTATTTGAAATAACCGCACAATCGTTAATAGAGATGTTGTTAATAGGTAGAGTTGCCTATTGGGTAAAAGTTACAGTTTTAGAATTTATGATTGTCGTTCGTGTACTGCGAGAAAGTGAAAGGAAAGCCGAATGCCTGTCAAATAGACTTACAAACGGGAGACGAACGGCTGAGCAGTGCAAACGTGAATATTCGCCATTTACAATAATAGAGGTCTTTCAACGCTAGCACTTAAAATCGAGAAAATAATAACCAATAACGAAAACGACAACGTTAACCCGACATACACATTCGGTGTTGGAAAATATAAAAAGGGAATGCCATGAGAGATTCGACAGTGAACCAACGATCACATCGGACGTGATTGCAACGAGCGGCCAAAACGTTAACATCGACTAAAAGTTATTCTGATCTTATAATCCATTATTTGATTAATTAATTAAAGTATACCTAATACTATAGCGTTTTGTTTCTTTTACATAATTAGGTGCGCTACCCACTCGGTTAATTCCTGACAAAACTGAAAGCTTACACACATAGGCATCGCGAATCATATTTTTTGGTGTGTATGTGACATACTTTTTAGGTGACTCAGCCTCTCCCAGCCAAGGTGTGGGATTAGACCAGGGAAACAGGTATTCGCTCAGCCATGGTTGCTCTAGCTGTTAGAAAAACATCGTTTATTTGCACTTACAGTTGTTCGGAAGCTTAGGAACACGGAGGAAGATGACTCAGTTTTGAAGCGTCTAGCTACGTCTAGCTACGATAACAGAGGAATAGGAAGTAGACAGAGTTGTGTATACTCTACACAGAGCTGCCCGAGTCAGTGACATCAAACGCATAGAACTAGCAGGTGCATTTGCAGGTGCAATGATATGCATAGACAAAGGGGCACAACAAATCTCATTGGGACTAAATAATTTTGCTATTATTTGAATAGGAATAGTTTCAGAAGAGAAACTCAGGTCACGGGTAATAGTGAAAGGCATAGGCCCAACAAAAACGGAAGACAAGAAGCGCCAGCCGCTTGGACTGCAGACAGCGAAGCTTATGTCTGACCACGGCAAACGTTTCATGTTGTTGTTATTGCTGATTAGCAATAGACAACGCTCTTCCGTTTTTTTTTTATTTCGGTTTTGTGCCTAAACCTCTTGTTTGCATATAATTTTAATTGCAAGCATTGCTATGCTTGCTGGTCAGACTTTTGTTATTGATTTTGATTTATTTATAAAGCTAAAAACATTTATTGGAAGAAACTTCAGATTTTCAAATCGAAGTCTGAATCTTGTTGTGGAACACGTTAGAACCAAATAGATTTCATAGCGATCTCAGAGTTCGGAACTTCGATAGATATTTTTAACTTTTTATTTTTTTGGAACGCTTATCTTAGTTATAGTTTTTTAGGAGTTGTATTTTTTCGGTTTTATTATTCCTTTTTTTTCGTTTTGGTGACTTGTTACGATAGAAATCTTGGAGAAAGAAGCTTCGAGGTAAACAACATGCATTCTCTGCGACATGACCTCGCTACCGGATCAAGTAAGTCGTGCAAGATGTGGACATGAATTCCACAAGGAATGCATGAACACTCTGTCCAAGTCGAAGGGCAGTTGTCCTGGTTGCAAGACTAAGGGAGACACCGCTAAGCAGAACACCCCAGCTTCAGGAAAGCAATCGGTTAGCAGCCTTGACGCAGAAGCGATCAGCAACATTGTAGCGCAATAAATAAAGGCGCGGCAGAATGATATGCTAACCAAGCTAACAGAACAGATAATGGGCAAATAATTCCGGCAAATTTCGCGGCACAGATACAGGCGCCACCAAGATCAGCCGAATCTGTTTAAAACTTTGGAGGTCCGCCTGAACTAGGGGATATTGAGCTCTCGGATAGGCTGCAGTCCTCGTGGCGAGATCGGCGGCTGGTTGGCTAGGGCGCACCTGGTCTCGTCCCTGGAGGGGTTGTACAGCTCTGCGATGGATACGGGTGGGTGCCGGACTCCCGAGATGGCCGCTTACTCGGTCGTCGAGTCACGTCGCCGATAGTTTCCCCACTGCCTGTGAACGAGAGATAGTTGGAAGAGACCGCTCCGGTCTGCCAGTTAACAGTAGAGGTCGGTTGGGCTTGCCAACGGTGAGAACAGTTTTGAGGTCTGCTATGGATGGGAACAGTTTAGAGGCCGATGAGGTCTGCTAAGGATGAGGAGAGTTTAGAGGCCGATGAGGTCTGCTAAGGATGAGAAGAGTTTAGAGGCCGATGAGGTCTGCTATGTATGAGAAAAGTTTAGAGGCCGATAGGGTCTGCTATGTATGAGAAGAGTTTAGAGGTCGATAAGGTCTGCTAAGGATAGGAACAGTTTAGAGGCCGATGAGGTCTGCTAAGGATGAGGAGAGTTTAGAGGCCGATGAGGACTGCTAAGGATGGGAACAGTTTGAGGCCGTTGAGGTCTGCTAAGAATGAGGAGAGTTTAGAGGCCGATGAGGTCTGCTAAGGATGAGAAGAGTTTAGATGCCGATGAGGTCTGCTATGTATGAGAAGAGTTAAGGTCTGCAATGTATGAGAAGAGTTAAGGGGCCGATAAGGCCGAGAAGGTCTCCCGCATATCCTAACTGATTTAATGCTGTTGCTACTATGTGCGCGTTCGGAGCGTCACAAAATTCTTATATCAAGTGGAGGCGTTCTTCCGGCAGACGCTCAATTCCCGATTTCGCGATTCGCGCAACGGATGTGGATCTAAGAAAGTCAATTAGGGACCGGAAGCAGAAACAGAGAGAGAGAGCTTTGACTGCTTTTGCGCAGATAACGGACTGTCTAGAGGTTCCAATTCCGGAAAAAGATCTTATAGAAACTCTTCGCCGGAATTTACGTCCGGAAATTAGGCATAAGCTTTTGAACGTAAGCATAGATTCCGTCCAAAAGCTACGTGATATCTGTCGGCGCAGGGGGGGTTTCTTAGAGGACGTTAAACGTACTTATGGATACCAAAAGCCAGCTCCTTTTTGAAAGCAGGTATCCGAGCTAGTGCAGGAGTATTTGTCGGATGACGCAGCGGTGTTTTCTGACGCTGATCAAGTAGCCGAGGTAGATGATTTTCCATTGGTGTTCTGGAACTGCAGGAAAGAGGGACTACCGATGTCACAATTGTGAGCAGAAAAGCAAAATATTTTGATATGGTTGTGGAGCACCAAACTCCTATAAACCATTCTGCCACAAGTGTAAAAAAAACGTGAAACTGAACACACGACCCAGAACTTAGATGTCAATTAAAAAAGCAATTTGAGGAATTAGACGTAGATACTGACGGCAATGCTCCGATTTTCTGGCCTAAAATTTTAAAGAATAAAACAATACCGCACTTACCGACCCATTTTGATAAAACATACTCTCGGAACATACAAAGTATTAGGAACTTTTGGAAACGATTGAGGCTATCAGACATAAAAGTCAGGATAAACGCCCGTATGCTGAAGTTCGCCTATTAGATAGAGCAGTACTCGGCCTTTTAGATACTGGTGCGTCCATGATTGCCGTGGGTGGAAGATTGGCCGAAGAAATTATTAGACAGAGGAAGCCAGAGGATGGCCAAATGCAAAAAGTTCAGTACGAGGAAATAACACAAGAGCTAGAATTATATATTATTCCTTCGCTGAGCCAGGATTTATATTGGGCATTGATTTTTGGACCGTGTTTGGACTCTTGCCACCGGAAATGAGTATAGTGGAATTAACCAGTGACGCTCATGTCTTGCCTGACACCCAGCGAGCCAAGTTGCTGGCAGTTATTGATCAATTTCCTTTTTGCGCTGCTTTGGGCTTTGAAAAAACAAGCATGCTTTTCCATTCTATAGATGTTGGGGAAGCCAAGCCAGTAAAACAGAGATATTTTCCTGTTTACTTAGTTTTATAGATTTATTTCTTTTTATATTTTAATAAAATTTTATAATGTTCTAAAGAAGTTTGAAAGTGGTCGCAGCTTTGCCTTGTGATGTAGGGTAGCACTTGCAGAAGGGATCGCTCAGGCTATTATGCGCTGAGGGTAGGAGTGGCAAGAGACGAGCCTTTAGAACATCAGAGGAGGTGAAAGACGGACGGGTTCAGCCGAAGATGAACATATTTTTTTTTTCAGCATTTATTTATTTGTGTGTGTGTTTCTCTATCCCGGTAAAAGCTTGTTGTTGCACGCAATTATCTTTAATTAAAATTATGTATAGTCATTCCGAGATCTGAGCAAGATTATAGCCCCCGTAGCCAAAGCGGGACAATTATCTTGCGTGCGTTCAGATCTCGAGTCAACATCTTGACTGTTATGTTTTTATTAGTGCAATGGTCCGTTACAAGTGTTGCCGATTTTTCATTTAAAAACTAAAAGAGTATGAGAAGGGGAAAGAAAACTTTCCAATTTTTTTTTGTGTTTTGAATTTTGAGTTATGTTTTTTACTCGTATAGCCAGAGATTTTCGGGACAAGTAGAAGAGTTTGGGGTTGTTTTGTGTTGGTGCTAGGACTTGAATTTGAGCTCGTAAAACGATTATTACGCATTTCCCTTTGGTTTAAGTTTCATTTCTTTTAAAATAGTTATGAGTAGTCACGACATCAATTTTAAATAATATTTTATGAGATAATATTACAACGAAATTGACAAAAAAATAAATCAAAACTTGTTTTGTAGATCAAAATTGATTTCGGCTTGAAAATCGTCTTCTTCCTCCTTATTGTTTTTACTCTCA
The DNA here is from genome assembly GCF_016746245.2 of Drosophila santomea. Taxonomy (NCBI): domain Eukaryota; kingdom Metazoa; phylum Arthropoda; class Insecta; order Diptera; family Drosophilidae; genus Drosophila; species Drosophila santomea. The sequence goes on along the minus strand of NC_053016.2, from coordinate 24,711,731 downwards.
GATTTTTATGCTCTCATATTGAAGCAAGCGGAGAGAGAGCAATTATTGCCGCTACCAAAAAACAACAAAGAAAATTCAGTTCGACAATAAACGACTTTCAGATGACCAGTCCAGCGGCCGCAATCGTTCACAAAAAAATTCTTATCCAGTAATTGGCAAAGTTCAGCAATAGGGCATTGACTCCAAAAATTCAGTTCGACAATAAACGACTTTCAGATGACCAGTCCAGCGGCCGCAATCGTTCAAATAAAAATTCTTATCCAGTAATTGGCAAAGTTCAGCAATAGGACATTGACTCCCAAAATAGGAAAAATAGTGAAATATTACTCCTAGATGGGAACACAGCCCATTGAGCCGATTATGGGAGTAGTCAAGAAAAAGCTCCAGTCCAGTTTAAAAGTCTTAAAGAAAAGTCAGTCTCGGGAGATGGCAGTCTCGGAAGGAAACAATCTCGGGATCATTCATTCTCATTAGGAAACCTTCTAGGGAGGCGACGTTCTCGACATCCTAAAGGAGTGATTCCCTAGAGAAGACCGTCTCGGTCCAAAGTGAAAAGTCGTGATTTCGAAATCAAGAAGTCCGAAGAGCCCACAGAGGAAATCTTCGCTACAATCCTGTACACAATTCGGCAAAACAAGCAGAGAAACAAAGCTATGCATTTTTGTTTTATAAATGCCAGCAAAAACAAAATAACAACAAGAGAGAACGCTATAGTCGAGTTCCCCGTTTATCTGATACCCGTTACTCAGCTAGTGGGAGTGCGAAGGAGAGTCTTCAACACTGACAGTTTTTGGTGGTTTGTGGGCGTGGCAAAAAGTTTTTTGGCAAATCGAAAGATATTTACAAAACCAATATAAAAATGAAAAAATATTAAAACATTTTTCAAAAGTATGGGCGTGGCAGTTTGGGAGGTTTGTGGGCGTTAAAGTGGGCGTGGCAACATTAATCGTCAAACTTGCGCTGCTTCTATGTCTCTGGAGTCTGTATGCTTAATCTCAACTTTCTAGCTTCGGCACCTATGGCAGGCTTGTGCTGGGTTTAACACAAATCCCCCCCCCCCCAACCGGGTCTGGCCAGGAGGCTGTGGATGAAATCTGCTTATGTCTCCCAGAATCTGTTGTTGGCGATGAACCACTGGCCTTGACCTTCAGCAGTTTCGGCATCGCTCGTTCGATTTGGTTGATATTTAGACCGTACGTCATTGTTGACCACTCCACCTGCTCCAGGAATTCCAACGACTTGTCGTGACCGTCGTACCGGAACCTCCACTGCTGCACCTGCTTCGCTACCTTCGCGTAGTCTTGAGGGGCTACTCTTGCGTTGTCTCGCCGATCGCGGGTGGACTCCCGCCTCTCCCTCCTCTCGCGGCTGCTTTCCCGCCGTTCACTCCCGACCTCCTGCCTTTCGGGTCTACTCCCGCTGACTTCCATCATGCTGTTGAAATCGAGGCTTCTCATCGGGCCTTCCATGCCAGTGACATTGACTTCCACGGCCGGTCTCCTTGCATACTCTCTCTCCAACGCCTCCAGTATGGCGACCGTTTCGGGCTCGTCTGTGGTCTGCTGAATGAATTCGGACAGCGTCTTCCGCATATCCTCGACCAACCCCTCACTTGACACCTAGGGCGCTCGCTATTGCAGGAAAGTCATCCTTCTTCAGGATAATCGTGTTAGCCACGATTTCCCCATCTTCCCCTCTGTTCTTTTGGTCAGGACAATCACGGTTGGGCGCCTTACATCTGGAACTGAATTCTTAGTTTCTGCTCGCTACGAATTGCAACGACTAGCTGTTTGTTCGTCCCACTAAATTTATGATTTGTGTGACTGTCCGACCAAAAGGAAGACAAAGTTTCTGATTTCAACCACCTTTATTCAGTGACGCTTGACAAAGAGAATCCTGTAATCCTCGCCTTCGGATGCGCGTCGTCGCTCCGTCTACATTCTTCTTCCGCGGGTCCCGCGTGTGATGTTATGTCCGTGGGTTAAGCTAGCGGTCTTCCCTGAAACACCTTGCCGACCAATGACTCCACCGTCCCTTTCTGACCACGCTAGGTCCCGGTGTTTGCTTGTCCTTTGCTTGTCCTTGCTTGCGGAGATCCTCTTCGGATGCCCACTTCGACGCTCACTTGTACTTTTACTGCCCGCTTCACTGTATAGTTCTCCACGCACTTTTCCTGACCGACTGTGTTATTCTCCGCATCAGACTGTACCGACTTCCGCGAACTCTTCTGATTGACCGAACTTTTCCTGACTGCGCGACTCACGCCCGCCCTCTGCGCTTGCTCGTCTGACCTACGAGTGTTTAACTGACTCACTGCCCCGAGCCTCGGCGCCTTTTTATATGCCGCGGGGATCCCGTTATTTCCCTTTTTGCGTACGGCTCGCTCGGGTACAAGGTCCAACTCGTGTCCCGTTAGTTCACGGTGCGTCCTCCTTGTGCTCGTCCAATGACCACACCGTTACCGTTCGACCTTTGCGCCATTGGTCCAGCGCGGTGGGGGCTTTTTGTGTGAAAATCGCCATATTTACTCATCGTCCCTTTGTTTTTAGCTCCACCCACTCGATGAATGCCCCTTCATGCTCCGGGGTAGCTGGCCCTGGACCCAAGCGCCCTGGAGGTCCGCCTGCGGATCCAACGATGAATGCCCCTTCATACTCCGTGGTTGCTGACCCTGGACCCCAAGCGCCCTGAAGGCCAGCATGCGGCAGCAATTGCCCTCCTCGTTTCCGCGCCTGCGGCAGCCTCGCGTCGAATTGCCGGACCGCGTGCCTGGCCCCGCGTCGAACTGCTGGCCCGCGTGCCTACCACGCGGCCTTGGCGGCGATTGCCTTCCCTTTCACCACCATCCGCTCGAACCGTCGCAGTGTGGCGTTCCGTGCGTCAGCGAATTCTCGCAGCTCCTCCATGTCCCGCGACGGCATCGCGTCCCCGAGGCAGATTCGCCCGTGGCCCTGCGTCGCCCGCCGCACTCTCCGATACGCCATCCTGGCCCTGGCCATCCGGACTCCTTCGTCTCACCCCCGTCGTCCTCCTCACTCTCCGATGAGATTGGCCCCTCGGCCACCGTCTCCTCCTCCGACAGATCCATGTCGGGCACCTCTTCCGGATCCTCCTGAACCCGGGATGGGAATCGAGACACCAGGGGTGACGCCAGACGCGTCTGTGTAAACCTGCCCGTTCCGGCCGTCTGTTCGTCGAACAATGCGTTCGGCAGCCTTGGTTCCCTTTCCTGCGTGATAAATGCCGGCGAGTATCCGGTGGTCTCCGCCACACTCGTGTTTACTGCCAGCTGCAGCTCCGGCCAGTTCTCGTCCCATGTCCTCTGATCGGCCCCTGTGAACTGCGCGATCATTTTTTTCACGGTCTTGGTGCTGGTTTCGCACACCTAGCTCCTCCAAATACCTCTTGAATGCCCTGCTCGTAAACTGGACTCCGTTGTCCATGATCATGACTTTTGGCACCCCGTATCTGGCCAATATTCGCTCTCGCACACCTTTTCGTAGCGTCTCGGTGGTTGCCCTACGCATCTGGACGATCTCAGTCCACTTGGAAAACCTTTCCACCAGGACCAGCAGCAAAATCCGCACACACGGTGGCCCATGGTTCTTCCGGCACCTGGGTCAGTATTTTTCCGGCTCCCTGCAGCTGGTTAGGCTTGTACTTCATACAGCTCTCGCAGTTCCGCACGTACCTCCTTAAGTCCTCTTCCTGGTCGGTACACACAGCTTCCATCCTCATTCCCTGTCCGGTGCGGTATGTGCCTGTACAACTAACCGGCCTCCTCTAGGTAGTCTGGGAATTTTTGGGGATCCTGCTTCACTTTCCTCCGCATCTCTTCTGTCCACCTGCATCCCTGCTGCTCGTCCGGGTGCCCTTCTTCCATCGCCGTTATCCTGCTGCTCGTTTCCTGCAGCAGTTCGTATCGTATTGTTGGAGCTCCAGTGCCCGCCTCGCGATCCTTCCGGACGGGCTCTCGATGCTGTTCAGACACTTCAGGGCCATGTGATCTGTTATCGCTTTGAAATGGTAGGCTTCACTATTCTAAACATTTCTTCTCTGTTGCGGAGTAGTTATTTTCTGCTGGAGTAGGATATGACCCGCTCGCATAGCTTGGAGTGCTGTGTGAGAATAGCGCCCAGCCCCAGTTTACTTTCAGGTTTGCCACCCTTTGCCTCCGGAAAACCTCTCAGGTTGCGCATGTGCTCTTGTAGTGTCCGTCCGATTACAATTATGTCATCCTGATGGCGAGTGGCACCATCTAAGGTCCTATCACCTGGTCCAACGCCCGTTGGCACGTTGCCGAAGCGGAGTGGAGTCGAAGGAAAACCGAGGTTTCGTCGCGGCGAGAAAAGCGAAAGTCCGTCTTTCAAAATCGAGTCGGCAGAATGGACTCTACGCGCGCAGCGAATACCAACCGGGAGGCACTAGGGAACAGCCCGGAGCGATATGGAGTAGGGATTCCGATTCCTATCTCCAACTTCTGGCGTCACCCCTGGTGTCTCGATTCCCATCCCGGGTTCAAGAGGATCCGGAAGAGGTGCCCGACATGGATCTGTCGGAGGAGGAGACGGTGGCCGAGGGGCTAATCTCATCGGAGAGTGAAGAGGACGACGGGGGTGAGGCGGTCCCCCCGGAGGTGTCCTCGGACGAGGACGAAGGAGTCCGGATGGCCAGGGCCAGGATGGCGTATCGGAGCGTGCGGCGGGCCACGGGCGAATCTGCCTCGGGGACGCGATGCCGTCGCGGGACATGGAGGAGCTGCGAGAATTCGCTGACGCACGGAACGCCACACTGCGACGGTTCGAGCGGATGGTGGTGAAAGGGAAGGCAATCGCCGCCAAGGCCGCGTGGTAGGCACGCGGGCCAGCAGTTCGACGCGAGGCCAGGCACGCGGTCCGGCAATTCGACGCGAGGCTGCCGCAGGCGCGGAAACAAGGAGGCAATTGCTGCCGCAAGCTGGCCTTCAGGGCGCTTGGGGTCCAGGGCCAGCTACCCCGGAGCATGAAGGGGCATTCATCGAGTGGGTGGAGCTAAAAACAAAGGGACGATGAGTAAATATGGCGATTTTCACACAAAAAGCCTCCACCGCGCTGGACCAATGGCGCAAAGGTCGAACGGTAACGGTGTGGTCATTGGACGAGCACAAGGAGGACGCCCCGTGAACTAACGGGACACGAGTTGGACCTTGGACCCGAGCGAGCCGTGCGCAAAAGGGAAATAGCGGGATCCCCGCGGCCTATAATAAGGCAACGCAGGCGCGGCTCGGGGCAGTCGGTCAAACTAACACGCGTAGGTCATACGAGCAAGCGGAGAGTGCGAGCGCGAGTCGCGCAGTCAGGACACAGACGTGCGGCCGGACAGTCGGAGCAGACGCAGAATGTGCGGGCACGGTCGATCAGGAGAGTACGCGGAGTGCCATACGGGCAGAGAGTCAGTAAAGAAAGTGCCATACAGACAGACAGTCAATGAGAAGTGCGCGGACAGCCATACAGCCACACAGTTGATCGGAAAAAGTACGCGGGGTACACCGACATTCAATTAGAAAGTACGCGGAGTGCCACACGGGCAGACAGCCGATCCGGTACAGGGCGTGGAGAGCTACACAGTGACGCGAACAAGTGAAAGTACAAGTGCGTCGAAGCGAGCATCTAAAGAGGATCTCCGCAAGGAAGGACCAGCGAAGGACAAGCAAACACCAGGACCTGGCGTGGTCAAAAGGGGACGGTGGAGTCAGTGGTCGCAAAGCTGGTTCGGGGAGAAGCTGTAGCTGATCTTACGGACGAGACACCCTGCCCCATAGCATCCTAAGCGCCGGCCCAGCCCGCAGGTTAGTCCTTCGGCAAGGGCAACGAGTACCTGGCTTACGCAAGAAGGGACGCTGGAGTCAGTGGTCGCAAAGGTAGTTCGGGGAGAAGCTCTAGCTGATCTTACGAACGATACACCCCGCCCCATAACATCCCAAGTCCAGCCGAGCCGGCACGGATACGCCGTCGAGAGCGACGCGGGACCAGCGAAGAAGGACGACGAAGGAGTGACGACGCGCATCCGAAGGCGAGGATCACAGGAGTCTCTTTATAAAGTCACTAAATAAAGGTGGTTTAAATCTGAAACTCTGTCTTCTCTTTGGTCGGGAAATCACACAAATCATAAATTTAGTGGGACGAACATACAAACTCTCTGAGCTAGCCGTTGCAATTTGTAGCGAGCAGAAACTAAGAAATCAGTTCGTTACATTATTTTTAGAACTTATTCAAATTATTCTCTCTGCTGATATAGCGTCTTTTATTTGCTTAACATATGAATATGAAAACATTAAAATGAACTGAGCGACTGTTGCAATTGTTATTATTAAAAGAAGCCACCAAATTGACTAAATGTCTTCTGTGTGGTCTTTGAACATTGTTGACCAATTTGGCCGAATTGTCTTTTGTCTGACTGACGGCAGATCCAAACCAATCCATTTCGAGATTATCGTCAATATTCTTTGTTTTTGATTTTGCTTGGGTTTAGGTTGTTTTTTTGTTTAATATTTAGTTTTGTTGCTTTTGTATTACTTTTCATATTAATTTTTGGTTTTGGTTTGCCGAACCACCACCACCTATTTCTGACATTCTATCCACGTACTTATCGGGCAGTAAGGGTACCAGAGAACTGCAACGAGTATGATTAAGTATGAACAAATACTCTGTTCAAAAAGAGAATCAAATCGGTATCAATGTATATTGAATCGAACCATTTGCCTTCGACCAGCAACAATCAACACACTTAAAGTATTTACCAATCACCTCATACTTGATTTGCTTTTCCATGTTCACTATTGTAGGATACAACCGAAAGAGTCCAAATCAGTACTCAAGTATGAACAAATATGTATGTATGTAGTCATTGTCAACGGACTGCTCACCGCGATGATGCTGTTGTTGTTGTTGTCATGTTGCTTTAGATTCTTCTATCCAACCGTTGACGTATTGGCACAGTGTGTGCATACCACGAATTTTGTAATATATTCTTCTTTCCAATTGTTATTATTAACATAGGAGAGCTGACATGAGCGTGATAACAGATTAGGAATTTCATGATAAAGAGTTTGACCGAACATTCCGAAGTTGGGCCACTCGAATGAATCCATCTTTCCCAGGTACGACCCCTTCGATGCGTTCGATTATCCATCGTCATGAATGAGGACCATTGCGCCAACCCTAATGTTCGATGATGATGTCGTCCATTTTGTTCGTTCTCCAAGCTAGTTTATGAAGTCGGCTGATCATCTTCGCCAAAAACTGTTGCTTAGCAGCAGTCACTGCGTCAAGCCGTATCAGATTTGTAAGTATTGACGTAAAGATGGTGCGCTCTGGAAGATGACGAAGAAATTCTCCTACCAGGAAATGGCCTGAGGTAAGTGATCCGAGGTCGCTGGGATCTGGAGACAAAGCGTGAATAAGAAATTCCTTCTACTTTTGCTGAGACAGTGCAGACTTTTTCAAACGTAAATTTAGAAGTCGCGCTTCCCAGAGTCCTCCAAAGCTCTAGAAGAAATAAAATGAAACCTTGTAAAGTTGGTGGCTAAATAAGTTGATATCGTTTCTTAAGTGAAATTAACATCAAAAACTTCCGCAGATTCTGAAGATGATTGGCAGCTTCAACGAAATTGGTTCCACTGTCGCCGTAGATGACCACACGATTTTTACTTCACATTCTAAACAATGCAAAACGTCGCAAGCCGAAGTTCTTCAGATAACAAAACATTGCCAAGGTTTTGGCTTTCTTTGTAAGTTGCGCGACACGAAAGACGTATGCAATTGTTTGTAAAAAACGAATGTACGAACGAGGTCAATTGTTTAAGAACATGGTTATCGACCACTGTTGCAATGAACGTGCTCTTTCTTTGCTCCGATTTGATGGCGTCCGGATCTAAGTCGACGATATGCGGTGAAGTTGGCCAAGTTGCAGATGATTCCATCAAGAAGGGTAGGCCTAGGAACTACATAGATGCTTCGAGTTCTGGTCTAATTGCGCCTCGAGATACAATATCAGCCGGATTGGCTGCGTTAGGCTATCTTTGGTAGGTCCTGAATTCAATAGATTCGGTTTCGACGTTGCTTTAGCCAGTGAGGTACGATTTGCGAATCCGTCCAGAAGTATGCTGAGTATTGTCAAGCAAGGATATACTTTATTTTTGCGGACAGTTGTGAGCTCCACATAATTCCAGTTTGGGAAAAAATTTTTTCTTCACTGGTGAGACTCTCGATTTTCCAGTCAACATGATGTTTCCACATTCTGTTTTTTAGCGCAGGTATAAGCAACACGCGTAAGCTTGAATTGATGAATCGAAGAATTCGCGTGGCTTAAGCGACCGAAGCTTGTGCTATAGACAAACTGGGGAATTGACAATAATGACACCGATTGAAACGAGTGGAAACACTTGCTCTAAGCTATATGAATGGCTTGCGGCACGCTTCCAATTGAATCGGGCGAGCCACAGCTTATGGAAAATAATCGGTGACAGGAGTCCTAATGGGTCGAACAGAGCCGATGCTATCAATAGAATGGTCCTTTTCGTGACAGTTGCAAGACAGTTCTTAGGTATGAAGTTTAAGAGAAGCATCTCCGTGTGCTAGTTCCAGCTGATCCCAAGAGCGCTTGTTTGGAAAGGCAATTGGTCAAGGGAAAGTGTCCTTGACGAAAAATTTCAGTCACTTGATATTTGATGGTTCGAAGCGTATCCAAATCTTCAGGGCCGGTAAGCAAGTCATCCACGTAAAATGACTACTTAATGACTGAAGGGTCGAGTGGATAGTCTGTGCGATGCACCGTCTCAGGGAGATGGTTCAGGCTGCGTATTGCCAAGAACGGAGGAGAAGCAGTACCGTAGGTCACCGTGTTCAGCTAGTGCGAAGAATGTCGCCTGGAAATGTTCGCCAAATATTGTACTGGTATTTGCGGTCATTGATGTCAATATTTATATGCTGTGATGGTGTACCGATAAAGCTTAAATTTCAGCAGCAGTAAATATACATCTTTCTAAATAGTTGGATCATTGAGCGAAGTTTAATTTGTCGTCCGACAAGACGCGTCGAAAGCCACCCAGAGCTAAGTCGACTCTCTGGTAGGTTTAGTGACACAATAATGGGGAATATAGTAGTGTGGCTCGTGTAACTTAGGACAAGTCACTAGAGAAATGTGCCCCCTCTTATACTTTTTCATAAACTCGCAATATTGTATCCGAAGCGGTGCTGATTGCGACAATCGACGTTCCATAATCAGGAACCTGCGACGAGCGATACCGAATGACCTCCCCAATTGGCTTGGATTATCGTTGAACGGCAGTTTGACGACTATTCGGACCGTATATGAATATGATTTGGCTTCCTATTTTTTGATGGCGCCTCAACACCCTCGAGTTCTCAGAGTCGCTAAAGACTGCGATCAATGGTGGTGGTGCAGAATAATAATCTGCCAGTTACAACCCATCCAAATAATGTTTCTGAAGCCAGAAAGACCTACTTTGCGTTGTCCGATTCACAAAGAATCAAACAATAACATGTCAATATGGCGCGGTTGGGTATATGTGTTGTCCGCTAATGGAGTGTTATCTAAAAGATTATCGATGGCAGGCTGGTAGGCGATGTGCGAAGTAACGCAGAGATCAGCAAACAAATTGATGCAGTGGCGCAGTGTTTGACATCTGTTTGTGGCTGACAAATGCTTCGGATTTCGATGTTGTGCCTGTTTAGCTGCAAGCGAATCCTCTGTTATAAAGTGCACCTTGGAACAGAAATCGAGAAACGCCCTTCCGATCTTGTAGGTTTCTGAGAACCATTGCGATTGCCAGTAGGATCTGTGATTTTCCCCCAGGATATGAATGTGTGTGTGTATCTTCTTTTAGTATATATGCTGGAGATGCTGTTGGTTGCGGATGAGAGCATTCTATAGAATGGTTATTGGTAGAAGTGTATGATAAGCCCTGTTGCATTTGTGACAACGATTCCTCGATGAGCAGCTTGCGAGGTGATGACCGCCGCACAGGCAATTTAAGCAGAGTCGATGCAATTCATGCACTTGAACCTGTCGCAGCCAAACCTCTTGTATGACGTCGATGAGCAAAGTAACCAAGAATTGTTGGTAAGTGCAAACGAGGAATTATGTGGTATGTTATAGTTTCTCATGGCTAATAAGATCCAAGAACGAAGTAATCAAGTATTTATACTCAGTATGATTTCCATTTCTTGACAGGGAGTCTGGTATTGGAGTGTTGTCGAGGAACGTGTTGTTCAGTTCATCGCACAGCGGCTTTTAATTCATATCTTTTAAACCCTTTTTTTTGTAAAACTTGTTTGAAATTTTTTTAAGATGACTGTATATGTACCTATAAATTAAATTAAATAAAACATTTTTTTGAACATATATAAGTTAACGACAGTACCTTCACTGGCGGTCATCGTTGAACGTATACTTTGCAGTATTCATGTTGTAGCAGTTTTCATGCTCTCATCCGTTGACAATCAGGGAACGCAACTTGCTTTCCACTATGCAGGAGAACCCAAGATCTTGATCCCTTCACAAGAAGAACACAAGTTGGTTGATTGATCGTTATAATTTTATTTATTGAATTCTTATTAGGGTTGGAATTCTGCTTGTCGTCGTCGCCAAATCGGTTCTGCCCCCATCGAGTGGCCAACCCGCCTGGGTAACCGCCGGTGCTGGCGTAAAAGTGCTTACGCTCCACACGCGCTCTTTCCGGTCGTCGGAGCGCTTTCGCAAGAGCGCTCGCATTGCATTTTTGCGTTAGAACGTTTACGTCGCACAAACTCACCGTCGATGTGCCGGCGTGAGAATGCTTACGCAACATATGGTCGCTGGCACTGTGCTCCACTTGCCGCTTCCGTTGTTTGTGCTGTGGTTGCGATCATGTTAATCGCAAGGGCGAGGGGCGTCTGCGGGGCTTGGCTAACGCAGGTTGTTAACCAGAACGGGTCATTGGCTCCGGTTGAGAGCAAGTCGTTAACTCCTCCCCATTAAAATATCTGTGTCCCACAGATCAGAGAGCATTAAGCGGCCCGGGGGTGGGAAGAGCCTCCAAGCCAATTGACGCGTTGTCGATCTTCGGGATTCTCTTGGTCGAAGTTAACTTCCTCCATAAGAAGTATATAAGTAAGAGGATGAGCAGTGCCATAATTCCTTCCGAGATTGAAGAGTAAACCAGCTTGCCCGTCAACAGAGACAACCTCCGAAGGTTCTGGTTGCTCGCTTCGTGCACGTATTCCAGTGACAGTTGGTAGTTAGTAGCTATCACTCGGGCTAGGACAGCCGGCATTGCCATTAGATGGTTGGAGGTATAGCTCGTGTAGGTCCGATTACCAACCGTAACCGTTTCATTCGAGTATTGTACCACAAACGAACCGACGAGTTGATGTTCTTTTGCCTCGAAGAATACCGAGCCATTGAAATTGGTTAATAGAAGTGTTCCATCGTCGATAAGATTAACCACCTCTTGGTGGTTCAATAATCGAGGGATGCAGTCGTTTTCCTTTAATTTGAGGAGGTCCTTTTCCTGGCAAACGGTCGTGTTGCCGATAGATAGGCAATCCTCAAGTACCGCGTAGGTCTCATCGGGACTCACGGCTAACTTGTTGTGTTCCAGTACCACTTGCCTTCCCTCGGAGATGGTCGAGTATAGGTGCATGAACTTGTATAATTCTGTCGTAACCTTCGGGAACGCCAGAATGTACAAAATCATTGTACCATTTGTCATTACCGACGGACGGGAGAACTCGATGGCCTCGATCGCGTTCTGGTAAGGGAGGTTGCTGAATTCGTTCAAGATCGTCTCCACCTCCTCATGGTCCAGGAGGTTCGAGTTGACCGTCCCCGTTTTAGCAAACTTACATGCCTTGATAATTTCGCCGACTTGATTAGCCAGTATAATGGCTCTGTGCAGGGTTAATGCTGTGGCCTGCAAGTCTCCATCGATCGCGTTGACTCTTTGGACCACCTTGTTGATTAGCAGCGCTGATTCATGCGCTGAGTCGAAGAGCTTCGAGTTTATTCGAATCTCCTAATCCGTATTCGCCACAACTTCGTTTTGGGCTTTCAATATAGTGCTCCAGTCTGTTGCGTCTGGAGACTCGGCGACCCATTTCCAGGATCCTAGCCATTCTATAGCCCGTGTTCTGCGTACTATCGATAGTAGACGCATTCCCTCTGACGCGGCCATTCGCCTATACGTCATTCCGGCTGCCTCTTCGTCCAGTTCACCGAGAAGCTGTTGCATTCTGCCCAAGTCGATAACGTGTGCCAGTTTAAAGACACCGTTTATCCGCCAAATTGTCCCCTGTAGTAAAGGGACTACTGGGGAGTCGTACTTAATTATGTGGAAGGTACAAACGACATGAGCTAGCAAAAGGCTTATAACATTGGGAAGGAAAAGAAAGGGAGAAGGAAGTAGAGTGTTACATGTGCTCTTAAAATATTATACTCTGAACATTATGCATTCGTTACTTAAGCGGTATTATGCTGTCACAAGAAGTGTGTTTAGTGTGCTTATATCCTAATGTCTGTAATGATATTCTTGTATTGTATTTCGTGTATTGTGTTTTTGTATTTTGAATCATGGGGATTGGTGTTCAGTGTGTTTTTTTTTTATTTAAGAATTTTGTGTTTCTGTGTGTGTATTTTCTTTTTTAGCAGAATTTCGTGTCTCTGTGTTTTTTTGGTAATATTTTTTGGTTTTTATTACATAAGTAATTTTTTTTTTTTTTTTTTATGGTTCATATTCTAAGCGGGTGAAAAACCTTTGCCAATTTTTATTTTTTTCATTAGAAATAGTGAAAGAGAGGGAAGAAGTTTAAGGACTTCCCCTCGCTACTTCCTAACATCTGACTTGTGGAAACTCTTTCCGGATTTCGTCTTAAGTGTCACCGTCCTATCCTCCTGAAACACCTCGGCCTTGAACTTGGGCTTTTCCTTTGTCTTAATCTGTTTGTTTTTGATAAAGACTGTCTCACCTTCGTCATACTCGAGGGGTCGATGTCTTTTTTTATTACGGCCGCTAATAACCAAGGCCTGTTTATGCTCAATAAGACCCCATATATCTTCCCTGGTTTGTCGTTTAAAATTTGACAAACCCTGATAATTAATTCGGGAAGTACGATCGGTTTTCTATTTGTTACCGAGTGCACCGAATCGTTGTACCGATCTACTGTGATAGGTACCAATTCTGTGCTTTTGAAAGTGGGATATTCGGTTTTCAAGCAGCGATAAATTTCTAGAAATGTGGAGTGGAACCTCTACACCTTGCCGTTCACCTCGCTCTTCTGGGTTGGCGTATAGTAGAGTTCGATCTGCATTATTAGAAACTATAACCCTAGGTACAGTGAAATAATGAATGGCCTCCAATAACTTTTCTCGCAGATGGATTCCAGCGGAAAGAGTTTAGCGAATTTAGTAAATTTATCGATACAGCTCAAATAAATTTTTTTCTCTAGGGCGAATACGTCAATGTGCAGTATTTCACATGGATAGTTCGGGATGGGGGTTGGTTGCAAATCTGGTTTGTTAGGGTGGCGGTCATATTTGAATATTTTACATCATTCGCAAGCAGACACTTGAGCACGTATAGTACTGGCCATTCGTGGAAAGTAAAATTTTTCCAGGAGTTGAATTCTTACCTCCGCTGGGCCTCTGTGGGCTCGGCGGTGCTCTTTCTCGATGACCCCGCAAACTTTTTCGCTGTCATTCAAATCCGACACTAACCTTTGTGTTATACGAATTATATAACCATTAAAGTTAGCGGAGCAACAAGTCTGGAAATCTTGCAAGAAGTCGTCGGGAATTTGAACCCCATTGATAATTAGTGGCTTCAGGTATTCCTTCAGGAGGGTATTGAGTTTAATTCTCGTCTGAGAGTTGATAGGGATTGTGTGATGGACATAACCAGCATGTGGTTGGTCACAAGCGTATTCGGTCGCGTTTTCATCGAAGATCAGCTGATTTTTGTAAACGTTAATTGGGTTCTGGACGTGCGGTATCAGTTGTGAAGCGTCTTGAAGAGCGCTGTGTACTGTTGCAGAGTCAGACTCTAAGTGATTAATTTGCGTGGGGATACGTGAAAGTGCGTTTGCGACCAGATTTTATATCCCTGGTTTATAAACCATTGTACAATTGAATTCCTCGATACGGGACTTTCAGCGTTTTAATTTTGCATTGAAGTTCCGGTTGCCTAACGCAAATGTAAGGGGTTGGTGATCGGTGTAAATCCTGATACAACCAGCGCCGTACAGATAAGAACGAAGATTGTCTAGGGCCCACACTATTGCGAGCATATCTTTTTCGTTGGTGGCGTAACATTCTTCAGTTTTATTTAGAGATCGTAAAATAAAAGCTATTGGTCTATCTCTTCCCTCTTCTTCCTGTGAAAGAACGGCACCAATTGCGTAATTGGAGACATCCGTCGTAAGATGGAAGGTTTGTTGAAGTTAGGAAACGCTAAAACTTCCGAAGAAAAAAGAATGGCTTTTAAAGCGGAGGTCTTCTCCGTAAAGCCTCTTCGTTCAATTCTCTTTGATTAATTAGATTTAACCTTGGCGAATTTCCCGCGTGTAATGTTAGTGAGCGGTTTCGCAACTTTTGCGTAATCTCGTATAAATTTTCGGTAGTAGGAAGTCATGCCAAGGAAACTTTTTAATTCTTTGACATTAGTAGGTGGATTCATTTTCATTATTGCGTCCACTTTTTTCTGATCGGCCTTAATACCTTCCGTAGTAACTAAGTAACCAAGGAATTCAACTTGAGTTGATAAGAATTTGGTTTTTTCAAGGTTAACCTGGAGGCTTGCCTCCTTAAGACTGTTAAAGACTAGACGCAAGTTCGCCCAGTGACTGTCGTAGTCTTTGCTAAAGACGATGATGTCGTCTATATAGACATAACAAATCTTACCAATGTGTTCTCTTAACACATCGTCAGTCATGCGTTGAAAAATAGAAGGGGCATTCTTCAGGCCAAAAGGAAGGCGCAGGAATTCGTATTTTCCATTCAAAGTGGAAAACGCAGTTTTCGGCGTATTAGATTCTTTCATGTGAATCTGGTGAAATCCTGACGTTAAGTCAAGTGTAGTAAAGGATTTAGCATCACCCAAGCTGGCCAAAGTGGAATGATTATACGGAATTGTATAAGTGTCTGATATTGTCACCGAGTTCAGACGTTTAAAATCTATCACGAGGCGATATTGTTTTTCTCCGGTTGGTTTCGGTTTTTTGGGAACCATCCAAATTGGAGAATTATACGTACTTTTTGAAGATCGAATTATCCCATCAGCTAAAAGTTCCGTGATTTGTCTGTCAACCTCGTTTCGAGTGTTTGCAGGATAGGGGTAGCTTTTAGTATACACAGGGTCGTCAGTGGTAGAACGAATTTCGCCCGGTGAAAGTGGGTCAAAAAGAGTCGAGTATGAGCTTAACAGAGAGTTAAGGGTACGTTCTATATCTTCTGGATGTTCGCAGCGAGGAGAGGTATTCTAATACCCGGGGATACAATAAGACAGTCGTTCTTCCTATCAACCAAAACTTTAATTTCCTTTAAAGTGTCATCCCCGATAATTCTGTCAAAGGAATGCAAGCCGGGGAGAACAAAAAGGTTAGTTGGGGTGCTATTGCCGATTGGTTCAAAGAATTTGCCTACTAGGTGATGTGTGATTTTCACATTACCTGCGGACTCCCGGCGGAATTTTTGGGACTGATGAAATTCTTTTTCGCGCCGGTGTCTATAAGGAAGTGTAACTTAGGCCCATCCTTGGTTCCATACTCTAGGTATGGACGCTGGAGAGGCGTTCGTCATAAAATTGAAACCCCTTGGATAACGTCTTCCGACTCTACATTTGAGTTCCCGATTTCTAATTCGTTTGGTTGATGCCCGGTTCCCTCATGGTTAAGACCTTGCTCTAAATAGGAAGATAGAGGAACGTATTGGCCGTTCCTTTCTTTAGTTTCAGCGAATAGAGTTGGTATATGATGAAGTCGCTGTGCTTTTTGGAAGGGGTTAGCGTAGCCAGTTGATGATCTTTTATGGCCGGTGGAATCATTGTGAGGGGTACCGTATCCAGACTGATGCGATTGCGGCGGGTTGCCGTGTCCACCTTGGTGAAGGCTCTAGGTCCATGCTGGATCGAGTGAACGTAGGGTCTATCGGAGGTCTATTATAGCCCTGATAGGCTCCGGTGAATCTAGGCTGATAGTGTTGCGAATGTTGTGCAGATCTATTATTCCCCAGTGAGGGACCGGTGCCGTCTTTTGGAACAACATTTTGTAATTCAAGGCAGAAAGAATAGGCTTCTGGTAAAGTCCTTGGATTACGGACCAACAACCACCTTGAATAATCGCCGCTGACGCCTCTCATGAAGACGTCCAGCGCCTTGTCATTATAAGTTTCGATAAGAGCACTCACGACGACCGGCTCTCTATTGCCACTCCTCAGGTTATTCAAAATCAAAGAGAAATGGCTATTTACTGCCATATATAACTTTTCTAGGGTCTGGGTACCCTGATTTAGTTGGAATAATTGGTGTTCTAGGGTACGAAGGTCCCTCTTATCAGCGTAGTTGAGGGAAAGGACGCGTTTGATTTCTTCCCAATCATCGTCCTCTATGCCATAAGCTAATAACGCCGTGTCGGCGTTACCTCTAATCTTATGTCTGATGTGTAAAACGATGGACCTATACAGAGGCTTATTTTTTATGACTTCATAGTCACTTAGAATGGACTGTGCTCTATTAATCCACGAGATATAAGCCTCCAGTTGGCCCTCAAATATTTGTAACTCCTTATCGCAATCGGGTAAGGTTGATGGTTCCCTCAATTCGTACTCGTTGCGGGACTTAGTTAACGGTACCGCCTGAGTACCAATAGGATTCCTGTTCTCGAAATCCCCCTCTAGGGTGACTAACCTAGCGCTCAACTTCTTATTGTCTTCTGTAACTGAGTTAACCGCGGTGATCGAATTGTTCAACATATCGTTGAATTTGGCGAGGGTTTCTTTAATCTCTTCCATTCTATAAATTCGTAGGGAGGTGATACAAAAGGTAAGCAAGGACGTGAAACCCGGATGAGTAAGTGCTAAAGCGGGACTTTTTTTTTAAACGGTGGTCAAGTTGTCACCAATGTTTGAAAACAGGGAAGCAGCGAAGAGTTTTTAGCTTAAGAGTCTAAAGGATCTTCCTCAATACTCGAGTTTATATTTCGTTTTTATTAATTGCGACCTTTTGGCAAAGTTTTTCACTCACCATTGTATATGATTTCCTTTCTTGTTTGCTCTTCGAACTTGTACTCTTACGTTTGAATTGATCTATTAATGAAAGGAAAATTTATTAGTAAGGTTGCATAAATTGCATATTTTTTATAATTTTTTCCTAATAAGTCTTTCACTTGTTTGATGATGCTATCGTTAAATCGTTTAATATAATTTTTTACAGCACCGTGATAAAGTTGCTGTTTGTTTAAGGTTATTGATTGGATTCTCGTATACTTATTGGGGCACCGGGCGCGAAGGTCCGTAGATATCCTTTTTGGCACACAGCCTACTAAGGTACGGTTACCTTAAAGACTACTGGGCAGCTTTCTCGGACGCAAATGAGGCCGCTCGCAAATAACTTGCCGCCGCGGTTTTCGTTTTTACGGTTTTATATTGATGTTTAGCCACGACATTTTAACACCCGCGAATCAGCGAAAAGCTATAACTACAACTTGTATGCACCCGTGGAAGATGTTGTTCGCATATTGTCGCGCATCTCCACCGCAGCGGGTAGTTGTTATACCCGTCACTCGTAGAGTAAAAGGGTATACTAGATTCGTTGAAAAGTATGTAACAGGCAGAAGGAAGCGTTTCCGATAATATGAAGTATATATATTCTTGATCAGGACCAATAGCCGAGTCGATATGACCATGTCCGTCTGTCCGTCTGTCTGTCCGTCCGTATGAACGTTGTGATCACAGGAACTACAAAAGCTAGAAAGTTGAGATTAAGCATACAGACTCCAGAGACATAGACGCAGCGCAAGTTTGTCGATTCATGTTGCCCCGCCCACTCTAACGCCCACAAACCGCCAAAAACTGTCAGTGTTGAAGACTCTCCTTCGCACTTCCAATTGCTTAGTAACGGGTATCAGATAGTCGGAGAACTCGACTATAGCGTTCTCTGTTGTTATACCCGTTTCTCGTAGAGTAAAAGGGTATACTGGATTCGTTGAAAAGTATGTAACAGGCAGAAGGAAGCGTTTCCGACCATATAAAGTATATAAGTTGGTTTCGGTTTTTTGGGAACCATCCAAATTGGAGAATTATACGTACTTTTTGAAGATCGAATTATCCCATCAGCTAAAAGTTCCGTGATTTGTCTGTCAACCTCGTTTCGAGTGTTTGCAGGATAGGGGTAGCTTTTAGTATACACAGGGTCGTCAGTGGTAGAACGAATTTCGCCCGGTGAAAGTGGGTCAAAAAGAGTCGAGTATGAGCTTAACAGAGAGTTAAGGGTACGTTCTATATCTTCTGGATGTTCGCAGCGAGGAGAGGTATTCTAATACCCGGGGATACAATAAGACAGTCGTTCTTCCTATCAACCAAAACTTTAATTTCCTTTAAAGTGTCATCCCCGATAATTCTGTCAAAGGAATGCAAGCCGGGGAGAACAAAAAGGTTAGTTGGGGTGCTATTGCCGATTGGTTCAAAGAATTTGCCTACTAGGTGATGTGTGATTTTCACATTACCTGCGGACTCCCGGCGGAATTTTTGGGACTGATGAAATTCTTTTTCGCGCCGGTGTCTATAAGGAAGTGTAACTTAGGCCCATCCTTGGTTCCATACTCTAGGTATGGACGCTGGAGAGGCGTTCGTCATAAAATTCGAACCCCCTTGGATAACGTCTTCCGACTCTACATTTGAGTTCCCGATTTCTAATTCGTTTGGTTGATGCCCGGTTCCCTCATGGTTAAGACCTTGCTCTAAATAGGAAGATAGAGGAACGTATTGGCCGTTCCTTTCTTTAGTTTCAGCGAATAGAGTTGGTATATGATGAAGTCGCTGTGCTTTTTGGAAGGGGTTAGCGTAGCCAGTTGATGATCTTTTATGGCCGGTGGAATCATTGTGAGGGGTACCGTATCCAGACTGATGCGATTGCGGCGGGTTGCCGTGTCCACCTTGGTGAAGGCTCTAGGTCCATGCTGGATCGAGTGAACGTAGGGTCTATCGGAGGTCTATTATAGCCCTGATAGGCTCCGGTGAATCTAGGCTGATAGTGTTGCGAATGTTGTGCAGATCTATTATTCCCCAGTGAGGGACCGGTGCCGTCTTTTGGAACAACATTTTGTAATTCAAGGCAGAAAGAATAGGCTTCTGGTAAAGTCCTTGGATTACGGACCAACAACCACCTTGAATAATCGCCGCTGACGCCTCTCATGAAGACGTCCAGCGCCTTGTCATTATAAGTTTCGATAAGAGCACTCACGACGACCGGCTCTCTATTGCCACTCCTCAGGTTATTCAAAATCAAAGAGAAATGGCTATTTACTGCCATATATAACTTTTCTAGGGTCTGGGTACCCTGATTTAGTTGGAATAATTGGTGTTCTAGGGTACGAAGGTCCCTCTTATCAGCGTAGTTGAGGGAAAGGACGCGTTTGATTTCTTCCCAATCATCGTCCTCTATGCCATAAGCTAATAACGCCGTGTCGGCGTTACCTCTAATCTTATGTCCGATGTGTAAAACGATGGACCTATACAGAGGCTTATTTTTTATGACTTCATAGTCACTTAGAATGGACTGTGCTCTATTAATCCACGAGATATAAGCCTCCAGTTGGCCCTCAAATATTTGTAACTCCTTATCGCAATCGGGTAAGGTTGATGGTTCCCTCAATTCGTACTCGTTGCGGGACTTAGTTAACGGTACCGCCTGAGTACCAATAGGATTCCTGTTCTCGAAATCCCCCTCTAGGGTGACTAACCTAGCGCTCAACTTCTTATTGTCTTCTGTAACTGAGTTAACCGCGGTGATCGAATTGTTCAACATATCGTTGAATTTGGCGAGGGTTTCTTTAATCTCTTCCATTCTATAAATTCGTAGGGAGGTGATACAAAAGGTAAGCAAGGACGTGAAACCCGGATGAGTAAGTGCTAAAGCGGGACTTTTTTTTTAAACGGTGGTCAAGTTGTCACCAATGTTTGAAAACAGGGAAGCAGCGAAGAGTTTTTAGCTTAAGAGTCTAAAGGATCTTCCTCAATACTCGAGTTTATATTTCGTTTTTATTAATTGCGACCTTTTGGCAAAGTTTTTCACTCACCATTGTATATGATTTCCTTTCTTGTTTGCTCTTCGAACTTGTACTCTTACGTTTGAATTGATCTATTAATGAAAGGAAAATTTATTAGTAAGGTTGCATAAATTGCATATTTTTTATAATTTTTTCCTAATAAGTCTTTCACTTGTTTGATGATGCTATCGTTAAATCGTTTAATATAATTTTTTACAGCACCGTGATAAAGTTGCTGTTTGTTTAAGGTTATTGATTGGATTCTCGTATACTTATTGGGGCACCGGGCGCGAAGGTCCGTAGATATCCTTTTTGGCACACAGCCTACTAAGGTACGGTTACCTTAAAGACTACTGGGCAGCTTTCTCGGACGCAAATGAGGCCGCTCGCAAATAACTTGCCGCCGCGGTTTTCGTTTTTACGGTTTTATATTGATGTTTAGCCACGACATTTTAACACCCGCGAATCAGCGAAAAGCTATAACTACAACTTGTATGCACCCGTGGAAGATGTTGTTCGCATATTGTCGCGCATCTCCACCGCAGCGGGTAGTTGTTATACCCGTCACTCGTAGAGTAAAAGGGTATACTAGATTCGTTGAAAAGTATGTAACAGGCAGAAGGAAGCGTTTCCGATAATATGAAGTATATATATTCTTGATCAGGACCAATAGCCGAGTCGATATGACCATGTCCGTCTGTCCGTCTGTCTGTCCGTCCGTATGAACGTTGTGATCACAGGAACTACAAAAGCTAGAAAGTTGAGATTAAGCATACAGACTCCAGAGACATAGACGCAGCGCAAGTTTGTCGATTCATGTTGCCCCGCCCACTCTAACGCCCACAAACCGCCAAAAACTGTCAGTGTTGAAGACTCTCCTTCGCACTTCCAATTGCTTAGTAACGGGTATCAGATAGTCGGAGAACTCGACTATAGCGTTCTCTGTTGTTATACCCGTTTCTCGTAGAGTAAAAGGGTATACTGGATTCGTTGAAAAGTATGTAACAGGCAGAAGGAAGCGTTTCCGACCATATAAAGTATATATATTCTTGATCAGGATCAATAGCCGAGTCGATCTGGCCATGTCCGTTTGTCCGTCCGTCTGTCTGTCCGTCCGTATGAACGCTGAGATCTCAGGAACTACAAAAGCTTGATAGTTGAGATTCGGCATACAGACTCCAGAGACATAGACGCAGCGCAAGTTTGTCGATTCATGTTGCCACGCCCACTCTAACGCCCACAAACCGCCAAAAACTGCCACGCCCACACTTTTAAAAAATATTTTTATATTTTTTCATTTTTGTATTAGGCTTGTTAATTTCTATCGATTTGCCAAACAAATTTTTGCCACGCCCACTTTAACGCCCACAAACCGCCCAAAGCTGCCACGCCCACACTTTTGCAAAATGTTTTGATATTTTTTCATTTTTGTATTAGTCTTGTAAATTTCTATCGCTTTGCCAAAAAACTTTTTGCCACGCCCACTCTAACGCCCACAAACCGCCAAAAACTGTCAGTGTTGAAGACTCTCCTTTGCACTTCCACTAGCTGAGTAACGGGTATCAGATAGCCGGGGAACTCGACTATAGCGTTCTCTCTTGTTTTATATTGCACATTCGAATTTTTTCTTTTTTATTTTTTGTTTCGTTTTTCATTTTCACACACATGCACTGGTAAGGCCGGGCTTGCCGACTGTTCGGGCGCCAGTTAACGCCATTAGCTTTACTAAACGTAAACGTTTACTCGTTGAACGTATACTTCTACCTGTAGCAGTTTTCCTGTTGCTCTCTCACTATGCAGGAGAACCCAAGATCTTGATCCCTTCACAAGGAGAAAACAAGTTTGTGAATTGATCGTTATAATTTTATTTATTTAATTCTTATTAGGGTTGGACTTCTGCTTGTCGTCGTCGCGAAATCGGTTCTGCCCCCATCGAGTGGCCAACCCGCCTGGGTAACCGCCGGTGCTGGCGTAAAAGTGCTTACGCTGCACACGTGCTCATGCCGGTCGTCGGAGCGCTTTCGCAAGAGTGCTCGCATTGCATTTCTGCGTGAGAACGTTTACCTCGCACAAACTCACCGTCGGTGTGCTGGTGTGAGAATGCTTACGCAGCATATGGTCGCTGGCACTGTGCTCCACTTGCCGCTTCCGATGTTTGTGCTGTGGTTGCGATCATGTTAATCGCAAGGGCGAGGGGCGTCTGCGGGGCTAGGCTAAGGCAGGTTGTTTACCTTAATTTACTTAATTTACTAAATAAAACATAAGAAATGTCGATAATTTCATTTGATCCGCCCAGTTAAAGGTTAAGATCTTATAATATAAAAAATTTAAAATTTTCAGTAAATTTTTTCAAATGGAAATTTTATTTGACACAAGTTTGCAAAAGTCTTCATCACCGTTATTTTGTCTGTTTTCCTGGCAGGGATGCTATTAATGGATCATCCATTTTTTTTTGCAACGTCTTTATCTGGCAGTAAACCAACAAGTGCTGAAGAATTTCGTTTACCATCTTTGTACAAGCTACTTGTTGTTGCCACTATGAGCTACGACGTTTGGTCAATAATGTCCGATACTTTCCCTAATTTTGTTTTCATGGAACATTCTGTAAAGGGTTTTTCAGGTCTTCCAGGAGTCGATGGCGTATCAATAAGTAAAAGCGCTTCATTCAACCAGTACATATTTTTGGTTTCAAATTTTTTCATAATACTTCTGCTCTGCTCCCATTTTTGAACCTATTTTGCTACAAAATTGCTTTTTTTTCATATGGCAATCACCTGTACTTCATTATATAATTTGACATCAAAAATATTATCAAAAACATAACTTTCAACGGCCGTAAATTTTTCAATAGACAAGTGCTCAGTATGCCTTATATGAAAGAGTACCCGCTTCTGTACTGACATGGTACCTAAAAGGCATAATAAGCATAATAACGGCGAATATTAAAAGTTCTGATCTATGAAAGTTGTAGGTTAGGCTAATTTAACAGGCTTAATTTAACATTAAGAAGGGCTTTAATCTACAACATATAAACAAAGACCACAAACAAAAAGTTTCATGGTCAATACAAACCTTAATATTTATTAAAAACAACTTTATTAAATTTTTGTTTACAAAATAAAATTTTGGTCCAATTTTTACGATACGCTGCAAAAAGACGAGAACTCTGAAACATATGTTGACTATGGAAGCTCACAGCTGATTGAATCGACAATAGGACCGTTGTCTTTTTGCGAATGTGTATATTTAGCCGTTAACAATTTCTGCTAAATTTGGAAATGCGTGTTGAAACTAACTAATTAATATTATTACGCGAGACTTTATATGCCAAATGTTGTGATTGCGGCGAAATAGAATACTGTTTAGCATTCACAATTGCATTCACAAATTGGGCACGTCACGGCAAATGTAAGTTATTGATATTAGTTATTTTTAATAAATTGTTTATACACTGCCGCACGTTGGGCACCAAAATGTTTGATGCACAACGCATTATTAGTTTCAATGAGATTTCTGGGAGTAGTATGGTATGTGTGAGTGTTACATAACAGAGTTAACAGAGTAGGAATTTCATAATGGGTAAAAATTTTAACGTAACATTTCACATAATAAATAGGTTAAGATCATGTTAAGGAGTTTTACCGAACACCAATCGTAGTCGTAGTGAGCGGACTGCTCAGTAAAATTTTTTTGTTGTTCATGTTATTGTGGTATTTTTATGCACTTTTTTTTACTCCTTACTGTTTGTTATACCCGTTACTCGTAGAGTAAAAGGGTATACTAGATTCGTTGAAAAGTATGTAACAGGCAGAAGGAAGCGTTTCCGACCATATTAAGTATATATATTCTTGATCAGGACCAATAGCCGAGTCGATATGACCATGTCCGTCTGTCCGTCTGTCTGTCCGTCCGTATGAACGCTGTGATCTCAGGAACTACAAAAGCAAGAAAGTTGAGATTAAACATACAGACTCCAGAGACATAGACGCAGCGCAAGTTTGTCGATTCATGTTGCCACGCCTACTCTAACGCCCACAAACCGCCCAAAACTGCCACGCCCACACTTTTGAAAAATGTTTTGATATTTTTTTATTTTTGTATTAGTCTTGTTATTTTCTTTTTATTTACAAAAAAACTTTTTGCCACGCCCACTCTTACGCCCACAAACCGCTTAAAGCTGCTACGCCCACACTTTTGAAAAATGTTTTGATATTTTTTCATTTTTGTATTGGTTTTGTAAATTTCTATTGATTTGCCAAAAAACTTTCTTCCACGCCCACTTTAACGCCTACAAGCCGCCAAAAACTGTGTTTAAGACTCTCCTCCCTTCCACTAGCTGAGTAACGGGTATCAGATAGTCGGGGAACTCGACTATAGCGTTCCCTCTTGTTGTTTATCGTATTGTGTCTGCATGTGTAATTGCAGAAGGCGCTTCCAAGTGGTCCCTCGCAGTGTTGTGGACAGGTCTTCTTTGGCTTCGGCAGGCTGGCTTGCTTGGATGGTATGATTTTGTTTTAGGAGTTGATAATGTTTATTGGGGTTGAGTGAGTGGTGGCATTGGGCATTTTTTCTGATTTGTCAAATTTATCAGATAATCGAGCTCAGTTTGAAATTTTTAAGCGGTTGACCATTATGGCTTTGGAGTTTCAGTGAACAATACCCACTTTAAGAGCGCTATTCTCGTTTTCACTTTATTTCTCTTACTCAACTGCGTTTTTTTTCCATTCCACTAACTCTACTCACTCAGGTTATATAATAATGTATGTCGCGGTTTTTGGTTTTAAGAACGATAGAGATCACTGTTCCTTATTCAATGATGATCGCTTACATTTTCTTAGGGCTTTGGAGCTATGCGGAGTTACCGCCATAGCATATATTAATATATGTATGTATAACGTAAGTATAGGGTGTTTTTTTTAGAGGTATAGAACTTTAAATTGCAATAAAACAACGATGGATTATTCGATTGACATGAATTTTATTGACATGAAAGATAATCTTGTGGCATTACATTTTAAATATGATTTCTGGCATATGACCGCCACGGCTGGCTCGGATGTAGTCCAATCTGGACGTCCAATTTGCAATGACTTTTTCCAACATTTGGCCGTATATCGGCAATAACACGGCGAATGTTGTCTTCCAAATGGTTTAGCGTTTGTGGCTTATCCGCATAGACCAATGACTTTACATAGCCCCACAAAAAGTAGTCTAGCGGTGTTAAATCACAAGATCTTGGAGGCTTATGAAAAATCGGGAACAACAGCAATCTCGTTTTGGGCCCATTCGACGAATCTACGCCTTGCTTGATGATCGTTTGGTTTCAATTCTTGCACGAGTTGGATTTTGTAAGCACGCATGACGAATTGCCAAACCAAACTGAGAATAAATCACTTGACAGCTGTTAAATCGGTCGCCATCTTGAACAGTAATGCCAACTTAAAGTTCTATACCTCTAAAAAAAACACCCGTTACATATGTATATGTCGCCATTCCATTCGGCAATTTTCGATCTATTACAGATTTAACAGTTCTTTTTAACATTTCAGTGTAATTTGATTTATCGACAGGGTCGCTTTCTAATTCTAACTTGTCAAACATAATCCAATATTGTGATTCGAGCTTCTCGATGAACTTACAGATGCTTCCGGGGTATGATGTATCCTCCAGTTGTCTTTGTTTCCAGCCAAGGCCGTCTTTGTTTCCAGCCATGTATTTACTCTTTCTTGGGTCACGACCTCCAATGCTGCATCCCCTAGTAATCGTTTTACTGCTCCGTAGATACCATGTGCTTGTCTGGCATCTTGGGTAGGGTATAAGTTAAGTAGCTGCTCGATCTGGTTAACAAACCCAGACAGCTTGCCAGGTGTGCCATCGTAGTAGTTCAGTTCATTAATTTGATTTAATAATTGATTTAGGTGGGTTTCCGAAAGTTGCGGAACTGCTATGTTGTATTTGTATAAGTTTCTGAATATACGAAGTTTATTTTAAATTTGGTTTTAAATTACGGAATTAAAAATTTTAATTAATTTTGTTTCCGACCGCACGGGATTTTAAAATTATTTTGCAGATGTTACTGACCACATGGATTTTTTTTCTTTTACTACTTTTACGTAGATTCTTCTGCGGATCTCAAAATAATTTTAGAATCACTGTTTTAATTCGGCGATGTATAGCGTATCCTTCAATGGATCAGTACCGTAAGAAAATGACTCTTTATTCAACAGATCCTACAGACTGCGCCAATTGTATAATCGCAATACTCATATGTAAAAAAATATAGTTTTATTTTACTGAATGATTACAATATTTTTATTTGAGAAGAACACCGACCGATTATAGATAGGCCTCAAACAGAACTCTGATAATTACTCTGATTTGATTGACGTTCAAGCCTCGGTTTCGAGCTTTTCTAATATGGACTTTAGACTTTAGGGTTCTGATTAAATGAAGAGAGAAAGCTTTGGAGATGCTGACTTTAATTGTCTTTGCATTTCTCTTGGATTCAAGTGCATTCGCTCTTGGATACAAGTGCTCTTAGATTCTTATAATTTTGTTTATTGAAATCTAATACTTCTGTTTTTTCGGGACTGCGAGTCCGAGCTTTGAACGTGAGAACGTGACGATAAGGCCTTAGGCAAGGAATTTTAAGTTAGGCAACGGATGTTTAGTCTACCAGTGGGTGACTTATCAGGTATCTGGTATCTGTTGGGTACATCCAGAGTAGTGTGGGGTGTGTTTGTGTGTACATGTTGTATGTGTTAGTGTGCAGGCATGTGCTTAAGTCTTAGAGACTTATGGATATGTCACTATATTTATGTATGATTTTTATTTTCAAAAACGAAGTAAACACCCCATTATCGGGCCTCCCAGATTGTGTTAAAACAGTTGTATTAAACTTGTATGCCATTCTGGTATTTCCGATGTTTTTATTTTGCTGCAAACATCACAACACAATTTTTATCTGTATTGATACATTTTATAATTTAAATTTATATCTCTAGTCATTAAGAACATGAAGTACTTTAAAAACAAAAGATTTTTTATTAGGATAGTCTAACAAAAGAGCCTTTGATATTTCTGTAAGATCATAATTTAGCTCGCTTTGCTTTTGAGATATCTGTTGAACTGTCAACTCAGAACGAAGTATTACTTGCTGTGATTTTAATGAATTGAGCTTTTTATAAGCTTTTGCTCTCATCTGTTTTCGTATTATTTGCTCCAGGTTAGCATGTTTAGCCAACACTCCTTCTTCTATTCGATCCTGAATATTGGTATCCTCCTTAATTATATCGTTAAGATCTGTCTGAATTCTACGGAGCATATAAATCATACGTTCAATTTTATTAACGTCATCAATTAATTGCTTTTCCGATAAAAATGTTATTATTCATTACTTATCAGCTATTATCAGTCCTATTGTGAACTTCATCAAGTCTAACCTGAATCTGAGGAGGTTGCTGAATTCGTTCAAGATCGTCTCCACCTCCTCATGGTCCAGGAGGTTCGAGTTGACCGTCCCCGTTTTAGCAAACTTACATGCCTTGATAATTTCGCCGACTTGATTAGCCAGTATAATGGCTCTGTGCAGGGTTAATGCTGTGGCCTGCAAGTCTCCATCGATCGCGTTGACTCTTTGGACCACCTTGTTGATTAGCAGCGCTGATTCATGCGCTGAGTCGAAGAGCTTCGAGTTTATTCGAATCTGCTAATCCGTATTCGCCAAAACTTCGTTTTGGGCGTTCAATATAGTGCTCCAGTCTGTTGCGTCTGGAGACTCGGCGACCCATTTCCAGGATCCTAGCCATTCTATAGCCCGTGTTCTGCGTACTCTCGATAGTAGACGCATTCCCTCTGACGCGGCCATTCGCCTATACGTCATTCCGGCTGCCTCTTCGTCCAGTTCACCGAGAAGCTGTTGCATTCTGCCCAAGTCGATAACGTGTGCCAGTTTAAAGACACCGTTTATCCGCCAAATTGTCCCCTGTAGTAAAGGGACTACTGGGGAGTCGTACTTAATTATGTGGAAGGTACAAACGACATGAGCTAGCAAAAGGCTTATAACATTGGGAAGGAAAAGAAAGGGAGAAGGAAGTAGAGTGTTACATGTGCTCTTAAGCGGTATTATGCTGTCACAAGAAGTGTGTTTAGTGTGCTTATATCCTAATGTCTGTAATGATATTCTTGTATTGTATTTCGTGTATTGTGTTTTTGTATTTTGAATCATGGGGATTGGTGTTCAGTGTGTTTTTTTTTTATTTAAGAATTTTGTGTTTCTGTGTGTGTATTTTCTTTTTT
This sequence comes from Drosophila santomea, assembly GCF_016746245.2. Taxonomy (NCBI): domain Eukaryota; kingdom Metazoa; phylum Arthropoda; class Insecta; order Diptera; family Drosophilidae; genus Drosophila; species Drosophila santomea. The sequence continues at coordinate 24,683,139 of NC_053016.2, read as the reverse complement.
AGCAGAATTTCGTGTCTCTGTGTTTTTTTGGTAATATTTTTTGGTTTTTATTACATAAGTAATTTTTTTTTTTTTTTTTTATGGTTCATATTCTAAGCGGGTGAAAAACCTTTGCCAATTTTTATTCTTTTCATTAGAAATAGTGAAAGAGAGGGAAGAAGTTTAAGGGCTTCCCCTCGCTACTTCCTAACATCTGACTTGTGGAAACTCTTTCCGGATTTCGTCTTAAGTGTCACCGTCCTATCCTCCTGACACACCTCGGCCTTGAACTTGGGCTTTTCCTTTGTCTTAATCTGTTTGTTTTTGATAAAGACTGTCTCACCTTCGTCATACTCGAGGGGTCGATGTCTTTTTTTATTACGGCCGCTAATAACCAAGGCCTGTTTATGCTCAATAAGACCCCATATATCTTCCCTGGTTTGTCGTTTAAAATCTGACAAACCCTGATAATTAATTCGGGAAGTACGATCGGTTTTCTATTTGTTACCGAGTGCACCGAATCGTTGTACCGATCTACTGTGATAGGTACCAATTCTGTGCTTTTGAAAGTGGGATATTCGGTTTTCAAGCAGCGATAAATTTCTAGAAATGTGGAGTGGAACCTCTACACCTTGCCGTTCACCTCGCTCTTCTGGGTTGGCGTATAGTAGAGTTCGATCTGCATTATTAGAAACTATAACCCTAGGTACAGTGAAATAATGAATGGCCTCCAATAACTTTTCTCGCAGATGGATTCCAGCGGAAAGAGTTTAGCGAATTTAGTAAATTTATCGATACAGCTCAAATAAATTTTTTTCTCTAGGGCGAATACGTCAATGTGCAGTATTTCACATGGATAGTTCGGGATGGGGATTGGTTGCAAATCTGGTTTGTTAGGGTGGCGGTCATATTTGAATATTTTACATCATTCGCAAGCAGACACTTGAGCACGTATAGTACTGGCCATTCGTGGAAAGTAAAATTTTTCCAGGAGTTGAATTCTTACCTCCGCTGGGCCTCTGTGGGCTCGGCGGTGCTCTTTCTGGATGACCCCGCAAACTTTTTCGCTGTCATTCAAATCCGACACTAACCTTTGTGTTATACGAATTATATAACCATTAAAGTTAGCGGAGCAACAAGTCTGGAAATCTTGCAAGAAGTCGTCGGGAATTTGAACCCCATTGATAATTAGTGGCTTCAGGTATTCCTTCAGGAGGGTATTGAGTTTAATTCTCGTCTGAGAGTTGATAGGGATTGTGTGATGGACATAACCAGCATGTGGTTGGTCACAAGCGTATTCGGTCGCGTTTTCATCGAAGATCAGCTGATTTTTGTAAACGTTAATTGGGTTCTGGACGTGCGGTATCAGTTGTGAAGCGTCTTGAAGAGCGCTGTGTACTGTTGCAGAGTCAGACTCTAAGTGATTAATTTGCGTGGGGATACGTGAAAGTGCGTCTGCGACCAGATTTGATATCCCTGGTTTATAAACCATGGTACAATTGAATTCCTCGATACGGGACTTCCAGCGTTTTAATTTTGCATTGAAGTTCCGGTTGCCTAACGCAAATGTAAGGGGTTGGTGATCGGTGTAAATCCTGATACAACCAGCGCCGTACAGATAAGAACGAAGATTGTCTAGGGCCCACACTATTGCGAGCATATCTTTTTCGTTGGTGGCGTAACATTCTTCAGTTTTATTTAGAGATCGTAAAATAAAAGCTATTGGTCTATCTATTCCCTCTTCTTCCTGTGAAAGAACGGCACCAATTGCGTAATTGGAGACATCCGTCGTAAGATGGAAGGTTTGTTGAAGTTAGGAAACGCTAAAACTTCCGAAGAAAAAAGAATGGCTTTTAAAGCGGAGAAGGCCTGTAAAGCCTCTTCGTTCAATTCTCTTTGATTAATTAGATTTAACCTTGGCGAATTCCCCGCGTGTAATGTTAGTGAGCGGTTTCGCAACTTTTGCGTAATCTCGTATAAATTTTCGGTAGTAGGAAGTCATGCCAAGGAAACTTTTTAATTCTTTGACATTATGTAGTGGCCAGTGTACCAGAAAATAAGCAGAGAAAAAAAAAAATTAAACCAAAATTATTATCATCGGTACAAATCGAGACGAGACCACTTTTCGGCATACTAGGGTTAATTGAAAGCTCACAACTCTCAAAGACAGAAGCTGTAAGTTGTAGTTGTCCCGTTAGCACCTTAGTCGTCGCTCTCATAGCCTGGAAAGGTCCCGTTAAAGCTCGCTAGGCTCGCGCCTTTGACAAAAAAAACAGCGAACACGCGATCATTCTGATTTTCTACTCCGAGACGACAGACGTAACTTGTGAAAAGAACAGACAATAAAAGTAAAGTAAAAAAAAAAAAAAAAAAAAAAAAAACCCACGTGCAGTCTTAAAATTATCAAGTGGCCAACTATGTGTATTAAAAGTTATAAAAACTTATACGAACACGGCTAAGAATAAGACAGTGGAACCAAGTTTCGAGTGCGTACAGAAGTGCGTAAAGAGCATGGAAATCGCAGCTCTTTGATTGCTGATTTTTACGGAGTGCATAGTGTACTTTCCAGGCAGGTAAATAATAACCCTGAGAAAAGTTTTATTTGGTGTAGAAACTGACCAAAAGTTTCTTTACAGAATAAAGGTATTGTCGGCTAGCACTATAGCACGCCCACGTACCTCCAAGACACGCGGTGTACATGCACATACACATGTGCAGGCATAAGTACAGGCGCTGCGGCTACACACATATGCATTCCTATGTGCATTTAGGCATAGGCGCTGCCGACAGGAACCGCAAGCTGCCAAAAGTTCTTATCTGTGGATCGCACGTAAACGGCGCGAAGGCCTGATCTGCGAAGTAGAGACGAAAGAGAGACAAGGAAGATGAAGCCAGAACACGTGGAGTAAGCAGGTAAAGAAGACAGAGAATTAGAGAAGAGAAAATCGCCGTGAGTACGAATATGTCGCTGATATAGGGTGCCCCATGCACTGACCAAGGAACCAGAGAGAGAGAAAAGAATAAAGTGAAATAAAACGAAATGAAGTTGCTGCTGCATACGGCCGGAGCCGTATAAATTAATAAGAATTTGAATTAATCTATTATTTGATAAATATTAGTTTAAACTTAATAATAGACATGCGTTAGAAATATTAATTAACATATATACATATTAAAATTAGGTTAAGCAAAAGTTATTAGAAGTAGGAACTGAAATAGAACATGAAATTGAAATAGAAATTGAAACAAATAATGGATGATAAAATTGAACAGTAATTGAAGCTGAAGACTGAAAGAAATTAAAGAAGAATAATTGAGCAACGATGGAGATTGAAACCGATTGAAGAAAACTATTGAAATGAAGTTTAATTTTGATTGATGATGATTAATTACAATTTATTAAAAATATTTTTTTTTTTTTTTTTTTTTTTTTTTTTTTTGCTTTTTTTATTATTTATTGAATCTTCCCTTTGTGTTAAGAGACTAACAATAAGTGTTCAAATCTTAATCTAACTTAATTAACTTTCACTTAGTGATAGTTTTTTCATTAATGCCCTAATAAGTTTATTGCTGGGCTGGGAGGTCGTTGCGGTGCAGCCGGCTTTGACTGCATACTCGGATTAGTTTTCTTGCGAGGGGATTTGTATGGGTGGTCAGCTTTTCGTTATACTTCGTTTTTTTCTCAGCTATTACTTCGATTACTAATTTGATTTTTAGGTCTCTGTGTATGTTTTCGTTCCGAAGGTACCACGGCGCTCCAGTGATAATTCTCAGAATTCTTGACTGTGCTCGCTGAATAATGTCTATGTTACTTCTGGATGCGTTGCCCCACAGCTCGGAGCCATAAGTCCAGATAGGTTTTAAGACGGAGTTGTATAGAAGAGCTTTGAACTCCAGACTAAGTGGAGAGCGAGCATTTATGAGCCAGTGGAGGTTCCTTGCTTTAAGTTTAAGATGTGTCGATTTGGCTTCTATATGTTTGCGCCAAGTGAGCCGCCTGTCCAGATGAACACCCAGATATGTTACCTCGTCGGCTTGTGGAATGCATATGTTATTCAAGACCAGTGGTGGGCATGTTTGTTTGTTTTAGGTAAAGGTAACCTGCTTGCATTTTTGAACATTTATTGAAATTCTCCAGTCGGCAAGCCATCGTTCTACAGATGTTAAGTGTCGGGATAGGAGTGCCGTGGCTTTTATTGGGCATTTGGAGCGACTGAGTATCGCGGTATCATCAGCGAACGTGGAGGTTGTTAGATTGTAGTCTATGGGGAAATCCGCCGTATACAGGGTGTATAAGATTGGACCCAGTACGCTGCCTTGCGGCACTCCAGCTTCGATTGCGCAATCGCGTGAAGTGCTTGTATCGCATCTTATTGCAAACACTCTGTTATATAGGTATGACTTCAGTAGCTTATGTGTGTTTTGGGGCAACAGCTTGATTATTTTAAACAAAAGTCCATCGAGCCACACTCTGTCAAATGCCTGCGCGACGTCTAGAAAAATGGCTGTGCAGTATTCTCGATGTTCAAAAGCAGTACGAATTTCTGACGTGATTCGATTGACCTGTTCGATGGTTCCATGTTTTTCTCTAAAGCCAAATTGATGTGTTGGAAGTGTGTTGTTTATTCTAAGATGAGGGCTAATCCGAAGGAGTAGCATTTTTTCAAACAGCTTTGAAAGACATGTTAGTAAGCTTATCGGTCTATATGATGATGGCTGCGTTTTATCTTTTCCTGGCTTTGGAATCATTACTATGGTCGACTTTTTCCATTTTTGAGGGAAGTATCCAAGCTTGGCGATTGCGTTGAACAACAGGCAGATGTGAAGAATAGCACACTTTGGGAGTTCAATGAGCATTCTTGGAGTTATTAGGTCGTAGCCAGGCGATTTTCTTGGGTTCAGTTGCTCTTTGATAACCTTTGCTAGTTCACATGGTCGGAATTCAAAGGGTTCTTGAGGATCTAGATTGGCTGCTATTAAAGGAGGGAGAATAAATGTGTTGGTAGAGGGATTTGGTCGGAATACATTTTGTAAATGGTCAGCGAAAGCACTGGCTCTTTCTTCATCACTTCGAAACCAGGTGCCAGAGGGACTTCGTAGTGGCATAATTGGCGCTATTGGAGTCTTTAGGTTTCTGTGAGCTCTCCAAAGAGGGTACTTAGTGCTGGTGGGAGAGAGTTGCTCGATATATGAACGTTGGCTGTTTTTTTCCTCTTGTTTGAGAGCATTGGTAAGCCTGCGTGTGGCTATCTTAAGCATGTGCTTTGTAATTGGTGATCTATTAGACTGCCAATCCCTTCGTAGGCGTCGTTTATCTAATACCAGCCGCTCGATTTCGCGATTAGTTTTGATGTAGTTTGGTTTTGCATACGTCACTGGCGGGGTTGAAGCCTTTGCAGCCGAAACTAAAATGTTTCCAAGAGTTTCCGTTGACTTGTCTATATCCTCCTTTGTAGATAATGCCGTCGTTAGTTCTATGTGTGAACAGACATACTTTTGATACCTTGGCCAGTTTGTTCTAAAATTTGTGAGTCTATACGGTGGGTCGACGATGTGGGGGCGAGTTAGCATATTTAGAAAAACAGGTGAGTGATCTGATGATAAATCTGCTAGTGCTTCGGCGGTGACCATGTTGCGGGGGACATGTTTAGTAATTGCAAAATCGATCAGGTCTGGGATTTTTCTTGGGTCTGCTTTTATTTATTAAAAATATGATTCTTACTCTAGCAATTAAATAATAAGTTACTCTTTTCTACATACATACACCTACCCATATATACATTCACACCTACCCATACTTGATTAACCCTTAATTTACAGCCATGTAGCAGTTCATTGGGCCCAACGATCTTCTTGGCGACAACAATGTGGTAATAAACAAATAAATAAATTTAGGTGATTAAAAACTAAAATAGTATGGTAACTTGGTAAAATTTCTAGAGTAAAGGTCGGAATTTTTAGGAAGAATAAAATGATACATATTTAAAACACTCTTTTGAACAAAAGGCATCTAAAAATAAAACCTAAAACAATAAACTAAGAAATATAAATAAGTCATGTAAATACTAAGAGACAAATACAATCAATAGATTTAGAACTATGCTTAGTGAACGAATTAAGATTAATATAAAAATCTTTGGTTATGTTTGAGCTATATTGGATTTGATAAAAATGATTTTGTAAATAAATAATAATTTGTCCTACTATATAATGCCAATGAAATATCAAGATTAATGCGTTGAATTAATTTAATCTAGGGGAAATGTACATTTCCCAAGGTAGGGAGGGTATAGAGGAACGAGTGATCACTAACATCTCGATCACTCCCAACACAACGCGGTCACCTAGCTCTCTGCTATTGCTTACTCCGTTTTATGGGGAATTCGCTAAATTCACATTTTTTGTTGTGGTTGTTGTTTCTTTGCTATTTGAATTAGAGTAGTTTCTGTCAAGTGCACTTATCTTTTTGTACGGATGGAGGGCACAGGAGATTATAGGGATAGGAAAACCCCGACCCCAATACCGGCGAGCTGAGCCCAGAGCGCAGCATAGTGCACGAACTCCGATTCCCTCTCCAGCCGAGGCTTTATACTATATCCCAAGCCAGTTCACCAATATCCATTACAATTAGTAGGTGGATTCATTTTCATTATTGCGTCCACTTTTTTCTGATCGGCCTTAATACCTTCCGTAGTAACTAAGTAACCAAGAAATTCAACTTGAGTTGATAAGAATTTGGTTTTTTCAAGGTTAACCTGGAGGCTTGCCTCCTTAAGACTGTTAAAGACTAGACGCAAGTTCGCCCAGTGACTGTCGTAGTCTTTGCTAAAGACGATGATGTCGTCTGACGTTAAGTCAAGTGTAGTAAAGTATTTAGCATCACCCAAGCTGGCCAAAGTGGAATGATTATACGGAATTGTATAAGTGTCTGATATTGTCACCGAGTTCAGACGTTTAAAATCTATCACGAGGCGATATTGTTTTTCTCCGGTTGGTTTCGGTTTTTTGGGAACCATCCAAATTGGAGAATTATACGTACTTTTTGAAGATCGAATTATCCCATCAGCTAAAAGTTCCGTGATTTGTCTGTCAACCTCGTTTCGCGTGTTTGCAGGATAGGGGTAGCTTTTAGTATACACAGGGTCGTCAGTGGTAGTACGAATTTCGCCCGGTGAAAGTGGGTCAAAAAGAGTCGAGTATGAGCTTAACAGAGAGTTAAGGGTACGTTCTATATCTTCTGGATGTTCGCAGCCTAACAAGGAATGGACATTTACGGATTTTTTCGCGAGGAGAGGTATTCTAATACCCGGGGATACAATAAGACATTCGTTCTTCCTATCAACCAAAGCTTTAATTTCCTTTAAAGTGTCATCCCCGATAATTCTGTCAAAGGAATGCAAGCCGGGGAGAACAAAAAGGGTAGTTGGGGTGCTATTGCCGATTGGCTCAAAGAATTTGCCTACTAGGTGATGTGTGATTTTCACATTACCTGCGGATTGGACTTGGAAAGGGGTAGGAATGGGGGTACTTTTGGAAGGGGTTAGCGTAGCCAGTTGATGATCTTTTATGGCCGGTGGAATCATTGTGAGGGGTACCGTATCCAGACTGATGCGATTGGCCGATTGGTTAGACTCCATTTTTATGGCGGCGGGTTGCCGTGTCCACCTTGGTGAAGGCTGAGTGTCTCTAGGTCCATGCTGGATCGAGTGAACGTAGGGTCTATCGGAGGTCTATTATAGCCCTGATAGGCTCCGGTGAATCTAGGCTGATAGTGTTGCGAATGTTGTGCAGATCTATTATTCCCCAGTGAGAGACCGGTGCCGTCTTTTGGAACAACATTTTGTAATTCAAGGCAGAAAGAATAGGCTTCTGGTAAAGTCCTTGGATTACGGACCAACAACCACCTTGAATAATCGCCGCTGACGCCTCTCATGAAGACGTCCAGCGCCTTGTCATTATAAGTTTCGATAAGAGCACTCACGACGACCGGCTCTCTATTGCCACTCCTCAGGTTATTCAAAATCAAAGAGAAATGGCTATTTACTGCCATATATAACTTTTCTAGGGTCTGGGTACCCTGATTTAGTTGGAATAATTGGTGTTCTAGGGTACGAAGGTCCCTCTTATCAGCGTAGTTGAGGGAAAGGACGCGTTTGATTTCTTCCCAATCATCGTCCTCTATGCCATAAGCTAATAACGCCGTGTCGGCGTTACCTCTAATCTTATGTCTGATGTGTAAAACGATGGACCTATACAGAGGCTTATTTTTTATGACTTCATAGTCACTTAGAATGGACTGTGCTCTATTAATCCACGAGATATAAGCCTCCAGTTGGCCCTCAAATATTTGTAACTCCTTATCGCAATCGGGTAAGGTTGATGGTTCCCTCAATTCGTACTCGTTGCGGGCCTTAGTTAACGGTACCGCCTGAGTACCAATAGGATTCCTGTTCTCGAAATCCCCCTCTAGGGTGACTAACCTAGCGCTCAACTTCTTATTGTCTTCTGTAACTGAGTTAACCGCGGTGATCGAATTGTTCAACATATCGTTGAATTTGGCGAGGGTTTCTTTAATCTCTTCCATTCTATAAATTCGTAGGGAGGTGATACAAAAGGTAAGCAAGGACGTGAAACCCGGATGAGTAAGTGCTAAAGCGGGACTTTTTTTTTAAACGGTGGTCAAGTTGTCACCAATGTTTGAAAACAGGGAAGCAGCGAAGAGTTTTTAGCTTAAGAGTCTAAAGGATCTTCCTCAATACTCGAGTTTATATTTCGTTTTTATTAATTGCGACCTTTTGGCAAAGTTTTTCACTCACCATTGTATATGATTTCCTTTCTTGTTTGCTCTTCGAACTTGTACTCTTACGTTTGAATTGATCTATTAATGAAAGGAAAATTTATTAGTAAGGTTGCATAAATTGCATATTTTTTATAATTTTTTCCTAATAAGTCTTTCACTTGTTTGATGATGCTATCGTTAAATCGTTTAATATAATTTTTTACAGCACCGTGATAAAGTTGCTGTTTGTTTAAGGTTATTGATTGGATTCTCGTATACTTATTGGGGCACCGGGCGCGAAGGTCCGTAGATATCCTTTTTGGCACACAGCCTACTAAGGTACGGTTACCTTAAAGACTACTGGGCAGCTTTCTCGGACGCAAATGAGGCCGCTCGCAAATAACTTGCCGCCGCGGTTTTCGTTTTTACGGTTTTATATTGATGTTTAGCCACGACATTTTAACACCCGCGAATCAGCGAAAAGCTATAACTACAACTTGTATGCACCCGTGGAAGATGTTGTTCGCATATTGTCGCGCATCTCCACCGCAGCGGGTAGTTGTTATACCCGTCACTCGTAGAGTAAAAGGGTATACTAGATTCGTTGAAAAGTATGTAACAGGCAGAAGGAAGCGTTTCCGATAATATGAAGTATATATATTCTTGATCAGGACCAATAGCCGAGTCGATATGACCATGTCCGTCTGTCCGTCTGTCTGTCCGTCCGTATGAACGTTGTGATCACAGGAACTACAAAAGCTAGAAAGTTGAGATTAAGCATACAGACTCCAGAGACATAGACGCAGCGCAAGTTTGTCGATTCATGTTGCCCCGCCCACTCTAACGCCCACAAACCGCCAAAAACTGTCAGTGTTGAAGACTCTCCTTCGCACTTCCAATTGCTTAGTAACGGGTATCAGATAGTCGGAGAACTCGACTATAGCGTTCTCTGTTGTTATACCCGTTTCTCGTAGAGTAAAAGGGTATACTGGATTCGTTGAAAAGTATGTAACAGGCAGAAGGAAGCGTTTCCGACCATATAAAGTATATATATTCTTGATCAGGATCAATAGCCGAGTCGATCTGGCCATGTCCGTTTGTCCGTCCGTCTGTCTGTCCGTCCGTATGAACGCTGAGATCTCAGGAACTACAAAAGCTTGATAGTTGAGATTCGGCATACAGACTCCAGAGACATAGACGCAGCGCAAGTTTGTCGATTCATGTTGCCACGCCCACTCTAACGCCCACAAACCGCCAAAAACTGCCACGCCCACACTTTTAAAAAATATTTTTATATTTTTTCATTTTTGTATTAGGCTTGTTAATTTCTATCGATTTGCCAAACAAATTTTTGCCACGCCCACTTTAACGCCCACAAACCGCCCAAAGCTGCCACGCCCACACTTTTGCAAAATGTTTTGATATTTTTTCATTTTTGTATTAGTCTTGTAAATTTCTATCGCTTTGCCAAAAAACTTTTTGCCACGCCCACTCTAACGCCCACAAACCGCCAAAAACTGTCAGTGTTGAAGACTCTCCTTTGCACTTCCACTAGCTGAGTAACGGGTATCAGATAGCCGGGGAACTCGACTATAGCGTTCTCTCTTGTTTTATATTGCACATTCGAATTTTTTCTTTTTTATTTTTTGTTTCGTTTTTCATTTTCACACACATGCACTGGTAAGGCCGGGCTTGCCGACTGTTCGGGCGCCAGTTAACGCCATTAGCTTTACTAAACGTAAACGTTTACTCGTTGAACGTATACTTCTACCTGTAGCAGTTTTCCTGTTGCTCTCTCACTATGCAGGAGAACCCAAGATCTTGATCCCTTCACAAGGAGAAAACAAGTTTGTGAATTGATCGTTATAATTTTATTTATTTAATTCTTATTAGGGTTGGACTTCTGCTTGTCGTCGTCGCGAAATCGGTTCTGCCCCCATCGAGTGGCCAACCCGCCTGGGTAACCGCCGGTGCTGGCGTAAAAGTGCTTACGCTGCACACGTGCTCATCCCGGTCGTCGGAGCGCTTTCGCAAGAGTGCTCGCATTGCATTTCTGCGTGAGAACGTTTACCTCGCACAAACTCACCGTCGGTGTGCTGGTGTGAGAATGCTTACGCAGCATATGGTCGCTGGCACTGTGCTCCACTTGCCGCTTCCGATGTTTGTGCTGTGGTTGCGATCATGTTAATCGCAAGGGCGAGGGGCGTCTGCGGGGCTAGGCTAAGGCAGGTTGTTTACCTTAATTTACTTAATTTACTAAATAAAACATAAGAAATGTCGATAATTTCATTTGATCCGCCCAGTTAAAGGTTAAGATCTTATAATATAAAAAATTTAAAATTTTCAGTAAATTTTTTCAAATGGAAATTTTATTTGACACAAGTTTGCAAAAGTCTTCATCACCGTTATTTTGTCTGTTTTCCTGGCAGGGATGCTATTAATGGATCATCCATTTTTTTTTGCAACGTCTTTATCTGGCAGTAAACCAACAAGTGCTGAAGAATTTCGTTTACCATCTTTGTACAAGCTACTTGTTGTTGCCACTATGAGCTACGACGTTTGGTCAATAATGTCCGATACTTTCCCTAATTTTGTTTTCATGGAACATTCTGTAAAGGGTTTTTCAGGTCTTCCAGGAGTCGATGGCGTATCAATAAGTAAAAGCGTTTCATTCAACCAGTACATATTTTTGGTTTCAAATTTTTTCATAATACTTCTGCTCTGCTCCCATTTTTGAACCTATTTTGCTACAAAATTGCTTTTTTTTCATATGGCAATCACCTGTACTTCATTATATAATTTGACATCAAAAATATTATCAAAAACATAACTTTCAACGGCCGTAAATTTTTCAATAGACAAGTGCTCAGTATGCCTTATATGAAAGAGTACCCGCTTCTGTACTGACATGGTACCTAAAAGGCATAATAAGCATAATAACGGCGAATATTAAAAGTTCTGATCTATGAAAGTTGTAGGTTAGGCTAATTTAACAGGCTTAATTTAACATTAAGAAGGGCTTTAATCTACAACATATAAACAAAGACCACAAACAAAAAGTTTCATGGTCAATACAAACCTTAATATTTATTAAAAACAACTTTATTAAATTTTTGTTTACAAAATAAAATTTTGGTCCAATTTTTACGATACGCTGCAAAAAGACGAGAACTCTGAAACATATGTTGACTATGGAAGCTCACAGCTGATTGAATCGACAATAGGACCGTTGTCTTTTTGCGAATGTGTATCTTTAGCCGTTAACAATTTCTGCTAAATTTGGAAATGCGTGTTGAAACTAACTAATTAATATTATTACGCGAGACTTTATATGCCAAATGTTGTGATTGCGGCGAAATAGAATACTGTTTAGTTTCCAAAGCATTCACAAATTGGGCACGTCACGGCAAATGTAAGTTATTGATATTAATTATTTTTAATAAATTGTTTATACACTGCCGCACGTTGGGCACCAAAATGTTTGATGCACAACGCATTATTAGTTTCAATGAGATTTCTGGGAGTAGTATGGTATGTGTGAGTGTTACATAACAGAGTTAACAGAGTAGGAATTTCATAATGGGTAAAAATTTTAACGTAACATTTCACATAATAAATAGGTTAAGATCATGTTAAGGAGTTTTACCGAACACCAATCGTAGTCGTAGTGAGCGGACTGCTCAGCAAAATTTTTTTGTTGTTCATGTTATTGTGGTATTTTTATGCACTTTTTTTTACTCCTTACTGTTTGTTATACCCGTTACTCGTAGAGTAAAAGGGTATACTAGATTCGTTCAAAAGTATGTAACAGGCAGAAGGAATCGTTTCCGACCATATTAAGTATATATATTCTTGATCAGGACCAATAGCCGAGTCGATATGACCATGTCCGTCTGTCCGTCTGTCTGTCCGTCCGTATGAACGCTGTGATCTCAGGAACTACAAAAGCTAGAAAGTTGAGATTAAACATACAGACTCCAGAGACATAGACGCAGCGCAAGTTTGTCGATTCATGTTGCCACGCCCACTCTAACGCCCACAAACCGCCCAAAACTGCCACGCCCACACTTTTGAAAAATGTTTTGATATTTTTCATTTTTGTATTAGTCTTGTTATTTTCTATCGATTTACCAAAACACTTTTTGCCACGCCCACTCTTACGCCCACAAACCGCCCAAAGCTGCTACGCCCACACTTTTGAAAAATGTTTTGATATTTTTTCATTTTTGTATTGGTTTTGTAAATTTCTATTGATTTGCCAAAAAACTTTCTTCCACGCCCACTTTAACGCCTACAAGCCGCCAAAAACTGTGTTTAAGACTCTCCTCCCTTCCACTAGCTGAGTAACGGGTATCAGATAGTCGGGGAACTCGACTATAGCGTTCACTCTTGTTGTTTATCGTATTGTGTCTGCATGTACAATTGCAGAAGGCGCTTCCAAGTGGTCCCTCGCAGTGTTGTGGACAGGTCTTCTTTGGCTTCGGCAGGCTTGCTTGCTTGGATGGTATGATTTTGTTTTTGGAGTTGATAATGTTTATTGGGGTTGAGTGAGTGGTGGCATTGGGCATTTTTTCTGATTTGTCAAATTTATCAGATATTCGAGCTCAGTTTAAAATTTTTAAGCGGTTGACCATTATGGCTTTGGAGATTCAGTGAACAATACCCACTTTAAGAGCGCTATTCTCTTTTTCACTTTATTTCTCTTACTCAACTGCGTTTTTTTCCATTCCACTTACTCTACTCACTCAGGTTATATAATAATGTATGTCGCGGTTTTTGGTTTTAGGAACGATAGAGATCACTGTTCCTTATTCAATGATGATCGCTTACATTTCCTTAGGGCTTTGGAGCTATGCGGAGTTGCCGCCATAGCATATATTAATATATGTATGTATAACGTAAGTACATATGCATATTGCGCGGAGTTGTAATTTTCTTGGGGCAGGTCTGCCATGCTTTATGCTTTTCTTTAATTTTATTGCCCCGTTAATAGTATACACTGTTAGATCTTCTTCTTTTTCTTCTAAATTTTCAAAATTTTCTCTTATTATATTAATTAATCAGCCTGTGTAGATCATTCCCTTGTAAATTTTGTTATGATAACCTATTCGCACATGGGGACTGGTACGTCCTCCTGTGCCACTTGAGTGTCCGAGGCAGTTTGATGACAACTTACACCCATTCTGTTTTGGCCACTTTGACTCTCGCGTTGCCTTTTTACCGGCATCTGACCGTTAGTATTATTTGAGGTTGAAGGTTGGAAATTAAGGAAATGGTTAAGATGATTGTTTTGTTGGCCTCGTGTTAACTCTAAACGTGTAATAATTTTAATTGTCGTAGTTTGTTTCGAATTTTGAAGTTGCGTATTATTATTCTGATTCGTTCCAGGATAATAATTGCTGTAACTGTGATTTCTATTATTGTAATATCTTTGATTATTGCTTTGAATATGATTTCCCCTGTTCCTGCGTCTGTTCCCTTCTGATCTATTAGAACGCTGATTTTCTGGACATAGAGGCCTAGCTCCATAGAAGCTTGTTTTAATTTATAAATAGTTCCATTCCATTCCATTCCATTCGGCAATTTTCGATCTATTACAGATTTAACAGTTCTTTTGAACATTTCAGTGTAATTTGATTTATCGACAGGGTCGCTTTCTAATTCTAACTTGTCAAACATAATCCAATATTGTGATTCGAGCTTCTCGATGAACTTACAGATGCTTCCGGGGTATGATGTATCCTCCAGTTGTCTTTGTTTCCAGCCAAGGCCGTCTTTGTTTCCAGCCATGTATTTACTCTTTCTTGGGTCACGACCTCCAATGCTGCATCCCCTAGTAATCGTTTTACTGCTCCGTAGATACCTTGTGCTTGTCTGGCATCTTGGGTAGGGTATAAGTTAAGTAGCTGCTCGATCTGGTTAACAAACCCAGACAACTTGCCAGGTGTGCCATCGTAGTAGTTCAGTTCATTAATTTGATTAAATAATTGATTTAGGTGGGTTTCCGAAAGTTGCGGAACTGCCATGTTGTATTTGTATAAGTTTCTGGATATACGAAGTTTATTTTAAATTTGGTTTTAAATTACGGAATTAAAAATTTTAATTAATTTTGTTTCCGACCGCACGGGATTTTAAAATTATTTTGCAGATGTTACTGACCACATGGATTTTTTTTCTTTTACTACTTTTACGTAGATTCTTCTACGGATCTCAAAATAATTTTAGAATCACTGTTTTAATTCGGCGATGTATAGCGTATCCTTCAATGGATCAGTACCGTAAGAAAATGACTCTTTATTCAACAGATCCTACAGACTGCGCCAATTGTATAATCGCAATACTCATATGTAAAAAAATATAGTTTTATTTTACTGAATGATTACAATATTTTTATTTGAGAAGAACACCGACCGATTATAGATAGGCCTCAAACAGAACTCTGATAATTACTCTGATTTGATTGACGTTCAAGCCTCGGTTTCGAGCTTTTCTAATATGGACTTTAGACTTTAGGGTTCTGATTAAATGAAGAGAGAAAGCTTTGGAGATGCTGACTTTAATTGTCTTTGCATTTCTCTTGGATTCAAGTGCATTCGCTCTTGGATACAAGTGCTCTTAGATTCTTATAATTTTGTTTATTGAAATCTAATACTTCTGTTTTTTCGGGACTGCGAGTCCGAGCTTTGAACGTGAGAACGTGACGATAAGGCCTTAGGCAAGGAATTTTAAGTTAGGCAACGGATGTTTAGTCTACCAGTGGGTGACTTATCAGGTATCTGGTATCTGTTGGGTACATCCAGAGTAGTGTGGGGTGTGTTTGTGTGTACATGTTGTATGTGTTAGTGTGCAGGCATGTGCTTAAGTCTTAGAGACTTATGGATATGTCACTATATTTATGTATGATTTTTATTTTCAAAAACGAAGTAAACACCCCATTATCGGGCCTCCCAGATTGTGTTAAAACAGTTGTATTAAACTTGTATGCCATTCTGGTATTTCCGATGTTTTTATTTTGCTGCAAACATCACAACACAATTTTTATCTGTATTGATACATTTTATAATTTAAATTTATATCTCTAGTCATTAAGAACATGAAGTACTTTAAAAACAAAAGATTTTTTATTAGGATAGTCTAACAAAAGAGCCTTTGATATTTCTGTAAGATCATAATTTAGCTCGCTTTGCTTTTGAGATATCTGTTGAACTGTCAACTCAGAACGAAGTATTACTTGCTGTGATTTTAATGAATTGAGCTTTTTATAAGCTTTTGCTCTCATCTGTTTTCGTATTATTTGCTCCAGGTTAGCATGTTTAGCCAACACTCCTTCTTCTATTCGATCCTGAATATTGGCATCCTCCTTAATTATATCGTTAAGATCTGTCTGAATTCTACGGAGCATATAAATCATACGTTCAATTTTATTAACGTCATCAATTAATTGCTTTTCCGATAAAAATGTTATTTCATTACTTATCAGCTTAGTCCTATTGTGAACTTCATCAAGTCTAACCTGAATCTGAGAAGCATTTTTTATCTGCTTAAATTTTGTTTGTAAGTGCTCCTTGACGGATGCATTGACAAAGATTTGTTCACGATGCATAACGCAATGCTCTAGATCTAAAACCAGACTTTCCTGGGCTCGTTTAAGTTGACTATATCTTATATTCATGCGGTGTATTTCAGTTTTCATCAGACCTATTTCACCTTTAACAGAGCGCTCTTTTTTCGCCCATTTAATAGTTTTTTCAAGCATTTTGTATTTTGTTTCCCATGATAGTGTTTCCCTGTGGTTATCTATTACAAAATCTTTGTAAAGTTCAATTTCGTTTTGTAGCTCAATAATTTTTCCTTCCAATTTTTGAATTTCAAGCTCTGTAATCTACAAAAAAATACTATTACTTATAAATCAAATTAGTAGGCCGAAAAGTATACCTTTAGTTTTTGAGTTTGCTCAGACTGTTCGTGGTCGAATTCACTCTCCTCTACATCATGGTAAATCCTCTTTTTATATATTTTGTCGTTAAGTAGTTCCAATTTCGATGTAAATTTTTTAATAAATATTTCTAACTCCTTTGCTTTTCTATATGATATTTCCAGCTCTTGGTCACTTTTTAATGACTTTTGCCTAATAATGGATAGTTCTAAAATGAGAAGAAAATAAATTATAAGTTGATTAAAAATTACAGAACAAGCTTGAGTTGTGAAACTATGCAAGTAAATAGAACAATATATTTTATAAAAATATATTTAACTTGCATATTTATATTTTATAATTTGACAAGCGTCGATTATTTACAAATATTTGCGAAGAAGAAAGTTCCACAATCTATTTGGCATATCGGTATATATTCCGCCATGAAAATTGAGAAGACTTTCCCACTGTGTAGCTGTTCGGTGAAGCCGTATGTGCAATCGGATAGTGATCTGGTATCGTAATCGAGTTGAGCTTACGATAAATGACGCATGCTCTCCAGCCACCGTCTTGTTGGTGATCATGAGGAGTGTGCTGGACCAAGGACTTTTGGAGATATGCCTTGCTCGATCAGAAAGTTGATTTCCTTTTACGCAGTTGCAAGTTAATCTCCGGATAAGCGTCGTGGTCAGTCAGAAACGGGTGTCCCATATGTCTCGAAATTTAGAAATACCCTGCACAGTAGAAACGGATGTTTGATTCGCCTGTGCTTTGATGGAGGTACGATCGGTGACGTGCAAACGCTTCCGTTTGCCGTTTCCCGTGGAACCGCTGACTGAACTGATGGATTGCTGCTGCTGTCCTGTCCTCTAGTTTAGTGGTAGAAACAAAGATTTTCCTGCGCAGGGTGGTCGGCATTTATTTGCGTCGTTACTAAAGCGTTTGTGGTAGATTTTCCTGTGCTCATAAAATCTGTTGAACGGAATTATCGGTCTGACGCCACGAGATGAGCTGCATGACCGGGTGCGTGATTGGATGCGCTTGGCATCCTTTTTCAATGCCGTGACATCTTGCATGAGCGAACGTAAATTGTCGGAAAGTACTTTCAAAGTCTGCAGGGGAAACTGCGCAGATAGCCAGAGAAACAAGAGTTGGATGTGCCGATGGTAACGTGCTAACGGCTTCGAGCATTTTCTCTGCGATCTTCGCAAGCTTGTCCAAGTCCGTCTTATGCCATATGGTGAGCAGCGGACTAATGGAAGCTAGCATCTTAATTATGCTTTCGTCGCATATTTGCCAAGATTAATCGGCAAATATGCCGGTGGCACCTTTTCCTTGAAGTAGTCGTCGCAGTTTGGATTCGGGCGACTCAACGAACATCTGCAGCAAGCTTGTTTTGATTGCTGCGTACTTAATATCTGCCGGTGGACGAGTGACCAAATCGTCCACAGCCAAAACCACATCTTCTTCCAAATGAAGTGTCACGAAGTCGAACTTGTCAGTGTCGTCGACAATGTGGTGCAAACGGAATGATCGCTTTCGTCGTTGAAATTCAGGCGTCTTCTTTGTAAATTTTGTAAATTGTAACGGTTGTTGCGGATTGACTTGAGTTAACGTATGTGTGTGAGTGTGCGTGCACTTGAATTTCACAATAGAACGAAAAATTGTGTTCAGATTTTCGCACAATTTACACTAGTCGGGGTCACAACTATGGCGATTCTAGTTATCTAAATAATATAACTTTTTTAACCGTTACTCGTAGAGTAAAATGGTATACTAGATTTGTTAAAAAGTATATATTACGCAGAACGAAACGATATAAAGCATATTGATATGACAATCCAAAATGTATACAGAAAAGGAAAGAAACTTTGTATGCCCATAAACGTTAAGTTACATACAAACATATGTGGGATTGGTGAAAGTTAGTATAATTAGGCAGCCTAGATGTATTGAGAGTGTATTTCATCAGCCAGATCCTAACGGCATTGCCAAAGGTCTCTCTCTCCCATGGTGTCCCTTAAACAATATGTTTGGGTCAGACGCTGTAGAATGTTTAACGAGGTCAGTCGACGCGTTTATTAGTGCGAGAGTTAGTTTTTTCATTTTACAATCATCGTTTATTTGGGTAATGTTCACAACCAAACTTTAGACTTGTCATGTTCTCCCGACTTGCAACATTTTTTTTGACACTCCCACTCCAATGCCAAAAACTGCCACGCCCACACTTTTGAAAAATGTTTTGATATTTTTTCATTTGTATTGGTCTTGTAAATTTCTATCGATTTGCCAAAAAACTTTTTGCCACGCCCGCTCTAACGCCCACAAACCGCCAAAAACAGTGAGTGTTGAAGAGCCTCCTTCGCACTTTCACTAGAATGCCAATTGATCTGCTCTCTAACTGTGTAACTAAATACATGTAATTGAAGTCTGCATGTTTAATCTCAAATTTCTAACTTTTATAGTTCACAATGTTGTGTTTCCAATTAATACTACGACACGATCGGGTTGAGGGTAATTATGCGAGTGACTTTATTTGGCTATGTTCGGCTCCTTTTATACATGTCTCTGTTATGTTAGTATTTGTGTATACATGTAAAAAGATGATGCAATGTGAATATATAGGTTGCGTAATAAAGGCTGTTTTCAGAGAATTCGTGTAGGAATAGATGATGCAATATTTTTTAGAAATTACAATACATATCACATCTCTCCCCTAAAATTTCATATTGTTAGTAGTTTTACGCTTTCTGAAATCTGTTGGCTGGAGGTCGGGTACTGCTTCGGATGGGGATACTCGATCGGCGTGGCTGTGGCTTTTGAAGGACCTCTTGCTGTGATGCTGCTAGTACTTCGTCGGAGACTGGTATGGACTGAAGAGGTTGTGATGAAATAACCGACGGTTCTTCTTCATGTCTGGAGTTTGCGACTATGTTTTCCGGATTTGGATTTTCGGACATCCACCAAAACATACTTTTGTGTTCTTCGGAGCTGTCTTCAATTTCTTCTAAGCCGGATCTCGGTTTGATCTGGTTAATGTGGCGCTTGATGAAACCTGTGGATGTTTGAAGAATAAATAACATATGGCCGATGGGCCTATCGATTACAGCTTTTATCCACTTTTCTCCCCTTGCATAATTCTTTGCGAATACGTTTTGATTTGGAGAATACTTGGAGGGTTTATTCAGCTGCTTTTTAGTTTGTTTCTCAAAAAGTTGACTTAAGATGGAACGAACTGGGCGACCGTGTAGGAGTTCTGCACGTGTTTTACCTTCTGGGTTAGGCGTAAAACGATATGAGCTTAGGTATTTTGTAACGGCTGTTTTAACTGGATACCCATCTCTTATGTTTTTAGTAACAGAGGTTTTAAAAGTTTGAACAAAACGCTCTGCAAGTCCATTTGATGCTGGGTGGAATGGGGCTGTTGTTAGGTGATTAATTCCGTGCAAAAGGCAAATATCCTTAAATGATTCTGCGGTAAGTTGCGGTCCGTTATCGCTAACTAACGTTTTTGGGTAGCCCTCGATCGCAAATATGGCTGTAAGTGCAGATATTGTATTTGCAGGAATAAGAATCAACGCATATTAGCCACATTGAGTCAAATATTGGGCCGGCAAAATCGATGTGTATTCTTTCCCACGCTGATGTAGCCTTGGGCCAGCTTTGGAATTCTTTAGCTGGGGCTGGGTTACCTATCTTGCAAACGCTGCAGCTCTTGGTTAGTTGTGCGATATCTTCGTCGATACCTGGCCACCAGACGTTTTGACGAGCTAGTTGCTTCATGCGAACTATTCCCCAGTGACCGTCATGGAGGAGTTATTTCGAAGCTTACGAGGAATAATAATTCTGTTGACGTCCGAGTGGAGACATAGCAGATTGTTGTTAATCGTCAAGGCAAATCTGCGACTGAAATATTGCAGAATTTCGGGATCATGCTGCTGCTCTGGCCAACCAGTTGATACGAAATGATAAACTTATTTTTAAAACATTATCGCTTTTTATATTTTCAATGAAGATGTCGGCATTTATTGGACAGGATACATCGACGATGTTATAGCATGCTTCCTCCCTATCAAATTTGTCATCTGAGCTAATAGGAAGACGTGAGAGTGCGTCTGCATTTCCATGAGCTGTTGTTGAGCGATATTTAATTTCAAAATTGTAAGCCATCAATATTATAGCCCATCGCTGTAGTCTGTTGGAAGTCATAGTTCATAAATGCTTACTCGGATTAAATATTGTGACCAATGGCTTGTGATCAGTTATTAATATAAATTTCCTGCCGTATAGATACTGATGAAATTTCTTTACCCCAAATATAATTGAAAGAGCTTCCTTTTCAATTTGGCTGTATCGAACTTGGTGAACATCTAAGGTTTTTGATGCAAATGGGTCTTTCTTTGCCATCTGGATGTATGTGTGAAAGGACTACACCAATGCCGAATGAGGACGCATCAGTGGCTAGAACGAGCGGAAGATCTTCGTTGAAATGTGCGAGCTCTGTAGCATCAAGGATATAACGTTTCAAGGCTGTGAATGCCTGCTGTTGGTCTGGCCCGAACTTAAATGGCATGTTCTTCCTACGAAGTTGATTTAGGGGTGAGGCTATCTGAGAGTAATTTGGGATAAAATTGCAGTAATAGTTCACTTTTCCCATAAACGCATCTAACTGCTGTAGATTAGAGGGCGGCTTTAATTCCTTAACGGCTTCTAGTCCTGACGAATCCGGAAGGATGCCCTTGACACTGACTCTTCTCCCAAGATACTCTATTTCGTCCCTTAGAAAGAAACATTTCTCTTTCTTACATTTTATGCCATTCTCCTGTAAGACTGATAAAAATTTTTTCAAGAATATCCAGATGTTTATCCACTGTTGGAGCCGAAATAATTATATCATCTAGATAATTTCCAAAACCTTCTATTCCACTAGGAAGTTGCTCAATATGACGCTGAAAAATAGCTGAAGCGCTAGCTATTCCGTAAGGTAAACGTTGGTACTGGAAAAGACCCAACGGCGTGTTGACAACCATAATTTGTTTCGCTGCCTCGTCTAGCTCCATTTGTAAGTAGGCATCTTTTAGGCCTATTTTGGAGAAATGCGTGCCGTGACGAATTTTATGTAAAAGAGACTCACGTGTTGGCAATGGATATTGCTCAATGTCCAATTGGCAATTTACACCTTGTTTAAAATCGCCACAAAGTCGTAGTGCTCCACCCGGCTTGGGTGCTAGTACTATAGGCGATGCCCAGTTGCTGAATTTTATAGGTTTCCAAATACCTGCTTCGGTGAGACGCTGCGCTTCCTCCTGGAACTTATCCATTTGGGCAAAAGGAATTTGCCTGCTTTTGTAGAATTTTGGAACGGAATTTGGTTTTAGATAGATGCTTGCTTTAAAGTTTTTTATTGTTCCAATAGCCGGCTCAAATACTTCCTTATACTTATTGCAAAGTTCAGTCATTTGAGTACCCTGTTGCTCACTAACATTTGCGATTTGTTGAATTTCGAAATTAAATGTTTTGAACAAATCTAAGCCGAATAGATTGTTTGAGTTTTCTACGTTTGCGACAATGATCACTACATTTGCAAATTTGTTTCCACACTTTGCTACAGTGTGCAGTTCACCCAACAGAGGGATTTCATTTTGGCCAAATGCATGCAAAATTCGGTCACACCTTTTAAGTTTCGGACGGTTAGGCAGTTCATATGTTTTCGAATTTATAACTGACACTGTTGCACCAGAATCCATTTGGAAAGAAATGCTCGTATTAAAAGGTTCCACATCAATCACCTTTTTGTTTCCTTCAAATTTCACAAGGCTCGACACGTTGTAAATTGGTTCTGTGGCTTTGCTTTGGTTTTGCCTTTTAAATTTTTCGGAGTCTTTGTTGTCTTGGTACTGCTTGGACATACATACGACAGTTATGTGTCCCTTTCTCGAGCATTTGTGACAAATGGCGTTGCGAAATTTGCAATTTTCGCGGCTGTGTGAGTGACCGCAGCCTGAGCAAGATTTTAATGCCGTTATTCCCCCTTTTTCTTTAACCCCATTACGTTTCTGTTGATTTTGCTTGTGTGTGTATACCGCGTTCATATCAAGCGTTTTTCTTCCGTTATCTTTAATAACAGACACTGTTTTTGTTGTTGCCTCATATGTTTCGGAAATAGAAAGAACGTCCCCGAGTGACGGCTGAAGTTTCTGCAAAGCGGCTGTGCGAATTGCGTCGAATGGAGTATGCACAATTATTTGATCGCGGATCAATTCATTAACATAATTTAATGAACATCCATCAGATTGGCAAGCAAATTGACACTCACGAGCGATTCCACGTAAATCAGCGACCCATTCCTTATGTGTTTGCGAGTCCCGCATTTGACGTTTAAAAAATTCATATCGAGCAGCAACTATATGGCGTTTCTGTTTGAAGTGCTCTGTTAATTTATCCGTTATTTGCGTATATGTCTGCTGGTCCAAATTTTCGCTACCGAACAGATTTTTAACAAGTTCAAACGCGTATGTGCCTACCCACGATAAAAAATACGGTTTTTTCTTATCCGCGGATTGCACAGAGTACGCGGCGAAGTGCTGAGTTAATTGTTGGAGATATGTTTCCCAACTTCCACAGAACAGAAAAAAAATTCAAAATGCATAATAAAATATTGATATATGTTCAATCATAAACTAAATAACGGTTAACTTTTGAAATTATAAAATAAAAAATAATCATACAAAATTTGAAACAATTGAGTTCACAATTAGTTCGGTAGATGGGTAAGAGAGAAGCTGCTTTCGCAAAGGCTCGCGCCACCGATTCTATTTAGTAATTATATGCATTCGCGTGCAGGGATAGGGAAAAAAAGAAAGAAAGGCAGAAGGCAACAAGTTGTGGATGCTGAGTTGTTGTTTAGGTCCACGAAGGGTTGATCTTGTTCCGTAATTCGAAAATAATTAATTACTAATTCAGAAAATAGTAATCGCAAAAATTTACTTATTCTCAAACTAAATAATTGCAAAGTCGGAACGCTGGAATTAAGACTTTGGCTGTTATGCCGTCGGCAAGCAGTGTGTGCGTAAGGGGGAGAAGATAAAGGGAGAACAAACAATACCAACACCGCGGCCTCTGCAGCGGTTAACTCGAAACTGGACAAAAAAACAATCGCGGTCCCGCCCTTATGGATTTGTCGATCGATGAGGAAAACTGAGTTTCTCACCTGCCGTTGTGTCGGAAAATTCACGGATGTGGAATTGACACGAAAAATAGTCTTACAACAGTGCGACCGAAATTGAATGTTCGGAGCTCTGCTAAGGACCGGCAGTGAGAAAATTTAAGAAGGCTCGTACTTATCTTGCTGGCAGAAGAATATCCGGCATGAAGGACCAATGTGTAGGGGGGCTCGTCCTCCAAAATGCGTTGAGCTGAGTGTCGAAATTGGGACAAATTCCCACGGCGCAAACGAATATATCGTAAAGGGGACCACCGAAGAAGAAGAACAGCAAGCGGGGGCGTCGTGGGCATAAGTGTGTTTTATTCGGGTGCATACATAAGACTAAATGTAGCTTAATACTAGAGCGGCGCTTTTACCCGCTTTACATTGCTAAAGCGGCTCGGGTGATCGGATGAGAGCGAGAGCGTAAGTGCGTAAGAGGGGCGAGCGCGGACGAGAGCGAAAGCTCTGTGCGCAGAGGCCAGCATTAAAAACGAACTTAAAGTATCGCCACTTTACAATCTGAATTGTTAGGTCGGACTGTAAGACCTGGCCCGCGTAAAGGATGACATTCAGACTGGTCCCGTTTGCGGAAGTCTGCACTTTACCCGCACTTTAGTGGTTGTACTTTCTGGCTTGATAGATAGTACGTGGCGGAACTGCTCGTCATAGAAACCTCGGCCATGTGACCTAAGTCAAGGTATTCTTGGATCACCGCGTCATACTGGGCTTTGAGTAAGGGATCCCTTTTCAGCCGTTGCTCGTTGCGGAGGAACTGAGCCAGAGCAAAGGATCGTGAAGATGCTAGCTCGGAACCCTGGTGCTCGGGGTGGCGCAAGCAAACCGAATCAGACTCGGAGACAGTCTGTGTGGACACTTCCTGCACCTCCCAGAATTTGGTGAGCAGCTGGTCCAGGAGAATAGACGGAAGAATGTCTGCTCCTATCAAGACATCAATCGGGGAGCTTTCAAAGAACTTGGGGCCCGCAAGGGGAATGTCCGGAAGATACTTAAGAAGATCTTGTGGGATTGGATACGAGGGCAGATTTCCGGCCAGGGATAAGTAGACAAACTATAAATATGTTCTATTTATGGGCTGCAATAAACATGGCACGGGACAACATAAGTGGCAACTACAGATAAGTACGATTGCAGTGCAAGAATGAATAAAAGGCGATGTTTTGTTTTCCCCCACCAGTGGTAAGAAACACAGAAGAAGAAACCAGCACTTCAAAGTAAAAAGAGCAAGGTTATTCGAGTGATTCTGTTTTTTCCCCCACCAGTGGTAAGAAACACAGAATAAAAGACCACGCCTTAAAATACTAGGACTATAAGGTGAAACATTGTGTTCTTGCTTTTCCTTGGCTGATCAATCAGCTGTGAGTCGAGGCACAGCTAGGTCAACTGGGCGACCAATCAAAAAATCCTCCAACGTATCACGCCAAAGAATACAAGCAGAAAGCACAAAAAAGTCACAGTGAGTGTTTTCCCAAGATGTTGCCGGAAAGATCTGTGAAATTGATGCAAGACCAAGGAGTGCTGCAGAACAAAATACTGCAAGCCATCAAGGACAAGGCATCTATACCAGCAATAGAAGCATTGGTAGACCAATTGTCTACTAACAACAATGCGCTGGTAAAATTGGGAGCTGGCGATCATCAATATTTTAATGATAAAATATTTATTAAAACTATGGATGCTGTCAAGGCCTACAAGGAGTCGCAATTAAAGGTAGAAACACTTGAAGAGATAAATATACCACGTGGATCAAAATTATCTGATTCCGCATTAGCTCGGAGCTCCAGTCCAGTTGATAATCTGGTTCAACTGGTGGACAGAAGAGCGGACAGGGTGAGGCAACAGATGAGCCTAATCTACGAAACCCTAGATAGTTCAAGTGAGATTGAACTAGTCAAGCAGCTGGCAATGATGAAAAGTCATTGGTCCAACGTGACGGACACACTGAAACTGCTTGAAAACAAGTATGACAGAACTGCCTTTGATCAAGATGGGGCAGACATTCTGCAATCTGAAGTTTCAGCACTAGAGATGGTACTTCAGAGAAAGTTGGAACAGTTCAAAAGTTCCAACTACGACGTGCCAGAACTCCCAAAAGTGGAGCTTCCAACGTTCAATGGAAATGCGACGGAATGGCCAACAGTTTTACGAGCTGTTCTCTGAGCTAATAGACAGCAGGAAGGATCTCAGCAACACAAGGAAGCTGGGATATTTAAGAGCCTGCTTAAAAGGAGAAGCTCATATGGTGGTTAGCCATTTGATAACGGGTTCAGCGTCTAGATATACAGCAGAAAAATATTCTCCCAACACTTCAACAAATTAATGGAACTGGAGTGCTTGCTGCCCCATGATGAGAAAAATTTAGGGATGTTTTTTAATACTGCGACCGAGAGCATATTCATCATAAAGCAAAAAGGAAAAATAGAAATCTCTGCTAACGTAATTTTAGCAGAAATTCTACTGCGGAAATTTTCGATAGAAGCCTTGCAGCTGTATGAACAGCATGTAAAAAAGACAAGAGCTATACAGTCCGTACAAGATGTACTAGAGTTTATTGAGCAACAATACAACTCATTAAATGCCATTACCAAAAATACCGCTCAGCTTGCTACAGGAAAAGTGCAAGTTAGATCGTGTGCCTTTTGCTCTAAGGATGGCCACGATATGATAAAGTGTCTCAAATTCAGAGCACAATCAATCGAAAAAAGAAAAAAATTCGTTCAAAAGAACTGCATGTGCTTTAGATGCTTTGGAAAGCATAATGCTATCGACTTCAGAAAAGAAATTACATGCAATCGATGCTCCAAAAGACACAACAGCTTTCTTCATGAAGACACAAAACGCAGTATCAACAGCAATAGACTTAAGCAAGGCCAAGACACACTATTGGCTACAGCTGTTGTTTTAGTGAAAAACAAAGCTGGAGGTTACAACGAGCTGAGGGCGCTTATCGACGGTGGATCCCAGAAGACGCTGATTTCAGAGGAAGCAGCACAAATATTAAGGATTCCCAGAGTAAGAAGTACTATATAGGTCGAAGGTATCTCCCAGACTACTCAATTATCAAAAAATAGTGTCCACCTGACGATCAAACCAAAAATTCCAAGCAGCTTCAAAGCATCAACGGAAGCATTGGTTTTACCAACACTTCATAGAGCCCTTCCCAGAAAAAGTTTGATATTGATATCAACAAAGAGTGGAAGGGCTACAGGCTAGCAGATCCACGACTCAACGAGCCAAGCAAAATTGACATGGTGATAGGTGTGGATCTATTTCCCCTGATTATGATGGAGAAAATAAAAACCGTAAATGGAATCTTGGGACAAAAAACCAAATTTGGATGGATTGTGTCCGGAAATATAACTCGAGCAGCAAAGCAAAAAATTATAAGTGCCACTACAACAATAAATCTAAAGGACCTGGATCGCTTTTGGGAATTGGAAGATGAAGCCGATGAGACGATTACAGACAATGCAGAATGCGAAAGAAAATTCCAAGAAACAACTGTCATCAACGAGGAAGGTAGATTTGTGGTTTCAATTCCATTCCACAAAGAGCCAAATGGCTTTTCCATTCCAAGTTTCAAAGAAACCCAAAGAACTGGGCTGCATACAACGAATTCATGAAAGAATACCTTAAGATGGGACATATGGAATCTGTAAAAACAACGGGTCAAGGTAAATACTATTTACCCCATCAAGCAATCATCAGGCCTGGAAGCTTAGCTACGAAGCTACGAGTAATTTTTGACGCATCCGCAAAGACGACAAATGGACTAAGCCTAAATGACGTTATTATAGCTGGTCCTAAGATTCAAAAGGATATATTCGATATTCTAATTAAATGGCGCAAGTTTCAATATGTTATGGTAGCTGACATTGAAAAAATGTATCGCCAAATAAAGGTTGCTGAGAAAGATCAAGAATACCAATATATCCTATGGAGAGATGGTCCAAAATTGCCGATCAGTGAGTTTAAGTTAACAACCGTAACTTATTGCACCTCGGCAGCACCTTTCTTAGCAGTCCGATGTCTACGAGAGCTGGCAGATCGGTTTTGCCAAGAGGATAGCGTCTTAGCAGAAACAATTAGAGACGACTTTTATATGGATGACCTCATAACTGGTGGAGAAACAGTCAACGAGTGCTATGAACTTCAAAAGAAATTGAGACAAGTGATGGAGAAGGCCGGCATGCATCTGCGAAAATGGGTTGCAAATGACGAACGTATTTTAGCCGACATTCAGGACGACGGTTCTGCGGAGAAAATCTGCATTGAAGAGAATGAATCGAATGAAGGATACATTTACGTTTTCGGCAGAAATACCAATGCTAACACGCATAACAAAGCGGTTAGTGTTATCACAGTTGTCCAGAATTTTCGACCCACTAGGATGGTTGGCACCTGTAACGATTCAAGGCAATTGTTTCATTCAGGAACTGTGGAAGTTACCGATGACTTGGGACGTTGAATTGGAATCCAACTTAGCTAACTGGTGGATGGAATATGCTAAAGATCTATCATATTTAGAACAATTTGCATTTCACGCTGGACTGGATGCTCCAAAGGTATTATGGAGCTACATGGATTCTGCGATGCATCAGAGAAAGCATATGCAGCGGCTGTGTATACAAAAGTAGGCGACAGAGTTACTTTGCTAGCAGCAAAGTAAATCCTACAAAAAACAAGAAAACAATTCCAAAGTTGGAATTACGTGCTGGGCATTTACAAGCAAAGTTATTAGCGAAAGTGCAGGCTATATGGAGCAACAAGATTACAACGCATGCATGGAGTGATTCGCAAATTTCTATTGCTTGGATACAGAACTACCGCAGCAAAGATAAGTTCGTCAGAACTAGAGTGGAAGATATCAATAAACTAATTCCCAATGTCAAATGGAATTACGTTAAATCGGAAGAATTTCCGTTGGCTTCAAGAGGGATATCACCGCAAGCTCTTAAAATCTGTGAAATTTGGTGGAGAGGGCCGAATTGGCTAGCTATAGATGCACAACACTGACCCACTCAAAAGGAATCGGAAATTGTTGTGGTATCCACATTGATAAAATCCGAATATCTGCAAAACCATCTTTTATCGAAGTATTCATCGATCGAAAAACTTCTTAGAGTAATGGCGTATGTATTACGCTTCATAACAAATCTGAGAGGAAAATCGCAACAGCCGTCACATCTTACGGTGGAGGAATTAAAGCTAGCGAAGATTGCCGTGGTAAAGATACAACAACAGCTGGATTTTGGACACGAAGTCAGACTACTCAAAAACAAAAGACCATTAGACCCAAAGAGTAAGTTACAGGCGCTAAATCCGTTTTTGGATAGTGATGGCGTACTTCGAGTTGGTATACGACTACAAACCCTATAATGTAAAACATCCAATTATACTGGATAAGTCACATTTGACTTGGTTAATTGCAAAGGATGCTCATAAAGAAACTCTGCATGGCGGAATTAAAATTATGAGGACTTATATTCAGAGGGAGTTCTGGATATTTGGCATACAAAATTCCTTAAAGAAATATTTAAGGGAATGTATTGTATGCATACGATACAAGCCAGGGATGTCCCGTCAACTAATGGGAAATTTACCAGTTTATCGAGTAACGGCTGATTACTCGTTTCAAAATACTGGAATCGACTACGCCGGACCGTTCCAGATTCGCTGCTCAAAGGGAAGAGGTCAAAAAACGTATAAAGGATAAATTTGTGTATTTGTTTGTATGGCAACAAAAGCGAAACATCTGGAAGCTGTTAGTGACCTTTCGTCAGACAAATTCCTGGAGGCTCTTCGACCGCTCTTTGCAAGACGAGGCAAGAGTGAGAACCTATACTCAGATAATGGAACAAACTTCGTGGGAGCCTCAAAAGTATTGGACACAGAAATTGTAGCTGCCATTAAAAACAATAATGAGTTAGCACCTACACTAGAAAAAGAAGGCATCAAGTGGCACTTTATTCCCCCGGGAAGCCCCCACATGAGAGGTTTATGGGAAGCCGGTGTAAAATCAGTGATGCATGCCCTTAAACGAATTATAGGTTTAAACAGCTTTACATATGAGGAATTTGCATCGCTGCTATGTCAAATCGAAGCACTGCTAAATTCGCGACCATTAGTCACTGTAAGGAGCGAAAACGATGGTGAGGACAACGCCATCTATAACGGAGTCAATGCAGCTACGCAAGGACAAGAAGCTTAGGCAGCGAGTTCCAAAAGACAAAAGGTATGGCACTGGAAGCATAGCTACTGTGCTATGCTGTTTATTGATATTGATATCGGAACCTCGAAAACAGGCAAAAGAACTTGGGAAAATTTACGACATCGACGCAAAAGCTGCAGTTATGGTGAACAAAATAGGTAGAATTGAAGTCGCTACATCCAGTTGGCAATTATTGTTTTATTATGACATGCAAACCTATTTTGATGTCATAAAACAATCAGAGGACTTCCTGAAAAAATCCCGCTTGGTTAGCTGAAAAATGGAAGACTTCAAGGACTACTGCGATTCCTTCGGCACGACAATACGGACAAAAATTTACAACATCAAAGAAAAAGACAAAATACTACGGCACCGTACCAACCGAAAGAAAAGGTTCATACTGTTCTCTGATATCGGAAATGCAAATAAAATACACCAAAATATGCAAACGATCATAAAAAACGAAAAACATCTAATGGAATATGTTGACAATCAGACCTCGGTCATCAATGCCACGGAAGAATTAGTAAGAGCAACTACGATAGAAGCAAACCGGAATTTGAGAAAGCTGACCCAAACAAGTCAATATTATTGCAGAAACCATGAAGAATCACTTTATGGTATATAAGGAGTCAATTAAATTCCTTATGTTATCAAATCAAGTGTAAAACTGGATTGAAGAGGCAGAAAGCCTACAAGCAACAGTGATCTCAATAATAACGGACGAAAGGAAGAATTCATCCTACACTAATTGCGCAAATTGCTAAATGTGACTAATGTACGCTTTGGATCGCCATACGATTATGCTAGCTTAAGATGTAAACAACAGTTAGAAGTTATGGAAAAGTACTGGGCAAGCTCGCGCAGCGGTGGAATGCTTGCATTGATTTCGCTAATATGCGAACAAAGATAAAGAAAGAAAGGGTGCCTTGTTCGCGCGCATACAGGGTGTCTCGTTCCCAATCATTCCGGCCCCCCTGAACGGTTGTTCAGAACAGAGGCAGCTCAGCAATTTTGGCAATATGACGTTTATACGAGCCGTAGGCAGCCTTCAACGTTACAACCCGGACCTTGTCGTCTAATCCTGCGATTAGGAAGGAAATTATGCTCCTTGAGTACTACCAATGTATCGTTCTTCAGATTATCGGTTTCCAAATGCCATTTTGAGCGTTCCTGAAAAGATGTCAGGTATTTCATATGCCACCGTTTCCAGAAACCTTGGACCATGGCTTGCAACTGATTCCACCTATCCAATCAATTGATTTGCAAGTCCAAACAACAATATTCAGGCAATGCAGTGTACGGAGATCCAGTCCAGGCAGTGTACTTAGATCACTAACAACCTCGATATGGAGTTCCTTTGTGGAGAGGCACACGAAAAAAAAACCATGCCTTTCAGATGCGTTGAGTTCGTCCTTTGAATTCCTTGATCGGTCCAGCGTATTCCAGGCCTGTATGTTGAAAGCAGCGGCTAGCTTGAACTCGAGGAATTGGTAGCTCCGCCATGATCTGGTTACTGGTGCATTTACGTTTAAGAAAGCAGCGCTTGCGTTGGAAGGCATCCAAGACGGACGAATCCGAGTCAATCTGTCCATGTCCGTCTGTCTGTCCGTATCAGATCTCAAGAACTATAAAAGCTAGAAAGTTGAGATTAGGCATACATAAACGCAGCGCAGCGATTCATTTTTCCCACTCTAACGTCCACAAACCGGCCAAAACTGCCACGCCCACACTTTTGAAAAATGTTTTGATTTTGAATTTTTGCCACGCCCACTCAAAGCTGCTGGTGCAGAGACATAGACGAACCTCGAAACTGCCACCCCCACACATTTAAAAAATGTTTTGTTATTTTTCCATTTGCTTATTAGTCTTGTAAATTTCTATAGATTTGAAGAAAACCTTTTGGCCCAATCTAACGCCCACAAACTGACCAATACTACACCGCCCATATTTTTAAAAAATGTATTGTAGATAAGTAGAAGTCCAGTTGAATAAGATGGTTCTACAATCTTAATTGTACAATCCCATTATAGATATTTTCCTGTTGCCTTCAGACACACGTGTATGTTTAAAGTATTTTTTATTTTATTTGTAAGCTGGGCATTCCCGCTTCAGCTGAAGTATAATTCCTGAATGTCCTCAGGATCTACATACAGAAGTTACATTAGCTTAGATCGAGGGGCAACGCTGCCGGCATTGCTCGCAGCTCGCTTTTATATTTCTTTATATATTTGAATTATCGCCGAGCGACGGGGCTGGAGGAAGAAATGCTATAGGCACACATGGTATGCGGTCAACGCTTTGGCCAGCGTGAGAATGCTGACGTCGCTAGTGGATGCTCGCGTTACGATTGAACTTGGACTGGACTCAAGTGGATGCTCGCGTACGCTTGCACACGGGCTGTACTCAAAAAGATACTCGCTTTACGCTTGCACTTGGGCTGAACTGTTTACGGCCACCCTAACGCCCACAAACCGCCCAAAACTGCCACGCCTACTTCTATAATTATACCCGTTACTCATAGAGTATTTGGAAAATTTATCTGTCTGAAAGACATTTTTTTGTCACTAATATAGAAGTGGACTATTATATTTCGATACTGAGGGCTCGACTATCTTATTATCGAATAATTTTTGTACTACTTCTATAATTATACCCGTTACTCGTAGAGTAAAAGGGTATACTAGATTCGTTGAAAAGTATGTACCAGGCAGAAGGAAGCGTTTCCGACCATATAAAGTATATTTATTCTCGATCGGAATCAATTGCCGAGTCGTTCAGGCCATGTCCGTCTGTCTGTCTGTCCGTATGAACGTCGAGACCTCAGGAACTACAAAAGCTAGAAAGCTGAGAATCAGCATGCCAGTTAATAAACGCAGCGCAAGTCTGTCGATTCATGTTGCCACGCCCACTCTAACGCCCACAAACCTTTGGGATCAGAATATTTGTGTCTTTATTTAAATTTACATTAATCTTGCGGATAACTTGCGATCTGTCAGCTATTACCAGAATTATATGTTATTTGAACATAAATCAGACAATTTAAATTGTTAGGTCTAATAATAAACCAATGTTCTGTAGGTTTGTACTTGTGTGTCATTGCCAATTACACATTTGATAAAATCGATACCTATTATTCCATCAAATGGTATTGGAAATTGCTGATCAACTATAAGAAAATTGTGTGGAATTTTTTAATTATCTGTCTGTATCTCAATTGACGTTAAACCTTTAGAATTAATAATCTCTTGGCTTATGCCTTGGATATTAATTTTAATATCGCGGTTATAATATAACTTATTATTATTTTAAAACTTAAAATTATTTTGGCCTACTCTCACATTGCCATTATTATTATTATTATTCCTGTTTTGGTTGTATTGGCTACCTCTATTCCAGTTGCCACGACCTCTATATTTATTACAACTATTTTGGTTATAGTCGTATTGCCGTTGTTGCAATTGTTAGTATAGTGGCTGTTATAGTTTTTTTATATCCGTTATTCGTAGAGTAAAAGGATATACTAGATTCGTTGAATAGTATGTAACAAGCAGAAAGAAGGGTTTCCGACCATATTAAGTCTGTCCGTCTGTTCGTCTGGCCGTCTCACAATGGCGCAAAAGATACAGATACTATACCAAAATTAAATTTTTGATGACAACGGATCGTTGCATGGGATATCGCATTCGATAGGTTATAGTTCAAAGGGGTTAAATCAAAAAAATGATTAAAATCGGTTCAGTATGTTCACATGTTCAAAGTTGAACCTTTTTTGGATTGCAAAAGAAGCAGGTGTTTTTTATAAAAAATTCGGACTTTGTGGTCGATTTTTAGCATAGCTCGCAAATAACTGTTAACCGTTTTTCGTTTTGCGGTCTGCACTCGAACACAACCGAAGAAGACGATGCGCGTGTGTCTCGCTCTGAACAGAACTTTTCGTTTCTCTTTGTTTTGGTTTTCGGTCAACTGTTGTTCTCAGTCGCGTGGTTCTTGTTATGCTCACTTAAAAATAACTCAGAGAGAGCGAGGCAACTGAACGCTCGCTCGTTGAGGGTCAGCAGAAGAGCGAAAAAACGAAAGACTCATCGTAAACGGTATTTTGTCTTCAGTGCCTTTTAAACAAAGCTTAGCAAAAATTTTAAAATATTTATTAGATGTAAACATTAGATTTATTACATATTCAGTATTAAGCTTTACAACTAGTAGCGAATTAACATTTGCAGCACTTAAAGAGCTTCGTCGCTCGCTTAAAATGTAATGAAGCGCTGAAAAGGCCCTCTCAACAGACACCTGAGTGGCCGGTGTAGCCAGTACAACGTGTGCGAGCGCACTCAGGTGTGGCGACTGCAGCTTAATATCAGTAAAATATCAGTAAAATCCACAAGCACGTGTGACTTACAAGTTGACTGATAATTCGCATATACATACACAAATGCAAATGCATTCGCTCGTTGCAAAACGGTCAGCGAATAAGCAGAGCAAGAGGGAAACACGAAATTGGTTTTTGGTTGAGCACAGACCATTCGTTCAAGAGACACTAGTGAACGGTTCTTGTCTGATTTTTTGCGCAAGTGGTGCGCAAAAAACAGTTATTTGGTGACTGCAAGAAACGGTCAACTGTTATTTGCGAACTCTGATTTTTAGGTAAAATATGTAACCGACCGGCTTGGTTATGGTCTCTATGGAAAGGGTCATCAAATCTCTCTAAAGCCAAGGTAAAATAAATGTATAGTATTCTTTGCACGTGCAGGCATACCTGTTTTACCGAAGTACTAATTTTCACCTGTTTCAGGTTGTTCTTAAATATGTTATTTATCATAATCAAACAAGATCGGGTCCCCCGACGTCCCACCACGAATTTCCCAGGCAAAAGATACCTTCAACTCAGCGTAAAGAACGCGCGGCTTAGTGCAAATTCTGCTACAAGCGCAGTCGCTCCGCAGTACAAAATTGTATGTCGGACATACATTTTTTCCTGTATTGGCGGCTTGTTTTTCAATCCCTGACTTTATAATAATTTTAAATGAATAAAAATTATTTTCTTTAAAATGTATTTATTTTTTGTTTTTAAAACATTAAATATGTACCATATTAGCATTTTCGGAGAAAACAAATGAAAAGTGGTCGAAATTGGATGAAAATTGAGAAAACTGCCTCCAAAAAAAGTAATTTTGGAGTATAAATACTACTATTTATCACACCATATTTTATGACAACTTAATCGAAAGGTACTAAAATTACCTTTCATTAAAAATAATTATGAAAATATCTCAACTGGTTAAAGAGTTATGATTTTTGTAACCCAAAAGTATCTAAGGCGCCACTGTACGTCTATCCGTCCGTATGAACGTTGAGAGTAAGCATACAAATTATGTTAATCCTATGCTCCAGTATTCCTCCTTTACGGATGATCCCGGTAGATAGGTTTCACGAAGATGGTTGATCCCCTGGTCCTGGTGTTACCCAGGCGGAATGTCTTCTTACGTAGATTATGGTGGAGGGCGTGACTTTGCCCCCTTGGCTGGACACTGGCCTTCGGGCTCAGCGTGGATAAATTATATCAAACAAAATGTATTTTACGGCAGATCGCCGGAGTAGCTGCGTCTTTATTTCTAATGTGCTCGCTTAGAACTGAATACAAACAAGAGAGAACGCTATAGTCGAGTTCCCCGACTATCTGATACCCGTTACTCAGCTAGTGAAAGTGCAAAGGAGGTCTTCAACACTAACAGTTTTTGGCGGTTTGTAGGCGTTAGAGTGGGCGGATCAGAAAGTTTTTGGCAAATCGATAGAAATTTACAAGACTAATACAAAAATGAAAAAATATCAAAACATTTTCCAAAAGTGTGGGCGTGTCAGTTTATACCCTTTTACTCTACGAGTAACGGGTATAATTAATACAAAAATGAAAAATTTTCAAAACATTTTTCTAAAATGTGGGCGGAGCAGTTTGTAGGCGTTAGATTGGTAACTAATTCTTTGCAAATCTTGTCTTTGGAAGCTGCATACTTAATCTCAGCATTCTTACTATTATTGTTCCTGGGATCAAGGCATTCATACGGACGGACATGGCCAGATCGACGCTGCTATTGATCCTGGTCAAGAAAATATATGCTTTATATGGTCGGAAGCGCTTGCATAATTTTTAATGAATCTAGTTGTAACGGCGGCGCCTGAAGCGTTTTTTCGAAAAATAAGAAATTATACGAAGAAATGATTTAGCAGTTTAGTAAAAAATTTTATAAATATCTAAGCGGTCATGAATTAGTATGATATTAAGTTTTAAGAAAATTAAAACTGTTTAGATGGTTACAATTTGTGAACACTGTTTATTTGATTAACCCATGGCGATTTTGAGTCGCATTCTCTTACAGTCCTCGCCCGGAAAATTGATCTTCCGTCGCTGAAAAATTTTCTTTGTGAGTTACAACAACAAAAAAATATGGATGGTCCATTAGTTTGCCAAACCTTTTAATTAAATAAAAGCCGCCACATAACGCCTTTATAAAATAAATTAATAAAATAAAAATTTTGATGAATGACTTTAAAATTTCCAAACTACCCAAAGTGTAGGGTCTCGAAGCCGCCAGCAGCTCGTAAATTTATTTCTTCATTTATTGCCAACATTGGAGACGCAATTAGTCTATGCTGATCAGCTGCGAGAGCATCTAAGCTCTCCTCTCTCATGCGCTCTCTCTCTCTCGCCCTAGTACTCTTGCACCTACACTTTGGCTTGAGTTCTGCTGTTCTCTGAAATCAATTCACATCTCGCTGTGGGAACTTATGCATGCGCGCATCGCTACCAAACTTCGCAAAAGAAAATAGAAAAAAATAAATAAACGCTTCACGGTGCCCTTACATATACATGCATGTCTATATATTCCATATATGTATGTATATTTTCTGCCTTATTCTAGAAACTAACCTTCGCTACGAAATTAATATAAATACAAAAAAAAAAAAAACAACAAACATTAAAAACGAAGCATTATTACAAATCCATAAGGGCGGGACCGCTATTGATTTTTTGTCCAAAGATTTAACCGCTGCAGAGGCCGCGGTGTTGTTGCTGTTTGTTCTCCCTCTCTCTTGCGTTCCTTACGCATACACTGCTTTGCTGACGGCATAATAGCCAAGTTTTTAATTCCACCATTCCGGCTTCGCAATTATTAAGTTGGAGAATAAGTGATTTTTTGCGATTAATATTTTCTGATTTATAAATGAATTATTTTCGGATTACGGAACAAAATTGTTCTTTCGTGGGCCTAATTTTGTTTTCTAACCCAATACAATATAAAAAAGACCAACGTTCGAGCAACGAAATATTAATATTTATATTCACATATTCGAAGCATTATTACAAATCTATTGATTTTTTCTCCAAAGATTCGATTTAACCGCTGCAGAGGCCGCGTTGTTGTTGCTGTTTGTTCTCCCTCTCTCTCTTGCGTTCCTTACGCATACACTGCTTTGCTGACGGCATAACAGACAAGGTTTTAATTCCACCGTTCCGGCTTCTCAATTATTAATTTGGAGAATACGTGATTTTTTGCGATTAATATTTTCTGATTAAGAAATTAATTATTTTCGGATTACGGAACAAGATTGACTTTTTGTGGGCCTAATTTTGCTTTCTAACCCCATAAAATATAAAAAAGATCAATTTTTTGCCCGTTGGATTGTTGGAGTCAAATTATTTGCGGGCAAGCGTTTTCTGAACCCTTTTTTTTTTACTTTTTCCGCCGTTCTAAAATAACCCAGTTGTTTCAAACGGCTTTAGCGGCCGCATTCCATTTGGCTGTTCTCGTAATTCTTCTCTTATTTCGGCGACGACAAACTTGTCGCGCCAAGAGCATTGGTGTGACCGTCTGGGCGCTTCTTCCGAGGCATCTGTTGCTGAAGTCAGGTGACAAGCCCTGATCAGCAGAAGTCGGTTCTGAGAATGCCCACGGGAGGCGACAAGAAGCCGCGTACGATCCCTTCGATCCGCTTGGACAGGTCCCAATCCGCATCTCCGCGGACGTCTCTTTTAAAGCCAAAGGCTGCCACTACTATTCACAGGGCAAAAAGCGAGGAAACCGTCAATACCACCCCCGGTCCCTCATCAAGGTTTACTCGATCGGTCGCAAAAATGACGCAAAGTGCGGTAGACGTCGCCCTTAAAAGGTTCATTGCCACTACGGACCGAGTTAGCTTATTCGAAGCTTACCTCCACACTCCGGGCGCCTCGGAGCCTGAGAGATTTTCCCCGCAGATGTGCCGAGTCCATCTGCAAGAAATCCGGGCCTTTTGGGAAAATGTGAAGAAGGGCTATTATAGCGGAGATAACCTATGAGATCGAGGCATCGGAAGTCCTCCGCAGCCTTGCAAATATGGGTCCAATGACGGACCTAGACACATCGGACGAGCAGAGAGCCGACACTACCGTGGTGGAGATGCCCACAGCAGATGTCCGTGAGGCTTCAGCAAATAAACCTCCCCCACAGTAAGGCAGCTTCTGCTGCTCTTCAGCTCCATCTGGCCGAGGATGGAGTCGACATAGTCCTGATCCAGGAACCTTGGTTAGTGGAAGGAAAGGTTTCAGGATTAGGGACTAAGGAATATAAGCTTTTAACAGCTCCCAGCGAAGGTAAAGTAAACAGTCTGCATCTTAGCCAAAAAGCACCTTAGCACCGTGGAAAGTCAGCCGTCTCCGTTCCGAGTGCTATCATCGTACATGGCCTACGAAAGAAAAGAACCACCGGATGAGCTGGTAAGATGACTGGTAGAAGACAGCGAAAAGCAAAACAGGCTGTGATGCAAACGCCCACCACACACAATACACAAGTACAAACACAAACGAACGCGGTGAGTCTCTTTTCAACATTATCTTTAGTTCAAATTTCTTCATATGCGATAAAGGTAATGACCCAACCTTTATCATTAAGAACCGAAAGAGGTAATAGACCTAACTCTCGTCTCTAAACCACTATTAGAGAAAGTAACTCACTGGAGGGTGCTAGATTAGCACTCTTTCTCTGACCACAGGTATATAAAAACAACCCTCACAACCAACCCCTCAAAACCAGCAACTTTCTCAATCCCAAGGAAAACAGACTGGCAAAAATACAAAAAATATTCTATGGGAAAAAATCCCAATGGATCCCCCTCCATACCCTCAAACAATTTCTAGTCTAAACAAACTAGTTTCAATTTTCACAGAAGCCGGCAACTTTGCACTAAAAAAGGCCTGCCCCAAAAGCAAGCCCAAAAGAAAAAGAAAACCTCCCTGGTGGTCGGCAGAACTATCTCCCCTCCGAATGGACTGCAGAACCCTTTCCCCCAAGGCAGAAAATGAGGAGGCCCTGTGGACCGCCTACAAGAAAACCCTTGCAAACTACAAAAAGCCATCAGGAAAGCAAAGCGATCCTCGTGTCATTCCTTCTGCTCAGAAATTTAAAATACAACTGAAGAAGCCAGACTTAGAAAAATCCTCTCCCAATCGGCCACAACCTTAGTCTTCATCCCCAAGGCAGGGAAACCATTACACACGACCCCCAAGTATTTCAGACAAATTAGTCTGTCATCCTTCCTACTAAAGACCCTTGAAAGAAACATCGGCCTGCATCTGAAATCAACTCTCAATCCAAGTCTCATCACAGACACGCAACACGCCTACAAGAAAGGGAAATCGACAGAGACAACACTACACTCTCTCGTCTCCAAGATAGAAAAATTAATGTCCCAAAAGAAATATGCGCTGGTAGTTTCTGCTCTCCACAAATTGCAACGGCTAGCTCAGAGAGTTTGTTTGTTCGTCCTACCAAATTTATGATTTGTGTGTGTTTCGTCCATAAGATCAGCTTGAGCTTCTCCCCGAACCACCTGTGCGTCTAGTGACTCCACCGTCCCTTTCTGACCTCGCCAGGTCCTGGGCTTGCCTGTCCTTCGCTGGTCCTTCCTTGTAGAGATCCTCTTTGGACGCACTTGTACTTTCACTTGTTCGCGTCACTGTGTAGCTCTTCACGCACTGTTCCGGATCGGCTGTCTGCCCGTGTGGCACTCCGCGTATTTTCTTATTGAATGTCCGTGTATTCCGCGTACTTTTCCCGATCGACTGTGTGGCTGTATGGCTCTCCGCGCACTTCTCACTGACTCTCTGTCTGTAGGGCACGTTCTTCATTGACTGTGTCGGCACCTTCTGCGTCTGCTCCGACTGTCCGGCCGCACGCCTGTGTCCTGACTGAGCGACTCGCGCTCGCACTCTCCGATTGCTCGTATGACCTACGCGTGTTAGATTGACCGACTGCCTCGAGCCACGCCTGAGTCGCCTTTTTATAGGCCGCGGGGATCCCATTCTTGTCCCGTTAGTTCACGGTGTGTCCTCTTTGCGCTTGTGCAAAGTCCACACCGTTACCGTTCGACTTCTGTGCCCTTGGCCGGTTCGAGTCCAAGGTCCAGCGCGGTACCGTTAGTTTACGTTCTCTGCGCTTTGCCGGGGTCCAAGGTCCATTATTTACCGTTTGTCCTGACCGGCCTTGACTACTCTCGCATCCCAGCCGGCTTCTCGTTTGCTAGGCCGATCTCCTGAACTTGAATTTGTGGGGAGTTTTAAGACTCCTCACAAACGTCATCCCAACGGCGATTACCGGAACCCTGACAGACCTTGGGGTGGACCGACACTTGGTGGGACTCATAAACCTACTGCTCACCTGCAGGAAGGTTATGTGTTCGCTATTCGGGTCAACCCTCACTAGGCACGTCAGCAGAGGCACACTGCAAGGTGGCGTCCTCTCTGCACTTCTATGGAACATAGCAGTCAACTCGAAGTCAACAGAAGCGGGTCACTTATGTATCCTAAAACACACTCAAATAGTCCCCTCCAGGACAGACTACTCCAACGGAGTACATACAAACACCGTTCAACACACTTATCCCAGAGATGGACGAGTAGAACTCCCAGACACCTGGACCCCAGAATGCTATGTGCTTCTATACGGACGGGTCAAAACTACAGAACAGAGCAGGAGGAGGAGTTTACTCCGAACAACTAGGCTTACGCATCTCGTTTAGACTCCCCGATCATTGCAGCGTCTTCCAAGCTGAATTAGCAGCAATAAGGGAGGCCCTAAAACATTTGAAAGCACTGGAACTGGCACTTTGAAAACCGGAAAGCTCATACACATTTTCAGTGATAGCCAAGCAGATATCAAATCGATTGGCTCAATCTCAAGCCACTCAAAAACAGTATCGAATTGCCGCTCATCTTTACACGAGATGACACAACAACTCGTAATCAGCCTTATATGGGTACCCGGATACAGGGACATAAAAGGCAACTCCATCGCAGATGAACTAGATTGAGAAGGCACTACCGCGCCATTCATACAAGAGATGGAGGGCATGAGTATGCCTTTAGCCACATGTAAACTACTATTTAGGGAAAACCTAAACCACACACTGTCGCCTAACACGCCAAATATGGCCAAAAATAAACTCAAAAAGAACGTCAAAACTCAAAAGGTTGATAGGCCTCCATGCCAGAAGGCTAAAAGCCCGGTATAATGATTTCTGCCGTAGCTTTAGGGACGAAGAATTGGAAGAAACGGTAGAGCATCTACTATATCACTGCCCAGCCGCAAGCGAAAAGACTTGCTCAACCAGGAACCGATTCACATCGGATACAAAAATTCGCCAGCGCCTCTGGCTGGGGAACCTGCTAGCTTCATACGAACCTTGACAGGCAAAGGGGAAAACACACACGGATAACCGACGGCCGGTAAAACCTAACCTTACCTAAGGCAATGACCCCCCCGAGACGGAACTCGAGAAGCGAGCAGTCAAGATCCATGTTGCGAAGGCCCCCCCGGATGATATTCTCGAGCGTTTTTCCACCCACTAAAAGGCGTTGCGAGTCCTTGCTTACGAAAGTCGCTTTATCCAGCGCTCGCGAAAGATCAAGACTTGGTTTGAGAACCACTTGACGTCCAGTGCCTGCATCCAGTCCTGTGCAAAACTTTAACCCGGTTATTGATTCTAAAGGGCTCATGAGAACGTGCGGTCGGGTTACGGCCTCCTAACTTTTCCAATATGACGAACGGCATCCGGTAATCCCTTCGTACAGCTGCCATCTGCCGAGTCTGCAGTGGGATCCATCCGTTATGGAAATGCCGCCGATTTCTTCGCTTGAGTGCCGAGAAGCTGCTACGGCTGTCCCCGCCAATCGGTTCTGCCCCAGCCGTCTGGCCCACGAGCACTCCAATGGAGACTCAGAAGACGCGCTGGTCACAGAACAGCAGCCCGCGGAACTCTTCAGACGCTCTTCGCCCCTCGTCCCCACCGCTCCTCGGCTCTTGTCCGCCGCTCCACGGCGTTCTTCAGCCGCTCGTTGGCAATCGCCCGCCGCTTTCCGACGTCGTTCAGCCGCTCCTCGGCCCTCGTCCGCCACACCACGGCGTTCCTCGGCCTCTCATGAGGATGCATCCGTTGCGCCTAGGCAGTTCTCCGCCGCCCGTCCGAGTAGCCCACCGAGCGCATCCTCCGCTCCGTCGCTGTCGTCCCTGTTACAGCGACATAGCGTCAACCTGCTACCCACTGCTCTGGTGCGGATTAATACCGGTACTCAGATTTTCGACACGGCGGCGCTCATCGACCCGTGCACGCCTACGAGCTGCATCGACGCTTCGCTGGCGACAGCGTTCAGACTGCCAACGACCAGAGTTGGGAATGAGCAGGGTTGCTCGGCCACCGTAAGCTCCAAACGGGACAACAGCGGCCGGTTCGAGCTGGTTTTCAAGGTCGAGCCCCACGTGCGCATTCGCACTCCAATCCGGGAGCTGAGCGAGACAGTG
The DNA here is from genome assembly GCF_016746245.2 of Drosophila santomea. Classification (NCBI taxonomy): domain Eukaryota; kingdom Metazoa; phylum Arthropoda; class Insecta; order Diptera; family Drosophilidae; genus Drosophila; species Drosophila santomea. The sequence goes on along the minus strand of NC_053016.2, from coordinate 24,640,200 downwards.
CGGGCCCACTTCTGGAACATTTCCTTGGCCGACGAGCGCTTTTACCTACCCGCTACGATCTCCGAGGTCCTGGGAGTGGACCTGTATCCGCGAGTGATGCAGCCAGACGATCCACGACGGACTGCCGGTGGCCCAGAGCACCGTTTTCGGATGGGTCGGTTCCGGAGCCTGCCACCAGCCATAAGCAATGTAGGCAGCCGAATAAAGCAGAATTTATATCCACGACACCCCGCTTCTTCGTTCCTGGGTGGTGTTTTTTCGGACTTTGTTCTGCGCCGTGGGAATTCATTTATATGCCACCAGCCTGCCGCTTATTTTGGAGGACGATCGCCCCCCTACAAATCACTACGTCTAAAATTTAAACTAAATATAACTAGACAACAGTAGAAAAAAGTATGCGATGAACACTGAAAGAAAATTGTATGAGATCTAGCAAAGGGAAAGACTATAATTTAGTCATGCAAAACAAAGCTTAAAATATGAATTAAATCTTAACCTAAGAGACGAACAATGGAATTTGAGTATTTATAACTATAAAAACTTAATGATAGCCCTTAATATTAATTAAAATTATGTCTGCCTTCTGTCTGTTAGATATTTTGGAATCACCTGACTCGAATCCCATTATGCTGGTATGGATGCCAATTAACGTGCAGACTCGTCATTTGTAGACATGCGTAAAGCACTTGGATAGCGAATTTATTTATTATATGACGTCAAGGCTTAAGCTTGAATGGGTTGAAGTCCGTACGGAGGTTAGAGAAAACGTTAGACGTGGCATTTGGTAAGTCTTTGACTGATTGAATCTCCAGGTGTTCAGAAATTAATTTCAGGCATATAATGTAGCGGCGACTGAAGGGTATTTGGTTTTGCCTGAACATATGGTTTAAAGCTTAACTTAGTAGAGCTTTGCTTGCTAGACCTTGTAGGCCTGACCAAGTTGGTATTTTATTGAAAAATTCAAACAGGTCGAAATTATCGTAATCAGCTGTATCAGGGCAGCTCTGAAAAGCTTGGTTACTGAACATGGCGCTACCGTCAGCTGCCTGATATTGAAGTATCGCTCACAAAACGCCTATAATGCCACTCCCACACTTTTATAAAATGTTTTGATATTTTTTCGTTTTTGTATGAGTGTTGCAAGTGTGTCTCAATTTGCCAAAAAAAACTTTTCGCCACGCCTACTCGATTCTCTAGCGATCAACTACCGGCTTGAATAGAGGAAAAAAAAATCTCAGAAAAGCTGGTTGCGCATATATAATTTTCTTAAAGTAAATATCATTGTTTTCGCTATTAAGATTTCATTCTCGTGGCCAGATACTTATCGGCTAATATATTATCCCTATTACTCAAAGAGTAACGGGTATAAAAACTGCGTTTTACCCAAAATGCCGAAACGCAACTCCATTGTAACATACATCTTGAGACATAAATGTAGTTTATTGACTTACGTTTCCGCGTGACTTGAATTTCATTTAGCTGATCGTTTCTTTTTTGGGACAAATTAACAAAGTGATTCTGCAGCATTATCCAAAACTGCTGATGTTCACGGACTTGCAGTTCTCCTATGTGAATGGATTTTTCAATTTGTTTAATCTGAAAAACAGGTTTACCAATTAATAAAACACGATCAAATAAAGAAAAATAGTCGATTTCCTCGATATAAAACAAATAAATAAAAAAAAGGGTTGAAATACTTAAAAAAGTACAACAACCGGAATAGAATGCAAATTGTGTGAGTACAGTTAAATAAAATAGTACTTGTTAGGTAGCCGTACTTGTGTCAGCAAAATCCAAGTACTGTAAGTACAAGAATTTCAATTTACCTTATTGCTAAACTGTTATAAAGTGTGTCACTGAACCGCTTTGTTACTCTAATCATGTTGTGTAAACTAGTTTAATACTATATTCGTTGAAAAGTATGTACAGGTAGAAGGATAAATCTTATAATCAGGATATGATAATCATAAGTCCATCTGCCCATATAAACGTTTATAATTTGTCTTGACAATTTCTATAGATATGGAAACATATACTATACCACTATACCTCTTAAGATGTACCGTGGCCAATACCGTAAGAGTCTTAAGCAATATATTTAATTGCAGATCTGGGAAACAATCGCTTCCCTCCCGGGCGATGCGTCCGATATCTCGACGTTCATACGGATGGACAGACGGACAATGCTGGATCTTCTCGGCTAGTGGTCCGGGTCAAAAATATAAACCAATACTTTACGGTTCCTTCTACCTTGACTTACTTATCAAGGTATTGTTTTTACTTTACAAATAAAAGGGTCTAATTTTAAAAGACAGTTTTATTAATTTACCTTTAAATCGGTTGGATTTCCGGACGCATCGCCAAATAAATGGTCCATTTCCTCAATTTTGCAATTAATCTTTTCGTATAATTTCATTTTAATTTCAATTTGAATGTGTATCTTTTTTAAATCATTTTCCAACGAACAAGATTTATTTTCAGCATTTTTTAATTTTGTTTTCGTACTATCATTATAGGCTCTTTCATTAAAGACTACACATCTAAGTTTTTCAACCTCAAGCATTGATGTTGACAACTGATTTTGCACTTTAGATAATGATAAATCGACATTTCGACGTTTTTCCTGAGATTTACTTAAGAGTTTCAAACGGTAAGCTGTAGCCTTGTCTGTTATTAAGTGATCCTGGGCTAAACTTAAAATTGTTTCCTCAGTGCAAAACTTTTGCGTAAAATATTTATCCAATGCCAGGTCTAGTTTCCGAACTTCAGTGAATAGATGACTTCCCTCTCGTAAAGCTTCTTGCAAATCATTTTCCGTTGTATTCAAGAACTCTGGCAGGTCATCTAGCTTGGCTTGAATCTTCAGAAGAGATTCGTTTTCATCCTGACCTTAAAATAAAATCAATATAAAAACTTGTGGGATGGAATGTCCTAAAATTGTTAAAGGGTGAAATATTTTAAAGGTATACAGACGTATAAATTCAGGAACTGCTTAGACGTTTATACTTATTGAGCGTCTGGCGTCTGATAAAAAAAACACTTCCTACTAAAAATAATATACTAAAACATATATAAATTTTATTCCCTATATGAAATAATAGAAAAATATAAAATATGTGAAGAGAAAACTATTATAATATTTTGGTATAACATAATCTTGAGCAAAAAAGCTTTTTATTAGCAATTGTTTATAGTAAAACGACGATTTAAATTTAGATATTTTGATTTAATATATTTTATTTAAGGAAGATACAGCAAAATTTGGCATCGATGCGATTATGCATTGAGTACGAGAGACTTAATTGAAGAGCGAGCAGCAGAACGTTAAGCCAAAAGTGCAGATGCGAAGACAAGACAGATAGAGAAATATATTTTCGTAGAAAAGGTAAAGCATAATTGTATTTTTAAATTTACAATGTATAATGTTTACAATATATAAGATCTGCTGGCGGCTGCGTGTCCCAACATACTCCCCCAGTAGAAAGCGCGGCTTTTTACAGCATCATTAAGGGGTAGAAGACGCAGCTTATTCATTTCCCGCTTCATTGCGCGCCTTAGGGTTGTAAAAAATTGGTCCCACAAGTGTACAAGTAACTTTAAAAGCATGAGATCCATCGGGACGGTACTTTGGTAGATAATCCATTATGTGCTCAACTAATCAAGGTTTTGTTCCAAAACACCTGACGCACTCGATTACTTTTTTGTTTACAGTTTTCCTATAATGTCATAGTAAATGGGTCGGTACGATGATTAAGTTACGGTCATTAAAATCCAACGAAAAATTATTCAACCAACCATCTACTCAAAGAAGTCCAACTCAGTCTTTACCTTAATCCTGTGCAAGAAGAGTAGCAGACGTTCCAGGCAATGCACGGGATTATTGTGATGAATACGGCCTCAAATGAAAAAGAGTGTGGTGCTCAGTTTTGCATTCACGGCAATTGCCGGAGTTGTACTGCTTCAGTTAATGACCAGTCGTCTTAATGCAATTTGTGCAAAGAGTGAGTATTTTTGTTTCTTGAAATTTGGTGAAATAACTTTTTAATTTTCCTGTCTTTATTTGTATGTTAATTTGTTCTACCAGCGGGGATAAAATTCATTAAAAAATCACCATCAAAAAAAATCATTCTCTTGCTTCAAAACGAATTTGATTTGCGATTGTCAAAACCAGAGACGGCTCCTAAAAAAATGTTGTAAATTATATTTTGGAAACCTAATTATCAAAACTCTATTCGCTTTGCACGTGCACTAGTTTAAAAATCTTAGAAAAAGTAGATCATAAAACAGCAACCAGTATATATATGTATATATGTATATATATATATATATTTCTCACGGCACTTACACCAGGACTCCAAATTCTCCACAATAGCAGCGGCCCAACCAAGTCATCAAACAGCCACAACTTACAAACCAACAAACAAATCTACTACCCTCAGCAGCAACACATTAAACACCAATCAACAACAAAGAACAATAATAACATACCAAGATCTAGAAACTGAAATGGACACATTGGATTTCCCAACAACATCTAAAACTATATCATCAACCAAAGAAGGACTATCTGAAGAACTCAAGCTTAGATTTTATGGTAGCAAACAAGCTACTCTCACCAAACCACTAAAATGTAAAGATAAAAATAAATCTAAACCAAAAAAAAATAACAGAAACAAAAACACCACCCTAAACAGTGATTGCGAAAGCATATAACACCCGCTACCTGCATACTGGTGCCCTTGATGGCCGCAACATGGTGTAACATGCGCTCCAAGCTCACCTCGGGCACCAGGGTCACCAAACACTCAGACAAGTGTCTCCTATCTAATGATATTATATCAGAAGATAGAGGTCACATAAAAACCCACCCATAATGCAACTGAAAATCTCTTATTAGTATCTTAATTAAAAAAACCTATATAAACTCCCTTTATTATATATAAATTATGTTAAAAATACTCCAATGGAATATGAATGGATATTTAAACCATTATGATCAGTTGCAAATACTTATAAAATCTCATAATCCCAAAATCTCCTTGCAAGAAACTCACCTACTCCTCACAACAAATATACCAATCCCAATCAATTTCACATTATACAACGCAAATTCCTCTATCAATAGACACGGAGGTGTTGCCCTCCTAATACACAACTCAATACAGCAACAAAACATTCCTATAAACTGTCAAAACTTCGACAACATAGCAGTACAAGTTCACTCAAAAATCAAATTTACTATAATATCTTCGTACATACCTCCCAATAGGACATTCAACCTAAAAAACCCAAATGACACATACAACAACCTTCAACCACCTGTTTTAATAATAGGAGACTTCAATAGCTGGCACAGATCTTGGGGATCACAAAACCATAACTCCAGAGGTATTACACTATTTAAATTCATTAATCAATCCTCTCTCACAACTCTCAACGATGGCTCCCCAACTCACTTAGCACCCACCACACATTCACAAACATTGACCTCTCTCTAGCTTCACCCTCAATAATGTTACCCTGTAAATGGAGCAAAAACAACTCTCTCTCATTAAGCGATCACTATCCAATTCACATTAGCCTATTCGACGTCACAGACTTTATTCCCCCGAAAACATGTCCAAAATTCAATCTCAACAAAGCCAACTGGCCCCTTTTTAAAGAGATAACAGAGACACTCTCATTCAATAGACCACCAAGCAATAAGAATAATAAAGAAGCTGCCAATATCACAAAGATCTTAATCCATGGGGCCAACCAAGCAATCCCACAATACCAACAACAACGAAAAACCAAACTTGTCCCATGGTGGGATCCTACGCTGCAAAAATTAAAAGACAAAAAATTAAAGACAACAAAATTAAATAGCGATATCAACACAACAAACATTATAAACTACAAAAAAGCCAATGGCTAAAAAGGGAAATCAAAATTAGAAAAAGAATATGTATGCAAAACTTTACGAGTGAAATACACCCAAATACACCAATTAGTAAAATATGATCGAACACTTACCGCTTCTGCGGATTAAAATCACTGCCTCTCTAAACTAAATGATCAAACTACTAACATAGAAAATAGGAATGATATAGCTAATACGCTCTACTCTCATTGGTCACCCACCAACTTCCCGGCAATATTCAGACAACACAAATCCATCTCGTGACCACTTAACACCCTCATACCCTCGCCCCTAGCATTGAATATAGAATAGGACATCACCATGGTCGAACTCATATCCGCTCTCAATCAATTAAAAGGTAAAATCCGCGCTCGAGATCGCATAACCTACCCAATGCTAAAGAACCTCCCTCTCAACCTTCTCCAAAGACTCCTTAACTTATTCAATAACATCCTCAACACACAAATTCCCCAGCAATTCAAAGTTAGCTGCATCATACCCATTCTGAAACCAAATATGAATAAAACATCAATAAACGCCTATCGCCCCATCTCTCTCTATCCCTGCATTGCAAAAATACTTGACAAAATCATAGCAAGACGGCTATGGTGGATTGCCACAAACGGAAATGGGCTTCAGAAAAGGGAAATCAGTGTATGACTGTCTAGCCGTATTAGACTACCATACCACGTCCTCCCTTTCAACTAAAAGTCACGCCTCTATTATCGCTAGACTTTGCCAAGGCATTTGACAGAGTCGGTATCCATAGCATTATCGACGAACTTATTGAATGGAAAATAGGACCGAGAATAACCAAATATATCTCTAACTTCCTAGCAAACCGACTGCAAAATTACTGTGTTAGCCAATAATGTATACTCCTCCCAGCAGTCGCTTAACAATGGAATCCCACAAGGCTCACCCTGTCGGTGATTTTATTCGCTACAGCCTTTAACAAATTAAACAATCTTATTGGCAAACACAAAAACTGTCAGTTTACAGCATATGCTGATAACTACACAATCATGTTCAAATTAAATAAAAAACAAAATACACTTAACATAGACCCATTACTCACTGACATCAAACAATGGTGCAACTACTCAGGAGCATCACTATCAATAGACAAATGCAAGCATTTGCACGTCTGCTGGAAAAGTATTTGCTACCTAACTTTCCAATCCAACACATATGTACACCCTACACATCGACAATCTTACACAATAGACTTAATATAATCAAATGCCTATCCAGTAACAAATTCAGATGCAATGTAAATACAATACTTTATGTAGTAAAAGCAATAATAATGTAAAAAATTTATTTCGGGCTCCACCTTTATGATACAGCGCCCAAATCAGCCCTCAACAAATTAAAATCAATGTACCACTCAGATATTAGACTCGCTCTTTGCGCTTTTCGTACAACCCCAATAAACAACCTGCTACACGAAGCAAACATTCCACCAATAGAATATAAAACAGCTTATGCCATCCAAAAAAACTTCAAATTAATCATGAATTCAAAACAATCTCCAATCTCCCATAGAAACTATCTACAACAAAATTATTAAAGCTAAAAGAATTCCAAAAATCAAATCTTCGCTCTATAACACAATTTACTTATGCAAACAACTCCAAATCCAAATTTCCCCTATAACAACAACAAAAGAAAATACCCCGCATTGGGTAAGCAACGACAGGTCGTTTAACACCTCACTTCACTACACTACCAAAGCAAACACTCCACCAATAATATATTAACATAAATTAAGAGAATATAAAAACACAATGAAAGATCGCATATTCTTATACACTGATGGATCAAAATCATCTGACGGTGCTTCTTACAGTGTAACAACTGAAAAAGAAATAATCTCCTACCAAATACTACCAGAATACACCTCAGTATTCACAACAGAACTAGCCGCGATATTGGCAGCATGTAACCATGCCAGTAAAAAAAGAGGAAAACACATACATAGTGTGCACAGACTCCCTTTCTTCATTGAAAGCAATACAAAACGGCAACTACCATAACCATTATACAAACTCAATTAGAAAAATTATAAATAAATATAAAACCGATAAACTAATACTGCTTTGGGTCCCAGGACACTGCGGTATAGTAGGAAATGAGTTAGCAGACAATACAGCAAAAACACTCATAATTTTCCTTTAATCTTCAAAAACAACTTCAATACATCTAATATAAACAACTTCATAAAGCAAAGCTTTCAACAATACTTTAAACTAATACTTAACAACGCATCCCAATATTACAAAGCAATCTGCCTTGACAAAGCTACAAAATCAACAATAAAAAATACATCACGAATCGACTCTTTGAAATTCACAAGACTAAGACTAGGACATACAAACCTAACCCATAGCCATCTCCTTTCTAATCCCAAAATCTTACCACCACTTTGCACAAAGTGCAATTCAACACTCTCCATTACACACATACTCATGGATTGCCAACTATATAATACAGAAAGATCCTTATATCTGCAAAAAAAAATTTAAAAGAAATAACATCATTCCAAAACATAGATAGAACAATAGAGTTCCTCAAACAAACAAATATTTTCCATCTAATTTAATTATTACAAATCCAAATCATGTAAATAAAAAAAAACAAAAAAAAAATATTTAGTATTAAATACCACATGTTTATATGTAAATATGAATATATAATAAGTATACCCCAAACATTTAAAAAAAACAAGCTTAAGGCCATAGCTGCTATTGCTTAATACAAAAAAAAAGTTAGACTTAATTTAGACTTAACTTGCTAATAAAAAAAATGAATAAACTAAATCTTAATCTTTTCTGACTTTGTGTTTTGTTTTTTCTCTCTTTCGTGCGTTCTACGCACTACTGTAACGCCCACAAACCTCCCAATACTGTCACATCCACACTTTTGGAAAATGTTTTGATATTTTTTGTTTAGCTTTGTAAATTTTTATCGATTTGCCCAAAAAAAATTGACACACCCACAATTCGTCCAAAAATGCAACGCCCACACTTCTGAAATATGTTTTGATAACAAAGTGGTTGCTAATATGATCGATATATGTATGTATATAGTAAAGGAAAATGCTAGAAAATACTTACTTACAACATGCTGAAAGATAAAAATCACATGTCAGTCCCAGCTATTTTATAAATTCGACTTATATTGATTAGGTTAAAACTAATCGGGTGCCCCGTTCATGAGTTATTTCAAGGACTGTATGTTAAGGGACTATTTAAAATAAAATAAGGGTTGTGTCTTTTTGTTTGTCAGTTTGTACGCATACAAGCGATATTTTATTGCTCTTGGAAACATCAGCTTGATTTCGTTATCATAGGTATCATTTTTGAAAGGAATTTTGAAGTTCGATTCCATAGATTTTTAAATTTTTGCCAAAAATTGAAGACAAAGTATTATTTTTCTGGTTATAGGGCTTAAGAAATACCGAAAGCCAAATTTTTGTAAACTCTGATGTTTATTGTGATTCTTTGCTCCAGAGACCATTCGTAAACCAAATTGGAAACTGTACGTCGTAATTACACAAGTTTTGGTTCACATCGACTATAATTTGCAGTAGGTGCAATAATTAATTGCGTTCCCGATCATATTATACCCAAGATATTATATTTTACGCTTAAAGAATTAACATTCTTCCTACTTGATTTGCAGCCTAAGCGAATGTCGTCCATGTAAACTATTATTTTTGTGCTCTAAGCCTGAGTCCCGTTCACACCGAACGTGTGAACTCAAGTTGGCAGTTGTACTGTGTAATATATAGTGACATTTTCACATATTTAGTACTGTTCGAAGAAATAAGAATATATGGTCGGAAACGCTTCCTTCTGCCTGTTACATACTTTTCAACGAATCTAGTATACCCTTTTACCAAAGACATTATAATAACAAGATGCGTAACGCCATACGATTTTTTTGCACACGATTTTTTCGTTGTGGCTTTTCAAGTGGCTCCAGGCTCTCTCGAAATTTTGTTCAAAAGCCAGAGAGCGGAGAGCTCAAGAGCCACCAGCTCTCTTGTACGCATACAGCGACAGCTGACCACTGTATTGGTGCACACGTATGCACATGCATTGTAAAAATGACAAAATATGCCCTTCATTTTAAAAGTTCTTAGACTTTAAATCTATATTATTTTTTATAAATTGCCACCACTTAAAAACTCTAGTTTTGCATTGCCTTAACATAAAAATTATTTAAATTCGACATAGAAATAATAATAGCACAATCTATGTACATAATAATTTTCAAATATGATTTTATATTAGAATAGTTTTCATTAGAGTATTCAGCGTGCGACGTGTGAAAAATATAAGAAGACAATGATTCCTCGGTGCTTATGTGCGCACTTCGTGCATCAAGAAATCAATTTTGCAATGAACAGCTTCCAAATTTTTATTTATTTTATAAATAATATTTTACTTTATGAATTATTTTTATGAAATATTTATTTTTTAAATGTAATTTCTTTTTTTATGAAATATTTATTTTTTAAATGTAATTTCTTTTTTTTTGAAAATTTACTTTGTATATGTTTTTATTATTTATTATAGTTATTTAGTCAAATTACTGGTATAAAAATTACAAATTTTCAATATTTAAAATGCAAATAAGATTCAGATAATTTATTTATTTTTTATTTTGTTTTGATGTTTTTAAAAAAGCGCGCAATTATGGGTGGGAAGAAAAGCGCGCCAATTTTTTTGTTTTTCCTTTTAATACGTTTTCTTTTTCTCTTAATACGTTTGCTTAAAGCTGACTATACGTAGAGCTCCTCGATTTCAGTTAACTGAATTAAACTTAATTTCGTAATTTTACGCGCTAATACTACGTGCTGCTGCTACTGCTGCTTTTTGAAAAAGGTTAGAGCTAAAATTTATTATTTTTAATATAAAAATATTTTATTGGCCAATTGGAATTGCGTGGCTATGGCCGAAAAGAAAAGGAGAAACATAAGTGGGAACAAGTGCAGTTTACCACACTGCCAAAAATCTAGGCGCGATTTCCCCACCCTTAAATTGTTTAGGTGTCCTGAAAAGGATCCAACAATTTTAATGAAATAGGCGGAAAAGTGCCAATTTACGGAGGATTTTGTGGCAAGCACTTTATCACTGTTTTTATGCCACGATCATTTCTTCCCAGATGATATTGGGGTAAGATATCTGAGGAACGGAACAATTCCAGATCGAAACCTAATGACATATAATAATAATGATGAAATTAATTTTAATGCTGTAAGGTCGCCTGCGCAAAAAAGATATCGCTCACAGTCCCCTGTTGAAATATGTCGTCAGTGTCGTCAAAGATATATTTAAGAACCACACGGACCACTTTTTCTTTTTAACAAGTAGAGTTAACCAGGATCCCCTTGAAAATATATTTGCGTGCGTTCGAGCAAAAGGTGGTAACTGCAGAAATCCTTTAGTTAATGAATTTAATATAATAATTGCCAAGCTTATATCCCTACACATTTTTAAATTTTCCCAAAACTCTAATTGCGAATCAGATGATGATGTGATGTTGCCAATAGAGTTCGATTCGATTATATATCAGCCTTGCATTGAAAAAAAAGAAATACAGCAGCAAGAATACTCTGTATCATTTTCTGAAATTGTAGAAGGCAATGAGAGGTACTTTGACCAAAATATAGATAATTTTTAGTGCAATGATATACCCATTGAATTAATTTCAAGTATATATTTTGTTGGATATATTACAAAGGGATCCAGCTGCGATAAATGCAGATCGGTAATTTTAAAAGAAACCGAGCATTTAACAGCTCCGTCAGAGCTTTTTATACATGAGAAAAACTACTCGACAGAATCGGACTTCGGAAAACTAAAGGCACCATCTGATCTATTTTTTAATATTTGTAAAATACACATTAAAGTTTTTGAAAATATTTTTAAAAATAATAAAAAACAAATGTGTATACAAAAATTTATTGTAGACCAATGCATTAAGTGCACAAATGAGAGTAGTGATTTCTCATTATGGTTTCATGTAGAAAATGAATGTTATGAGCATAAAATAGATCTTTTAAAAAAACTTATAAAAGTTTTGCTTTTTAAGCATTGCAAGTGGACTGTTATTGCTAATAGACAAAAAAGTCAAGCTAAACTCAGCATTTTATCTCATAAGTGAAAAAAATATAAACATTCAAATAATTGACGACTTTAAAAATTAAATTATATAATTAAAAAAAGAGGCGATATATAATAAAAAGCAATAGTTAGAAAACTAGCTTAGTTGGGGAACATGGAAATGTTTTAATGTTGAACATTTAAACATTTCAAGTCGACTCGAAGGTCATATAAATATAAGACCCCATTACAATTGTAATGGCCTCCCCGTGGTGTTCCCTGGGTACCGATTATAAGATATATTACATATTATTAATTAACAATATAAATATAAATATGTGAACGGTAGCTACTTCGAGCGGCGCTTTTATCAAACGAATATTAAAAAAAATTCTTTCAAACCATAATAGTTACGAATCGAAATTGACCAAAACATTAATCAAATTTGTTTCTTAGATCAAAATTGATTTCGGCCCGAAAATCGTCTTCTAGCACAAGCACGCATACATACACACTATCTCCTTTATTGTTTTTACTCACACAAACAAGTCAATTCTATTTTTAGATTTTTACGCTCTCAATTTTTGGCGAGCGAAAAGAGAGCAATTTCGGCCGTCACCAAAAAAGTGGCTGCATAGTGCAAAACCAATGTATGGCCGTTACGCATCTTGTTATTATAATGTCTTTGCTTTTACTCTACGAGTAACGGGTATAACAAGAGAGAACGCTATAATCGATACCCGTTACTCAACTATTAGAAGTGCGAAAAAGAGTCTTCAACACTGGCAGATTTTGGCGGCTTGTTGACGGTAGAGTGGACGTGACAAAAAAATTCTTGGCAAATCGAGAGAAATTTACAAGAATAACAAATATGAAAAAAAATAAAATATTTTTCAAAAGTGTAAGCGTGGTTATTGTCGGTTTGTGGGCAGGTGGACATGGGCACTATTTAACTAATTTAGAATACCCATTTACTCTATGAGTAACGGTTATAAAAAGTTACATTATTTACATATCTGGAAATATATACAATGAAATACTTACATTCCCTTTTTAAGGAATTAGTTTCATCTGCCAGCCGTTGCTTAAATGAATCCAATTTTTTATTAAGTTCCAATTCCTTTCCAATTTGTTTTTTAATAGCCTCTATCCCCGCTATATTGTGTTTTATTGCCTCCCTGTGTTTTCTTAAAATAAATGTTAAAAATATATCCTTTTTTTTTGTGCGTAGTTTACCTTGATGCGTTTTGTACTTGAAATAAAATTTTGTCTCTTAACTGAATGGCTATAATAACCTCGTTCCATGCCTGTGTGAGCCGCTTGTGTTCGTTTTGCAAAACTTCCAAATCTGTATTGGCATTTGCTATGCTCATATTTAAAATATTAATCACCTCTTTCATTGTAGCTTCTTCTTTACAAATCGACTGTAACTCGTTTTCTCTCTTTTTTATTTCTATATCTAGCCGATAAAAGAGTATATCTGACTTTCGTTTTTCCTGTGATAGTTGGTTTTGCAATTGGGAGTCTCTACTAACAATGCGTTTGGCATTTTTTACTTCATCTTCTACGGTACACGCCCATTTTTTGATGTTACTTCCTAAACTTTGCATGTCTTCTAGTTCTGCCGTTCTTTCATGATACAGCGTTTTATGTGTCTTAGTTAACTTAATTTTTTCTTCGTTTACCGCCTTCAAAGTTTTTGTATTAAATTCTTCGTCTTGACGATTTTTTAAATGCTTTTCTATAACAGCAGATAATTCCATAATTTGTTTTTCTTGAAATTTCATTTTTTGTTGCATATCATACAATGTCAATCCTTGTTCTTCTCGTCGTTGTTCTTTTAGTTTGACATGGTGTTTTATATCTGCAATTTCATTTTCTATGTCAAGTTTAGTACGTATTAAGTGACCCCTTAAACAGTCCTGAAACTTGCTCAGTAGTGGGTGATTTGGTGGAAGAAGAGCCATTTCTTCTGGTTCAGGTGATGCCTCAAGATTAGGCTCAAAAATAAGAGGGAAATCACAATCAATATCTTCAGTATCAGACATTTTTTTTAATATAGGAAGTTTTTGGATGTTGAAAAGTTAATATAAATCGGACCTCGTAAAGAGATAGAGTCGTATATTTTTAAACGTCAATTATGTTTAAAAAAAAAACAAAGTGGTTGCTATGATTGATATATGTATGTACATATATAGGAAAGGAAAATACTAGTTAAGGAAAATGCTAGAAAATACTTACTTACAACATGCTAAAATATAAAAATCACATGTCAGTCCCAACTATTTTATTAAATTCGACTGATATTGATTAGTTTAAAACTAATCGGAGGCTCCGTTCAAAAGTTATTGCAAGGACCATATGTTAGGAAACTATTTAAAATAAAATAAGGGTTGTGTCTTTTTATTTGTCACTTTGTGCGCATTTAAATTTATACTAAAAATTGAAGACAAAGTATTATTTTTTCGGATATAGGGCTTTAAAAATACAGAAAGCCAAATTTTTGTAAACTCTGATGGTTTTTGCGATTCCTTGCTCCAGAGACCATTTTCGTGACCAAAATTGGAAACTGTTCGTCGTAATAAAACAAGTTTTGGTTCACTTCGATGTAATAAAATTCAATAATAGGTGCAGGACTATTATTGCAGTAGGTGCACTTATTAATTGCGTTCCCGATCATAAACCCAAGAAGTTTTATTTTCCGCTTAAAGAATAACCATTCTTCCTACTTGATTTGCAACCTAAGCATTGACAGTGCATTTTCCGAGTTTTTTAATAATATTATCGTCCATGTAAACTATTATTTTGGGGTTCTAAGCCTGAGTCCCGTAAAATATCACCTATAGAATGGCAAAAAAAAAAGCTGTAAAAAAAATTCTGGACCGCAATTCTATTGGCACACTAATGAATCCACTGTGTATACATATATAGTGACATATTCACGTACTTTTCGAAGAAATAAGAATATATAGAGTGTGGGATTTCGCGAAATGTAAACAATCCATTTCCGGAGCAAGCGATTCCGCTCACCTTAAGCGGCACTCGAAATTATTTTATACAATCAATATCCCAAACGGGCGATCCTGTGTACCCGAAATAATATATACAAAAGTGCAGCATAAGAAAGATTTTTGTCCCAAGAGTTTAGTCTTAAGCTGTGATTAAAGAAATAAACCGTGCTATTTCTACAAGTTTATTTATTCTTAGCGCTGTCCTTAGTCAACTGACGAGACATTAGTTCGACTCAATAAAACAGCATTTATCTATATATTAAAGTGATTTATACGCAAGTAATCTGGAAACGAAACCCAACCAACAACCTGTATATTCCGATATTACCATTATTCCATTTGGCAATGACATATGCTTAGAGCCAACTATAGGAGTTCTTTTATCAATACGATTTTAACATTTAAGCCACTTGACATAAATATATTTCTTTTTGACCGACGGTACTTGTATAGAAAGGGTTCGGTCTGTAAACGTCAGCATAAAAAAATTAAAACAAACCACAAACCTGGAAACACATTCATCAGTCCACACTTTTTCCCAATCGAAATCTTCTGACCAAATAAGATTCATGTCATTCAACATTTTGAAAATCCAAACTCTTTTATCGTACATTTATTAAAGATTTCGCAAAAATTGCATAACCAATCGCTTTTTGCCAATGAAAGTTGCTAAAACTAAAACAAGTGAGAATACTATATTGGACTTCAGGGTATCTTACTTAGCTAGTGAAAAAGCGAACTAGAAATTTCAACATTTTTCTGGCATATCGAAATTGGAAAAAGTAATAATATATTTAAAAACAATTAATACTGGTTTTAAAAGTGTGGGCGGGACCGTTTTGGGAGAATTGTGGGCATTAGAAGGGGCGTGCACCCTTCATGATATACTGATAGAACTTGGCAAAAACAAAAAATATAACGAAAAACAAGAGAGAATGCTATAGTCGAGTTCACCGATTATTTGATAGCCGGTGGAAGTGCGAAGGAGGCTCTTTGGCACTGACAGTTTTTGGCGGTTTGTGGACGTTAGAGGGGACGTGGCAAAAAGTTTTTATTGCAAATCGAGAAAACATTTACAAGTCTAATAAAAAAATTAAAAAATATCAAAACATTTTTCAAAAGTGTGGGCGTGGCAGTTCTGGGCGGTTTGTGGTCGTTAGAGGGCAACATGAATCGACATGCGCTGCGTCTATGTATCTGGAGTCTGTATTCTTAATCCCAACTTTCTAGCTTTTGTAGTTCCTGAGAGCTCAGCGTTCATACGGACGGACAGACATGGCCAGATCGACTCGGCTATTTATCCTAATCAAGAATATATATACTTTATATGGTCGGAAACGCTTCCCTCTGCCTGTTACATACTTTTCAACGAATTTAGTATACCCTTTTACTCTACGAGTAACGGGTATTATTAAAGAATCCTTACAAATTAAATATCTACAGCAGGTTTCCCCAGATCATTAAAAGACAACCAATAGAGATAGAGCTACAAAATTGCATATCCTCAGTTTAAGAAAGCATCGACACGGACTACGGATACCTCCTATTCCCGGACAAACCCATAAGGTTCCATTCATAATATGAGACACGGATAGGTCTGCTCAGTGTACGCGGACTCACGGATGCTAACGGCGGTCCCCAAGGCAATCGCCTGGTGAAACAACAA
Source organism: Drosophila santomea (assembly GCF_016746245.2). NCBI lineage: Eukaryota > Metazoa > Arthropoda > Insecta > Diptera > Drosophilidae > Drosophila > Drosophila santomea. The sequence continues at coordinate 24,623,505 of NC_053016.2, read as the reverse complement.
CACGCCAACCCCACGTCTGCTCTGCCTAGTACTCTCACGGACGCACCGGAGTCGATTGTCTCGACTGGGTCTACACAACAATTCCCGCCGCGCACTTGGGTCCTTGTTGGGTTTGGACCCGCCTGCTTTCGGACTTGCCTAGCTGACGCCAGGGTCTGGTCTTGACTCGCGGTGTAGCAAGGCGTCTCAACCTACTTCGTCTTAATGAACCTTAGATACCTGTGTCTCAATACAAAGACTTTCCTCGTCCCGAACGTATCGATCTTGCTCCTTGCTGACTATCCAGACTGTAGCTCGCTTGCTGATATCGTTGCTTCGTGTTTTCCGCTTGTATCCTTGTTCTTCTTCACTGTCCACCCTCCTGCGTTTAAACTTCTTTTGTAGGCCTCCTTAAACGGTTTTCCCTTATTGTCTTCAGTCTCCGGATCCAAAGTCCACGTATTTATCGTTGGCCAGGTCCAAAGTCCGTTGCTCTCCTACCAGCTCCGTTTCTAAAAACTTATTTACGGATTCCGTTTCTCCAAACTCTCTTTCTGCGACTCCTCGGTTTCGCACATCCGTTACTACGTTGATTTGTTGCGTAACTGGCAACAGGCTGGCCCTCCTTGAGCAATTGACACCTGCATTCTAACTCCTCAGAAAACAATGTAAAACAAGATTCTCTCTTGTCGAGTTCCCCGACTATTTGGATACTTGTTACACAGGTAGTGGAAGTGCGAGGGAGATATTTCAGCACTGACAGTCTTTGGCGGTTTGTGGGCGTAAGAGTGGTAGTGGAAAAATTTATCTTTTCAAATCGATTGAAATGGCAGATTTGGGCGGCTTGTGGGCGTAGGAGTGGGTGTGGCAGCGTGGGTCAAAAAACTTGCGCTGCGTATGTCTCTGAAGGCTGGTTGTCTCCAGGATTAGTATATTGGAAACGTTATTTGCTACAGCTACGCAGCACACGCATTACGCATTAATAACGCATTAATAACGGAAACGCCTGTAAATAATTGCAACAGACAAGTTATTTTTACTAAAGGACCAGAGAAGGAGAACTACTTTTTTCCAAATAGCTAATTACTAATTTAGAACATTATAAACGAATGCCAAGTTTGAAATCTACCAAATTCAGAGCATAGAAATACCAAAGTTCTATTTAAACTCACCCCGACTATAGAATGCTGTATATATAAATTCGTAATAGGCATTTATTCGGCCAAAGGCAAACAATACTTGAGCTGCAAAGACATTTATTCAAAATTCACTACATTAGAGCAGATAAAAACTAAGGACTGGCTAGATTGCAATAACGCCCTGATGGGCATATTTAATCAGTTAAAAAAACCAAAGCTATTAAGAGCAGATAGCAGATCGCTCATTTTCGAGCCTAGCATTAAAAGAATGGTTAGAAACAGAAGGAGTAGAACTGCAGCTAAATATCACAAAAACAGGAGCAGCAGATATAAATTATCTTTATAAAATTATTAACAAAAAAAAAATAATAATTAATACTACGAAGAATCCTGAGAACCCTAAACAAAATAGAAACTATCCTTTTTACTAAAAATCACAAAACAAGACAAGACACCACGGGACAAACTCCCGCTCACCTATTTTTTTATGCAGGACAGCCCACATAAATATATAAGACGCTCCACTGTGGCTACACGCGCAACCAGAAATATTTGCGAATCTTTCACAACGTAGAGGGCAGAGGTATAACTCCTTCGTAAGGTGACGAATGGATGTGTTCGGGTCTTCTGTTACTCTGGCCCTATCGGCCGCAATATTTTCTTCAGTGCGCACTATGTGAAGTCTATTCAGCGAAGAGTGAATAGGATTCAAAAATACTTAATCTTGCTATCTTGCTGCGAATAATTTAATTATTTTTACATTAAGTGACTTTCATATTTTCTCAAAGCACTGCGTACCGTTCTATAAATAAATTATTAAATAATATAAATAATTATTATAAAAAATGGTTTTAACTTTGCTTGTTTTCGTTTCTTGTAAGAAAAATGTTTAAAAAGTTTAAAATATTATAAATGTGGTAATCTAACAAAGAGGAAAATCTTTTTTTTTTTTTTTTTCCCTTTCTCTTATTTATTGAATCTTCCCTTTTACTTAAGAGTCTAACAATAAGTTTTCAAATCTTATTCTAAGCTAGCTAATTATCATTTTATGAGATGATTTGTGATATGTGGCCTAACAAATTTAACGCTGGGCTGGTTGATCGTTGCGGTGCAGTCGACTTTGGCTGCATACTCGAAGAAGTTTTATTGCAAGGGGATTTGGATGTGAGCCTAGTTTTTCCTTGTATTTTACTTTTCTCTCTGTTATTGTCTCAATGACAAGTTTTATTTTTAGGTCTTTGTGTATATTCTCGTTCCGAAGATACCATGGAGCTCCGGTTATGATTCTCAGAATCCTAGACTGTGCTCGCTGAATGATGTCGATGTTGCTTCTCGATGGTGCATATGGGTTTAAGAACGGAGTTATACAAAAGGACTTTGTACTCCAGGCTCAGGGGAGACCGAACGTTTATAAGCCAGTGTAGATCCTTTGCTTTTAGTCTCAGGTGCGTCGTCTTGGCCTCTATGTGTTTCCGCCAGGTGAGCCGCTTGTCCAGATGAATACCTAAGTATGTTACGTGATCGGCTTGTGGGATGCGCGTGTGGTTCATAACCAAGGGCGGGCAGCTTTGTTTGTTAAGGGTAAACGTAACTTGTTTGCATTTTTGTTCGTTTACTCGTATGCGCCAATTTGCTAGTTGCATCGTAGCTTTTACTGGGCATCTGGATCGACTCAGTATTGCAGTGTCATCAGCGAATGTGGATATTGTTAGCTGGTAGTCTGTTGGGATGTCCGCTGTGTATAGGGTGTATAGAATTGGACCTAATACACTTCCTTGGGGCACTCCAGCTTCTATAGTACAATCGCTTGAAGTGCTTGAACTACATCTAACCGCGAACACTCTTTTGTATAAGTAAGACTTTAGAAGCTTATGTAAGTTTTGAGGCAGCAGTTTGGTTATTTTAAACATAAGTCCATCCAACCATACTCTATCGAATGCTTGTGCAACGTCTAAGAATAAAGCTGTACAATATTCACGATATTGTGATGCGGTTAACCTGCTCAACAGTTCCATGTTTTTCCCGAAAACCAAATTGGTGCGATGGGAGTGTGTCGTGTGTTTTCAGGTGGGGACTGATTCGTAGCAGCAGTACTTTTTCAAATAACTTGGAGAGACAAGTAAGTAGGCTTATTGGCCTGTATGATGATGGCTGTGTTTTGTCTTTCCCAGGCTTAGGGATCATAACTATAACTGATTTCTTCCACTTTTGAGGAAAGTATCCAATTTTGGTAATAGCGTTGAAGAGTAGGCAGATTTGTAGAACTGCACACATTGGAAGCTCGATGATCATTTTCGGTGTTATTAAATCGAAGCCAGGCGATTTTCCAGTCTTCAGTTGGTCTCTAATGACTTACGTTCTATGGGATCTTGTGGTGCTAATTAAGATGCAGTTAAGGGTGGGATAGTAAATGAGTTAGTGGCTGGATTGGGTTGAAATACCTTTTTGAGATGATCAGCGAAGACTCTTGGTCTGTCCATGTCACTACGAGACCAGTTTCCGGTAGAGTTACGGAGGGGTACGACAGTTTCTGCTGGTGCCTGCAGATTCCTGTGGGCTTTCCACAATGAGTTTTTTGTGCTGGCGGGCGTGAGGTTCTCGATGTAACGCAGTTGTGCGTCCGCTTCTTTTTTCTTAAGCGCTTTAGTAAGTCTGCGAGAAGCTGCTTTTAGTCTACTCTTTGCGCCAGGTGATCTGTGCTCCTGCCACTCCCTTCGAAGTCGTCATTTTTCAAGCACAAGGAGTTCGGTATCTCGACTTGTCATGTTGAACTTTTTACTGCATCCGTTGGTATCTTGTGGAGTTGACGCTTTTGCTGCTGCGACTAGTGTTGATTCTAGGCTACCAGCAAACTGATCGATGTCTTGCTCGGTTTCCAATGAGCTAGAGAAGTCGGTATGTGAACAAACATATTTTTTGTACCTCTCCCAGTTGGTCCTGTTGCTTGTGAGTCTATACGGCCGCTCGATGTGTTGCAGTTGGTACAAAAGATTAAAGAGCACCGGGCAGTGATCAGATGAAAGTTCTGAAAGTGCCTCAGCTGTAATCATTGATTGGGATATCCTTTTGGTGATGGCAAAGTCAACCAAGTCTGGAAGCTTTTTAGGATCTGCTGGCCAGTATGTAGGCGTACCCGGAGAAACATAATTAAGCTTGTTTTGCGGTTTAATAATTGCGATGTATAGCTTTTTCCGTTAGGGGTCGCTATCCGAGATCCCCAGTACATGTGCTTGGCATTCCAATCACCAGCTGCAACAAACCTTTCACCGAGCGAGTCGAAGAGTGTTGTGAATTTGTCCTCTGATAGTGTGAAGCGGGGTGGGCAATAGACAGCAGCCAGAGTGAGAGCACCGTTATAGCATTGGAGCAAGTTCTAGCTTGTGCCGCGAAACGCCATTAGCGTTCCAGGTTGCTATTATTAGGGGAGTTATTATACTGTTTTAGAGGAAATGAGTATTTGAATAAGGATGTTTTGGTTCCTCATAAGCTCTTGCATAGTTGTTTGCATGAAGGCCATAAAGTCTTTCATGCTTTGCTGCATCGAAAGCATAATCGCTTCAACGCCAATTGGCTGCTGTTGCATGTTATCGTGAGTGTTTGTTTGATGAATGGGGGTGTCCGCTGCTGGTGTTTGGATCCCTGATTTTAGTGCACTTGCAAAGGAAATATTTGGCGCTGTTCGGTAGCTGGTAGACAGAGGGATGTTAGTTGTACTCGGTTCCATTGCTTTGTGAATTGCTGGTGTGGTACGATCACGAACTGAAGTCACTCGATTGTTTAGGCGACACTTAAGTTCCTTGTAAACAATGCATCCTCGCCAGTTGGCAGTGTGGTTTTCGCCACAGTTACTGCATAATTTAATTGAGCTGTCGTCCTTGTTCTTGGGACAGTTTGCGGTACTGTGAGCATCGCTGCAAACGACGCAGATAGATTTTAGGGTGCAGTACGCTTTGGTGTGGCCATATTCTTGGCAGTTAGTGCACTGCACAGGCTGCTTGCGCTTGTGTGGCTCTTCGACGGTTATTCTCCGGTGCAGTAGAAACTGGAGTTTATAAATAGGATGTACTTCATTTTTGCTGATTTTTTGACTCGATGGCTCCAGTTCGACTTTGAAGAGTGGCTGCGGCTCTTTCTTCCTGTTAAGAATGTTGATCACCGTTTTTGCCTTAAAGTTTTTCTCCTTTAGTGCCTCGATAATTTCGGATGGGGTCACTGATGATTCAATTCCTTTAATGACGACCTGCAATCCTTTGGCACTTTTAAGCTGGTAGGTATAGTAACTCTTTCCAGCTTCATCCAGGTACTTGGTCACTGATCGATGGCTAGACTCATCATGTATGTTTTCCTTGGTAAGAGGTATAACGTGGAACCTGTTTTCTCCGATGATCGTAGCTAGTTTGTTAACCAGTGCGCTTGAGGTTTTCTCTCGTATAAATATTGGAGGCGGCTTAATCTTCTTCTGCTCCTGTTCTTTCATTAGATGCACTTCGCAGTCATCCAGTAGTGCAAACCTATTTGAAGTTGAGTTGTCAACGTTGGTGCGATTTATTTTCGGCTGATTGCCAGCCTGTTTGTGTTGTGGGCTTAGCTTTCGCATTATTTGAATGTAGCGATCCAGCCCTGTTTAAAACAGTTTTGTGTTTTGTTTTGGTTCTTGTCCGCTTTTGTTTTCTAGAGTCGGAGAGAGTGCACTTGCTTTGGTTGTTGTTGTTTCAGCAGAAATGTACACAACTCTCGGTACTGAGCATAGTGTTGATGTTGTTGTTGTTGCTATAGGTGCAGTTGCAGTAGATATCGAAGTTACTGTGCTGGTAGCTACAGAGCTTGGCACCGTTTGCAATGAGGAGAGCGCGAGAGAGACGCTCTCAATGCGTTCGGGTTCACATCGTGCAGTCATAAGCATTGGTGAGCAGGACCGCGATCGTTTGCTTTCTGCAGGTGCTAGGTCATTGACTCGATGGGTTGTTTGGCACTCACGGGCGTCAGACACGAAGGTGAAGTATGCATTGTTTCGTTGGAGAGAGAGCCGGCGCTCGTCTTGATGATGAAAATACGTCTTACCCCGACGCGAATCGATTGAGGAAAATCTAACGACGGAACATAACCTTAAAAAGACCAACCGGGGGAGATCGATTTCGGAGGGAGAACGGAAAAGAGAATGTTTTTACGACGACGAAGTAGAACCTGTGCCGACAAACGACGCTCTCGTCAATAACCCTGATATGGATCTTGCTATAACTAGCAATTTGCTAAAACTGCAACACGATAAGGACCTAACAAAATACATATATTGCAACTTTGGAAAGGTCGTTCAATGAGAAAGACAATCTGCCAATTAAATTGTGGGTGAGAGAATTTTAATGACTTTCAGAAATTCAAAAGGGTATACAGTAACTCAACCATACCCATCATATATTAACCAAAAAACAAACCCAAGAATCACATTAACTTTAACAGAAATGTTACAAATGTGATTCCAAGGGGCATACATCGGCAAATTGTGGAAAATAGAGCAAGGGTAGATAATGTTTTCACTGTAACTGTTGATAAATGAAACCGCTAGTGTAACTGTTAAGTTTATTTTATTGGTTAATTCCAGACACTTGAAATAATTAGGCTTCTTGAGTACTACCAGTGTGTCGATCTTCAGATTGTCGTTTTCCAAATGCCTTTTCGTGTCTTCCTAAAGAGATGTCAGGTAGCGATTGATTTGCAAAAACAAACTACAGGGTTCACGCAATGCAGAGTACGGAGATCCAGTCACAAAATGGGCGTCAGTGGATCCAAAGAATTATTAAGTTAAGTTTATTTTATTGGTTAATTCCAGACACTTGAAATAATTAGGCTTCTTGAGTACTACCAGTGTGTCGATCTTCAGATTGTCGTTTTCCAAATGCCTTTTCGTGTCTTCCTAAAGAGATGTCAGGTAGCGATTGATTTGCAAAAACAAACTACAGGGTTCACGCAATGCAGAGTACGGAGATCCAGTCACAAAATGGGCGTCAGTGGATCCAAAGAATTATCTCCATTTGGGCACATTAATGAAAACTTCTATTTGGGTCAGAACGGTAAAGAGATACTCAAACATTAGAGCCTTGAAACCAAGTATACCTTTCATATTGAGTTTAATTTGGCGAACACCAGCTTCCCATATCCTTCCAAAATGGGGAGCAGATGGGTGTATAAAGTGCCAAAAAATGCCTTCATTGACGAAGAATCCCGCCAATTCTTATCTTTGGCTTGTTGAATGGCCAGGCGTCTCATGTCATCTAAGGTTTGCTTGCCTCCATGAAATGTGGTGCCGTTGTCTGAATGTCGATGAATTGTTAATAGGCTGCGATAAAAGCCTTTGTAGTTAGATCACTAACAACCTCGATATGGAGCCTTTGTGGTGAGGCACACGAAAATAGAAAACTATGCTTTTCCGATGCGTGAAGTTCGTCCTTTGGATTCCTTGATTGCGATCGGTCTATCGTAATCCAGCCCTGTATGCTGAAAGAAGCGTCTAGCTTGAACTCGAGGAATTGGAAGTTCTCCCAGGAAGAAAGCGTTTGCTTTGGAAGACTGCCTTTCTTATGAGATTGCGGGCTCCCAGAATTCAGGACTGCTGACGGAGATTGGTAAACGTTGCATCAACTCCAGGAACGGAGAGAACCGAATTAGATGCGATTTAGCCTTAAGCTGTCGTCGATTATCTAGCTGGGCAAAGCTCAGTTTCTCCTGCAAATCAATTCAATTGGCACATGTCAAATTATTTGGAGTTGTGTTGGAATATCATCCACATAGGCATAGGCTGCAGGGTACTCTTGGCGGTGATCGTCGGCGATTTGCTTTAGAACTCGAACAGCCAGAAAAGGGGACGGTGCCAATTCGTAGGTCACCGTCAGCAGGTGAAAATGCAGGGGTTCATTCTCAGTTTGCGCCAAACAATGCACTGAAGATTTTTATGCGGCTTGAAAATTTGAATTCCGCGAAACACCTTCTCTATATCTGCGCACTGCTTACATTGGTGCTGCCGGAAACGTAGACAAACGTCAAGAAAATCGCGTTAAATCGGTGAACCAATATGAAGTCTGTCATCGAGCTATACTCCAGAGCTGTCCTTTCCAGATCCATCAAAAACTACACGACATTTGGTAGTCAGGCTGTCATGTCAGCTCGATGATCATTTTCGGTGTTATTAAATCGAAGCCAGGCGATTTTCCAGTCTTCAGTTGGTCTCTAATGACTTACGTTCTATGGGATCTTGTGGTGCTAATTCAGATGCAGTTAAGGGTGGGATAGTAAATGAGTTAGTGGCTGGATTGGGTTGAAATACCTTTTTGAGATGATCAGCGAAGACTCTTGGTCTGTCCATGTCACTACGAGACCAGTTTCCGGTAGAGTTACGGAGGGGTACGACAGTTTCTGCTGGTGCCTGCAGATTCCTGTGGGCTTTCCACAATGAGTTTTTTGTGCTGGTGGGCGTGAGGTTCTCGATGTAACGCAGTTGTGCGTCCGCTTCTTTTTTCTTAAGCGCTTTAGTAAGTCTGCGAGAAGCTGCTTTTAGTCTACTCTTTGCGCCAGGTGATCTGTGCTCCTGCCACTCCCTTCGAAGTCGTCGTTTTTCAAGCACAAGGAGTTCGGTATCTCGACTTGTCATGTTGAACTTTTTACTGCATCCGTTGGTATCTTGTGGAGTTGACGCTTTTGCTGCTGCGACTAGTGTTGATTCTAGGCTACCAGCAAACTGATCGATGTCTTGCTCGGTTTCCAATGAGCTAGAGAAGTCGGTATGTGAACAAACATATTTTTTGTACCTCTCCCAGTTGGTCCTGTTGCTTGTGAGTCTATACGGCCGCTCGATGTGTTGCAGTTGGTACAAAAGATTAAAGAGCACCGGGCAGTGATCAGATGAAAGTTCTGAAAGTGCCTCAGCTGTAATCATTGATTGGGATATCCTTTTGGTGATGGCAAAGTCAACCAAGTCTGGAAGCTTTTTAGGATCTGCTGGCCAGTATGTAGGCGTACCCGGAGAAACATAATTAAGCTTGTTTTGCGGTTTAATAATTGCGATGTATAGCTGTTTTCCGTTAGGGGTCGCTATCCGAGATCCCCAGTACATGTGCTTGGCATTCCAATCACCAGCTGCAACAAACCTTTCACCGAGCGAGTCGAAGAGTGTTGTGAATTTGTCCTCTGATAGTGTGAAGCGGGGTGGGCAATAGACAGCAGCCAGAGTGAGAGCACCGTTATAGCATTGGAGCAAGTTCTAGCTTGTGCCGCGAAACGCCATTAGCGTTCCAGGTTGCTATTATTAGGGGAGTTATTATACTGTTTTAGAGGAAATGAGTATTTGAATAAGGATGTTTTGGTTCCTCATAAGCTCTTGCATAGTTGTTTGCATGAAGGCCATAAAGTCTTTCATGCTTTGCTGCATCGAAAGCATAATCGCTTCAACGCCAATTGGCTGCTGTTGCATGTTATCGTGAGTGTTTGTTTGATGAATGGGGGTGTCCGCTGCTGGTGTTTGGATCCCTGATTTTAGTGCACTTGCAAAGGAAATATTTGGCGCTGTTCGGTAGCTGGTAGACAGAGGGATGTTAGTTGTACTCGGTTCCATTGCTTTGTGAATTGCTGGTGTGGTACGATCACGAACTGAAGTCACTCGATTGTTTAGGCGACACTTAAGTTCCTTGTAAACAATGCATCCTCGCCAGTTGGCAGTGTGGTTTTCGCCACAGTTACTGCATAATTTAATTGAGCTGTCGTCCTTGTTCTTGGGACAGTTTGCGGTACTGTGAGCATCGCTGCAAACGACGCAGATAGATTTTAGGGTGCAGTACGCTTTGGTGTGGCCATATTCTTGGCAGTTAGTGCACTGCACAGGCTGCTTGCGCTTGTGTGGCTCTTCGACGGTTATTCTCCGGTGCAGTAGAAACTGGAGTTTATAAATAGGATGTACTTCATTTTTGCTGATTTTTTGACTCGATGGCTCCAGTTCGACTTTGAAGAGTGGCTGCGGCTCTTTCTTCCTGTTAAGAATGTTGATCACCGTTTTTGCCTTAAAGTTTTTCTCCTTTAGTGCCTCGATAATTTCGGATGGGGTCACTGATGATTCAATTCCTTTAATGACGACCTGCAATCCTTTGGCACTTTTAAGCTGGTAGGTATAGTAACTCTTTCCAGCTTCATCCAGGTACTTGGTCACTGATCGATGGCTAGACTCATCATGTATGTTTTCCTTGGTAAGAGGTATAACGTGGAACCTGTTTTCTCCGATGATCGTAGCTAGTTTGTTAACCAGTGCGCTTGAGGTTTTCTCTCGTATAAATATTGGAGGCGGCTTAATCTTCTTCTGCTCCTGTTCTTTCATTAGATGCACTTCGCAGTCATCCAGTAGTGCAAACCTATTTGAAGTTGAGTTGTCAACGTTGGTGCGATTTATTTTCGGCTGATTGCCAGCCTGTTTGTGTTGTGGGCTTAGCTTTCGCATTATTTGAATGTAGCGATCCAGCCCTGTTTAAAACAGTTTTGTGTTTTGTTTTGGTTCTTGTCCGCTTTTGTTTTCTAGAGTCGGAGAGAGTGCACTTGCTTTGGTTGTTGTTGTTTCAGCAGAAATGTACACAACTCTCGGTACTGAGCATAGTGTTGATGTTGTTGTTGTTGCTATAGGTGCAGTTGCAGTAGATATCGAAGTTACTGTGCTGGTAGCTACAGAGCTTGGCACCGTTTGCAATGAGGAGAGCGCGAGAGAGACGCTCTCAATGCGTTCGGGTTCACATCGTGCAGTCATAAGCATTGGTGAGCAGGACCGCGATCGTTTGCTTTCTGCAGGTGCTAGGTCATTGACTCGATGGGTTGTTTGGCACTCACGGGCGTCAGACACGAAGGTGAAGTATGCATTGTTTCGTTGGAGAGAGAGCCGGCGCTCGTCTTGCTCTTTTTGCCGCTGAGCGCGCAATTCGCGTTGGCTCATTTTGGAACTGTCGATTTGTTTGTTGTCTATTTATATTAGCTTTTGTTTTAATTTAATGTTTCCACACACAACAAATATTATAGATTTGCAATTTAACATTGCTAATAGCGTCTTTTCGCTGATATTTGTAATTTATTTTGTTTTATTTATTCACTTCACTTAAATAAATTGATTTTGTACAGAGCTCGATGAAAATACGTCTTACCCCGACGCGAATCGATTGAGGAAAATCTAACGACGGAACATAACCTTAAAAAGACCAACCGGGGGAGATCGATTTCGGAGGGAGAACGGAAAAGAGAATGTTTTTACGACGACGAAGTAGAACCTGTGCCGACAAACGACGCTCTCGTCAATAACCCTGATATGGATCTTGCTATAACTAGCAATTTGCTAAAACTGCAACACGATAAGGACCTAACAAAATACATATATTGCAACTTTGGAAAGGTCGTTCAATGAGAAAGACAATCTGCCAATTAAATTGTGGGTGAGAGAATTTTAATGACTTTCAGAAATTCATTTTTGCAACGCGATCGATGCAGGGTCTCGCAAAGATGTTTTACTTTTTGCACATAAAAGAGTTAGCTTCCAGAGGAAACATTTAAAAAGTTCCCGTATTCAATTCCTGAAAATTCGTGTGAAAACAATCTAGTACTCTACGATTCAAATAAAACTGAGCGAATTTTAAGAAAAACTTAAGTGCTACGAGGTTATTCGCGGAAAATCCAAAAGGGTATACAGTAACTCAACCATACCCATCATATATTAACCAAAAAACAAACCCAAGAATCACATTAACTTTAACAGAAATGTTACAAATGTGATTCCAAGGGGCATACATCGGCAAATTGTGGAAAATAGAGCAAGGGTAGATAATGTTTTCACTGTAACTGTTGATAAATGAAACCGCTAGTGTAACTGTTAAGTTTATTTTATTGGTTAATTCCAGACACTTGAAATAATTAGGCTTCTTGAGTACTACCAGTGTGTCGATCTTCAGATTGTCGTTTTCCAAATGCCTTTTCGTGTCTTCCTAAAGAGATGTCAGGTAGCGATTGATTTGCAAAAACAAACTACAGGGTTCACGCAATGCAGAGTACGGAGATCCAGTCACAAAATGGGCGTCAGTGGATCCAAAGAATTATCTCCATTTGGGCACATTAATGAAAACTTCTATTTGGGTCAGAACGGTAAAGAGATACTCAAACGTTAGAGCCTTGAAACCAAGTATACCTTTCATATTGAGTTTAATTTGGCGAACACCAGCTTCCCATATCCTTCCAAAATGGGGAGCAGATGGGTGTATAAAGTGCCAAAAAATGCCTTCATTGACGAAGAATCCCGCCAATTCTTATCTTTGGCTTGTTGAATGGCCAGGCGTCTCATGTCATCTAAGGTTTGCTTGCCTCCATGAAATGTGGTGCCGTTGTCTGAATGTCGATGAATTGTTAATAGGCTGCGATAAAAGCCTTTGTAGTTAGATCACTAACAACCTCGATATGGAGCCTTTGTGGTGAGGCACACGAAAATAGAAAACTATGCTTTTCCGATGCGTGAAGTTCGTCCTTTGGATTCCTTGATTGCGATCGGTCTATCGTAATCCAGCCCTGTATGCTGAAAGAAGCGTCTAGCTTGAACTTGAGGAATTGGAAGTTCTCCCAGGAAGAAAGCGTTTGCTTTGGAAGACTGCCTTTCTTATGAGATTGCGGGCTCCCAGAATTCAGGACTGCTGACGGAGATTGGTAAACGTTGCATCAACTCCAGGAACGGAGAGAACCGAATTAGATGCGATTTAGCCTTAAGCTGTCGTCGATTATCTAGCTGGGCAAAGCTCAGTTTCTCCTGCAAATCAATTCAATTGGCACATGTCAAATTATTTGGAGTTGTGTTGGAATATCATCCACATAGGCATAGGCTGCAGGGTACTCTTGGCGGTGATCGTCGGCGATTTGCTTTAGAACTCGAACAGCCAGAAAAGGGGACGGTGCCAATTCGTAGGTCACCGTCAGCAGGTGAAAATGCAGGGGTTCATTCTCAGTTTGCGCCAAACAATGCACTGAAGATTTTTATGCGGCTTGAAAATTTGAATTCCGCGAAACACCTTCTCTATATCTGCGCACTGCTTACATTGGTGGTGCCGGAAACGTAGACAAACGTCAAGAAAATCGCGTTAAATCGGTGAACCAATATGAAGTCTGTCATCGAGCTATACTCCAGAGCTGTCCTTTCCAGATCCATCAAAAACTACACGACATTTGGTAGTCAGGCTGTCCAGTTTGATGACAGCGTGGTGCGGCAAATAGCCGGAGTTAGTTGTTCCACGTGTCCACATTGCAAGAAGTCGTCCAGGAAAGCTTCGTACTGCTGCTTCAATTCTAGATACCGGCGAAATTTCCATTCCAGCTAGAACAGGCGATTGGTGGCCTGTGGCAAGGTCGATTCAATAGGCGGTGCCTTCTCTTGCCTTGAAGGGGCACTTGATGGGCGTCTAAGGGAGCCTGGTTAGGTTGAATGCAGTTCATCTCCATGAATGAACGAATAATTGTGTCAAGGTCCACGTGATGAGTAACAGCAGTAGTCGGTTCATCATCGCAGGCAGAATAAAAACCTGCAATAATCCAACCAAATACAGAATTGAGGGCAATAGGAAAGTCGTTCTTTCGTATATTTCGTATTTCCATTCTACTGTGTACAGAGACCAGAGCTGATTCGATGTCATCGATTACTCCTGGTGTGCAGAACGTTGGCTCTGCCAAAAGAAGCTCGATTTGCTTCCACGTAGAAAGTGAGGTGTCAATAACTTGGCTGGGAGTTTGGCCCGAGCGACGAGAGCGCAGCTTGATATGTGCGCGTCTTCGGGTAACGCTCGCACATCTGACAAGTATGTCGCAAGGTACAGTTGCCTACCATATAAGCTGGACTAAGGCAATTAAAACAAAGTTTCCTTGCTTTGAAATATTCCTGTCTAGATGCAATGTCGAGTTCGATGAACTAAGGACACTTAAATAGTTGGGGATTCTGCTGGCATGATGTGCTCTTTAGCCGTCGTAGATGCGTTCTGCGTTGTAGCTGCACGTCAAGCCTGGATTGGTCGAGCTAAGTTAAAAGCGCCCATGCTTCTCGAGTATCGCTATCAAATTTTTTAAGCAATAGGAAAATTAGCCAGGGATTCCGCTCCTTACAGTTAGGAGCTCGAAAGCCACGAATACCTTCGTATGCACCATAACCAATTTTACGCAATAATCATGTCCGAAAAATGTTTCCAGTCCTCAAGCTTCCCGAAAAAGGGCGGAAGTTTAGTGTTTTTTTTCATATGCATCCAGATCGTCGTCAGGGTTCTCCCAATCGGCTTCCGATTAAATGGCATACAGCTCTGCCGAGAGCAGTACAAACCGCAAATAATTTTCCAGTAGTTGCGCCAGGCGGACAACTATCGTTTAAATTGAATGAATGTCATCAACAAATTTTAAGGCATTATTATGCGCACGAGTAATTTGGCTTTTGCAGAAGCCCCGTTGTTGAATCACACTCCTCATGGTGGTCGAGGAATCTAAAGATCACCGTTGACAGAAAACAAATAACCAAAATCAAATGTCCGGAAAAAAAACGCAGTTCCGGTTATCCGGCTCAAAGGACCGGTTTTTTGTATCTTTATAAATGAAACAGCTAGTGTAGCTGTTTAGTTTAATTTCATACACTTGAAAATATTATGTCAACACCAATGCGTACGTTTTTATTGAGAGGCAATATGTGACTAAACAAAGCTTTGGATCGCCATACGATTGTGCTAGCTTAAGGTGTAAACAAGATACAGTTAGGAGTTCGATTTTATGAAAATGTACTGGGCAAGCTTGCGCGTGTCTTGTTCGCGCGGATACAGGGTGTCTCGTTCAAAACAGTAACAATTTCTAAAGCACTTTGTAAAAAAAAGGGCGCAACCAACATGTAAAAGGTCTACTCAGTCATTTATGTGCGAACAGTGAAGGCTGAGATAAGTTTAATTCTCAAAATTGATATCGATGATCTCGAAACCGTAAGAACCAGTGTTGGGACAGGTACGCTATATTTTTACCTAGGTAAGGTACAAGGTTTTTACAAAAATAAGTACCTAGGTAAGGTAAAAGGTTTTCAAATTGTTCTGTACCTAGGTAAAGATAAAAGGTAAAAACAAGTATACGAATTTTTAAATTTTTTATTCGGTACTTTTTAAAATTAAAATAACAATTCATATTTCTTTCTTCAAATAATAACCGAACGCAAATTTTGTTGTTCAGCTACCTGGCTTGAGCTTTGGAAACAGAAGAAATTTGCTCGCTTAGGCTCTGATGATTTATTCTCTTCCTTTTTTGCCACTTTTGATTTCATGGCCTCATATGACGCATAGCTGTTTGGATGCACCCTCTACAAAAAAGTATTAATAGAATAAAATATTTTTAAAACTTCATAACATTTAATTTTGTGACGGAATTTTAATTTTGGCGAAATATTGTATGTGCGTATGTAAAAATGAATGGCTACTTCAATATATATTATCAATATTTTGGCGCCAATTATTGTATGTGCGTATGTAAAATTGAATGGCTACATCAATATATATATTCAATATTTTGGCGCCAATTATTGTATGTAGAAATTAATGGCTACATCAATATATATTATCAATATTTTGGCGCCAATTATTGTATGTGCGTATGTAAAAATGAATAGCTACATCAATATATATCATCCATTTCCAATAAATATTGATGTAGCCATTCATTTTTGATTTGGTATAGAGAAAACGTCGACACATCAAAGCACAATTCTTATATTTTCTAAATTAAATGCGCTTTTATTTACAAAATCATTTTTTTCCATGTACAAATACACATTTCGCGCATTAAATATTTTCCGAGAAAATACCCTTTTTACACATTACAAAATTTGATTTTGTCAATAAAATGTTCTTTAATTTAAAAAGTATAAACGAACTTTTATATCTTGAAGCACAGAACTTATACTTATTTTTATTTACTTTACTTCACTTTTAACTTGCACAGAAATACACACATATGAACATATAATATATTTATACTATACTTGCCTTAAGATGTTTGTGTAAATTTCCAGTCGAATTTTCGTCGAATTTAATCGCTTTATTTACACACAATACACAATTCACATCTGGCTTAAAAAATTGGCCATTTAAAACAAAATGTAGTTCCTTTTTTTTGAGCTTTCTTTTACGGACATTTTTCGTCTCTTATGGACAGTTTTGGGTTCTTTCACAAATTGTTAAGGTATGATCAAATATGAGTGTTTGATTTAAGCTAATAATAACCGAACAGCATTTGCGTGGAAAATTGTGAAATTAGAATCGAAACATAAATAATTTCCTATGGTGGAATCAGCTTATTATTATTATTGTGGAGTTTGATTATTTTGTTCAAAGGAAAATGATCAAAAAGTCTATTTAGTAATAAATAAAGCTAACACAAATATTTTAGTACCTTTTTACCTAGCTTACCTAATTCTCTAGGTATACAAAAATTTGTACCTAGGTAAGGTAAAAGGTAGCATAATATTTGTATACCTAGGTAAGGTAAAAGATACCACAAAATGGTACCTAGGTATGTACCTAGGTACAAGTATCTAGGTACTCCCCAACACTGGTAAGAACAGACATTGAACCAACAGCAAGCAAAAAACTCGGTAATGACAAGGTCATCCAACATTTAATTGGTTTAATTCTAGACGACGATATGCCGATACACTCACGGCCCCGTAGATTTTTTTATGTTAAACGTTGCATAATAGACAAACCGATCAACGGCTTAAGACGTCATCATCCAAGTCAGAATACAGCGATCCAGTTGTTCTAGTCAAAAAACCTAACGGATCTGATCGCTTGTGTGTCGGGTATAGGCGAATTAACATAATTATTATCAGATACCACTTTCCCCTACCTTTTATCGACGATCAACTACAAAATTAAAGGGTTTTCAGTTTTATCGACTTAAAGAATGTATTCTTGCACGTATAAATTAAGGAAGAGTGCCGTAAATATACATCGTTGGTTACAGGAGTGGCTATACCATATGTAGACGACATAATAATCCTTGCAGAAATCGAAAAATAAGCTATAGGAAAACTAATCGAGAATCAACGAATTAGTCTGTCTCCAACAAAAACACAAGCTGTGACTTTATTTCCAGTGACAACCAATCTAAGGCAGCTAAAAGTTTCCTTGGCTTAGTCGGATACTTCCAAAAATGTATTCCCAACTATTCACAAAGAGCATAACCGTGACAAAACTAGATGCAAAGATTAAATTCGGTGATGACTGTGTTACTGGTAAGGACTAAGAACATGGGAGCGGCATCCGATGTTCAGGCACCATGTTGCTAGCGTAGGTTCGTCGATTTAAGGTCGCCTTTTGGTAAGCCCCTCCCCACTCCAACATAACGAGAATAAATATTAGTAGTGCATGTAAGGGGTGTATCGAATTCATCACCGGACAATGGTGAAATTGATACGCGAATATATACGTATATAAAAATATAGAAAAAAAGGGGAACGGTGTTCCGTCAAACTTACCGGACTTTAATCCGGAGCGATGAGATCTCGTCGCGTTGGATCTGGGTGTTCATATATATACTGATGGAATTATATATAGTAACATATACATTCCACACCCACAACTCCCCAACCACACACACTATTCTAAACAGTCACACAGACAATTTAATGTCTGAGTACCCTTCAGTACCAGTCCCTAAAGATTCCCTAAGGAATCCCTAGGGAGTCCCCCAGTAATTCTCAAGGAATCCCGGGGGATTTCCCATACAAATCGGCGAGGAATTTCCATACAACAGGCGTTTGTGGCGAGGAATTCGAAGTTCCCGAGGAATTCCTCGGGAATTCACTACTTCAATAATTCACTAATTACACTACTTACCGGTTTTTTATATTTAACGTTGAAAAGGTTCCAAACACCACTTGTCACGTTCTATAATTGAATAAAAATGCAAAAGAAAAGGGGTGACGGAAAACGAAACCGAAAATTCTGACAGGCGCTTGCCAGGGTATTTCCGACCATAATGATCCCGTGTAATTAGAGTAACTCTAATAACAAATAGACAGATAATTTAAAACGGACAGTTTAATTTCTTACAAAATTTAAAATCCTTAAATTAACAAATATAAATTAAATATACACTTTAAAATATATAAATATCCCACCGATTATTAGAACGGTATTTAGAAGTCTATACATAGCGTTTTTTTCTCTACTCTGATTTTGTCTTCTCTCATCTCTCACTCTCATTTTCGGTCACTGCTCTGAACTACTTCGTGGCAAAGCCACGACATAATTCGGCTTGAGTTCGGTGTTTGAAAATTTGCTAAAAAAGGCCTGTGAGATTTGTTTTTTCGAACTCTCGCGAGGAAAAATACGGGCGAGGAATTTTGGTACTGAAGGGTACAATCACACACACACATTAATGTCTAAGCACGAAATGTAATCAAAGATCGAGAGCCCAAAGATGGCGAGCCAATTGAAATAACAAAAACTTCCGCCCACGCAATCGTCTTAGGATTCTCCAATTACTCCAATTTTTCGGAAGCTTCTCTCTTCACGAGAGAATAGATATTTATAACTTAATTCTCTTAAACTTCGCTCTTAAGTTATCCCAATCTGCCTATATAAACGCAAACATGTCTCCATGAAGTAGTTCAGTACTGAGTACGCTATCGATTGCGATAACTTTGCCAAGCCCACTTTAACTTCGAAGTCCATTGTTCAACTTAGTGATAGCCTAAAGGCTCTTCCTTTATTGGAAATAATAAAAACGTTTAGTAATACATAAAAAACCAACCGTGCTCTTTTTTTTTTTTATTAAACTCTCGGTCTGAATTCGGTATGATGAAAAGAAAATATTGTGCGAGTTGTTTACAAAATATCAATCTAGTGGCAAAAGATCCTTGTACGACCAAGCGGATCTTTTAAGATTGAATTACCCGAATCGGCGCTAAAATTAACATAAAATCGGAATAAAGTTAACTCTTTTTTATCCGCAAAAGAATTACGTATAATCGGTGGTTGACACACAATAGTCAAACCTACTGCATATGGTCAATAAAAGTGTAATAACAAAAAACCAAGAACCAAAAACTCTGCTAAAACAAAAAATCAACGATGGCAACCGAACAAGTCCAACTTTTATCGGAACCCCATCTAAATCAAGCCCTAAGCCAAATTAGGCAAATACCAACATTCAGGGGTAACACCCCAGAGCTCTGTTCTTCTATTCGGAGGATCGAATTCATACTTGAACTTTACCCAACAACCGAGATGGAACTTGCAGGAGATGTCCAACGAGTTTCCCAGTTATCCGGAGCAACAACCTGGCCAACCCTAATAAACGCGCTCATCAGCGAATACGTCTCTACAACACACCCTTCAGCGGAAGTATCCGAAGAGTTAGAAATTAAATCATTCACAAAATAAAATAAACTTATGTTAGAAAATATTATCAATAATACTGTATTATACACGAATGCATTAAATAATACAATCAAAGATTTAATCATGAGAAAATTTCCCAATAGGTTATTTATGACCCCTTCCAGACATGACATAACGACAGTATGTAAACTTAAACAAATAGCACAATAAGAAGATGTATACGAAATAACATTCCTTGACCGAACAAAACCCCATAATAACTCTAGCCCTAACAGAACCCAACCCCAAACTCCTAAGAACAAAAGAAACTATTAAAATTTCGTGAACAATGCTATGCATAATACAAATAAACCAAATTCAAACACTAATTCAAGACCCGCTTAAATAAACCCGAGGTTAGCAAGAGAACTCACACAAAAACTAAATACAGGTAGAGTTCAGAATCATTTAAATTTTCAACAACAAACTAATAGTGCACACAACCCTCCCGTCAAACGAAAGAGAGAAAGTGCTAGTGCCCAATACAGTATAGACACATTATGCGAAAATTTTCTTCAACCAGCCTCGGAATCAGAAAGCGATTCAGAGGAGAAGGAAACCCATTCATAATAATTAAAATAAATAATATTACTCTCAAATGCCTAGTAGACACTGGGTCGTCTATTAATATTATGAAACAAAATTTCTTTAATTTCCCAATCAAACCCATTATAGTAAAAGTCCACACTATAAATGCCGTTATAACATTGAACCAAAGCGTTTTATTGCAGTCAAGCAAACTTTGTCCCATGAAGCACATTTTATATTCACAATTTTTCAGAAAAACATGACTCACTATTAGGCAGAAACTATTTAGAGCCAACCAACACTCAAATTAATTATTCAACACAGCACAGTCATTATAAATGGCAATTCATTCAAAATGTGGTATGACCACATCTAAACAGATGAGTCAAAGGTTACCAATGAGTACCCCAGATCGTCTAACTCAGAGGAAACCCCTCTACACACTCAGAAAAAGGAAAAAACCCTCCGATCAATTAGGCGGAAACCCCACTTAAAATCAGGTGAGTCAATGGTTACCAATGAGTGCCCCAGGTCATCTAACTCAACGGAAACCCCTCTACACACCCAACAAAGAGGAGGACACCCTCCGCAAAATTAAGCGGAAACCCCACTTAAAACCAGATGAGTTAAAGGTTACTAACGAGTACTCCAAGCCAACTAATTCAGAAAAGTCCAAGACTACCTATGAGTGTCCCAAATCTTCTAAATCTGAGGAAAACCCTCTTATTTTCCCTTACATAGATGAAGCCCTTCTAGTAACATCCTCTAACTACGCCTAAGACGACGAGTTAAGAGAATCTAATCATACAAAACACGAAGACCCTATCTGCAAAAAACCATATATGTAAGTACCCCCAAGCGTTTGATCAACAAGTCAACAAGCAAATTAATGAAGTGATAAAACAAAAAATGATTTGGAAATCTAAATCCCCCAATTGTTCACCAATTTGGATTGTCCGAGAGAAAAGCGATGCTTCTGGTAAACCAAAATTTCGATTAGTAATAGACTATCGTAGTCTCAACGAGAGATTGACGACGAATTCCCTATCCCCGTAATGGACGAAATATTAGACAGGTTTGGACGCTGTCAATACTTCACAACCATTGATCTAGCTAAAGGTTTCCATCAAACTCAAAAGGACCAACAATCAATACAAAGCATGGACATTATGTATATACTCCTATGCCCTTTGGTCTGAAAAATGCACCAGCAACATTTCAACGCTGCATGAACAATCTTCTAGAATACTTAATTTATAAAGTTTATTTAGTTTATTTAGATGATATTATCTGTTATTCCACTTCATTGGAGGAACACATAATGTCATTAAAAAAGGTATTTGATAAATTACGATCAGCCAATCTAAAATTGCAACTTGATAAATGTGAAATCCTGAAGAAAGAAACAGAAATTCTCGGTTACATTATCACAACAGACGGTATAAAACCAAACCCCAAAAAAATTAATGCAATTATTAATTTCCCTATTCCTAAAACCACAAAAGGAATAAAATCTTTCCTCGAACTCTGCAGATTCTACCGTAAGTTCATTCCCAATTTTGCAAAAATATCAAAACCTATGAACCTCAAATTAAAGAAAGGAGCAGTAATAAACACAAAAGAGAATGAAGAAGAGAACGCCCTCGAGAATCTAAAATTACTCATCACGTCCGATGCAATCCTTATATACCCTAACTTCGAAAAGAAATTTTCGCTGAAAAACAGATGCGGGTAATATAGCCATATTTGCTGTGTTATCCCAAGAGCATAAAGCCATCTGCTATGGGAGCAGCACTTTAAACGAACAATAGCTCGACTACTAAGCAATAGAAAAAGAGCTATTAGCTATAGTATGAACAACAAAATATTTCAGGTCCTACCTATTCGGTAGAAAGCTCGACATATTAAGCGATCTTAGGCCGCTTGAATGGCTTAGTAAAAAGGATTTCAATATGAAAATACAGAGATGGAAAATAAAACTTAATAAATACGATTATAATATTCAATTTTTACCCGGCAAAGAAAATCATGTCGCTGATGCTTTATCCAGAGTCCGAATTCAAGACAACTTCCTAGGAGAATATGCATAGTGCACCAAAAGGCAACCAAAGTCACATTTTAATAACAAAAACCCCTCTTAATTATTATAACAGACAATTCGAATTCATAAATGACGATTTTGACGACGTTCAGATAATAAAATATTTCCATAAAACTAGAATAAATATCATAAAGAAATTACTGATACTGAAGAAGATACTAAAGAAATTACTGATAAACATACTTCTTGCTAAAGATCTAATTTAAGAAGTCTTATTTACTTCCCTAATGAAACAAATCTTTCAAAATGCGTATTTTCAAATTATAAGTCCCAAAAGTTTCACTAACCCTATGAAAACCAGTAGTAAACTAATAGACATTCAAACATACTCACAACTCAAGGAATTCATTCTCAAAACGCTTCTTATAAACGGATAAAATTATTAAGCCCTGGTAGAGAAGAACTCTTTAGTTCAAAGAACTTTGATTACCAAAAACTTATCCAAAACACCAAAAACGAATGTGAAATCTGTATCATCGCTTAAACTGAACATAGAAACACAAAATTAACCCTTGAAACAACCCCAGAAACCTTCAATCCCAGAGACAAGTATGCCATGGATTTTTACTTAATAAAAATAAACAATTCCTATCATATATTGACATTTATTCTAAATACGCCTCCCTGATAGAAGTAAACAGTAGAGATTGGCTTGAAGCTAATAAAGCTATTTTACGCATATTCAACGATATAACAAACAAACAATAAATGCCGACAAAGACTCCGCTTTTATGTGCATTGCACTTAAAATTTGGTTAGAATCAGAAGGAGTGACTTTAAATATAACAACAAGTAAACATGGAATTTCTGACATTGAGCGATTTCATAAAACTGTTAATAAAAAAATTAAGAATAATAACATGCGAAAATGAACCTGAAAATCAATTCACAAAATTCGAAAAAATACTTTTGTATACTTACGTATACAATCACAAAACAAAATATAACACAACTGGTCGAACTCCAGCTGACATCTTCATTTTTGCAGGAACCCCTGCCTACGACACTCAACAAAATAAAATAAACAAAATTAACAAACCCAATGAAAATAGACAAGACTTTAACATAGACACAAACTTTAGAGAATCGCCTCTAGGTAGATCAAAAACAACTAACCCATTCAAAAAGACAGGAAATTAAAGACAAATAGATGATAAACATTTCGAAGAAACAAATAGAGATAGAAAGATAATACACTATAAATCTAAGTTTAAAAAGAAAATTAATAAAAGTAAATATAATAACGATATTTCCAGGCCTACTCCCGAGCATGATACTCATGTTATGCCTCCTATCGACAATACCTAGAAGTAACCCGTATCCAGGCAAAACACGGTTATCTAATCTTTCAAACCGGATCAATAGATTTACCAATAAACCACGAAGAAAATTACTCATCTATTAACTTAACTAAAACAGAAAATACTTATGAAGAACTTATCAAACAAACTCAACCTTTTAATAACTTACCACAAATTTAGTATCTAGTAGAAAAACTTCACAGAAAAATGAACGGTATAAGAATTGTAAAACATAGTATCTTGTCTTGTTAACTTTATGGGAACAATTTACATATACTTAAATGGTACTTTACATCAAGAAGATAAAGAAGAATTACAACAACAAATAGCCGACATCTCTAAAAATAATGCACAAATAGGCGAACTCAACCACGTAATAGAAGTCATTAATAAAGAAATCGAATTGACTAATCATTTATATTATATCTTTGAAGGAGAACAAATGATAGCTTTGATAATTATACCCGTTATCGTAGAGTAAAAGGGTATTCTAGATTTGTTGTAACAGGCAGAAGGAAGCGTTTCCGACCATATTAAGTATATATATTCTTGATCAGGATCAATAGCAGAGTCAATCTGGCCATGTCCGTCCTTCTGTCTGTCCGTCTGTCTGTCCGTCCGTATGAACGCTGAAATCTCAGGAACTACGAAAGCTAGAAAGTTGAGATTAAGCATACAGACTCCAGAGACATAGACGCAGCGCAAGTTTGTCGATTCCTGTTGCCACGCCCACTCTAACGCCCACAAACCGGTCAAAGTTCCCACGCCCACACTTTTAAAAATGTTTTGATATTTTTTCATTTTTGTATTAGTCTTTTAAATTTCTATCGATTGGCCAAAAAACTTTTTGCCACGCCCACTCTAACGCCCACAAACCGGCAAAAACTGTCAGTGTTAAAGACTCTCCTTCGCACTTCTACTAGCTGAGTAACGGGTATCAGATAGTCGGGGAACTCGGCTTTAGCGTTCTCTCTTGTTTTCAATTATTTTTTTCAAATATGCCGGACTTTCACTAGCTGAGTAACGGGTATCTAGTAGTTAAGGAACTCGACTATAGCGTTCTTTCTTGTTTTCAACTTACAACAATTCACTGAATACAATGAAGGCATACAGCTTGGGTTGCAACTGACACGCTTAGGTATCTTTAATCCAAATCTTTTAAAGCACGATTCATTAATCTACGCCAATTCTGAAAAACTTCTTACTATCAAAACTTCAGATTGGCTTAAATCTGATAGAAAGGAAATTCTGATAATATCCCATATTCCAAGAGACATAATCAAAATACCAGTTTTTAAAATAATACCATACCCAGACGAATAAAGTAGCATACTAACCGAAACAATACATGACAAATATTTTGCACACAATTATCAAACTTATACGGCAAGTTCTCAAAGCTTGGTTTTAAATAAATGTATAACTGGTATACTAAACCAGGTCCCAACACAATGTAGATACAGTAAAACCCATTCTGATTTTGAAATAAAATATGTAAAGCCAAATATTATTACAACTTGGAACCTTACCAAGACTATTCTAAACCAAAATTGTATAGCTTCTTCTAGCTTCAAAGCGAACGGTCGTGTTTATTTTCTGCGTTCCGAATTTATTTTTGTTTTGCCAAATCCAGCGGTGGATTTTAATAAATTCTTAAATAATTCAATTTCGTAATCAGTACTAGTTAAAGATCCGTTCGCTTCGCGTGTGAATCTTTTGTGATTTGTGCATTATTTTAATAAATTAATACAATCTAATCTCTTTCTGTCTTTGCGTTTTGCTTACTCTCTCTTTTGTGCGTTGTCCGTTGTGCTGTTTGGTGTTTTTTTTTTGTACTTAACTGCACGGTGTACCCGCTCTCCCGCTCTCCCACACAAAATCCTAAAGACTGCGCTCTTGCGGTACATTTTTGATTTTGTCTTTTGGTACAGTGGTCTTAACCCAATTAAATATGGAATCCAATGTTGTCTGCTGTTATGGAAGCAGACAACATTGGATTCCGTCAGGTAATAAAGCCTGAGCACTCAAAAATGACCTGTTGGCTATGTGATAGATTGGTGCACACTAAGTGCGCTGGCTTCAAGGGCCGAACAAGTGATGACCTAGCAAATGGCTAAGTCTAATATACTGTTGTGATACTTGCCTAGGGGTTGCGAATGAAATGAAACTCTTTATGCGCCAAACTAAAGGTGGCTTGAAAGGACTGATTAGCAGTTTTGGCGTAGCCTCAAGCTATTAGAGGAAACTCCAAAGCACAAGAAAGCCGCTGGTGGTAGGCTGGCTAAGGGAAATGCCCCGCAACCTCCAGCAAGCGATCAACAGGACTCCACAGCTGATCAGTTGACGATCGCAGCAAACCCTCAAATGTTGCTTAGATCGGCCGCTAAAAAAGATTCGGAGGGAGTCCAGCCTGGGATTGGTACAGATTCCGTTTTGTCCGCACTGGTTTCTCAACCGGTGATCCCACCCGTCCCGAATAGTTTACCACCACAAAGGAATATTGAGTCCGGACTACCGGCACAAGTTGGCACTTTAAAAATACAACCTGCAGTGCAAAAGCCCCTCTCGGTGGTTTCACGTAAGAAACAAATTTTCGTTTCTCGGCTTTCCCCTGATCAAACATCATCTGATGTATTGTCTTATATACAAGACAAAACAAAAGCCGACAACATAAAAGTGGAAAAATGTAACTTTTCTTACGCTAGAGACATCTCATCTTTCAAGATAACTGTCCCTAATGAGCTCTTCTCGACCATATGTTCTGGCGATTTTTGGCCGGATAGTATGGTTGTGAAAGAGTTCGAAGCGAAGATTAAAAATAGAAAAAAAGGGGCGGTGGGTATTAAACTTCCCTGACGTGGCCAGATCACTGCCCCATCCCCCTCTATTGCTGTTATGTCTACCCTCACGTCAGAGGAACTTAGAATTCTTATGCGTAAAGCTGTCATTTTCTGATAGCTATGTTTATATTACGAGCTCTTACATTTCGCTGTCTTCTGAATTTCCTTAATAGACTGTCCGATAGGAACCAACTAGGTGTTTCTAGGTGACTTTAATATACCAGGCACTAAGTGGTCCACAGAAGAACAGTCAAACATTTTTCTGCCTACAGCACAGCATGACTTTATTGACGGCTTGCTCGATATATCGTTGTCGCAAGTTAATTATATTCGAAATTCTCCTGGTCGTTTGTTGGATCTATGCTTTGTTACAAGTCCAGAAAGTGTGTTTCTGACTAGAGTAGCACCTCTTAGTCAACCAGAGGATCCATTCGGATGCTAAATCTTTTTATATCTGGCTTTAATTGGTCCGTTTTTTATTCTTGCAAAATAATGGCCGATGCCGTAAATATTTTTTATAATACAATTAAATCATTTTTTAACTCTTGTGTTCCGATGTACTATCCGTCTATTTCTAACAAACCTCCTTGGTTTAATAAAGAATCGACACATCTAAGAAATGTTAAGTCCAGACTTTATACAACATTTAAAAATACCGGTTCTTAATCTATATTTTCTAAATATGTAAGTGCTCGGTTAAATTTTACCGTGCTTAATGCTAAGTGTTATAAGAATTATTTAAACCGTTGTAAGTTCCAGTTCCCTCAGGATCCCAAACAGTTTTATAATTTCGTTAACACTAAGCGCAAAACAACCAGCTACCCTTCCTCGTTATTTTTTTATAGTACTACGGTAGCATCTAATCAGGCAATAGCCGATCAATTTGCCAAGTTTTTTCAAGCCACATATTTTACGTTACCTCATTCCGAATGGCCTTACTCCCACTCTAAATGAAATCTCACTGCTTTATGATCTTCAGCAAGTTAAGCCTGTTTATTCGCCAGGTCCCGACGGAATTTCTGGCTGTGTGCTTAGATTCTGTGCGGAAGCCTTGTCCAAGCCTCTACTGAAATTGTTCAACTTATCTCTGGAATCTTCACAGTTCCCCCATATATGGAAGGAGTCCTTTGTGATTCCTCCCCATAAAAAAGGTAGCAAATCGGATGCAAGCAATTACAGAGGAATCTCCAAATTGTCTGCTATCCCTAAGCTATTTGAATACGTTATCACTCCTCATTTGCAGCACCTTTGTAGGTATATAACCATGTCAGTATGGGTTCATGAAACGCAGATCAACAACTACTAACCTTCTGGAGCTAACCTCCTTCGTAGTTCAGGGCTTTACAAATAATCTTCAAACGGATGTCATCTATACGGATTTTAGTAAAGCATTCGACTCTGTTATTCATTTTCTTTTATTAAAAAAACTTGATTTATTAGGTTTCCCTGTTCATCTCCTAAATTGGATTCTAAGCTATCTGAATGGCAGGACGCAACGGGTCCTCTTTAAAAATTCTCTTTCTTGTATTCTCCGAGTTACATCCGGTGCCCCACCAGGGAGCCACCTAGGTCCGCTCCTTTTTACCTATTTATTAACGACCTTCCCTTAATAATAAAGCATTCGCGTGTACTTATGTACGCGGATGATGTAAAATTATGTCTCCAGTATAAGGACATTTCTCGCCATTTGGACTTACGATTCGATCTAGATAGCTTTCAAACCTGGTGCCGCGATAACGTATTGAACTTAAATGGCTCTAAGTGTAAAGTTATGACCTTTTGTCGTGCCAACTTAATGCACGCGACTTACACTCTAAGTGGGTGCTCTTTGGACAGAATAACACATGTTGATGATCTTGGTGTTCTTCTGGACCCTAAACTTAAATTTTCAGACCATATTTCGTCTTTTGTCAATAAGGCCAGGGGTGTGCTTGGTTTTATAAAACGGTGGTCAAAGGAATTTGATGATCCTTACATGACCAAAACCTTATTTATTTCTCTAGTCCGTCCGATCCTCGAGTATGGATCACCTGTTTGGTGTCCACAATATGAAGTTTACTCGGACCGAATTGAATCGGTTCAAAAGAACTTCTTACTTTTTGCCTTACGGCGCCTTAATTGGGATGCAAACCTTAGATTACCTCCTTATTCAAGTAGACTTATGCTAATTAACTTACCCTCCTTAGCTAACCGTAGAACGATTCTTGGAACAGTCTTTATTTTTAACCTTTTTCGTGGTGAAGTTGATAGTCCCAAATTGGTTAGTCGGCTAAACTTCACTGTTACAAGCAGATTTACTAGAAATTACGTACCGTTAATTTTAAATCAATGTAGATCTAATTATGAGTTGCATGATCCCTACAGATTATTATGTTTTGACTATAATAGATTCTATCCTATTATCTCTAATTCTGACTCTTTGCCGTTCTTAAAGCGATCTATACAAACGTATTTAACAAATTCTTAGATCTTACTAGTATATATATATATTTCCTCGTTCTTTACTGTCTTCTATATCGCGCCTATCTTCTCGCGATTCGAGCCGTACGATACACGGCAGCGCCCCTCGGTCGGTTGCGCGGGAGGAGTGGCCGTGGGACTCGCGCGTTATCACGTATAAATAGCTAAACTATAATAGAAGGCAATAAAATGATAAAAGCATTTAATTGTTTTATTCAATTAGAAGAAATATTAATTAGCAACACAATGTTAGACTATACTCAAACTATCTATTTAAACAATAATGTAACAAAACTTGATGTAATACATTCAGACAAAAAATATAATCGAACAACACAACCAGACGAATAATGTCTTCCAAATAATAACACTTACAACATTATTCATAATTATACCCGTTACTCGTAGAGTAAAAGGGTATACTAGATTCGTTGAAAAGTATGTAACAGGCAGAAGGAAGCGTTTCCGACCATATAAAGTATATATATTCTTGATCAGGATCAGTAGCCGAGTCGATCTGGCCATGTCCGTCTGTCCGTCCGTCTGTCTGTCCGTCTGTTACTCCCACACTTTTGAAAAATGTTTTGATATGTTTTCATTTTTGTATTGTCTTGTAAAATTCTATCGATTTGCCAAAAAACTTTCTGCCACGCCCACTATAACGCCTACAAACCGCCAAAAACTGTGTTTAAGACTCTCCTTCTCCCTTCCACTAGCTGAGTAACAGGTATCAGATAGTCGGGGAACTCGAATATAGCGTTCTCTCTTGTTTTTATAATTGCATTATTGTACTTTATCTATAAATAAAAGACTATACCCCAAAAGTTAATTGTAAAATTCAAAAATCAAACCCTAAAAACGAAAATATTTTACGTCCTGAAAGAGACAATATTGTACCCCCAATACCCCTGTATTGTACCCTGAGGACAGGTTTTTTTCTTAAGGATGGGGAAGTAACACATCCATTCTACAACCACAACTCCCCAGCCATACACACTATTCTAACAACTCACACACACACATTAATGTGTAAATACATAATGTAATCAAAGATCGAAAACCCTTCGATTAAACTTAGCTGTTGCTTACGCACATCATTATGTTCAAAAGTCTAGACTCTGTGGCGAGCCACCGTCCCCTAAACATTCCAACACTTGGCGAGTCAACTGAAATAACAAAAACTTCCACCCACGCAATCGTTTCAGGATTCTCCAATTACTCGTATTTTTCGGGAGCTTCTCTCTTCACGTGAGAATAGACATTTATAACTTAATTCTCTAAAGCTTCGCTCTTAAGTTATCCCAAACTGCCTATATAAACGCAAACATGTCTCATTGAAGTAGTTCAGTAGTGAATACGCTATCAATTGCGATAGCTTTGCTAATCCACCTTGAACTTCGAAGTCCATTGTCCAACTTAGTGATAATCCAAAGGCTCTAGCTCTTCCTTTATCGGATTTAATAAAAACGTTTAATATAACATAAAAAACTTACCGTGTTCTTTTTTTATTAAACTCTCGGTCTGAATTCCTTATTATATACACATACATTCGTGCACCAATAATTTGTAAACTGAACTGAAACGTGATATAAACAAAAAAAAGAATACACACTAAGCTAAGGTCGTTTTTCGACATATATATATATGTATGTTTGTATGAATGTTTTCGGTGGCACGCTTCGGCTGCTACCCGATTTTAAGATTACTTGAATTGAGCACTTGTTTGGAAGTGCTGTTTTTGTCTTTGCTGACAGTCACATAAAAAGAAATTCACCGGTTCACTTATTCATTGTTTAAATGTTTGGCCGGCTGTCATCTTATGCTTGGGCGAGCGAGTTTTCATTTACGGATTGTTTTTGCCCGATTCACTGCTTATATCGGTTGAGTGAAATCCGTTTCCCGCGCTAGGCGCTATTGGTGTTGCGGAATACTGGATACGATCCGTTTTAGGGTGTGGTGGTGATCCCGTCGCCGCTGCACTGATCATTTGTAAATCCTTACCGCCTAATATCTTCTCTTTGTGGTAGACGACTTCCACGGTGTTGATCAGATGGCGGCGGCGTTGTCGGAGGCTTTAGATTCCTTGACACCCATTTTGAGACTTCTGTAGGATTGTAGTTTTTCTTCAAGCGTGCTCCTTGTGTTGGTTCTGGATCCTTCCAGACTACGCACTGTTATCCTGGGGGTTGATGGAGTCCTCGCTCCTCTCGGCACTTTTCCTTTGACCGAAGTTATTAGCGTTTAAGGCAGTCTTTAATTGAATCACGAGGATTAAGTCTCAAAAAAAAAGGATTCTCGGGTATTGAGTCCAGACTTCTGATTCTCGAGTATTGGCTTTCGGGTAGTCAGCTCGAGTCTTCCCGGACATTTACTTTCGGGTATTAACTTCGAGTCTTCCCGGGTATTGACTTACGGGTATTCACCTGGGTATTGACTTACGGGTATTCACCCGGGAATTGACTTACGGGTATTCACCCGGGTATTGACTTACTGGTATTCACCCGGGTATTGTCTATTTTATCGGTGGGACACGGTCTTTTTATACCGGCTTAGAGCTCTTCTGAGCTATCGGTCTTCTATGCCAAGTGTTCCCAGGATACTAGGGTATT
Source organism: Drosophila santomea (assembly GCF_016746245.2). NCBI lineage: Eukaryota > Metazoa > Arthropoda > Insecta > Diptera > Drosophilidae > Drosophila > Drosophila santomea. The sequence continues at coordinate 24,592,102 of NC_053016.2, read as the reverse complement.
GAGTCCCGACTCCGGATACTCGAATATTGGCTTTCGGGTAGTCAGTTCGAGTCTTTCCGGACATTTACTCTCGGGTATTAACTTCGAGTCTTTCCGGGTATTCACTCCGAATCTTCCCGGGTATTGACTTACGGGTATTCACCCGGGTATTCACTTACGGGTATTCACCCAGGTATTGACTATTTTATCGGTGGGCTTTTTGTCTTTTTATACCGGCTTAGTCCCGACTCCGGATTCTCGAGTATTGACTTTCTGGTAGTCAGTTCGAGTCTTCCCGGACCTTTACTTTCGGGTATTAACTTCGAGTCTTCCCGGGTATTCACTCCGAGTCTTCCCGGGTTTTGACTTACGGATATTCACTTACGGGTATTCGCCCGTGTATTGACTTACGGGTATTGACTATTTTCTCGGTGGGCCACTGTCTTGTTATACCGGCTTAGATCTTTTCTGAGCTATCGGTCTTCTATGCCAAGTGTTCCCTCCACATATTTCTAAATTTCCCCTACTTTGGGAGTCAATACCCCCTCGGTAAACTGTGCCCGTAAGTAGAGTAGGTATTTTTTCTGCGACCTATTGCGGCCGCTGAACTGGTCATCGGACACTCGTTTATTGTCGACTTGCGTTTTTGTTGTCGCTTTCTGACACCGCTGACTCAACGCGATGATAGTACTCCTTCCCCGGCCTTAGATTCTGGTTGTGAGTCTTCAAAGTCTTAAGATGCTACAAAAAAGGTGTATGTGACCACTGCTTTCAACAACCTTAAGATGCTGATCACACAAAAACCTGTCTTAAAAATTTGCCACCAACGGCACGAGACTGAGCTACATACTGACTCTTTAATAATTTGACGCTGTTTTGATACAGAAATCCCCAAATAAATATCAATGACATCCCGTATACCATACTATACATGAGCAAAAAGACTTTCGAAAGCAATAAAGAAATTCGCAATTTGGAGAAGACAACACATAACATAATTTTTTTATGAAGCAAGGTCTCGCAGCCGCCAGAAATTTCTACATTTTTTATTTGTAAACATACCAACATTCAAAAACATTATCTTCTCTATCTATACGCATCAGCTGCGTGAGCATCTAACTCTTCTATTTCGCGCTTCCTCTCTCTTTTTATTACTATCGCACCTACACTTAGGTTTGGATCTCTGGAAACGAAACGTGATTTTCGCATAAACAATATATAGTTAAAATCGTACAAAGACGATTAAGGCTTTATTTATATTTAATAATTGGCTGCTGTTGCTGAGTGCGTTTTTGAACCACAATTTGTGTCTGCAATATTCACACAAAATCAAAGGCAGCAAACATTAAAAATGACGCAAGATTGCATACAAAAAGAGTTATATTTCTGCGCGTACATAGCCAAATAACGGAAGCTACATCTAATTCTTTTTTACTATTATCTTCCCGCTTGAACCGAATTTGTTGTTGTTGCCATGAAACGTTACCGCTGATGCAAACAAAATAGAACGGTTAGCGAATTCTTTGTCAAGTTCTGCGTTAACTTCTTCTGACGATTCCGTTCTCCATGTAAGGTTGGAGCTTTTTGATGAGCTACAACAAACATTTAGGAAAATTCTGATCGAGCTTGAAGAATTTAATTTGGATGAAATCGAAAGTAATTTGAGTAAGAAATTTCATGATGTTCTCATAACGCTTAAATCCTCAGTTCGGTGGGAAATTTCAAAACGCGCCTCACAAATGCACTCCCACTGAACCGGAATAGGGCACCGACAGGAGAACGGAAAATACGTGCAAAGAGGTTTTTACGACGAAAAAGTAGAAGACGTGCAAACAAACGACGCTCTCGGCAAAAAACCATAAACAATAATCAATCTAAATCAGTAATTATCAATACTTTAAACGCAGCATAATATTAATTTTAACTTATAATAAAAACTCAGTGGAATTGTGTGAACTTATTTAAAAGGCTAATCACAACCCACATATATATTTCTAAAAATATAAAAATTAAATGCATTTAATTATTTTTATTTTCATAAACAGTTGTGTTTTTTATTTTACCAAACTGTCATTCAAGGTAGGAGACGGATGGAAAACCTAAAAAAATTTACTGAGCGCCGCCATTTATTTTAAAGCGAAAATGATAAAAAGAGATATCTAAAACACAAAGCACACACCTAATTCTAAATTAAATTTCAAACACACTCGGTTTGTTAAAAAACTTCTAAAAATTGATTTATCTTCAACATACACTAACTTTAATATGTTTGTTCTCTTTTTTATTTCTTAATAGTTTAATAATTGTAACTAGCGAATTATTTTTTATTGAAAAAGCTCGAAATCCGCTTTTAATTCTTTATCTGCTATGTAACTAATTAGTGAACAAAGTTCTAATTGTCAGTCAGAATCATTATTAGCTTTTTTCCTTCTCTTAGCTGTTTGCGTCATTTTAGATTTTGACCAATCTTCCTAAAAATGTATAACATATTATATTTTAGTACGGGTTTAGAGATTTTATCAACCAACCTCGCTAGAATTTTCATCGGAGGAGTATATTGTTTTAACCATTTCCGCATTTTTTTTACTTGTCCCATGAGTACTGACATCTTTTTTACTCCCTGGTTGTTTACGTCCACGTCCACTTCCACCGCGCCGGCCAACTGTGGTGTCTTCTTCTGCTGCCAGGGCAAACAAATCACTAAATTGTTTCTGCGGACAACGTGACAGAAAATTATCAAGTTTATGTAAGCTAATTTGTTTAAACATACCTTGGTGCTATCGTTACTGTGAGAGTACGCCGATTGAAGTGCTCTTTGCATCATATCATGAACGTAAAGGCCAGTTCCAGTACCATGTCTGCAACTTCTTCTATAATGCTCCAGATGATTTAATACCTGTATAAAATATGTTTATAATGTGTTTAAATTAAAACTTTCAAACGCACTTGATCAGCAGAAGGAGTGCTAGTCGAGACAGAAATCCCCTTAGGGGGTCGTTTTCTTTTGTTGGGAGATGAACTGGGATATTTTGATGTAAGCAGGGAGGCAATAATTTCAGACAGTTTTTCCTCATAGCGTTGGCACCAGAATCTGTTGGATTATTGAATTTGATTAGTTTTTGTTTTTAAGGCTTTGCTTTCTTGCATATATTAAAAGATAAGAATTAACTAAATATATCGAAATCTTCTAAACTTCTACAATGTTTTTCGTATCGTGCTGCAATTATTTACCTTAAGGCTGAGGTTACAAATGGATCGCCTTTTGACTTGGTTTCTCGGCTGAGCATTAATCGAATTATTTCATTTGTGGGTTCTTCATTTTTAAGCAATAACAGAAAATGGCTTAATGCTTCGGGGTGGCTTCCGGCTTCCAATTCTGGCAATAGATCCTAAACAATAAATCCAGTGAAATAGTCAAAAGCATTTATCAATACTTATGTCTCATACCTGTATACACCTTAAGGGTACATCGTGAGCTTGAACAATTTGCCAAAGACAAAACTGTTCGTAAGTCTCAAAATCGAGGCTTTCTCTTATGCAATCAATGAGTCCATCTTGTTTAAATATTGTAAGTTTCCCTTGTGCGACCGAATATAATATGTCACGTACATTTTTCGCGTCTACGCAGCGGAGTGTTATTCGCAACAGATCAGTGTTATTTGTAGCTATTGACTTAAATTCTCTATAAATGTCAGGAAGAAGCCATAGAAAAATATTTGTGTTTTCCTTTTCCAGCAGATCAAGATCCCGTATCAGACAGTTGCCGATTTTTTCATCTACTGCATCGCAAATTTGTCGATAAATAATGGTTTTAAACTGATATGATTGTTGAGAGTTTTTGCGCGTTTGAAGCTTACAATAAATTTTCATAAAGTACAGAAGCAAATAGCCAATTTCAGGTATTCCTTCACAAATCTCTGACAACAAGATTTGAAATGGTTTTTTGCTTTTCTCATCGTTTTCATATAGAAATCGAAACAAACCGTACAAGGGATAACTTATACTTTTTGCCAAATGTTTTTCTTCTGTTTTGCTCTCAGAAAATATATTTTGTTGAGGCAAAGTCTCCCGTAAAATTAAAACAGTATTTGATATCACATAGTTTAGCTGAAACTCTTCAAAGGCAGAGGCTGGTAATGGCCGGAAATCTTTCAAGAATGCCTCCCAGGTGTATGAGTTACGCTTCGTAACAAATGCATCGAATGAATCGGCTATTGATTCTGCTAGTTCTACTCTTGGCTTTTCTTTTAGTCTCACCTGTAATAAATTCAATTGAGAACACTATAGTCCAGTTTCTTTACTATCAGAAACATGTAACTCATATAGTGGAATTGCAGCGGCATTTCCATATTTTTTTGAAATATCGATAAAAATCAGGAATAAAAATAAAACTTAAAAAGAGAAACAATTTTTAAAGTTGTGGAAGTCACAGATTTTTACGGTTCGTACGCGTAGTTAAAACATTTTTGGTATATAAACAAATCAACAAAAACATATTAATACAATTTCGGGCCGTTCTTCTGATTTATAGCGGATAAGACCAAATTGATTTGCAAGATAGAAAATGGCAAGACAGATAACATATTAGAAAAGTAAAAAAAAACGCTATAGTCGAGTTTCCCGACTATCAGATCCGCGTTACTTAGCTAATGAAAGTGTCATCAAGCTATTTTTAAATTTGTTTTGGGATATCGGTAGAAGTTTCAAAGACGGTATTAAAATAAAAAATTCATAAATCTGTCAAAAGTGTGGGGGTGAAGTTTTGGTCAGTTTTGCCTGACAAAACAATTTATGGCTAATCGAAAGAAATATGCAGGATTATAAAAAAAATATCAAATCATTTTTAAAACTGTGGAAGTGGCAGTTTTGGACCCAACGTAGGTCAACAAACTTGCAATGCGTCTCTGGAACCTGCATGCTTTCTAGCTTTTATAGTTTTGACGGACATACTTCTTCTGACGGACATAGGCAGATCGATTCGGCTATTAATCCTGATCAAGAATCGTCGCAATCGAACTTACACAACGTTGGCGTCACTAAATTCATAATGCTTAATCCTAACTTTTTATCTTGTATATTTCCCGATCTCGATGTTAATACGGACGGACATGGTCAAATCGACTCGTAGATCTGATCAAGAATACAATACATTAAGGAAGAGCCGAAAACGCTTTCTTCTACCAGTTTTTTAACAAATTTGGCATATCTTTTTATATAATTTTTTTTAAATGAAATTTCCAAACTTAAAACCTTTGATAAAGGTAGGTCGTCATCGTCATCCGTATTCTCTTCAATGTTGTGAACTCTTTTCAAATTTTCAGCAGTTTCATCGCTAAAAACACTTTCAATTTCTAGATCCGTTGGCACGAGTGATATTTTTATGTCCTCATCAAGCAGCGATATGTTCGACCCACTAGTATTGATGAGCCCAGTTTCATGAAGGTCCATGTTTTCTGTCAATAAATTTTTATTCACATTATTTTTCGATAGTAATATAAATCATTTATACCAACCACAATGTAAAATTCTTTGGTCGCTCTCTTTTTTTATAATATGACCCTGAGTTGGATGCATGGAAGGGTAAAGAAGTTGACCCAGATTAGCAGACGGTGATAAAAACTCTCTAAAATTATCCCTTATTAAATTACGCAGTTCTCTGTCAAGTTTGGGTGACTCAAAGAGTGGTTGCAAATTTGGTATCACCTGATTTTAGAAAAAATTTAATAAAAATTAAATAAAAAACTGGTTATATAGACATATATATTACCTGCTTTTCCAGAATTAATTTTAATGAATTGTAAACACCGATACGGATTTTATCTTCATGTTTTACGAAAAAGTTTTTTGTAATACGACATAAGAAATCCAACAACGTGCTACTAACAAATGGATGATTTCTTATAGAGTGGTACATAACTAAAATTCCAGGCTCTATGTTCATTATATTATCCTTTGCAGGATCAAAAAATAACCAATCATAAAATAATGACAACTTTGCATTCGCCGAAGCAATCGGATTGGTGCAGGACGAGATGAGCCAGCCTATGATTGCCCATCGCGGTATTATATCAGAGCACAACATATCGTTAGTGGGATGTATAACATTTATGATAAAGCGAATTAGATCAGATCGCAAGCTATGAGACTCAGGTGTAGCAAAGTATTTTTCCTGAAACCAATCTTGGTATCTCTTCTGACTTCCAAACTTGACAGACGATGCTAAAAAGCTTATTTTTCTTTCCATCTCAGGCAGTAAACGGCATTGCAGAAACCTCCGACTTGTCCGTATATGCAGTAATTGCCAAATTCCGTTAAAAGTTTGATGCAATATTTTAGGATTGAAAATTAAATCACGCCACAGTTGTTCAAATTCAGGAATTCTAGCTACGTTTTGTAGGAGGCTGTAAATAAAAGTTTAAATAAAATAACAAAAATATGTTTTTATTGATTTGTTAGACCCGTAATCATAAAGTGAAAGGGTATACTATATTAGGTGAAAAGTATAGGAGAAGGAAGCGTTTCTGACCCTAATAAATATATATGTATATTCTTGATCGATATCACTAGTCTAGACAATTTAGCAATGATGATTGGATCTATTGAAGAATAAATCTTTTAGAATAAAATTCTATAAAGTTCAAAAGTTTCCTCATTCTCGATCCCTAACAGATCAATATAACTGAATATATATAAACTGAAAAGATGTTATATATAATGTCTCAAAAAATTCTATCGATTTGACAAAAAAATGTTTGCCACTCCCACACTTTTGAAAAATGTTTTGATATTTATACCCGTTACTCGTAGAGTAAAAGCAATAACATTATAATAACAAGATGCGTAACGGCCATACATTGGTATTGCACTATGCAGCCACTTTTTTGGTGCCGACCAAAATTGCTATTTTTTCGCTCGCCTAAAATTCAGAGCGTAAAAATCTAAAAATAGAATTGACTTGCTTGTGTGAGTAAAAACAATAAAGGAGATAGTGTGTATGTGTGCGTGCTTGTGCTTGAAGACGATTTTCTGGCCGAAACTAGTTTTGATCTAAAAAACAAATTTATAACTATTATAGTTTGTTACTCGTAGAGCTTTTCTTAACACCCATAATTGCGTGTTTTTTTTTTAAATATCATAATAAAATATAACAAAATAATTTGACTGAATCTTATTTGCATTTTAAAAACTGAAAATGGGTCATTTTCATACTAGTAATTTGACTAAATAACTATAGTAAATAATTAAAACGTATACAAAGTAAATTATTATAACTACTGTATTTTAAGAATTTCGAAAAAAAGAAATTACATATAATATATTTCATAAAAATAATTCATAAACAAAAATATTATTTATTAAATAAATAAAAATATGGAAACTGTCCATTGCAAAATTGATTTCTTGAAGCACAAAATGCGGACATCGGTACCGAAGAATCATTGTCTTCTTATATTTTTCACACGTCGCACGCTAAATACTCGAATGACAATTATTCTAATATAAAGTCATATTTGAAAATTATTATGCATTATTATGTACATAGATTTTGCTATAATTATTTCTATGTTAAATGTGAATAATTGTTATGTTAAGGCAATGCAAAACTAGAGTTCTTAGGTTGTGGCAATTGATACAAAATAATATATGTAGATGTAAAGTCTTAGAACTTCTAAAATGAAGGGCACATTTTGTCATTTTTACAATGCATGTGCATACGTGTGCACCAATACAGTGGTCAGCTGGCGCTGTATGCGTACAAGAGAGCTGCTGGCTCTAGAGCTCTCCGCTCTCTAGCTTTTAAAGAAAATTTCGAGAGAGCCTAAAGCGAGCTCTAGAGCCAGCACGAAGAAATCGTGTGCAAAAAAATCGTATGGCGTTATGCATCTTGTTATTCTAATGTCTTTGGTAAAAGGTAATACTAGATTCGTTAAAAAGAATGTCGGAGATTAAATGGTTTATTTGAAATACCCGCATATCCGTTAATAGGGTTGTTGTTAATAGGTAGAGTTGCCTATGGGGTAAAAGTTACAGTTCTAGAATTTACGATTGTCGTGCGTGTACTTGTGCGCACTGTGAGGAAGTGAAAGGAAAGCCGAATGCCTGTCAAATAGACTTACATACGGGGAGGCTGAGACGAACAGCTGAGCAATGCAAACGTGAATATTCGCCATCTACAATCATAGAGATTTTTCAACGCTAGTACTTAAAATCGAGAAAATAATGAACAATAACGAAAACGACAACGTTAACCCGACATTAGAAGTGGGATCTGTGCCAACTCCAGCACTTTCTGCTGACCAATTGAGCATTGTCTTGGAAATGCAAAATGGAAATTTTTTGGAGATGTGCAAAGTCATGCAGTCTTCGGCGCGTCCGCAAAATCAAGTGGTGCTTCCGAAGCTTCCGGATGTGGCTGGCGCTGATGCAGCTCAATGGTGCGCAACTGCAAATATCGTTATGGAAGAACAAACAATTAAAGGAAGTAACTTAATTATGTTGCTAAATGACTGCAGGCAGGGAAGTGCTTCGTCATGGCTGACCCTAATCTGCTATACTGGCATTACTTGGGAACAGTACCGTGAGTTGTTTCTACAACGCTTTGAAGTGAAGAAGACACCGGCAGCCGCAATTTTGAAACTGCTAAACAGTCGTCCAGCACATATTGAGTGTCATGCAGTGGTATGCAAGCCGCATGGTAACAACGTTGACAACAAAATGGCGCAACATGACAGCCGAGCAAATAGCTGTGTCAACTGAACTACACATGGCGAATTTTGACAGCCGTTTGCAGCGTGTGGCGTTTTCGTCAGACGTAAGCTCGAGGAACCAACTGCAGATGGAGTTAAAGGCGTTTACCTTTGAGAAGAAGCGCAGTGCTGGACACACGGAGATACTGGCGGAGATCACAAGCGTGCCAAAATAATATGCCACGCATGCAAGCTGCCTGGTCATATGATGGCGGAATGTCGACTCAAGCGATCTTACGTGGAAGTCAAGCAACAGCAGCAGCGGGATTTGCGAAACGTCACCTGCTATCGTTGTGGACAGCTTGGACATTTGGCGAATGGGTGCATTAACAATGAAAAAACCTGGAACATTCGAGAAGAAAGTAAATCAGTGCTCTGTGTCCGAACCAAAAGGAACTATGACAAGTGAAGCTCTTTCCGATTTGTTTTGACTCTGGGGCGGAAAGTTCACTCATTCGAAACAGTGTTGCTGATAAATTTGTTGGTAATACAATTTATAATGTCGTCATTATCCGAGGTATAGGAAGTGCTGGAATTCCGTGCAGGCAGCAGAAACTATGCAAATGTAAAATTAATGAAAATACTTTAGAAATATGGTTTCATATCGTACCAAACGATTCTATTGTAAATGACATTATAATAGGTAGAGAAATACTTGGTGAAGGATATCATATTTTGTTTAATCCTAAGCCTGAGGTTAGTAAGCCATTATCCTTCTCAAATAATATTGATACCGAATTAGTCGGTAAGGGCAAAGACCCGTTAATAATTGCTCTAAAGTTAATTCAGGTGAAAATGACAATTCGTCCTAGTAAAACGGTACAACGGAGACCATATCGATTAAGTCCAAATGAAAAAGAAATTTTACGAGAAAGAATCACCGAATTGTTGAGGTGTAACATTATTCGACCTAGTTGTTCTCCCTATGCAAGTCCAATAATTTTAGTAAAAAGAAATGGATCAGATCGCCTTTGCGTGAACTTAGCAACAATACGGTCGCTGACAGGTTTCCTTTGCCATTAATCAATGACCAAATAGCTAGGTTAGCTGGGGCAAAAAACTTTACGTGGTTGGATATGGCTAGTGGTTACCATCAGATTCCTATACATCCTGATTTTATCGAATGTACAGTGTTTGTAACACCAGACGGCCTCAAGAACGCTCCGTCCGTTTTTAAACGAGCGGTTATCAACGCGTTGGGAGATCTCGCTCATTCTTACGTAATAGTCTATATGGATGATATCATGATTGTGTCGTCCACTATAGAGTTAAAAATTGTGTTAGATGTTTTGACTGCAGCCCAAATGTGGGTTTCTTAAGACTGCGTTACAATATCTGGGTTATGAGGAGAAATAAAACCCAATCTTTGCCGCCGCCGCAAACATTGACAAGCGTAAGACAATTTGTTGGATTGGCGTCTTATTTTCGAAAATTTGTTCCTCGATTCTCTCAGATCATGAAACCAATATATTCACTAACTTCGAGCAAAAACACTTTTAACTGGACTGATGATTTTAAGGAGATTAGGAAGAATGTTATCACTATTCTGACAAGTGAGCCAGTACAAGTTATTTTTGACCCACAACATCCGATAGAATTGCATACTGATGCGAGCAATGCTAATTTATCGGATCAAGGGGGATCCTTATGTGGTGGAGTATTATAGGAGTATAAAACCACCTGCCCTGCTAAGTCTAACTACCATTCGTATGAATTGGAAACATTGGCTGTTTTTGAATCAGTTAAACATTTTCGGCATTATTTGCTCGGACGAGAGTTTGTTGGATTTACGGATTGCAATTCGCTAAAAGCATCGCGAACAAAAATTGAACTAACACCTAGGCTGCATCGCTGGTGGGCATACTTCCAATCTTATGATTTAAAAATAGAATATAGGAAAGAAAAGCGCATGGCGCATGTGGACTTTTTATCCAGGAATCACGTGCCTTATGCAACACCAGTTCAAAAGACTAAAATCCTAGAAAAACGTGTAAACTTAGCAGAAATCTCAAATGATTGGCTCGCAGCTGACCAACGTCAGGATTCTGAAATTTCTGATATTGCTATTAATCTGAAAACATAAGATTTCACAGATGATATTGCCCAGACTTATGAGCTTAGAAAAGGGGTCTTGTTTCGTAAAATACAGAGGAATGGAAGGACTCGTTGTGTGCCAGTAGTGCCGCATGCATTTCGATGGTCGGAAATCAATCAAGTTCATGAGTACGTTATGCATTTAGGTTGGGAAGTTACTCTCGATAAGACATCAATATTATTGGTTTGCCAAAATGAGTTCGAAAGTTTGTCGACAGTTGTATAACGTGTAAAACTGTAAAGGGTTCATCTGGGAAGATACAAGCAGAGTTACATCCAATCCCAAAAGTAAATGTCCCATGGCATACAGTGCATATCGATATAACGGGTAAATTACGTAGGAAGAACTACGTGATATTAAGGAATATGGCATAGTACAAATTGATGCTCTCTAACCAAATTCGTTTATTTGTTTCACACTTCAAAGATGGACACTGATAGTTGCGTGCAGGCATTAAAATCATCAATTTCTTTGTTGGGTGTTCCGAACCGAATATTAACCGATCAGGGTAGATGTTTTACCAGCGGAAAGTTTGCAGTCAAGAATCTCTTGACTGCGGTGGAATCAAGTAACAGATCATGGCAGGATGCTCCTGGCGAGGTACAACTTGCATTGAATCGCACAATTAATTGTGCAACCAAAGCATGCCCGCTAGAAATGCTGATTGGCTTGGTGCCACCGTATGACACAGAGATGGAGGTAGATAAAGAAAATGTTAAAGACAGGGCAGTAGTGAATTTAAATATTCAGGCTAGTAATTATAAATATAGATTTGACAGAAATAAGGCAGCAGTTGTAAGACATAAAATTGGAGATTTAGTTTTATTAAAAAATGAAGAACGTCATCAAACTAAATTAGATCCAAAGTTTAAGGTAGGATCAATGAAGTTTTAGATGGAGATCGGTATACATTGAAGTCATTGCATAATAATCGGTCATATAAATATTGCCTTGAGAATTTGCCCCGGATGCCAGATGGTTATGTTTCGAATGAGTCGGAAATCCCGCTTGAATCTTGTTAAGATTGTGGCAAGATATCTGTGTGATATGCTGTGTCAGGTTGAGAATAGCGGAAGAACACAGGTGTTGTTAACGAGTTGAAGTGGAAATAACCTGGCTGATGCAAAGCGTCTGTATTGTTTGTTGTTTGGCGATAAGGTTTTGAGACTTAAGATACCTGCGTCATTGAGCAAGCACAAGTTGACCATTATGATTGGCAAATGGCGTGTGGGGCCTTTACGGAATCAAAAGGAAACCATAGAGATAACAATGAATGTTGAATTTTAAATTTAAAAATATAATGAAACTAAAATGCAAAGATTTAATGTAACTATAGTTTAAGAATAATGCTATATGGGCAGGTGTATCAAATTAGCTGAAGATCGAGGTTAAACCGCAAAGAGAATTCGTTGAAATAGACGGAAGAGCAGCTTGATAGCTTGTATACTGTAGTGAGACAGTAGTCGATGGATAATTGGTAGTACCTGGCACTAAAGCTGACTATGAAAATGAAAAATAACAAGATTTTGAACATTATGAAAAATTGTTAATAACTGAAGAAGATATGTAACCAGCATACTAAAAATGGTGAAAATTACGATACATCTTAAGAAATTAGTTTGTATTGTTACGATATTGAATCGAATTTAAATTGTAACTATGTTACACGACGACGTGTAATTTGTCAGAATGGCCGTATCGGAGATTAAATGGTTAATAAGGTTGTTGTTAATAGGTAGAGTTGCCTATGGGGTAAAAGTTACAGTTCTAGAATTTACGATTGTCGTGCGTGTACTCGTGCGCACTGCGAGGAAAGCCGAATGCCTGTCAAATAGACTTACATACGGGGAGGCTGAGACGAACGGCTGAGCAATGCAAACGTGAATATTCGCCATCTACAATCATAGAGATCTTTCAACGCTAGTACTTTAAATCGAGAAAATATTGAACAATAACGAAAACGACAACGTTAACCCGACAACTATGTAATTTATTATTATACCCGTTACTCGTAGAGTAAAAGACTCATGAAAAGTATGTAACATATAAAGTATATAAATTCTTGATCCTGATCAATAGCCGAGTCGATCTGGCCATGCTCGTCCGTCCGTCCGTATGAACGTCCAGATCTCAGGAACTATTAAAGCTAGAAAGTTGAGATTCAGCATGCCGACTCCAGTGACATAGACGCAGCGCAAGTTTGTCTATTCATGTTGCAACGCCCAAACTTTTAAAAAATATTTTGATATTTTTTTATTAGTATTGTAACTTTTTTCGATCTGCAAAGAAACTTTGCCACGCCCACCCTAACGCCCACAAACCGCACAAAACTGCCACGCCCACACTTTTGAAAAATGTTTTGATATTTTTTCGGTTTTTTATTAGCTTTGCAAATTTTTATGAATCTGCCAAAAAAAATTTTGCCACCCACCCTTACGCCCACAAACCGCCCAAAACTGCTACGGCCACAATTTCTCTGGATTTTCCCAAAAACATTTAGCACGCTTTAGACTTAACGCCCACAAATCACCAAAAACAGTCAGTATTGATATTTTTTCGCACTTCCACTAGCTGAGTAACGGGTATCAGATATTAAATATTTTTATATTTTTCACGCCCACCCTAACGCCCAAAACTGCCACGCTCACACTTTTGAGAAACGTTTTGATGATTTTCATTTTGGTATTATGTAGTTATGTTTTTTTTCCTCTATTTCATCTACCTGAGTAACGGGTATCAAATAGTGGGGGAACTCGTCTATAGCGTTCTCTCTTGTTTTACATTGTTTTGTGAGGAGTTAGAACTCCGCACAAATGCAGATGTCAATTGCTCAAGGAGGGCCTGCCTGTTACGCGTAGTAACAGCAGTGCAAAACCGAGGAGTCCAGAAAGAGAGTTTGGAGAAACGGAATCCGTAGCGAGTTTTGAAAAACGGAACTGGTAGAAAGAGGGCACGAACTGAAGCAGAACAGCCAGAACACAGTACGCGTCGATGTGCCAGGTTAAGGAGAGCAATGGTATCAAGCTGGACTTTGGACCAGGCTAACAATAAAACCGTGGACTTTGAATAAGGAATAACCCTTAAGGGAAACCTATATAAGCAGGCTGAGCGCAGAGATCTGTACAGTCAAAATATAGCAAATGTTTAAACTCATCTTGTTTTTATACCCTTTGACAGTTTTTGGCGGTTTGTGGGCGTGTCAACATGAATTGACAAACTTTGTCTCTGGAGTCTGCATGTTTAATCTCAACTTACTAGCTTTTGTAGTTCCTGTGATCTCGACGTTCATACGGACATGGCCAGATCGACTCGGCTATTAATCCAAACATGAATATTTATACTTTATACGGTCGGAAACGCTTACTTCTGCCTGTTACATACTATTCACCGAATCTAGTATACCCTTTTGCTCTGCGAATAAAGGGTATAACAATTGTCTTCAAAGCGACTGCCAAAAATATCCTTTCTTTGGCCTCTAAAGGGGATTTTGCGAAAAGTTTAATTGCAAATGGCTAACTCTACCTTCTTACAGCAAAATATATTACAAAAAGTATTGAGTAAATTGAGTAAAAATAATTTTTTTTACTTTCAAGCTAAAATGCTAGCGTATTCATAGTGTAAGCAAGGGCCACGCTTAGCGCGGACGCTTTTGGGGTGAGGCTCGGAACCACGTGTTTTAATGTGTTAATATGTTTTTTCCCTTTTAGAAAGCTAAAAACCTCGTTCTTACACTTCCATTGTGCACGTTGTGGCGTTCCTCGTCAGAAAATGTGCGAAAAGATGGAAAGAAATTAAAATATGCTTTTCCTGCTCAATATTAGGGAGTCATCCTTACAAGATTGGATTGCATACCAAGACTTTGAAATATATGTATATATGGCTGTAGAAGTAAGAGAGCTGAAACCTTAATATTAAAAACAAGATTAATTTCCTCCTCCCATATCCGAACAAATGAGACTTGTGCTACATCATTGAAAAGACATTTCAAAATAAAATCTATGTATGCTTTTCAAACGTTTTGTCTAAATACAATAGATTAAAAATGATGACCACCAAGATTGTAAGTCTTTTTTAAATTATTTGAAGACAAACGTAACTATATAAAATGTATTAATTAGGCACGCCTATTTGGATATTTCTTTGTCCATAAGTTCTATTCGTATGTCTAAATTTAATATATTGGATTTAAAAAGTTACAAGTTTTTTTTTATATAAATGCTTTATAAGCAACCAAATAATTGGTCTATTTTGAGTACGAGCCAAAAAAAAGGTCGTTGAAAAAACGGCCTATATAATACGAACTTCTACTGTTTAAAATTCTTTATAAATTAGTCCAAATTTAAAATATGAAAATTTAATGATTTAAAAAATTTGAAGGTAAGGGCAAGGTGTTAAATATGTACTGATGCGATTATTAATTTAATGTTATATTTACCGTACAAAATCCCTTCCTAGTGGTATAATATCATGGAATCTTTCTCGGATCAATGATATCGTAAACTTTACTTCTTTTTGCCGAAGCGACACCAGAGCAGGATTTGCGTGGTCTTCTATTAGGCGTACAAAGCTGTAAACAGTTGACTGAACGAGAAATGGGTTGCCTTCCAACCACGTTCTAAACTCGATAAATATGTCCAAAAGGCTCTCGATAAGAAAAAGATTTCTGGAGGATACGTCTCCTCCGCCAGCCTGCCGCAAACAATTCCATATTACATTTTCAACACTTAGAACCTGATGCTTTACGAATTCCCGTAACAACCAAATTAATTGTCTTCTAGCTACCTCCGTGAGCTTAGTATATTTCTCAGCGACCAGAAACGTGAGGTTTGTGACAATGCCATTCATTCCGTCTCTAGATACGAGCGTAACGTCCCTATATGTTTTGGGAGCCATAGAAGGGTCGGTAAGCATTATGTAGAGAAAGCCGATTGATATTTCCTCATGCTGTTTGTCTTTGCACACAGCTTGTGATAACATATCGTGCATCTCTTTATCACTGAGACCAGAAATTTTCATCTGTAGAGTGACAAATGAACGCTCAAATTTCTAGAACATAATAAATGTTATATATTTTTCGAGAATTAGTGAAGCACTATTACCTCTTCAATATCATCTTTGCAGTCAACAGCCGTGCAAACGAACAACTTTGAGACGTGAACAATATTTTTTGATTGCTGCTGTTCCATCTGAAGGTGCAATTTCATCAAGTTTTTTTTACGGTTAATGGGATTGCACAATGTGTGACTTTAATAAGCGAATTCTAATAACAAACATAAGTTACTATACGTGGGAACATTTTCTAAGCGTGAAATACCTCAAAATAATTTCGATTTAAAGCCGACCATGAATTGTGTGTTATAACTTTATCCCACAGAGTACATCCCAATAATATAATTGACTTTAACATATAAAACTTTGATTGCCATTATAACCGTTATAAGTATCTGTCAGTTCCAGAAACAAATATATTAAGAGACGAATTTCTCTTTTATAAAAACGTTGAAAATAAAGAGAATATTAGCAATGGGGAAGAAAACGTTATTGCGACCCGTTCACACTGGCTTGTCCTTATTTACAAGTCGGTAGCTTGCGATTTCCGTGCTAAAAATTCGTTTTAAACTTATGTCCTGGAGTTATTTTTTGGAAATCCTACTGAA
This sequence comes from Drosophila santomea, assembly GCF_016746245.2. Taxonomy (NCBI): domain Eukaryota; kingdom Metazoa; phylum Arthropoda; class Insecta; order Diptera; family Drosophilidae; genus Drosophila; species Drosophila santomea. The sequence goes on along the minus strand of NC_053016.2, from coordinate 24,575,624 downwards.
ACCCCGCTCCACAAGCAGTCATGAGAAAACAAGTTTGAGTCGATTTGAGTTCGTTAGTTTTTGGATTGCTGGTAGGTATTCAATTATGTTTATCATACAAACTGATTATGGATTTTGTTTTTAACTATATCCTAAACCCTCCAACAATGCGTTCCCAACCCGACATTTTGTTATATATTCTTGCCTTAGGTTTCTTTTTAATAGGTTTTAGATTAAATGGTTGTGCTCGGGCCGGTTAGGCGTAAACCAACATTGGCTTATGATACAAATTTTGAAACTTATTATAAAATTACAAAAAAAAACAAAAAAGGACTCTATGGTGTAGTTTTCGCTTATTCGATACCCAGCTAGTAGAAGTGCGAACGAGAAATTTAAACACTTTTCTGGAATATCGATAAAAATTGGTGAAAACAGAATAATAAAATTAAAAATTTTTACGAATTTTTGAAATGTGTTCGCATTACAGCTTGGGACGGTTTGGTGGGGCTAGAAGGGCGGGCCCATATCTGGTATAATGTAAAAGCATTTTTAAAATTTTAGGAGTGAGTTTTTAGAGCAACCGTTTTCAAAATGTTTTCGGTACCTCGGTAGAAATTGAATATAAACAATAAATAAGATCTCTGATTTCATCAAATCAAACCCATTTTTAAAGTGTTAAAGGCATTTAAAAAAAAATCGAAAACAAAAAATAAAAAAATGTATACATTTTTCATACCGTATTGGATGGATTGTAGAGTGACTTGACCAAATTGTTTTTGCCATGTTCGCACACAAGGAAAGACATCTGACTTCTAAGCTAGCGCTTAGTAAAGGTCATGCTGGTAAAAGGTCACTTTTCGCTGAATTTAGGCAATTTGAGGAATGGAAGTCGCACCCCTTACAGAGATAGCGCTTTGGGTGTCTTCAATCGAGGTGTAAATCGGAGGCCTACTCCTATTGCATGAAATTGTCTTAAGAGTGGCAACCAATCCTGTTCCAATTAGGTTCTCTTATCCTCGCTAACAATACCAATTTCCGGGTGCTTCCCGATTTTCGGGCCCATTCCAACTGACAGGTTGGACACCCTCTTATAATCCGGGCTCAGATCCAATCCAATCTCATCGTTCGGGCTACAGGGACGGCTCCAGTGGCACGCCCCCTAACGCGGGGGTTATTCGTCACGCTCTCACGATATCCGGTGATTATTCCAGAGCTATTGACGAGCTTTGGAAAAGCGGAATACTTTACCACGCGGGATATCCCCAATACCGCCGTTTCAACCATAAACGCATATACGATTTCTTTCCCCTTACCTTTGGTTTAAGGAACGCCCTAGCAATTTTTCAGAGATGATGGATTATGTTCTCACATCTGAAGGCCATACTTTCTTCTTCTGAACTATTGGCGTTCTCTGATTTCAATAAAACTTTTTATTTAACTTCTGATGCTTTAAGCTATGCCCTAGTGCGGTTATTTCTTAAGGGGGTCGTCTACCTCCGCGCTCAAATTTCGGGACTCTTATTCAAGGATGGATTGCAAAAAAACTACACATGGTATTTGAACAAAAAATTTTTTATTTAATTAAATAATGCTTAAACTCAAAGAAAATAAAAAAACCGCATGAAACTGTAGTGAAATTTGACATTTGCGCGTCGTTGAATGCACCACTGCCCGTGCGACGAGGTCAAACGGTCGAAATGATATTTTGCCTTCAGAAACTTGAAACAAAAAAAATGTTTTTTTTAATTAATCTTAAAAACGTTGACTATGGCATGACACCAACTTTTTTCAAAATTGAAAATTACACAAAATGGCAGCAATTTAAAAAAATGAACAAAAAACGAAAAAAAATTTATTCAAAAAAAGCTTGTGTCATGCCATAGCCTGATGTTTTGTGAATAAGTGACGCTTTACAGATTTAGGATATCTTTTATGGTTTCGAAAAATTCTTGACGACCGTTTTGAAAAACACTACTTTTGGGAAATCGCGTTTAAAGATTAATGATACGCTTCTGAGCGATGTAAATAGGCATTACATGGCTATGTTTGAGGCTCGATATCTCCATCAAATTCTTCACAGGACATGTCTACATTAAAGTTTTCCAAATAAAAAAAAAACCGAATTTTTCAAACCGCGAAGGGTGACTACCCCCTTAAGTTGATCAGAGAAAGGGTTCCTCCGATGGGCTCAATATATATCTCTTGGAGCGCAACGGAAGCAAATTATGCCACCATCGAGATAGAATTGCTGGCAATAGTGTGGGCTTTGGACAACCTCCGTTTTTATCTGTATGGCGCGGGTCGTATAAGGGTTTTCACCGACGATTAGCCGCTCACGTTCGCCGTGGGCAATACAAACTTCAACGCTAAATTAAAGCGATGGAAGTCTAGAAAATCTAAAACCTGGGAAATCTAACGTCGTCGCAGATGCCCTGTCACGCCTTAGCCTTGTTGCGATGCCGATTCCGTGGCTCCACAGCGCGCTTACCGACGTATTGCATTTATTACCGATGTCGAAACTCCAAACTTAACGTCTATAGGATCTAGCTGGTGTTTGAAACAAACGAAGTACTCATGCATCCAGGGTACTTTCGCCACCCAATTAAAAACCACGCGACAGCCGCTTCAAAGTCCGCCTTGCGAAAATTACTAAAACCCGTAAAACCCGGAAGCATATTTGCTGGGTTTTCAAGATGTTAACTTGAATAATTAGATTTTTAAAATTCAAATAAAGCAGAGATTGCTATTAGACTTGTCTGATGCCGAACAAGTCTGTGACGCCATTGAAAGGGAAAATAAAAGGGCCCATAGGGTTCCTAAAGAGGTACGTGTTCAACTCCTTGAGAAGTTAAACTTCCCGAGAATGTCGAGCATAATTCGCGTCCAACTTTTTTCTTGCGAATGTTGCACACTCCATAATTATGGAAGACATCCATAATTGTCCTTAATATATCTTTGTAATCCGATATGCTTGATTGACCACATGGGCAAGGTTATTGAGCGCTCCATCAGCCAAAGATTGCACTAAGCTATTTACGCTGAAGGGACCTCTAGCCAATGCAGTTTCTCTTAAGGAAAGGGAGATAGAAGGGACATTAGAAATACATTTAGCTCGTCGAAATAGGACGTCACCATAGGAGCTAGCACCTAGGCTTACCGGACGCACTGGTAGGAATAAACAAGGCCCACTTCAGTGACCGAGTGTTAGTTTACGACACAGACGGAGGGACACGTGAGCACAGGGTAACCTGCGTAGTCCCCAAAGCTTCGTACTTGGGCCACTGCTCTGGAATGCCATGTAAAACGGGGGGCTGAGGCTGCAACTGACAGGAAGAATCAAGGTGATTGGCTTCGCAGACCATATTGCCGTAGTAATTTTAGCAAAGAAAAGCTGATTGCCTTGGTAATGCATCTGCACCATAGATGAGTGGCTCGCATCGGTTGGCCTGGACAATGCACACTACAAAGCAGAACAGGTAGCCGCAAACAGGTAGATTCAGCCACCAAACAAGTCAGAGGCCATACCTGGAGGTCATGCTAAATACTAGACTGACGCTCAAAGAACACCTGGCGGGAGCAAGAAGGAAGGCTGCGACCATCGCTAGGGCGCTAGCGCACGCAATAGCAGGGACCACAGTCCTGTACGCAGTCTTGATATGGGACGAAGCTTTCGAGAAAAGAAATAGTTTTCCTGTCTAGCGCAAATAATCCTTAACAGCAGGGTGCCAAGGCAGTATTGTGCGCCGCCCAGATATGGGCCGAAGCTTTCAAGAAAAGAAACAGTTTTTCTATCGACTTGCAAGATAACTGTTTGCCACGCCCACTCTAACGCCCACAAACCGCCAAAAACTGTCAGTGTTGAAGACTCTCCTTCTCCCTTCCACTAGCTGAGTAACGGGTATCAGATAGTCAAGGAACTCGACTATAGCGTTCTCTCTTGTTTTTTCGTTCTGCCAGCAAGGCAAATCTTTTGGTATTTGCGGGGGCTACATTGTTGATCAGGGTAGAGTTGTCGCGAGTATTTTTCGGCTTGTTTTCCAAATCTGAATTTTCCTGGCTGAGCTTTCGCTTTATTGTAATGTAGCGGTCCATTCCAGTCTGCCAGGTCAACCCAGCTTTCTTTTTTACGTTTTCGTTTTGTTTTGCTGGTAGTGCAGCAGTACCGTTTGTTGCCTGCGCTTTTTCTTTCGCTGACTCAGTCAGAGCGTTAGCGGGTGCAGCGGACGACGAAATAGAGCGGGCTGTCGGTATAGCTCCAGCTGTTGTTGTTGGAGGTAGCGGGGCTTGTGTCGGCGCTAAAAGAGCGGGAGAGCAAGAGCGCGCTCTTTCTTGATTTCTTGGTAGAAGAAGGTTTCTTGGGCTATGGGTTATTGACAGCTCGATTTCTGCGTTGGGGGTTATCGGTGAGACGTAGGAAAAGTACGCGTTGTTGCGTTGAATTGAGAGCCGGCGTTCGTCCTGCTCACGCTGACGCTGAGTCTCGTTCTGACTCATAGTTTTGTTATTTAAGATAATGAATCACTATATCTATTTAAGCTATCGCGTAGAGCGTCTCTTTCGCTTTCGGATTATTTATTTAGTTTATTTTATTAGTCGTTCACTTCAAATCAAAACAACCGATTTTGTGCGAAGCTCGATAAAAACACGTCTTCACACGTCGGCGTTCGAACAACTTATAAAAGTGAAAAAAAAAAACATCACACGCGGTCTAGTAAGCGCCATGGCCCTACCGGATCTCTCATCTAACCACTCGCCTTTGACCCTTCCTCAAAGCCCAAGAATTACGGACCACCCCTATATGCTGACGAAGCACAACATAAACTGGATGAAATACAGAAAGTATGTGAGTTCCCACATTGAGCTATGTCCTCAACTAAATATAGAAGCGGACATCGACTGCTCTACCGCCTCTCTGAAAGAGTTACTCGTCACAACAGCCAGGAAGGATATTGAAATTAAGCTGTTCAAACCAGCCTGCGAATTTAACAGCTGGTCCTGGAAAAGAGGGGTCTGCGACGGGCGCGCAAGCCAGCAGATCGACATGCTCGACATGCTAAACCGGGCCCTGTAGCAAGATGCTGAAATTGTACAACTAAGTATATTGAAAAACTACCTGCAACTAGTACAAAGCATCTCTTGTGAAGGGCCCGCCTAAATTCAGGCTCTCCAATTAAAACCGTCACCCCGATAAGAAATTCTTCAGGTTGCTGGGCCCGCAGCGACAAAGACAGAGCCGAAACATTGGCCTTACATCTCAGGGCTTCTTTCAGGCGAACCCCTTAGCAAATGCTTATGTTCTTCCTCAAATCCACTCCGATATGGAATCTATGCCAACTTCATTCCGTCTGAACTAGATTACAAAAGTCAGCTTAAATTAAAAAAGGCTCCAGGCGATGACCTAATAACTTTAAAAATGATGATGGATAATGTGATGTTGAGGTCATTTGTAAACTCTTCAATGGAATCATAAGTCTCGGCTACTTCCCAGGTAAATGTAAAAAATCAATCATTATAATGAAACCCGGAAAAGATCACACGAATAAGTTTATTATCATGCCTTTTCAAATTATATGAAAAAGACCTTCTAACGCGCATAACATTATACATGGCAGCTCACAACATTATTCCAGCCCATCAATTTGGCTACAGAATAACATCAGAGATTCTCTCAGCCTTCGAGCTTATAAAATATTGCATCTGGGTCGAAGGACTAATGCATAAAATTAAAACACACTTGCGTACCGCTACCTTAAATACACATTACATGTAAATATAATAAACTGAAGGGCAAACATCAAGTTCACGAAAAACATGAAGCAATTAAATATATGGAATACTTCAAATTCAAAATAGTTGCGCACGCTCGCCTACGAGTAAGGAGAGTCACTCTGAATAAAGCAGAATGGCCATACTAATCCAGACATATGCCACGCAGGCGATGGACAAAGTAGGCTTAGCCGGGGCCTATATAAAACGGGCGGCTGGCGATCTGTTAAGGTAAGCCTTCCAGGGTTCAGCAGCAACGCCGGATCTGGTAATACATAGAACTCGGACCACCGATCCATCTCTATCTCTTGTGGTTGACCTAAAGGTCTTCAAGGTATCTTTCTCTCGCCCTTGCGGCTGACCTAGCTGTCCCGAATAAGGGTTCTCTCTATCTTGCGGATGACCTACCGGTCCCCAAGTGGTTTTATATCTTCCCAGCCCCCCAGGACGATAAGGAACCACTTACGGCGGCCACTCATTCTCTCGCCGCAGCATGATACCCCGGACGTCGAGCCCACCGGCAAGAACCCGATCCAGATCAGCTGCGCGGACCTTGGCTATCACAATTCAACTCTACTGTAACTACTTTTAATAAATAAGACTGATAATCAATTACCGTTAGCTCCTACCACAAAGGTATGATGAACAAGAGAGAACGCTATAGTGGAGTTCCCCGACTATCTGATACCGTTACTCAGCTAGTGGAAGGGAGAAGGAGAGTCTAAAACACAATTTTTGGAGGTTTGAGGGCGTTAGAGTGGGCGTGGAAAAAAGTTTTTTGGTTAATCGATAGAAAATTACAAGACTAATTCAAAAATGAAAAAATTTCAAAACATTTTTCAAAAGTGTGGACTTGGCAGTTTTGGGCGGTTTGTGGGCGTTAGAGTGGGCGTGGCAACTGAAAACTTGCGCTGCTTCTATGTCTCTGGAGTATGTATGCCTAATCTCAACTTTCTAGCTATTGTAGTTCCTGAGATCTCGACGTTCATACGGACGGACAGACGGACAGACGGACGGACAGACGGACACGGCCAGATCGACTCGGCTATTGATCCTGATCAAAAATATATATATATACTTTATATGGTCGGAAACGCTTCCTTCCGCCTGTTACATACTTTTCAACGAATCTAGTATACCCTTTTACTCTACGAGTAACGGGTATAATAACTGGAGACTCGGAGAGTCTCTTGGAGAGAACTTGGAAACCCGGAAGCTAATGCGGTTTACGAGGTCATCAGAATATGATAAGCTCGACCGCATATATAGGAACTGTAGAAGCAAAACGAAACTGCTAGGCGGAGATCCGGGATCGCGTCGCTAACAGAGTTCCTAAAACTAGCCGAGGAAGTGGAGGTAAAGGCAGCTGCCGGAACCAGCGGCCAATTATTATGGGAGGAAAGCTCCAAAAGGTAAGTGGTTCTTGATCTGCGTTTTATAAAACCATGCTGACATGGTGATATAAACACAATGTGTAAACACAATGAAATGGAATGCAAAGGAAAGGCTATCAGAATACAATTTAGTTAGGTTGCTACGCAAGCCAGAGAAACGAAAACGTTTTTTCTTAGGGGAACCACCGTGATTGGTTTAAGTACTTCAGATTGTATTTCTGAAGGGCAATCTTGAGCCGGTAGTTCGCACTCAATATTCCTTCGTTGTGGTAAACTAATCGGGACAGGTGGAATCTCTGGTTGCGAAAACAGTGCAATCCGATCGAGAGAGTGCACCTTGGGATTGCTGGAGATTCAGATTTCTCCGTTATCACCATCACTTGTTCGGTCGCTAGAACCAGCGCACTTAGTGTACACCATTTAATCACACAGCCAACGAGTAATTTTAGGCTGCTCAGGCACCATTTGCTTTGAAAGCAGACAACATTAGTCTCCTTTTTTTACCGTTTGGACCACTGTACAAAGAAAAACCCCAAAACCAAAACATGCAAGCTAGCTGTTAAATGTACCGCAAGAAAGCAGTCTGCATGCTTAGAACTTTAGATTTTGTGTGGGAGAGTGAGAGAATGAGAGATGTGCATACAAAAACAGCACCAAACAGTAGTGCGTACAACGCACGAAATAGAGAATAAAGAAAGAAAGACAGTTAAGCAAAATATTTAGTGCATTTGTTTCATCTAGTGCACAAATCAAAAGAGACTCACTTGCGAAACGAACGGAGCTGTAATAATTATGTTTACAAAAAAGAATTATAAATTATAAGCCGCCACTGCAGCTGGTTGCGCCGAGCGCAAAAAGAACAAACGAGAACGCTATAGTCAAGTTCCCCGATTATCTGATACTCAGCTAGTGGAAGTGCGAAGGAGAGTCTTCAACACAGACAGTTTTTGGCGGTTTGTGGGCGTTAGAGTGGGCGTGGCAAAAAGTTTTTTGGCAAATCGATAGAAATTTACAAAACTAATACAAAAATGAAAAAATATAAAAACATTTTTCAAAAGTGTGGGCGTGGCAGCCTTGGTCAGCTTGTGGGCGTTAGAGTGGGCGTGGCAAAAAGTTTTCTGGCAAATCGATAGAAAGTTACAAGACCAATACATAAATGAAAAAACATCAAAACATTTTTCAAAAGTGTGGGCGTGGCAGTTTTTGCCGGTTTTTGTGCGTTAGAGTGGGCGTGGCAACTTGCGCTGCGTCTATGTCTCTGGAGTCTGTCGAGTCTACACCGAGAGAAATTTTTAAAATTGAGTGAGATTTATTTTGGTTAATATTTAAATACACACTGAGAGAAATTAAATAGAACCAGTTACAAAGAAAAGTCGTTAAATATTCAAATTATTCACCAAGAAAAATCATGGAAGCCGAATAAAGTTAAAACTTTGCTTCCAGTATACTTTGAATAGTGTTTACCGCCAGAGTAATGCATCTAAAGGATACACCGGGAACAATTTGTTGAAAAAAAGTAATGAAATTTCTGAAGTTATCTATACATATTAATTATAGTCAAGCCCGCGAACCACTCTCTTAAATTTTTCCATTTACTTATTAAACAAACTGAATTGAGAACTAATTTATGGAACAATAACGTAAAGAAGAGCGAAAGAAAAAATACAATAAGGAAATTATAAATAAATAGTATTAGAAGTATAGCCAATATATTAATCATCTTAGCGTCTACTTCATTATAGCTCTACCTTATATTTACAAATTTTCTATTTTCTTAAACTTTCGTAAATCTTTATTTAATACTTTACGCTGAATTTATTTACACTTATTATGTTCTTCTTTAAAGGTCCTATGCACATTGTTATTAGTTTTTAGTCCCAAAAGTAAAAAAAGAAATGAATATATAAAATGTATATATTGAACTGGCTAATGTTTCTCCGGACATAGGTCACAAAAACGGGCCACCAGAGCCAAGCTCTTAAGGAAAGTGGTCACAGGTAGGGTAGGGCAATCTGCGGGCACAATAACACCCGTGTTTCGCTAGCAACAAATTTCACATTCTTTTCCTGCATTTCTGAATCGTTTTCTTCCGAATATACTTATTTGCTTCCTCCGATTTTTGTACCTCATTTTTGTCGCAAGCACGATCAATTCTCAATCTTATTCATTATTGTCTGTACCGAAAAGGTGACCATCAACGCCAACGTGCTAAAGCCGGATTCTAAAGCGTGCACAGGCCAGTGCAGGTTTCCATGCCTTTCTCTTAAACTTTCCGTTTTAGTTTCATACTTCCAAATTTTTTGTGTTAGAAAATAGTGGTGGGGTCCACGTCAAGTTGATATAAGTATTACCGACTGGCCGTAATTAAGACGTATCCCAGAAATGTTCCTAAGTGTAGAAAACAGATAGGTGGATTGTTCTGAGGAAAACACAGTAATTGTAACTGCAGTTTGGCTTCTGTCTCAGTTTATTCTTCTTTCTTGATCTAACTAAGCCCTATCTTGGAAAAAAAAAAAAAAAAATCATCAATGTAACATGACGGAAAATACTGGAAATACTCGTGAGGGATGCCATATCCTCAAATAGTTGACGATTTTCTTCTTCTTTACTATTCTGCTAAAAGAAGATAGATTTTCTTAAAGGTTGGAATACTCGTGTTGAAAGAGTGCACGGTACAAGACTTCATTCAAATATCGATTGGTTTTTTTTTAATATAGTCTAACAAATGGAATATCTTTTTTTAAGAAGACTTGTGCGCTTTTTTGAGAAATTTAAGTTGAAAATAATAGACAAGCCCTATGACAGGAGAAATTCCACCAAAGTTTTCAGTTTTTTAATATCTTATTTCGCACATTATCGTTTCTCTTGTTATATTTCGTTTATTCTCCCTATCTTGAAGCTTGGGATTTTACTTAAGTATGATGGGGTTAGACAGATCACCAACTAGGCAATCCACTAGTGTCTCAAACTCTGTTTGCGCAATGTGTAAAGCAGAGATCATTACACCAGACTCGTACATAACTGCATGCCAGCATGAATTTCACAGGAAATCATTCAAAACAAGAGAAAACGCTATAGTCGAGTTCCCCGACTATCTGATACCCGTTACTCAGCTAATGGAAGTGCGAAGGAGAGTCTTAAACACTGACAGTTCTTGGCGGTTTTTGGGCGTTAGAGCGGGCGTGAAACACAGTTTTTTGGCAAATGGATAGAAAATTACTAGACTAACAAAAAAATAAAAAATCTCAACGTATTCTTCAAAAGTCTGGGCGCGTCAGTTTTAAGCGGTTTGTGGGCGTTAGGGTGGGCGAGAAAATTTTTTTTTGGCAAATCGAGAGAAATTTACAAGACTAACCAAAATGAGAAAAAATATCCAAACATATTTCAAAAGTGTGGGCGTGGCAGTTTTGAGCGGTTTGTCGGCGTTAGCGTGGGCTTTGCAACATTGGTTACCAAGTTACATACGATTCTAGTATACCCTTTTACAATACGAGTAACGGGTATAAGTAGGATTTGGGTTAGGACATAGGACCCTAAAATTGGTCAAATTAAATAGCGAATTATTATAAAGAATTATTATTATGAGGAAAATGTAGAATGCCATCGAGTCATGCCCAACAAAAATATTATAGCGTATTAAGAAGCGAGTTTGAACTTAGGTACCATTTAAAATAATTTATTTGTTTTGTACGGAATAAATCGTCAACAATTCAAGTCAATTTAGATCTCATTGTTTTAGAAAGTTTCCTCTGTCGATCGTCCCAATATTTTAATTTGTTTTGTTCTTTTGGATTTGAGGACGCTTATTTCCGAATACCCTATAGCGCGAGTTAACTCCCACGTAGGTTTGAGAGTGGAGTATTGAAGAACTCCGCTGGAGTTGAGGTTGAAAATCTGAATGAATCTTTATATTTCTTTTCTCATACTTAACAACAGAAGGAACCTCTGTACAAGAGGTTCTGGGTGGCTCGATATTTGTATTGGTTCAGCGTCTTAGGTGCTAACCGATACAAAGACTCAGCATTTCAAGTGCTTGTTGAAACTATGTCCCAACGTTCGAGTTGGTCGCAACGAAGTGCTCTCTAGACCTCTAGGAACCGATGAGGGTGAATGCTGAGGCGGTAATTCGCGCGAATTACAATAAAATTATTGCATGCGATGCCAGCAATTCGGGTGATACACTTTAAGAAACCCACCCATCGTTCCGATCCTGAGCAGTGCCGAATGCAGCGCGTGCTGCATTTCCTCGAACGTACATCAGTTGGTCCCAACGAAATACCCTAATATTTTATTCACCCGAGATATGGTACAGCTGTCTAGATCGGATTGTTAGTCTGTAACGTGCTTGCTCGTGATGATTCGGCAGCTCCTCTGTCTATTGAACGGTTCCGGCCGTTGGGGCTGCATCCTCATATGCGTTGCATGAATAAATCTCGTAGACATTAAGGTATATACGGACAGCTTAAACAGGTGGCATGTTTTCTTAAGATGCATTTTCATTTACTAAACAGAAGAACGAAGGTGCGATGGTTCTTCCTTTTCTTCAGCCCACAATACCTGCTGAATCGGGAAATTTATATGATCCTACCCATATCAAGGTTGACGGTGGGTAACCTAAGTGCCCCTAGGTTATCATATTAATATGTTCACTTAAATTCTTTATTCCTATACAAAAACGGCAGATATTCATTTCCATAAAATTTAGACTTCATGTTTTTATATGCGCATGGCGAAAATTAAATGGAGTTACTCCTTTTTTCTTAGTCTATTGCTTAATTTTACAAATTAAACTATATTTTAACAAGATAGAGCGCTATAGTTACTCAGCTATTGGAAGTGCGAAGGAAAGACTTTTAATAGTTTTTGGCTGTTTGTGGGCGTGGCAAAATGTTTTTTGGCAAATCGAGAGATACTTACAAAACTAACAAAAATGTGAGAAAATTTCCAAACATTTTTTAAAAGTGTGGGCGGTGCAGTTTTAAGCAGTTTGTGGGCAACATGAGTCAACCAACTTGCGCTGCGTCTATTTCTCTGGAGTCTGAATGCTTAATTTAAACTTTCTAGGTGTTATAGTTTCTGTGATCTCGACGTTTATACGGACGGACAGACGGACAGATAGACATGGCCAGATCGACTCGGCTATTGATCCTGAATAAGAATATATATACTTTATATGGTCGGAAACGCTTCCTTCTGTCTGTTACATACTTTTCAACCAATCTAGTAAATTCGTTTACTCTACGAGTAATTAAAGTAATTAAAGACATATCGATATTAAGTTTGATAAGTTTCCAATAATTCATATGGATATGGATATAGTTCGATTAAATTGTAAATATTCCAAAATATCAACGCTCTTAGAACTCTTAGAACAACGAAAATAATTATACCCGTTACTCGTAGAGTTAAAGGGTATACTAGATTCGTTGAAAAGTATGCAACAGGCAGAAGTAAACGTTTCCGACCATATAAAGTATATACAAGAGAGAACGCTATAGTCGAGTTCCCCGACTATCTGATACCCGTTACTCAGCTAGTGGATGTGCGAAGAAGAAATTTCAGCACTGCTTTGTGGGCGTTAGAGTGGGCGTGGCAAAAAGCTTTTTGGCAAATTGATAGAAATTTACAAGACTAATACAAAAATTAAAAAATATCAAAACATTTTTCAAAAGTGTGGGCGTGGCAGCCTTGGGACAGTTTGTTGGCGTTAGAGTGGGCGTGGCAAAAAGTTTTTTGGCAATCGATAAAAATTTACATGACTTATACAAAAATGAAAAAATATCAAAACATTTTTCAAAACTGTGGGCGTGGCAGTTTTGGGCGGTTTGTGGGCGTTAGAGTGGGCGTGGCAACATGAATCGACAAATTTGCGCTGCTTTTATGTCTCTGGAGTTTGTATCCTTAATCTCAACTTTCTAGCTTTTGTAGTTCCTGAGATCTCAGCGTTCATACGGACGGACAGACGGACGGACAGACGGACAGACGGACGGACAGACGGACATGGCCAGATCGACTCGGCTATTGATCCTGATCAAGAATATATATACTGTTACATACTGTCTACTGTCTCTGCCTGTTACATACTTTTCAACGAATCTAGTATACCCTTTTACTCTACGAATAACGGGTATAAAAGTGAGAACTGTCCGATGTGTAAACTAGCCTGTAGACCCCCAATCGGACAAACCGAAAGGGTAGGACGAGAAACTCGTAGCAAATATAAGAATCATCCACCCACTATGCAACCCACTGGCAACGTATCACAAAAAATGGCGCAGTTGATACAAAATTCTATCACCACGCTTTCGGTGATTGAATAATGGCCATTTCTAGTCCTGCGGTAGTTGATACTGCAAGTGAAGTGCCCGTTCATCAACCCAGCGCCTATGAGAGGCATTATTCAACAGCGCCGAATCCCGGTCTTTCGCCGGACAAAGTAGTCCACATACTGAATGGATGGAAAATAAAATATTCCGGAGTAGGGGTGTCAGTTGACAATTTTATATACAGAGTCGAGGCCCTTACGAAGCAGATTTAGAATGGTAATTTCAACTTATTATGTAGGAATATCAGCGTGTTATTTGAGGGCAAGGCATATGAGTTCTTTTGGCGCTGTCATAAAGCCCATGGTGAAATCCTTTGGGAAAGCTTTTGTACAGCTCTACGACTCCAATTTCGTCAGAGTCGCGACGATGGTGATATAAAGGAATTAATTAGGAACATAAAACAAAAACCAAATGAGAACTTTGATTGTTTCTATGACACTATATCGAAGCTAGTTGATCAGCTGGAGCATCCGTGGACGGCTAACAAACTTGTCCGGGTGCTTAAAAGTAATCTTTGTCCCGAAATTCTGAATATCGATGTTAGAACAGTATCGGACTTAAGGAAGATCTGTAAGCGACGCCAGGCATTTTTGGCTGACGGCAAAAGTGGTTATACGAAGGTCACTCTGCTTAAACGTGAGATATCCCAGGACAGTCAGGAGCTGGAAGATGAGGTGGGTTCAGCATTCGAAAGTAAGCACGACGTAGAAGCTTGAAATTGCCGAGTCGAAGGACACCGCTACCAAGAATGTCTATCCGAAAGACGAGTTTTTGTTACGGGTGCGGCGCAGCAAACAGTAAGTTAGGCGGAGTGCCGGTGTTAGTGAAATTATTTGAAGAGGGTGACCAGAGCCCTATCGCATTAGTCTCGAAGAAACTCAATAACGCTCGACGTAATTACACAGTCTGAGCAGGAATGTTTGGCTGCATTAGTAGCTCTCAAGAACTTTAGAGCCTACGTGTAAGGACTTTCATTCAAAATTATAGCCGATCACGCTTCTCGTAAATAGTAATGCCCAAACATGACTTAAATTCACGATTAGCGCGATGGGCATTGATGGGCGATGAAAAGATTTAATTTTGAGATTGAACATCGCAAGGGTTTACGAGAAGGCTTGATTGTTGATTTAGATTCGGAATTCTTCAAGTCTGACGAGTACACAAAACTGGTATAGAAAGTGAAGGGAAATACAGAAAATTTTCCTGATCTTAAAGTAGAAAACGGGTTTCTATACAGAAGACCTGAGCACCTGACCGGAGCAAATGTGCGATGAATATGCTTGGAAACTTTGGGTCCCCAAAGGATTAGTTTCGGAAATCCTTTCTTGCGCGCATGTCAGTCCTTTGGTGGCATACACAAAACGATAGAAAAAACAAGAGAGAACGCTATAGTCGAGTTCCCCGACTATCTGATACCCGTTACTCAGCTAGTGAAAGTGAGAAGGAGAGTCTTCAACACAGACAGTTTTTGGCGGTTTGTGGGCGTTAGAGTGGGCGTGTCAAAAAGTTTTTTGGCAAATCGGTAGAAATTTACTAAACTAATACAAAAATGAAAAAATATCAGATCATTTTTCAAAAGCGTGGGCGTGGCAGCTTTGGTCAGTTTGTGGGCGTTAGAGTGGGCGTGGCAAAAAGTTTTCTGACAAATCGATAGAAAGTTACAAGACCAATACATAAATGAAAAAATATCAAAACATTTTTCAAAAGTGTGGGTGTGGCAGTTTTGGGCGGTTTGTGGGCGTTAGAGTGGGCGTGGCAACTTGCGCTGCGTCGATGTCTCTTGAGTCTGTATGCTAAATCTCAACTTTCTAGCTTTTGTAGTTCCTGAGATCACAGCGTTCATACGGACGGACAGACAGACGGACATGGTCATATCGACTCGGCTATTGGTCCTGATCAAGAATATACATACTTTATATGGTCGGAAACCCTTCCTTCTGCCTGTTACATACTTTTCAACGAATCTAGTATACCCTTTTACTCTACGAGTAACGGGTATAAAAATGAAAAAATATCAAATTATTTTTTGTGGTTATGGGCGGTTTGTGGGCGTTAGAGTGGGCGTGGCTTCTATGTCTCTGAAGTCTGTATGCTTAATCTCAACTTTCTAGCTTTTGTAGTTCCTGAGATCTCGACGTTCATACGGACGGACATGGCCAGATAGAATATATATACTTTATATGGTCGGAAACGCTTCCTTCTGCCTGTTACATACTATTCAATGAATCTAGTATACCCTAGGAAGAAGCTAGGAAGAAAAATTATTTCTTAAAGGATTTCTAGACAGATATGAACAAAGACGAGATTTCAACGAAGGCCGATTTTTCTGCACTTTATGAGTTTTGTAAGAGCCGTAGAAGAACTTGCCAAAGGAGATTCCCCTCCGAGATGGAAGTGATTTTATATGGGCAAGAAATAGGTCTAGATAGGCCAAACTATTTTAGATCATTAGATTTGCTGTATTCTCCGTGGAGAAACGTACAGGGGAAATCGAATTGGAGAAATTGTGTAGAGTTTTACTATGAGGTGGCTCTTAAAGCCAAATTCGAAAAATATAATGCTATAGATGGTTTAGAAGACTCTCTTAGAAGGGCCATAAGAAAAGATTACAGTTATTAAATATGCCAAGCTTTAATATTAGTACAGGGTTTATTAAATTAAATCGTTACAAAATGGTAATGGTAATGGTAATGGCTGCTTGATGCGCGGTGGGTGAGTGGCCTGGCGCGCTGAGTACTCAACTGCCGATATTCTTTCGGTGATCAGATGCCGATCTAACAAGGCCATGTGTTTACAGCTATTACTAATTTGTGAACGTCGTCTATTACGCTGAGATCTACGTAGCGCGGTTGCCGGCGGTTGCATGGCTGCCGGCGGAACTGCCTCCGAAGCAGCTGGAGAATATGGCGGGTTAGGAACAGGTTCGTCGATGGCTTCGTAAAACGGATCAGTTGGCTCATGGTCGTGTTCCTTGATTATATAAGTGCGGCGTTATATGCTGATGGAACAAGTATCTTGATTAGTTCAGGTTGATGTCTGCAGTCCGGTCAAATTTCTTTAGAAAGTTCGGACCATTTATCTGGAGAATACGTCTAATCAGGTTGTTCTCAATCAACAATTTGAAATCCTCCGATGTGAACGCCGTGCCATTATCTGAAAGAAGTTCGTCGGGCAAAGCCGAGTGTGGTAAACAGCAAAGTCCACGTGTTGCAGTGGCGACTGAAGCAATTATGTTAGAACATCAAGTTTTGGGAAAATTAGTTGTCGCATATGGAGTGATTTTCAGCTGATTATGATTTCCGTTGATGACCTTGACCCAGGCTTGAGTTTCCGTTCTAGTACTTGTCCAATCGAACCGTCGTTTCGTCAAGTCGTAAACATTTCGTCGCCGAGCTAAGACATTTATTTTCCGTTTAAATTTTTAACCTGCGGGCGTGGAAAACAAAAAAAATGAAGAAAGCAAGTGAGTTTCCCACACCGCTAAAACGGTTCGCTGTTTAAATTTAATACTTGAAAATCGTTCCCTGGCGCAGTCATCAAGCAGCAGAAAATTCTAACTTAATTTTGTCGGACCTTACCCTATGCCAGCATGAAATATACCAACCTGCGAATCTACACCGAGAGAAATTTTTAAAATTGAGTGAAATTTATTTTGGTTAATATTTAAATACACACTGAGAGAAATTAAATAGAACCAGTTACAAAGAAAAGTCGTTTAATATTCAAATTATTCACCGAGAAAAATCATGGAAGCCGACTAAAGTTAAAACTTTGCTTCCAGTATACTTTGAATAGTGTTTACCGCCAGATTAATGCATCTAAAGGATACAACGGGAACAATTTGTTGAAAAAAAGTAATGAAATTTCTGAAGTTAACTATACATATTAATTATAGTCAAGCCCGTGAACCACTCTCTTACATTTTTCCGTTTACTTATTAAACAAACTGAATTGAGAACTAATTTATGGAACAATAACGTAAAGAAGAGCGAAAGAAAAAATACAATAAGGAAATTATAAGTAAATAGTATTAGAAGTATAGCCAATATATACATTGGCATATACATCTGATCCCAACACGAGGGAGATGGTGGCCGGCCGGTGGAAGCTCTCGTTCGCGAGACGAACACCGTCAAACTTGGCTCTTGCGGCGTCGCTCAGAGCTCGGATGAGTGTCCGGATCCTTAGGCTGGGGTCGATCTTCAGGACGACGTTGAGTCGTAAGGTGCTTGTTCGCGACCGGAGTGACACCGAGCAGACCTCGTCGTCTCCCAGCCGGGTGATGGGCAGCCGGAACGCAGCCGCCAACGACCGGTCGATGCTGCTCACCGGCATGCATGGGTCGATCATGGCCCCGGTCTCGAAGGTCTTCGAGCCCGTGTCCAGCACGACGATGGCTGTAGGCAGGATGGGGACAGCCTTCTGCTGCCCCGTTGCCACCGACGGAGACGCGACGAAGACCTTCGGACGCGGGCGATTGTTGGCGACTGGGGCTGGTGGCGGAGTGCGGGAAATCCGGACCGGACGAGGTGCAGCGGGATGACGCTCTCTGCGCGTCGGAGCTGGTAGCGCTGCCGGGGTCGGAGCGGGGAGGACCTCGTGCATGTGGAGTAGAGTGTGGTGGTCTCCTCCACACTTCTTGCATCCCTCTTGGCTGCGGCAGTCTCCTCCTGAGTGCTGATGGGCGAGGCAGTTCAAGCAGTACTTATTAATAAGTACTGCCCGAAGGCGCTTTTCAGCGCTCAGTTTGTGGAACCTCTTGCACTTCCGAAGAGGATGGATTCCAGAGCAGACTCGGCAGCGGTAGGATTTAATACCTCGAGTACGACTGCTCTCCAACGACTGGGTGGCACGAGGACGAGGAGCCATTATTGTAGGAAGTGAGTTAGTCTGCCAATAAAAGAAATAAAAAAGCTTAGTATGAGCCGACTACTATTTGGGCCCCGGAATGGGGGAAATGCCCTAATCCCTAGGAACGGAGGACTCTCTCGTCGATACCCGTGTAGGTGAACGCTCTCGAGAAGGAGACTCTATCTGTCGGGAAATCGCCCATCAGCTGTGTTTGGAGTCTCTTCTTGTAAATCGTGCAAATCTTACACGGATTGACCACAGCCTTCACCAGATTCTTGATTTTAGGAATCCAATACTTCGATCGGATCAGGCGTACGATCAATTGACTACCGCCATGAAGGGTAATCTGGTCAGTAAATTGGACGATGAGGCGCGACAGTCTACAGTCATAGGGGAGAATAATCGGATGACGTTCATCATATTGCAGGGTTTTGGAGGCAGTGAGACGGCCGCACGCCCTTAAAAGGCCGTGTTGGTCAATGAACGGGAACAAATTCACCAAAGGACTTGACACTGGAAGAGGCCTTTTCTCGGTCAGATGCTGAAGCTCTTGGCCATATGCTCTGCGCTGCGCAATGGAGGTCAGAGTTCGTTCTGCCTCTCGGATCTCTTCACTTGTAGGGCGTGAATTGGGCAAGAACGAACCTTTGCGGCAGCGTTTAAGGAAGCGTTGAACATAGACCAGAACTCGCAGGGACTTGTCCAATTTGGAGAAACGTTCGAGAAAGTCGATGGACGGGGCCTTGACAAAATGCACTTTGACCGCGCACTGCTCTAGCTCTGTCACTGGAAGAGTGTCGCTTTGTGCTGGCCATAGCTCTCGTGGCCCTTGCAGCCACTCTGGTCCGTGCCACCAGAGATGGTTTTCTGCCAATTCATGTAGGGATACGCCTCGACTGGATAGATCGGCGGAGTTTTGTTCTGAGCGAACGTGTGCCCAACAGTCGACTGGCGTCGCCTGCGTGATCTTGGCAACTCTGTTGGCCACAAATGTGGTCCAGTTGCACGCAGGCTTTCGTAGCCAGGCTAAGACGATTGTGGAATCTGTCCAGCAGCGGATATCTGAACTGGCGGAGGGCATGTGCGGAAGGATTGCTGTCACCATTTCGGTTAACAGCACGGCACTACAGAGCTCTAGCCGAGGAAGTGAGACGGTTTTTACCGGGGCCACTCGTGTTTTGGCTGTAAGCAGGCGAGTCAGGATCTTTTGCCCCATCTCGACACTGATGTATATAGCCGCTCCATAGGCTCTCTGAGACGCGTCACGGAAACCGTGGTGCTCTATGATTACCTCAGGCTGGTACCAGATCCATCTCGGAACGCGGATCTGGTTGAGGTCGGAATACTCCTCTAAAATCGATTGCCACCGCTGACTCATTTCAGTGGGAAGCTTATCGTCCCAGCCTAAGTTCTGCAACCAAATCTCCTGCATGAACATTTTTGAACGGATTATGAACGGCGCGAGCCACCCGGCAGGATCGAACAACCTAGCGATTTGGGACAAAACTTCTCGCTTTGTATAGGAGGGTTCCACAACTATTTCGGGGGGAACGAAATAGAATTCGTCGGACCTTGCCCTCCACCGAATACCGAGCGTCTTGGCCGTGCTTTCGGCATCGATGTCGAGGAACTCGCTATGAAGGAGGTTTTCGACCGGGACGTCTTTAAGGACGCTTTTGTTGTTCGAGGTCCACTTTCTTAGCGGAAACCCGGAGGCACTTAGGGCTGCTTGCAACTCTCGAATCGAACTTCGGGCTTCGTTTACGGAATTCGCCCCTGCCAGAACGTCGTCGACGTACATGTGCTGCTGGATGATGCGGCTGGCATTTGGAAATGGCACTTGGATATCCTCTGCCAGCTGTTGCAAGACTCGAATGGCGTGGAAGGGGGCGCAGTTGACCCCGAAGGTAACTGTTTTTAGTTCAAAGTCTCGGACTTAACTACCGCGTGATGAGGAAGATGATACGAGGGAGAATTGTGAGTCGGCGGAACTTCTTTCATATGACCCAGATCCAGGTACTCCTGGATCACGCTGTCATATTGCTCTTTTAAGGGAAAGTCTCTTTTTAAACGATTTTCGTTTCTAAGAAACTGAGCTAACGCAATGGACCTTGAATATCCTAAATCGGATCCGGTATTCTCGGGGTCCCGGAACGGGACCGTCACCACGTACCTCCCGCTTGCGTCTTTTGTTGTTGTTTGGAGGAAGTTCCTTTCACAATAGGAGTCCGACTCTTTTACCATCTTTACTGGTAGATCCTCCACCTCCCAGAACTTGCTGAGAAGCGTGTCGAGCGAATCAGGGTCGCCTATTTGGTGCACCTAGGTCGTGAAGGATGCGACCCGTTTCGGCTTACCCTTGGAAATCGGCCCCGTTAGCACCCACCCGAAAATAGTTTCTTGGCCCAGGAGCGAGCCGCAAATATTTTGTCGGGTGCCATCCATCATTATGGATGGTAGAATGTCAGCCCCGATCAGTACATCAATTTGAGAGCTCTCAAAAAAGGTAGGATCTGCCCAGTGGAGTGCGGGCAGGTCCTTCAAAGAATTCCGAGGGATAGGATAGGAGGGCAGTTTGCCTGAGAGCTCCGGAAGGAGGTACGCTTCAGTGTCTAACTGTAGACCTGGCTTAGTAGGAGAGCGAATCCCGAAGTGACACAGCTTCGAGGATTTCGCGGAGACCGAATGATTTAACCCGGAGACTTGGGTCTGGGTGTTGCGGAATGGCAACTTGATGAGGTTGAACAGGCGTTCTGAAATGAACGTCGCCTCGGATCCCGAGTCGATCCCGAGGCGTGGCAACTTGCGCTGCGTCGATGTCTCTTGAGTCTGTATGCTAAATCGCAACTTTCTAGCTTTTGTAGTTCCTGAGATCACAGCGTTCATACGGACGGACAGACAGACGGACATGGTCATATCGACTCGGCTATTGGTCCTGATCAAGAATATACATACTTTATATGGTCGGAAACCCTTCCTTCTGCCTGTTACATACTTTTCAACGAATCTAGTATACCCTTTTACTCTACGAGTAACGGGTATAAAAATGAAAAAATATCAAATTATTTTTTGTGGTTATGGGCGGTTTGTGGGCGTTAGAGTGGGCGTGGCTTCTATGTCTCTGAAGTCTGTATGCTTAATCTCAACTTTCTAGCTTTTGTAGTTCCTGAGATCTCGACGTTCATACGGACGGACATGGCCAGATAGAATATATATACTTTATATGGTCGGAAACGCTTCCTTCTGCCTGTTACATACTATTCAATGAATCTAGTATACCCTAGGAAGAAGCTAGGAAGAAAAATTATTTCTTAAAGGATTTCTAGACAGATATGAACAAAGACGAGATTTCAACGAAGGCCGATTTTTCTGCACTTTATGAGTTTTGTAAGAGCCGTAGAAGAACTTGCCAAAGGAGATTCCCCTCCGAGATGGAAGTGATTTTATATGGGCAAGAAATAGGTCTAGATAGGCCAAACTATTTTAGATCATTAGATTTGCTGTATTCTCCGTGGAGAAACGTACAGGGGAAATCGAATTGGAGAAATTGTGTAGAGTTTTACTATGAGGTGGCTCTTAAAGCCAAATTCGAAAAATATAATGCTATAGATGGTTTAGAAGACTCTCTTAGAAGGGCCATAAGAAAAGATTACAGTTATTAAATATGCCAAGCTTTAATATTAGTACAGGGTTTATTAAATTAAATCGTTACAAAATGGTAATGGTAATGGTAATGGCTGCTTGATGCGCGGTGGGTGAGTGGCCTGGCGCGCTGAGTACTCAACTGCCGATATTCTTTCGGTGATCAGATGCCGATCTAACAAGGCCATGTGTTTACAGCTATTACTAATTTGTGAACGTCGTCTATTACGCTGAGATCTACGTAGCGCGGTTGCCGGCGGTTGCATGGCTGCCGGCGGAACTGCCTCCGAAGCAGCTGGAGAATATGGCGGGTTAGGAACAGGTTCGTCGATGGCTTCGTAAAACGGATCAGTTGGCTCATGGTCGTGTTCCTTGATTATATAAGTGCGGCGTTATATGCTGATGGAACAAGTATCTTGATTAGTTCAGGTTGATGTCTGCAGTCCGGTCAAATTTCTTTAGAAAGTTCGGACCATTTATCTGGAGAATACGTCTAATCAGGTTGTTCTCAATCAACAATTTGAAATCCTCCGATGTGAACGCCGTGCCATTATCTGAAAGAAGTTCGTCGGGCAAAGCCGAGTGTGGTAAACAGCAAAGTCCACGTGTTGCAGTGGCGACTGAAGCAATTATGTTAGAACATCAAGTTTTGGGAAAATTAGTTGTCGCATATGGAGTGATTTTCAGCTGATTATGATTTCCGTTGATGACCTTGACCCAGGCTTGAGTTTCCGTTCTAGTACTTGTCCAATCGAACCGTCGTTTCGTCAAGTCGTAAACATTTCGTCGCCGAGCTAAGACATTTATTTTCCGTTTAAATTTTTAACCTGCGGGCGTGGAAAACAAAAAAAAAGTTCAAAATGAAGAAAGCAAGTGAGTTTCCCACACCGCTAAAACGGTTCGCTGTTTAAATTTAATACTTGAAAATCGTTCCCTGGCGCAGTCATCAAGCAGCAGAAAATTCTAACTTAATTTTGTCGGACCTTACCCTATGCCAGCATGAAATATACCAACCTGCGAATCTACACCGAGAGAAATTTTTAAAATTGAGTGAAATTTATTTTGGTTAATATTTAAATACACACTGAGAGAAATTAAATAGAACCAGTTACAAAGAAAAGTCGTTAAATATTCAAATTATTCACCGAGAAAAATCATGGAAGCCGACTAAAGTTAAAACTTTGCTTCCAGTATACTTTGAATAGTGTTTACCGCCAGATTAATGCATCTAAAGGATACAACGGGAACAATTTGTTGAAAAAAAGTAATGAAATTTCTGAAGTTAACTATACATATTAATTATAGTCAAGCCCGTGAACCACTCTCTTACATTTTTCCGTTTACTTATTAAACAAACTGAATTGAGAACTAATTTATGGAACAATAACGTAAAGAAGAGCGAAAGAAAAAATACAATAAGGAAATTATAAGTAAATAGTATTAGAAGTATAGCCAATATATACATTGGCATATACATCTGATCCCAACACGAGGGAGATGGTGGCCGGCCGGTGGAAGCTCTCGTTCGCGAGACGAACACCGTCAAACTTGGCTCTTGCGGCGTCGCTCAGAGCTCGGATGAGTGTCCGGATCCTTAGGCTGGGGTCGATCTTCAGGACGACGTTGAGTCGTAAGGTGCTTGTTCGCGACCGGAGTGACACCGAGCAGACCTCGTCGTCTCCCAGCCGGGTGATGGGCAGCCGGAACGCAGCCGCCAACGACCGGTCGATGCTGCTCACCGGCATGCATGGGTCGATCATGGCCCCGGTCTCGAAGGTCTTCGAGCCCGTGTCCAGCACGACGATGGCTGTAGGCAGGATGGGGACAGCCTTCTGCTGCCCCGTTGCCACCGACGGAGACGCGACGAAGACCTTCGGACGCGGGCGATTGTTGGCGACTGGGGCTGGTGGCGGAGTGCGGGAAATCCGGACCGGACGAGGTGCAGCGGGATGACGCTCTCTGCGCGTCGGAGCTGGTAGCGCTGCCGGGGTCGGAGCGGGGAGGACCTCGTGCATGTGGAGTAGAGTGTGGTGGTCTCCTCCACACTTCTTGCATCCCTCTTGGCTGCGGCAGTCTCCTCCTGAGTGCTGATGGGCGAGGCAGTTCAAGCAGTACTTATTAATAAGTACTGCCCGAAGGCGCTTTTCAGCGCTCAGTTTGTGGAACCTCTTGCACTTCCGAAGAGGATGGATTCCAGAGCAGACTCGGCAGCGGTAGGATTTAATACCTCGAGTACGACTGCTCTCCAACGACTGGGTGGCACGAGGACGAGGAGCCATTATTGTAGGAAGTGAGTTAGTCTGCCAATAAAAGAAATAAAAAAGCTTAGTATGAGCCGACTACTATTTGGGCCCCGGAATGGGGGAAATGCCCTAATCCCTAGGAACGGAGGACTCTCTCGTCGATACCCGTGTAGGTGAACGCTCTCGAGAAGGAGACTCTATCTGTCGGGAAATCGCCCATCAGCTGTGTTTGGAGTCTCTTCTTGTAAATCGTGCAAATCTTACACGGATTGACCACAGCCTTCACCAGATTCTTGATTTTAGGAATCCAATACTTCGATCGGATCAGGCGTACGATCAATTGACTACCGCCATGAAGGGTAATCTGGTCAGTAAATTGGACGATGAGGCGCGACAGTCTACAGTCATAGGGGAGAATAATCGGATGACGTTCATCATATTGCAGGGTTTTGGAGGCAGTGAGACGGCCGCACGCCCTTAAAAGGCCGTGTTGGTCAATGAACGGGAACAAATTCACCAAAGGACTTGACACTGGAAGAGGCCTTTTCTCGGTCAGATGCTGAAGCTCTTGGCCATATGCTCTGCGCTGCGCAATGGAGGTCAGAGTTCGTTCTGCCTCTCGGATCTCTTCACTTGTAGGGCGTGAATTGGGCAAGAACGAACCTTTGCGGCAGCGTTTAAGGAAGCGTTGAACATAGACCAGAACTCGCAGGGACTTGTCCAATTTGGAGAAACGTTCGAGAAAGTCGATGGACGGGGCCTTGACAAAATGCACTTTGACCGCGCGCTGCTCTAGCTCTGTCACTGGAAGAGTGTCGCTTTGTGCTGGCCATAGCTCTCGTGGCCCTTGCAGCCACTCTGGTCCGTGCCACCAGAGATGGTTTTCTGCCAATTCATGTAGGGATACGCCTCGACTGGATAGATCGGCGGAGTTTTGTTCTGAGCGAACGTGTGCCCAACAGTCGACTGGCGTCGCCTGCGTGATCTTGGCAACTCTGTTGGCCACAAATGTGGTCCAGTTGCACGCAGGCTTTCGTAGCCAGGCTAAGACGATTGTGGAATCTGTCCAGCAGCGGATATCTGAACTGGCGGAGGGCATGTGCGGAAGGATTGCTGTCACCATTTCGGTTAACAGCACGGCACTACAGAGCTCTAGCCGAGGAAGTGAGACGGTTTTTACCGGGGCCACTCGTGTTTTGGCTGTAAGCAGGCGAGTCAGGATCTTTTGCCCCATCTCGACACTGATGTATATAGCCGCTCCATAGGCTCTCTGAGACGCGTCACGGAAACCGTGGTGCTCTATGATTACCTCAGGCTGGTACCAGATCCATCTCGGAACGCGGATCTGGTTGAGGTCGGAATACTCCTCTAAAATCGATTGCCACCGCTGACTCATTTCAGTGGGAAGCTTATCGTCCCAGCCTAAGTTCTGCAACCAAATCTCCTGCATGAACATTTTTGAACGGATTATGAACGGCGCGAGCCACCCGGCAGGATCGAACAACCTAGCGATTTGGGACAAAACTTCTCGCTTTGTATAGGAGGGTTCCACAACTATTTCGGGGGGAACGAAATAGAATTCGTCGGACCTTGCCCTCCACCGAATACCGAGCGTCTTGGCCGTGCTTTCGGCATCGATGTCGAGGAACTCGCTATGAAGGAGGTTTTCGACCGGGACGTCTTTAAGGACGCTTTTGTTGTTCGAGGTCCACTTTCTTAGCGGAAACCCGGAGGCACTTAGGGCTGCTTGCAACTCTCGAATCGAACTTCGGGCTTCGTTTACGGAATTCGCCCCTGCCAGAACGTCGTCGACGTACATGTGCTGCTGGATGATGCGGCTGGCATTTGGAAATGGCACTTGGATATCCTCTGCCAGCTGTTGCAAGACTCGAATGGCGTGGAAGGGGGCGCAGTTGACCCCGAAGGTAACTGTTTTTAGTTCAAAGTCTCGGACTTAACTACCGCGTGATGAGGAAGATGATACGAGGGAGAATTGTGAGTCGGCGGAACTTCTTTCATATGACCCAGATCCAGGTACTCCTGGATCACGCTGTCATATTGCTCTTTTAAGGGAAAGTCTCTTTTTAAACGATTTTCGTTTCTAAGAAACTGAGCTAACGCAATGGACCTTGAATATCCTAAATCGGATCCGGTATTCTCGGGGTCCCGGAACGGGACCGTCACCACGTACCTCCCGCTTGCGTCTTTTGTTGTTGTTTGGAGGAAGTTCCTTTCACAATAGGAGTCCGACTCTTTTACCATCTTTACTGGTAGATCCTCCACCTCCCAGAACTTGCTGAGAAGCGTGTCGAGCGAATCAGGGTCGCCTATTTGGTGCACCTAGGTCGTGAAGGATGCGACCCGTTTCGGCTTACCCTTGGAAATCGGCCCCGTTAGCACCCACCCGAAAATAGTTTCTTGGCCCAGGAGCGAGCCGCAAATATTTTGTCGGGTGCCATCCATCATTATGGATGGTAGAATGTCAGCCCCGATCAGTACATCAATTTGAGAGCTCTCAAAAAAGGTAGGATCTGCCCAGTGGAGTGCGGGCAGGTCCTTCAAAGAATTCCGAGGGATAGGATAGGAGGGCAGTTTGCCTGAGAGCTCCGGAAGGAGGTACGCTTCAGTGTCTAACTGTAGACCTGGCTTAGTAGGAGAGCGAATCCCGAAGTGACACAGCTTCGAGGATTTCGCGGAGACCGAATGATTTAACCCGGAGACTTGGGTCTGGGTGTTGCGGAATGGCAACTTGATGAGGTTGAACAGGCGTTCTGAAATGAACGTCGCCTCGGATCCCGAGTCGATTAAGGCTCGGGCTCGGTAGTTCGTCCCCAAATGGCACACGTCAATGATCGCTGTGCTCAGTAGGACGGCTGAAGTGCCGGACGCGAAAAAAGTTTGCACCGCTGAGGTGCTTGCCGATTCATTTCTGCTGGAGGGTCTCGGAGGTTGCTGTGTAGGGGGCGAGGTTGAGGAACTCGCATTTTCGGAATTTGGGGGGCTGCGATGCAGCAGCTTATGGTGCCTGGACTTACATGTAAAGCAGCTGTGTGTGCTTGTGCAGTCACGTAGCTGGTGACCTCTGGCAAAACAATTCAAACATAGCTGCTTCTTTTTTATATAGCCGGAGCGCGAGTCAACAGACATTTGAAGAAAACGGGGTCCCAATCTTACCGGATGGTTCTCCTTAGAACATAAGTCACACCCTTTCTGTTTGGTGCTGACCTTTGTCTCGAAGGATTGAAGCCTTTTTGGAACTGCCTGAGTCGGTTTCATATCTTCGATGGCTTCCAATGTCCGATACCTTTCGCTCAGGAAGGCATTCATTTCTTCCCAAGCTGGGATCTCGGATTTGGCAGTTAGCGACTGTTCCCATAAGGACAGGGTCTGCTTGGGCAGTTTGCTCGCGCAAAGGAAAACCAAGAGACAATCCCAGTTTTCTGTGGATACCTGGGAATGCGCTAGTGCTGTTAAACACCCCTGAATCGTGGATTGTAGCTCTTTTAGAGCATGACCAGATTCTTGCGAAATTGAACTCAAGTTAAAAAGGAGCTTGAGCTGGCTGTTGACTAAAAGTCGCTTGTTTTGGAACCGATCTCGAAGCGCCTCCCACACTGAAGCAAAACCATCATTCGTGAGAGGAGATTTCACCACGATGGCTTTTGCTTCGCCACTTGTTTTCGTAAGGAGATGGAATAGCTTCTCGACCGGAGTCAGCCTGGGGTTGTTTACGTAAATTGCCGTGAATAGGTCCCGGAAAGTGGGCCATCGGAGGTAGTCGCCAACGAAGACTTCCGTGTCGCATGGAGGTAAGCGGCAGCCGGACGAAATTAGCGGCTGAGAGGGTGCTTGCGCGACTTGAGGCGTTGCTCTGTCGATTGTTTCGCCACTTGTGCTGCACATGACTCGTATACTGAGTAGCAGTAGTCATATTTGGCCTGGAGAATAGGCACTGTGTCGAGGGATCCTTTTTGGGCCATTAGGTCAGAGCATGTTTCGTACTCTCTTTCCACTTTGTCCCATAAGGCTCGCACCTGTTGCAGACGGACTTGTAACGTGTGTAGGGACGGAGAGGCTTGATCAGGAGTGTTGATCTTCGCTTCGAAAAGGCTTACGCGATCGCTGACGGCGATGAATTTATGCAACGCTGCGGTTGCGGGCGTTGGCTGCTCAGAGGATGCCATTTTCTTTGTGGTAGAGCGTGTGACGCGGAGGAAATCAGTCCCGACAGCGGAGGGACTCTCGGATTTTCTCGATAGAGAAGACTCACTAGACGCTCGCGTCACTGGTCGGGAAATGACAATCCTAGGAGTTGTCTTCGAACTGGTCGATGGCAAAACCTTTGCTTTCGGAGTGGGAGCCGCGGTTTTGACCCTGGGACTAACGGACTTCGGTGCTCCCTACCGCGAGTGGATAGCGGAGATTGCGGGTTGAACTTTTGTTCTTTTCCAGGTGCGGGTGTCTTTTTCTTGTCTCCCTCTAGGGGCATGCTCAGCTATGCCCTAGGAGAAGGAAGTCAAGAAGGCCTGCACGCCGCAAAAAAATGTGGAATTGAAAAAGAACCAGACACAGAGGGCACCCAAATCTGGATGGACAAAGAATCCCGTCGGAATTCGGGAGAAAGTTGCAATTGGGATCTGGAGATTGGAGCACGAATGGAAAAAAAATCCCACTTTTTGTGAAATAAGGCCCCAATAGATCTTCAATCAACTGGAAAAAGCTTAAATGAAGCACAATATAGCTAAGATTCAGTGTGAAAAATAGCTAGGAGGATTCACAAAAAAACAGCTAGAGTGAAGTCCACAAGAAGATATAGCTATATTGGAGTCTAGAAAAACAATAGCTCAAATTTATAAAAAAAGCTATGAATTGCAATTTCTAGAAAAATAGCTAAAAAAATAGCTTCCAGCTGGAGTCTGGATAATAGCCAATGATTTATAAAAAATCCCTACCGACTGGAAATAGCTACCCGATTTAGGACCACAACGAAAAATCGCGACAAACGGATGCGAAACATAAACACCAAAAAAAAACCAACAAACACGCCAAAAAGCCAAGTTGGGAGGATGATAATTTTGGGTGGAAATGATAAATAATTATTTTAATTTAGGAACCAGAAATAGGAGCCAGAAATAGCTTGTAAAAAATTATTATTTGGCTTAAATAATTATTAAATAATCGGGTCAGTTTTTTCTTAAATTTTGTCGTCGGACTTATTTATTTTATTTTATGTTTCGATTCTAGGGTATTCTCTCGTCGCTATGCGCCGGTTTTTATTTATATATATATATATTTTATTTTATATTATTTGTGTATTAAATTGGTTAAATCTATGGAGTGATTCTTATATATGTATGTAGATGTAAATTTTATTGGAATATATGTATGTCAAATTTTACTTAATGTATGGATATGTATATTTATGGGTATGTATAATTTTATGTGTATGTAAAATTTTGCTGAATATATGTATATGTATGTATATTTGATTTAATTTAGTTGAATTTGTGGTTTGTATTTTTTATTGAGGCAAAAAACAGCAGTTTAGCAGCGGACGATAATAGTGAATTTTGGACAGTGTTTTAAAAAATGTATATGCGCTTGGATACCAGCGGATCACCGTGAGACTAATTAGGGGGTATTGGCAAAGTGCTTATTTATGCACTTAAAAAAAAGAAGTAATCACGGTGGCTGGGCGCATGTACTTATATATTTTCACTTAATTTTCACTTTTCAGTTGATGCGGATGGACGGAACGAATAAACGCCGTTGGAAAAACGAAAATGGCGACCACGGACGGAATAGGATTTAAAGCCGTACTTATCTTGATTTTTCCGCAAGGAGCGCCGATAGGATCAGGATGTGTCGCGGACGAAGGACCATGAAGTGGAGTGGGCGGAATTTATCCAAGATAATTATTGACTTCTGGGGAATTAAATGCACGGGATCGAGTTCACTTTTGAACTTTATTCGAACACTTGTAAATTAAGACTAACTAACTAACATTGGAAATACCGCGGGACCGCGGAGTGGTGAATACCTTGCGGGAAGGAGGGAGAGCGAGAGGAGAGAAGGAGAGCGCGAGCAGCGGTGCTTGCGAGCCGTGGAGGAGTTTTGAGTACAAGCATTGGCCGCTTACAATGCCGCTCAACTGTTTGCGCCCTTCTGGCGTGAACAATCATCTTAGCGTCTACTTAATTATAGCTCTACCTTATTTTTAAAAATTTTCTATTTTCTTAAACTTACGTAAATCTTTATTTAATACTTTACGCTGAATTTATTTACACTTATTATGTTGTTCTTTAAAGGTCCTATGCACATTGTTATTAGTTTTTAGTCCCAAAAGTAAAAAAAGAAATGAATATATAAAATGTATATATTGAACTGGCTAATGTTTCTCCGGACATAGGTCACAAAAACGGGCCACCAGAGCCAAGCTCTTAAGGAAAGTGGTCACAGGTAGGGTAGGGCAATCTGCGGGCACAATAACACCCGTGTTTCGCTAGCAACAAATTTCACATTCTTTTCCTGCATTTCTGAATCGTTTTCTTCCGAATATACTTATTTGCTTCCTCCGATTTTTGTACCTCATTTTTGTCGCAAGCACGATCAATTCTCAATCTTATTCATTATTGTCTGTACCGAAAAGGTGACCATCAACGCCAACGTGCTAAAGCTGGATTCTAAAGCGTGCACAGGCCAGTGCAGGTTTCCATGCCTTTCTCTTAAACTTTCCGTTTTAGTTTCATACTTCCAAATTTTTTGTGTTAGAAAATAGTTGTGGAGTCCACGTCAAGTTGATATAAGTATTACCGACTGGCCGTAATTAAGACGTATCCCAGAAATGTTCCTAAGTGTAGAAAACAGATAGGTGGATTGTTCTGAGGAAAACACAGTAATTGTAACTGCAGTTTGGTTTCTGTCTCAGTTTATTCTTCTTTCTTGATCTAACTAAGCCCTATCTTGGAAAAAAAAAAAAAAAAAATCATCAATGTAACATGACGGAAAATACTGGAAATACTCGTGAGGGATGCCATATCCTCAAATAGTTGACGATTTTCTTCTTCTTTACTATTCTGCTAAAAGAAGATAGATTTTCTTAAAGGTTGGAATACTCGTGTTGGAAGAGTGCACGGTACAAGACTTCATTCAAATATCGATTGGTTTCTTTTTAATATAGTCTAACAAATGGAATATCTTTTTTTAAGAAGACTCTTGTGCGCTTTTTTGAGAAATTTAAGCCGAAAATAATAGACAAGCCCTATGACAGGAGAAATTCCACCAAAGTTTTCAGTTTTTTAATATCTTATTTCGCACATTATCGTTTCTCTTGTTATATTTCGTTTATTCTCCCTATCTTGAAGCTTGGGATTTTACTTAAGTATGATGGGGTTAGACAGATCACCAACTAGGCAATCCACTAGTGTCTCATGTGTAAAGCAGAGATCATTACACCAAACTCGTACATAACTGCATGCCAGCATGAATTTCACAGGAAATCATTTCAAAAAAAGTGAGAACTGTCCGATGTGTAAACTAGCCTGTAGACCCCCAATCGGACAAACCGAAAGGGTAGGACGAGAAACTCGTAGCAAATATAAGAATCATCCACCCACTATGCAACCCACTGGCAACGTATCAGAAAAAATGGCGGAGTTGATACAAAATTCTATCACCACGATTTCGGTGATTGAATAATGGCCATTTCTAGTCCTGCGGTAGTTGATACTGCAAGTGAAGTGCCCGCTCATCAACCCAGCGCCTATGAGAGGCATTATTCAACAGCGCCGAATCCCGGTCTTTCGCCGGACAAAGTAGTCCACATACTGAATGGATGGAAAATAAAATATTCCGGAGTAGGGGTGTCAGTTGACAATTTTATATACAGAGTCGAGGCCCTTACGAAGCAGACTTTGAATGGTAATTTCAACTTATTATGTAGGAATATCAGCGTGTTATTTGAGGGCAAGGCATATGAGTTCTTTTGGCGCTGTCATAAAGCCCATGGTAAAATCCTTTGGAGAGCTTTTGTACAGCTCTACGACTCCAATTTCGTCAGAGTCGCGACGATGGTGATATAAAGGAATTAATTAGGAACATAAAACAAAAACCAAATGAGAACTTTGATAGTTTCTATGACACTATATCGAAGCTAGTTGATCAGCTAGAGCATCCGTGGACGGCTAACAAACTTGTCCGGGTGCTTAAAAGTAATCTTCGTCCCGAAATTCTGAATATCGATGTTAGAACAGTATCGGACTTAAGGAAGATCTGTAAGCGACGCCAGGCATTTTTGGCTGACGGCAAAAGTGGTTATACGAAGGTCACTCTGCTTAAACGTGAGATATCCCAGGACAGTCAGGAGCTGGAAGATGAGGTGGGTTCAGCATTCGAAAGTAAGCACGACGTAGAAGCTTGAAATTGCCGAGTCGAAGGACACCGCTACCAAGAATGTCTATCCGAAAGACGAGTTTTTGTTACGGGTGCGGCGCAGCAAACAGTAAGTTAGGCGGAGTGCCGGTGTTAGTGAAATTATTTGAAGAGGGTGACCAGAGCCCTATCGCATTAGTCTCGAAGAAACTCAATAACGCTCGACGTAATTACACAGTCTGAGCAGGAATGTTTGGCTGCATTAGTAGCTCTCAAGAACTTTAGAGCCTACGTGTAAGGACTTTCATTCAAAATTATAGCCGATCACGCTTCTCGTAAATAGTAATGCCCAAACATGACTTAAATTCACGATTAGCGCGATGGGCATTGATGGGCGATGAAAAGATTTAATTTTGAGATTGAACATCGCAAGGGTTTACGAGAAGGCTTGATTGTTGATTTAGATTCCGAATTCTTCAAGTCTGACGAGTACACAAAACTGGTATAGAAAGTAAAGGGAAATACAGAAAATTTTCCTGATCTTAAAGTAGAAAACGGGTTTCTATACAGAAGACCTGAGCACCTGACCGGAGCAAATATACGATGAATATGCTTGGAAACTTTGGGTCCCCAAAGGATTAGTTTCGGAAATCCTTTCTTGCGCGCATGTCAGTCCTTTGGTGGCATACACAAAACGATAGAAAAAACAAGAGAGAACGCTATAGTCGAGTTCCCCGACTATCTGATACCCGTTACTCAGCTAGTGAAAGTGCGAAGGAGAGTCTTCAACACTGACAGTTTTTGGCGGTTTGTGGGCGTTAGAGTGGGCGTGGCAAAAAGTGTTTTTTCAAATCGATAGAAATTTACAAGACTAATAAAAAAATGAAAAAACATCAAAACATTTTTTAAAAGTGTGGGCGTGGCAGCTTTGGGCGGTTTGTGGGCGTTAGAGTGGGCGTGGCAAAAAGTTTTTTGACAAGTCGATAGAAATTTATAACACCAATACATAAATGAAAAAATATCAAAGCATTTTTCAAAAGTGTGGGCGTGGCAGCTTTGGGCGGTTTTTGGGCGTTAGAGTGGGCGTGGCAGCATGATTCGATAAACTTGCGCTGCGTCTATGTCCCTGGAGTCTATATGCTTTATCTTAACTTTCTAACTTTTGTAGTTCCTGAGATCTCGTTCATACGGACAGACAGACGGGCAGACGGACAGACGGACATGGCCAAATCGATCGATTTGATCCTGATCAAGAATATATATACTTTATATGGTCGAAAACGCTTCCTTCTGCCTGTTACATACTTTTCAACGAATCTAGTATATCCATTTACTCTACGAGTAACGGGTATAATAAGACGTTACTATTTCTGGCCTGGTCTTGTTTCTGACGTTACGGCCGTTATTAGCGCTTGTGAGGTTTGTAAGAGTACTAAAGCACTTAATTTCATGTCAGCGAACCGTCTCGTCCTAAGTGGCAACCCCAGATGTCCGTGATCAAGGCCGATGAGCAGCTTCGGCACCACGTTGCTGTAAGGCTTCATCGGCAGACGCGCATCCCTGTGCACGCCCTGGACATCTCGTCGGCTCAATGTCTGCATCGGCAAACTCAAACTCGAAACGGCATAAACGTTTTTCAATACATGGCGAGTGGGCTTTCCAACTCCACTTATCTTCAGACTCACCACGTTGGTAGGCTCTCTGGTTGCCTTACCTCCAAACCATTGGATATTTAGCTGACGACGCTCTCCTTGCACTCCAAGATCCCTTCGTAGCTCGTCATCGATCATCGTGACGGAGGATCCCTCATCTAGGAGCGCATACGTATCCACCTTTCGCCCCGCTCCGTACAGCGTAACCGGCAGTATACGGAACAGTAGACGGCCTCCTTCGGCGTCAACGCAGCTCAAATTCCTCTGCATGGGCGCTCCCGCTTCACGCGGAGCTCCTCTCTCCAGGCTGTTGCTGGGAACGGCTGGCTGCCGGTTCCTCTCCTGGTCCCTGTGACCATCTCGTAGCGAAGGCCTCCTGGCCGGGCTGCGTCTGGAAACTGCTGGCTGCTGGTTCCCTTCGTGGCGTCTGAAGCCACCTCGCTGCAGCGGCCTTGGCTCCTCGTCCGCACCATGTAGCAGACGGTGATGCTCCCTTCGGCATCCATTAATCTGGCACTCACCTTGCGTATAGCAGGATCTAGCCGTGTGCCCGCTTCGCAGGCAATTGAAGCAGAGCCGATGCCTCTTCACATTGCTCCACCTTTCCTGTGGCGAAGCTCCAATAAATTCTCTGCAGTTCAATATTCCATGCTGTCCTCCACAGATGGGACAACCTCCATGCCGATCATCCTGTTGATCGCATTCATTATGGTCGACGCTTGCATGTAGAAGTCGACGCCTCGGCTCCTTTCCCTCGACGTCCAAAACCGTGCACACCACGTTTGCGTACTCCTGTAGCCACGCGCTGAAGTGGACTACAGTGGGAAAGGGCGCAATCGTTGCAGCATGCCTGGCCCAGTCCACTCGCTTGCTCGTTGGCAGCTTGGCCACAAGCTCCTCCATGAGGGTTGGGTTCCCCAGGTGCTGCTCCGCCTTCGCTGACTGCAAGATGGCCGCGAGGTTACTCACTCGGGTTGCGAAGTGCTCCGAAATTGGCTGCACCTCTCGCACGTTGTTGAGCTGACTGCGTATAAGCTGCTCCGGTCGGCCGAACCTAAAGCGCAGCTGCTCCATCACGGCGCTGACATTCCCTGGATAAATCAAGAGCGCCTTCACTGCCTCGCGCGCTTCATCCTTCAGCGCCTTCAACAACCTCTGGTTGTTCTCCAGGTCCGTGCAGTTGTACGCTCGGGTCGTCTCCACGAACGCACAGCTGAAGATCGGCCACTCCTCGGGCTGCCCTCCAAATATAGGCAAGTCCGGAAGCTTCCTTGGCCCATATGCTCCCTGGATTCCACTCGGCGTCGTCGCGGCGTAGGATCTGACAAGTGGCGATGCTGTTGCCGCATTGTGGATGCTCACGCCCGGTAGCACGAGTCCATGCGCTGGCTGCGCAGTGCCTGTTGCACACAGTGGCTCCACAAAATAGTTGCTAGTCGTTAGCAATGGCGGTCCACTCGAAGATGGCGGCAGCGTGCAGGCCGCACCGCTCGCACCGTCACCGTTGTATGGCACCGACCCGACCCCGTTATGAAAGGCCTCTCCGTTAGATGTGGGTATTGGCTGGCCGCTCCAAAATGGCGGCCGCCCCGACGCTCCACTGTTGGCGCCAACTGCGCTTGGGCCAACTGCGATTGGCGCGCAATTGGCGGTGCTCACACTTTCCAGGGATCTAGCCTTCTCCAGCTCCCTCTCCAACGCTGCGATCCTCTCCATGAGTTCCAACGCGAGGGGCTGGTTCACCTCCGGTACTGAACTCGCAGCTGTGACAGCAGTACTTCTAAGTTGAGAAGCTACTGTAGTCACCGTAGTGGCCGGGCAAGGAATCGACGCCGCCGTGATGTTCACCCGCGTCCGAGTTCCTGATCCACTACTGGCTGGCTGCTGACTCACTGTTGTTATAGGGGTGGCTTCCCCTCCGTTCAGCCGGGCACTCTTCCTGGGGGAATGCTGCATCTTCCCCAGCTCCTAAATGGCGGCGCCTCTGCGCGTCCAAAATGGCGTCTCTGACGCCTCGAGCCGCTGGCTGCGGCCACGGATGCTTGGCGCTCCTTGCGCCTTCTGACCGCTGGCTGCGGTCTCCACAAATGACGCTTCTTGCGTCTCCTTGTCGCTGGCTGCGACCCGTTCGTACCGGCGTTCGACGCTGGCTGCGTCCCTCTATGTCGCTGACTGCGACGCCACTGTCGCTGGCTGCGACTCCTCTGCTGGTACGTAGCGCTGGCTGCGCTCACACAAATCCTCCTCGCTGGCCGTCTAAACCGTCACTCCAGCTCCGGCAACTCTCTAGCTGGCCGTCTAAACCGTCATTCCAGCGCAAGTTGCCCCTGCAGTCGCCCTAGGACTGCGAATAAAAGGCTGTCGTCGTGCTTCACATGGAGTTGCCTTAAACGGCTACCCCACGCATTGGTTCCCGAAAGAAAGGGCAGACTAATCCGTGGTAGTAGAACACGTTTTATTCTGGAAGAATTCAATGTTTCACAATTGCAACTAACTTAACTTATTAGCTCACCGCAGTGTGTCCTCCAACTCTTACACGACAATGAAAAGCTAAATTTTCCCGGCAATTTACAATGGCGAAAAACAATGTTCCCAGACACATATGGGCTTACAAATCCTTCCACATTCGGACTTCTCAAAAATACTAACTAGCCTATCGATAACAATATTCGATCCGCGACATCGATGTTGCTGTTGCTAGCATTTCCCCATAGCTGGCAGCCGTAAGTCCAGATTGGTTTTAGCACTGAGTTGAAGAGCAGCACCTTGAAGTCCAAACTGAGTGGTGAACGGGAGTTGATAAGCCAATGAAGGCTGTTGGCCTTCAGTTTCAAGTGAGTTCTCTTGGCTTCGATGTGTCGGCGCCAAGTTAGTCTTCTATCGAGGTGTACTCCCAGATACGTCACTTCGTTTGCTGTTGGAAGTGCGACGTTGTTCAGCGTGAGCGGTGGACAATCTTGCCTGTTTAGGGTGAAAGTTACTTGCTTGCATTTTTGTTCGTTTACCTTTATACGCCAGTCGGATAACCACTTCTCCACGTCGACCAGGTAGATGGCTAGCTGAGATGATGCTTTGATTTGGCATCTGGAGCGGCTGAGAATAGCTGTGTCATCCGCAAATGTTGAAACTGTCAGGTTGCTGCTTGTAGGGATGTCTGCTGTGAATAGGACGTATAGTTTTGGGCCTAGTACGCTGCCTTGTGGGACATCGGATATCGCAGTGTTGCACCTCACTACAAACTTCCTGTTGTAGAGGTACGATTCTAGCAGTTTATGAGTGTTGTTTGGAAGCGTTGTTTTGATTTTGTACATCAGACCGTCAAGCCAAACTCTGTCGAATGCCTGCGAAACATCTAGAAATATCGCAGAGCATTATTCCCGTTTTTCAAATGCGTACCTCTGATGTTATGCGGTTAACTTGCTCAATAGTTCCGTGTTTTTCACGAAAGCCAAATCGGTGTGCTGGTATTGTGTTGTGCGTGTTCAGGAATGGAGTAATAGTCAGAGACAGTAGGCATTTTTCGAAAAGTTTCGATAAGCAGGATAGAAGGCTTATTGGTCTGTACGACGATGGAACAGTGTGATCTTTTACCGGCTTTGGTATCATTATTATTGTTGACTTTTTCCAAATGTGCTTGCTCTATTTTTGTCGCTTCGAGCCCAACCACCTGTGTGAGTGAGCCAAGAGTTGGGTGAGCTTTCCACAGTGAGTTTTTTGTACTGGATGTTGATAATTTTTCAATATAAGTACGTTGGGCAAGCTCTTCTTCTTGCTTTAAAGCTTTTGTAAGTTTGCGTGTGGCGTCTTTAACTTTTGTTTTGCCGACGGTGATCTGGAGGACTGCCATTCTCGCCGTAGGCCCCGTTTTTCGAGAACAAGTTGTTCGATTTGCAGGCTGGTCTTTTTGTGATTTGTAATTTTGCTTACTGTTTGCGGCGTTGAGCAGCGAGCTGCAGCAACGATGATTGACTCCAGTGAGTTAACAAAACTATCAATGTCAGCTTTAGCTTCAAGAGGTGAGTTAAGCTCAATGTGTGAGCTTATGTATTTTTTTTATTTGAGCCAGTTGGTTTTTTCTGAAGTCAACTTATAAGAGAGGTTTGCTGGTTCTGGGTGTCGGAGCAGATTTATTGGGAGGGGCAAGTGGTCAGATGATAGGTCTGGGAGAAACTCGGCGCCTATTAAATTACGGGGAATGTTTTTGGTGACTGCGAAATCAATTAGATCAGGTAGTTTTTTGGGGTCAGTAGGCCAGTACCAAGTGAGGATCTGGTTGCTGTAGGGAAGAAAACTTCTGGGTTGTTTTTGGGGGGTATTTTTGTGATCGGTGCGTTTTGTGAGCGTACTGTGGCTACGCGCTGGTTAATGCGGCTGTGTGATTGCCTCCACAGTTGCCACACTTTTTTCTGCTTGAGTCTTCTTTGGGTGCACTGCAGCTGGCTTTGTCGTGGAGCTCACCACAGACTACGCACACTGGGCGCAGCTTACAGTAAGACTTTGTATGGCCGTATTCTTGGCAGTTCATAAATTTTATCAGATTGTGATTACGTTTGTGAGGTTCTTCTACATTGATTATACGATGTAGTAAAAATTGGAGTTTGTAGATTGGATGCACATCGTTTCTTTTCGGCATCTTTGCTTCTGGTGCAAGTTCCACCTTGAAGAGTGGTTGCGGCTGTCTATTTTTGTTTAAGATGTTGAAGACGGATTTTGCGGTAAATCCTTTATCCTGTAGCGCCAGTTTTATTTCTTCTGGTTATACATCAGGCTCTATGCCCTTTAGTACGATTTGCAGACCCTTGCAGCTTTTTAGCTGGTATATGTCATAGCTTTTTTTTCTTCGTCCAAATACTTTGTTAAGGATCTAAAGTGTGGTTCAGACTTGATCTGAACTTTAGTTTCGCAGCTTTCGTTGTGTTTGTATGTGTTGAGCGGGCAGTCGGCATCGGTGTTATTGAGGTTGTCGCGACAATTGAAGAGTTTGTGCTTGCTGTTACAGCTAAGTTCTGTTCGCTTTGCTTGTTGTAAGCAGATTTTGTTGGTAGGGGAGACGAAGAGCAAGATTGTTCTTTGACGTTCGCTGTAAGCAAGTGTTCGTTTGGCGGGTTGGGAGTTGCCGATCGCGGGCGGTCGGATTGCGTCGGCTCGATAGATAGTAGCGACGGCGACGGGGAGCAAGAGCTTTCACTGTCGGGTGTTAAGAGAGAAGGATCAGCTGTCGGGATGGGGGTGATTGACCGCTCGCGGTTTGATTCCGCAGAGACGACGGAAAAGTAAGCGTTGTTGCGTTGCAAAGAGAGCCGTCGCTCATCTTGCTGATGTTGACGCTGCGCGCGAGCTTCGTTTTCACTCATAGTTTTTGGTTAGTTTATTTATATTTGTAATTAGTTAATTTATGATTAAAAACGAGGTTCCGATCTCCTCTATTTCTCGGAAGCTGAACAGGTGCCAATCAAATTACACAGTGACTGAAAAGAAGTGTTTAGCAGCCGTGTTGGCAATAAAAAAAATACAGGGCATATGTGGAGCGTCAAGAATTTAGCATTATCACGGACCACGCTTCTTAAAAATGGCTTTTGTCCCAGAGAGACCTAAGTTCCCGTCTGGCCCGCTGGTCCCTAAAATTACAAGAGTTTAAGTTTAAAATAAGCTATAGAAAAGGCAGTCAGGAGGTGGTGCCAGGCGCCCTGTCAAGGACCTTTACAGACCTTTTGAAGTAACAAGTTTAGTGGATGCCAAGATTAGTGGAGGCCAAAGAATTCAGGGGAATAGAGTATGAAAATTTAAAGTCAGCTGACTCTTCAGGAACACCAAGATTTTTAGCAACGGGTACTTGTATCATCGCGTGGAACGCGCTGCAGACGAAAAGGTTGGAGATGAGTCTTGCTAGAAACTCTGGCTCCCCAAAGAATTTGTTCCCGACTTGCTAAAAAGAGCTCATGAAGATCCCATGGCAGCTCACTGCGGAGTAGCAAAAATGTTGGAGAAACTAAGAAGGTATTTTTTTTGGCCAAATTTAGCAGCAGATGTCAAGGAATTTGTCAACAAGTGTGCGGTGTGTAAAACTACCAAACACCCCAGTCAGATCTTAAGACCACCCTTACTGGTCATTCAGACAGGATCTTCCAAAGACTTTATGTCGATTTTTTAGGACCGTATCCGCGTAGCTCAGAAGGGAATATTGGATTGTTCATAGTCGTCGATCATGCTTCAAAATTCCCATTTCTTAAAGCCGTAAAAAAGTTCACTACGGAGGCTATCCTTACCTTTCTGGTAAAGGAAATCTTCCACTGTTTTGGCGTTCCGGAAACAATTATTTTTGACAATGGAGTACAATTTAAATCAGTGGCTTTCAATTCCCTGTTAGAGAAATGTGGCGTGGAGCATTTTATACCGCTATTTACGCACCGCAAGCCAACGCTTCAGAAATGGCCAACAGATCCGTTTTAGCTGCTATTAAAGCTTACATAGACCCAAACCAAAAGAACTGGGAAAGTAAGCTCAGCAGCATCTGTTGCGCGTTGAGATCGAGTTTATACTCAGCCATAAAAACAACTCCCTACAAAATGGGATTTGGGCAGCACATGATAGTAGACGGGAAGTCGTATAGAATTATCAGAGAACTAGGACTGCTAGAAGATAGAACGCAGTTTGATAAGGACGACTCGAGGGATATCATCATGCGTACTGCCCAGGATGCGATGGACGTCCAGAGGCAAAGGAACGAGTGGTCCTACAATTTGAGAATCCGATATATATCGTATAGACCTGGACAGGAAGTTTGCCGCCGGAACTTCCAGCAAAGCAATTTTTGCAAAGGTTTTAGCTTAAAACTGGCTCTGGTCTTTATAAAATCAACAGTTCGGAAGAAGTTCGGAGCGGCGTATTACGAGATCGAGGATCTCCAGGGAAAAGTTATAGGCAAATACCACGCTAAAGACCTAAGGTATTCGCCCGACAAGCTTGCGTCTTCCTTGTGGCAATATCTTACCCCAAGAGAGATTTTAGTAGGGGTATTTGTAAGACAGCTTGTCTTCGATCTCGGCCTAAAAGTTGGCACATATTTATGCCGTTCTTTAGGTCGGAAAAAATGTTTATTAGGCCGTCATGTAGAACATTTCTCCAACTGCATTTTTGGAGTTCAGACTCGAGGTCGCGACCCGAAGCGGTAGCCACTGGGCATCAATTAAGATTAAGCCAGCGAGCAATAAAGTGCGTTCAGTCCGTCCAAAAAAATCTCAAAATTACAAAAAAGAAAAATTAACAATTCAACCAAAACTCGGAAATTTCAATCAAAACGCAGAATGTACAGTGAATCAGCAGTAAACAATTTATATTTCGTTAACTTTAGTGCCAACCCCTAGAAGGTAAGTTTTGTGCGTGTGTTGTGGTTTAGAAAGGGCATAAAATTACAGGTGGCATCTAGGAGAATAAAATATTCAAAAATTAACCAGTGAGGCCAGTGAGATCAGTGAGGGATACATTGCTCGACCAGGAGGTCTGCTTCAGGATTTCATCAGTCAGCAGCGCCACCGTTAAGAGCAGAAACATAATTTAATTAAATCTTTACCATCCTTACATTATCTAGAAAAGAAATTGGTCTAGAAAAGTCTTTGGTTTAAAAGGCGGTGTAAGCTGTATTTCTCTTTCACAGCGCTTCATCGTGGAAAATGCAAAGTGAGTAGTATAATTTTTTTTACATAAATGAGAAATCAGCTGCCGTACACTGGAATAATAGAACGAAGTTGATCCTGCTTTGAGTTGTAAGGTACGATCGCAGCTCGCTCTTCAACTGAAGTGTGTGCTACCGAATTTCAAGTAGACAAAGAGTAAAAAGGAGTAAATCTGGACCACCGGGAAGGATGCAGATCAACATTTTAATGTAAGACACGATTAAAAAAAAAAATATAGAACATTTTAAAACAAAACATTAAGAATCTTGAATAAAAACAAGAGAGAACGCTATAGTCGAGTTCCCCGACTATCTGATACCCGTTACTCAGCTAGTGAAAGTGCGACTGACAGTTTTTGGTGGTTTGTGGGCGTTAGAGTGGGCGTGGCAAAAAGTTTTTTGGCAGATCGATAGAAATTAATAAGACTAATAAAAAAATATCAAAACATTTTTCAAAATTGTGGGCATGGCAGTTTTGGGCGGTTTGTGGGCGTTAGAGTGGGCGTGGCAGCATGAATCAACAAACTTGCGCTGCGTCTATGTCTCTGGAGTCTGCGTGCTTAATCTCAACTTTCCAGCTTTTGTAGTTCCTGAGATCTCGACGTTCATACGGACGGACGGACATGGCCAGATCGACTCGGCTATTGATCCTGATCAAGAATATATATACTTTATATGGTCGAAAACGCTTCCTTCTGCCTGTTACTTACTTTTCAACGAATCTAGTGTACCCTTTTAGTAAGGGGTATAAATATAATTTTTT
This sequence comes from Drosophila santomea, assembly GCF_016746245.2. Lineage (NCBI taxonomy): Eukaryota > Metazoa > Arthropoda > Insecta > Diptera > Drosophilidae > Drosophila > Drosophila santomea. The sequence continues at coordinate 24,532,966 of NC_053016.2, read as the reverse complement.
TTTAAATTTACAAAAAAAAATTTCTTGTAGAATGTCATAAGCATAAGAAAATAAACAAGCATATTTTCCTTCCCTTAAGAAAAAAAAACACATTTATCGGATTCAAAATTAATAAGTGAAAGTGAACTCTGACATAAAGTGAATTAAAACCCGTCTGTTCAAAATTTTATCAATACCTTATGTCTCTCAAGGAGGAGGTATACAGACAAGTACTTGATCTCAAAGTTGTTTAGAGAAGACAGGCTTTTCTGTTAATAATGGCAAATACGAGTTTACATGACTCCCGTTTGGGCTCAAAAATGCTTTTTTTTTTTTTTTTTTAAATTTTATTAATTGGAATTAAACAAGTTTACTGCTACCTATGTGGCAGCTTTACCAGGTTTTACATAAATTTCTACAGCATAGGCATAGGCAATATATACTTTACTTTACAAATTAAGCTAAAAAAATATTTATAATAATCTCGATGGGAAATCATGTGGGTGGAATCTTTTCAGCCTTCTTTTTCGCAGGGGATGGATAAGCCTTCTCGCCAGGGTGTTGGGGTGGGAACCGAGTCGCCGCATGTATCTTTCCGCATGGGTCTTCAGAACATCGCCTATCTTTGGAATATTAAGATCCCTTTCGATATCTCTGGTTCTCATGTACCAGGGGGAGTTACATAGTGATCTAACGACCTTACTTTGAGCAACTCTTATTTTGTTCAGATTAGTTCTGGCCGTAATTCCGTATACTTGCAACGCATACTTCCAAATTGGGGTCAGGATGGATTTATACAGGCGAACTTTATTTGCCAATGAGAGTTTGTTTCTCGGCGAAAAGAGCCACGACATTTTTGCAGCCTTTGAAAGTACTGCTTTTTTGATCATCGTCGTATGCCTTTGAAACGTTAGTCCTCTGTCCAAAATCACCCCGAGGTATTTGTAGAAGGTCTCGTGTCGAAGTGTGGAGCCGAGCATGGAAATTCCTGAGCAGTTCAAGGGCCTTTTTGTGAATGTGACGCAAGCACATTTGCTGCAATTAATGCCGATATTCCATTTCGTTGCCCACCCCTCGAAGGCCGTCACGTATTCCTGTAAGCCCCTGGTTGCATCACTCATGCTTGTACTTCTGACCATTACCGCGGTGTCATCCGCATAGGTTGCAATGAGAACGTTTTCGTCTTCAACTTCTGTACAGCACCAGGAATCCGGCATATCGGAGGTATACAGCGAATAAAGAGTCGGGCCTAAAACACTGCCTTGGGGTACACCTGCTGAGATTGTACGCGTAGACGATTTGTCACCATCGACAACCACACTGAACTGTCTGTTCGATAGAAAGCTTTTGATAAGAAGAAATAGCTGTGGCGTCAAAAGGGTCTTAAGTTTACTTAGAAGACCATCATGCCATACTCTATCAAAGGCTTGTTGTATATCCATGAATACAGCGGTTGTATACATCTTGTCCTCCATTGCCTCCAAAGCAAAGTTTGTCACTCGGTGCAGCTGTTCTGGAGTGCCATGACTTTTTCGGAAACTGAACTGCCACTTTGGAATAGCTTGGCTCACGCTTGGAAGTTTGAGGATGCGCTCTAGTATTACCCTTTCCAACATTTTCCCTAGCGCGGGTAGAAGACTAATGGGCCTATATGCATCTACTTCAGTGGGTTGCTTTCCAGGCTTCGGAATCATCGTTATGATTGCCGATTTCCATTTGTTTGGAAAGTGTCCCAGCCTTAGGGCGCTATTAAACAATAGGACTACGAAAAGTACAGCTTTGATGGGAAGGAGTTTAAGCGTCCTGTTGTCTAGGAGGTCCTCACCAGGCGATTTTTTAGGTTTGAGCATTTTAATCTGCGTTACTACCTCTTCCAAAGTAACAGGATTTGTGGGGAGGGCCATTTGAAAAGGTTGGTCCAAGAGTGTTTGCACCCTGTTTCGGTGTTCTGCCGGAGTAAGATTCAATGGCTTAAATCTATCCTCTAAACTGCTTGCAAAGATATCGGCCTTCTCCTGACTGGAGCCGCACCAACCACCAGCCGGATTTCTGATGGGAGCCTTTGGAATAACTTGTCTTTTAAGGTTATTCGTGAGTTTCCACAGCGAGTAGTTAGTCGATGCATCAGGACTTGCATTTTCCAGCATTTGGTCAAAGTGGTCTTGTTTGTTTTTCACCAGAACTTTGTTAAGACGATTTGATAACCTTTTATAATTTGTTGTGGGCGCGTGCGTCTCCTGTTCTGGAAAATTCTCGTCTAGCTCTTCGTTTGAGCTGTATGAGAACTGAAGCGTTTTGTGGAAATATACTGCGTCTACTCTGAGTAGGAGAATTTCTGCTTCCTGGTGTAGCAAGTGCCGCAGCCACGTTAATTGTGTCCATGAACGTCACTATAGCATCTTCGATGTCTTCTGGATAATTTATGTCGATGTTTAGGTTAATGCTTCTGTCTAGGACATTCCTAAATGTTTCGACAGAGGAGCCGGGAGCTAGTAAGGATTTCTTTCTGAATTTATATTGGGGAGTGTGGCTTAATGTTGCAACTAAGGGTAGGTGATCCGAAGATAGATCGTATTTTGTTTCAATTGAAAGTTTATTTATTGGCGCCCCATTTACGACAAAAAAGTCCAAAGCTGTTGGCGTCAGTCTAGTGTTAGATGAGTAAAAGGTAGGTTCACCTGTAGCTAGAACTTCGCTAGAACTAGTTACGATGGCCTCTTGTAGTCGTTTTCCTCGACTGCATGCCCTTAGGTTGCCCCACCATTGATGCTTTGCATTGTAATCCCCTCTTGCTATACACTTGGGGCCCAATGTGATAAGTAGCTGATCAAAGTCGTTTTTAGTCCAAGGCTTATTTGGAGGAAGATACAGAGAAGCTATTTTGATAATACCACCACTCGTTGGTACATCGAGACTGGTGACTTGTACATCAGTGCGCATTGTTGATTTATTTTGACTGTGGCGAATATTGGCTTTTTATGAAGATTGCAGAACCGTCTTTGGCGTTGTTACTTGGATGATTGGCATAATATTGTTCATAGCCTGGAGTGTATACTTTTAGTCCAGGGCGCATATGAGTTTCAGTAATTAGCATGATGTCTATAGAGTGGTCAATAAGAAAAAGTCGAAGTTCTTCATTCTTCTGTACTAACCCTCTTGCGTTCCATAATCCGATTTTTAGGTTTGAGACTATCATTTTTTCGAAATCAGAACGTGGACTAGATCACGAAAAGCTTTGTTGGACTCAATCGTTTCCATGACTAATTTAAATAGTTGATCCAATCTTGCGTTAATGTCCAAGATTGCCTTCTCGAGGGTGGCAAGGTTCCTGTTAGAGTTGTATTGCTCCCCAGTACTTTGAGTGATTGTGTTCCTAGCTGGAACGCTGTAGTTGTTTTCAGCTTTAGTTCTTGTCATGTCAGCATAGGAAACTCCATTTCTGACAGCTGACGTCGACGCGTATTGTACATGGCGGATTTCATTATCTCTGTTAATGGTGTAGTTGGGTGGTCTCGGCCCTGGCTTTAATTTTTTACTCAATTCTATGCTGACTTTGCAGCCTTTAAAACTGGCAGGGTGATTCTCCATGCAGTTTGCACATACGTATTGATTGTTTAGGTGGGTCTCACATGATTTTGAACCGGTAGGATGCTCTCCCGCACAATTCCCGCAAACTGGGCTTATATGACAGCAATTGCGGGTGTGGCCAAAATTTTGGCAATTGTAACATTGAGCTATGTCCTTGTTGCGAGTAGCCTTCTCCACTGTAACGGTTTACTTTTAGAGACTCGGCCACATTCGGAGTCGGCTTAAGATTGACAAAGAACAGATTTTGTCTAGTTTGTGCATAGTGGCTTCTTCGTCGTCGTTTCCACCAGCCAAGATTTCATTTCAGCCAGGCTTCCTTGGGGAGTAGATGTTCAGTACAACGAAGCCTTTGTCTGTGAAGCAGCGCTCTATTTCTTCTCTTGGGACAGTTGAGTGTATGTTCTTCAGCACCAGCCTATATGGTTTTTCCTCACGGAGTTGATGATGCCAAAACTGGCAATTCAGGGCAGTCAAGCTACGGACCACACTTCTGAATGACGTTGCATCTGCTGTGTAGACTCGAGAGATTCCTGATCTGGAAGTACGTATGTCATATTTACCTTCAGCGATTATCTGGTTGAGGGTGCTTTCTAGCTTACTGATACTGTTAACATTTGGAACACATATTGGAGGAGGTTTTGGAGCTGCCGTTTGACGCGGCTGGTCATTATTTGAGTTGTCGGCGCTAAATTCAATTGATTCCTCATTAGTCTCCAAATCTTCGGTAAGGCTTATTTCTTCAGCTAAAGGTGCGAAACGGTTGTTGCGCAGACTAGTTGAGGGCGAAGCTTGTCTTGTTTTTCCCATAGACGCTCGGGAGATGGTTTCTTTGCTTTTTTTCAATAATGTAGGATCTTTTCCAGAATCGGTAGGGTTCCGCTTCCTGCGTCCAGAAGGGGGGCGGGTCTAAAACGAGCACCCCAGACGGGGAACCTCTGGTGAAGTAGTATAAACTGTGGACATACTTATTACAGAGGAATTAACTGAAGCAGTACTTGTGGAAGCTCCCACAGTGTATGTTGATGTTGAACAAACAAGAGAAGTGGTAACTGTATTTGTTACTGTTGAAGCAGAGCTGGTTTTACCAAGACTTGCTTGTGAAAGGCCAAGAGAATCGTATTGCCTTGAGGCAATCATAGCTCGTATCTCTGCTGGAGTGTGTCCAGCGATTTTCTTCATCCTCTCGAATCCGTTCAGCTCTCCCGAGAGCGGCGGATTAGAAGGGGTGTTTTTATCCATTTAATAATTAACTAAATTTTCAACTCGGAAAAAATAGAAATCATATGCATTGACATCAAAACGTGGAGACAAAAGTTTTATTTTCTTATCTCTCGCCGGCCTGTGCGTTAACAAGCGAGAGACAAGGCACCAGCCCAATGGACAGGGACGTACACTAAGTTTTCAGTTTCGCTCTGGTGTTTATTGTTTTTTGCGAAGTCCACAGAGACACCGCTTGGCAGACGGTGTCTAAAAATAGATTGCGCACTGATAAGCACAAGCAAAAGAAGTTGAAGACCACTCTTCGGTTCAGATTTGGAGCTGACACGACCGTACTAATTGAACGCATAAACTCGACTGCGGGCTCAAAAATGCTGCATCTATTTTTCAACGTGCTTTGGACGATATTCTCAGGGACCATATAGGAAAGATGTGATATATCTATATAGATGATATTGTGGTTTTCAGCAAGATGAGAAAACACATTCACAAAACTTGGAGACAATTTTTAAAACCCTTTATGACGCTAACATGAAATGTCAGCTGGACAAGTGCGAGTTTTTCAAATCCAGGGTGGAATTCCTCGCACTTATAATCTCTGATAAAGGGATTGAAGCCAATCCAGCTAAAGTCACAGCAATTGCCAAATTTCCAAGACCAAAAACTTTGAAGGAATTAAGATCTTTCCTATTACGGATATTACAGGCGGTTCATAAGGGACTACGCTACACTCGCTAAGTCCCCCTTATAAAACTCCTCAAGACATACCTCAACCCTGTCTGTCATTAATGGCATACAATCCTCAGAACCAATTATGGGTCAAATTCAAGAAATATATCCAGTCCATTCTAAGAGGTATAGAATTCGTTACAACCAAGTTGTAATCTTAAAAGTTAAAAATTCTCATGAAAATAAGGTTCAGCTGTCCAAAGGATTTTATTTTCCAAAAATGAAGAGGAAGATAGACACGATGGTTGGCAATACAGAATTTGCAAAGAGGGAAAATACGACTGACATCCCCCAAACCCGGAATTAAAACAGACACCGCTTCCGAATTACCCAGGTCATATCATCCATATCGACATCTACTCCACAGAGAAGATGCTAGTGTTCACTTTAATTGACAAATTTTCCAAATTGACTCAAGCTCGAATAATTAAATTTAAAGCGGTGGAAGACATTCGACTCCCATTAAGAGACATGGTCTTTTATTTTAGCGTTCCCAAGTACGTTGTGATGGACAACGAAAAAGCTCTCAATTCAGCCTCAATCATTTTTATGCTCAAAGATCAGGTTAACATTAAAGTTTTCCGAGTACCACACTATAAGAGTACTGTCAATTGACAAATCGAGAGATTCCATTCTACACTCTCAGAAATAATGAGGTGTATTAAGAAGGATGGAGTTCATAGGAATTTTGAAGAACTGTAAGATAGAGCTGTGTACGAGTATAATAACTCAATCTATTCGGTCACAGGAAAAAAACCACTCGAGGTTTTCTTTGGTATAGTATTAACGTTCAGTCCCGAAGACTTCGAAAAAACCAGGCTAAACAATACTGAAAGATTAGGACAAAATCAGGACCTACAATACCACAACAATAAACGAAAACCCATTAAAATATACAGGATAGGCGACGAAGTTTAAGACTTAACTGCAGATTAGGTTCAATGTTATCACCCAAATAAAAAGGAAATAGTTAAAGAAAATAAAGAATATTTTAATAACAGAGACAGGCGGGACTGTACATAAAACTAACTTAAAAAATGACTGATCCTTTTTGCAGAATACTGACTCTGGGAACGCTGACCGGAGCAAAAGCAACCATGGAAATTACGGACTATACGGACGTATAAACGGCAACGATCCATAAGGGAATCGGTAAAATAAGAACATTAACAACCGGACTAATATACGTCATTGATCTAAAGCATATCGAGGATGCACTTTATAAACTAGCTGGACACATAGAAAATAGTCTAGAAACTACGGACACATAGAAAATAGCCTAGAACTAGCCACATTCGACACCATTACCTCCCTCTTCCATAACAGTAGACCCGTTAGAGCCATTAATTTACTGGGCATCGCATGGAAATACGTGGCAGGTACCCTAGATCATGACGACTTTACATCCTTAGAAAACAGCGTTAACGAGATAATAGAAAACAATAATAAACAGGTAGTACTCAATAACAAATTTAAGGTCAGACCTCGTAAATTGTCTAGTGTCACCTATTCCATAAATAATTATATTAGGAAACTTTGCGGAAGAGATAACACTTAATCTTCCAAACCAAGTTAGGCTCATCAAAGAAGAAATAATAAATAGAAATAGTAATAAATAGTTTTCCATAAGGAGAAAAAAAGCCAATTGTAAGGGATAATACAATCATAAATGTTAAATTCAGAGAGTTATTAATAAAAAATTACAACATATTTATAGTAATAAAAAATTATAAAACTTTTCATAATATGAATGCTGTAGCCTTTGTCACTGTCATTTGTCATTTTTTTTGCGATAAGCAACTATAGTCTATAGATGTACTATAGTCGAGTATGATGATGTGTACTGTATACATTTTATGCAATGTCTATGTACTATGTATTACAGTTTGAATTCTAAAATGTAATATAATTATCGCTGCGTATTGATATTTTGAGATTCGATCGAAGGCAAATTCATAAAAAAAATTCGTTCACATTTTGTGGCAATGTGGGATATTTGACGGATTTTGGGAGTTCCTGTGGGATAGGAAATACGCTTACAAATGTGGGAAAAACTCACACAATGTGGGACATAAACGACACTTAAGCATACCGAATCAATTAAGAAATTCGTACATGAGTTATTCATTATTTAAAAATTGTAAAGCTTTCTTAGAAAAGCAATATGAAACTAGCTACTGTTAATATAACAATTTGAAGTATTATAAATATCTACAAACAAACACTTTAACAACTTTATAATAAACAAGAGTCGAGTTCCCCGACTATCTGATACCCATTACTCAGCTAGTGGAAGTGCAAAGGAGAGTCTTCAACACTGACAGTTTTTGGCGATTTGTGGCCGTTAGAGTGGGCGTGGCAAAAAGTTGTTTGTCAAATCGATAGAAATTTACAAGACTAATAAAAAAATGAAAAAATATCAAAACATTTTTGAAAAGTGTGGGCGTGGCGGCTTTGGCGGCTTGTGGGCGTTATAGTGGGCCTGGCAAAACGTCTTTTGGCGAATCGATAGAAATTTACAAGATTAATACAAAAATATCAAAACATTTTTCAAAAGTGTGGGTGTGGCATTTTTGGGCGGTTTGTCGGCGTTAGAGTGGGCGTGGCAACATGAATTCCCAAAAACTTGCGCTGCGTCTATGTCTCTGGAGTCTGTATGCTTAATCTCAACTTTCTAGCTTTTGTAGTTCCTGAGATCTAAGCGTTCATACGGACGGACAGACAGACGGAGAGACGGGCATGGTCATATCGACTCGGCTATTGATCCTGATCAAGAATATATATACTTTATATGGTCGGAAACGCTTGCTTCAGCCTGTTACTTACTTTTCAACGAATCTAGGTCGGAAACGCTTGCTTCAGCCTGTTACTTACTTTTCAACGAATCTAGTATACCCCTTTACTCTACGAGTAACGGGTATTAAAACAAGAAAACAATGATTTCTTTTCTTTAATTTTAATTATGGATCCGATTGTTTGCATAAATCAAATATAATCGGAATAATATATTTTCCAAAAACTGTTTTATATGAAAATAAAATACTTGTCTTCCCATTTATTTTATCATGGTTATTATTAATACTACTTTTGGGAAAGGTTCGTGCAGAAAACTTTAAAACTGAGAGATATGGATATACTTTATATCATCGAGTTTTCTACTTCACTGCGTTGCAAAGTTCTTATGAAATCATTATACCCTCTGTAAGGTTATAATGGACTTGACAACGTTCTGAAGCAACCTTCCAAACGGTAACGGTATAAAAATATAAATGTATTAATTGGATTCGAAGCTCTAAATATTTTTTTGATGTATTTCCTATGCGTGAAAATAAAGTTATCAAATAAAACGAATCAATTATATTACATCTTAATTTTTTCATTCCATACTTAATATATGTAAAACCTTTCAGAGCAGCAACATGCAACTTGCTATTATTTTTCTTATCATAATGTTACAAGCTGGTAAAGCCTTTAAAAGAACATGAAACACTACAGACAAATAAGTATAATTATATCACAGGAAAAAACGATTGCGGTCTAAAAAGTCACGCTGAACTAATACGCTTAGCGATAAAAGCGGATAATAAGATTAAGGATCTTATCCATAATGTCTCAGGTTTTGTAAATGGCAACTATGAGTTTAAAGAAAAGTACGAAAACCTAAGGATCCCGTTGATGGAAAATTATACAAGTCTACCAACTAAATTAGCGCATATTCGAGAATTCAAGGCTTACAACAAGGAAAGACTTAATTTAGAGGAAGGAATCAAATCAGCAATTTCTAAGCTACACACAACAATGTCAGAAGATTGCCAAAAGCTCAGTGCAAAGCTTCGTAAGCAACTGTTATTAATGTTGGTCACCACCAATAAAAAAAAAATTGATGCCTTAGATAACTTTGAAAAAGGGTAAGTTTTTGGAAAAGTATTCTTGTAAAGCGAAATCCATTCTTTGTCAATACGAAAGTTTTAGTCTACTAATTTAAAAAAAAAATAATAAGCAAATCAGGGAAAACGGTATGGTCGAGTTCTTCGACACAAAATGAAATTTTCAAGACAAGTGATAAAATTATAAAAAAAATTAAACAAGAGAGAACGCTATAGTCGAGTTCCTCGACTATCCGATACCCGTTACTCAGCTAGAAAAAGTGCAAAGGAGAGTCTTCAACACTGACCGTTTTTGGCGGCTTGTGGGCGTTAGAGTGGGCGTGGCAAAATCGATAGAAATTTACAAGTCTAATACAAAAATGAAAAAATATCAAAACATTTTTGAAAAGTGTAGACGTGGCAGCTTTGGGCGGTTTGTGGGCGTTTGAGTGGGCGTGGCAAAACGTTTTTTTGCAAATCCATACAAAAATGAAAAAATATCAAAACATTTTTTAAAAGTGTGGGCGTTGCAGCTTTGGGCGGGTTGTGGGCGTTGGAATGGGCGTGACAAAAAGTTTTTTGGCAAATTGATAGAAATTTGCAAGACCAATAAAAAAATAAAAAAATATCAAAACATTTTACAGTTTTAATACTTAGCGTAAAACCACTTCTTAAGCTTCCTCCCTATTTCTTAAAAATACCAAGGTAACATCGGATCATGCAATTGCCGATATATTTGCTTAGTCTTTTCATACAGAATATTCTACATTACCTCATTCTGAACAACATTAATCTTACTCGGTATAATTATGTCCCACTCTAATAGACAGCTTCCTGCTTTACGAATGGAATCCCAATGGAATTCCCTCTTCTGAAACTGTTCCCGTTATCTCGAAAAACTTCACAGTTCCCATATATATGGGAAGAATCAATAACAAATAGGTAACATATTGGATGCAACCAAATAAAGAGGTATCAGTGAATTGTTGGCTGTGAATTGTCACGGCTTTATACTTCCAGATTAACAGCCACTATCCTGTTGGAATTTACTTCTGTCATTATATAAGAGGTCAAAAGATCCGTAGATTGAGTGAACACGTTGTCATGTTCTAATTTCACAGATTACAATCCTGAACTTACAATCCTATCTAGACAGCTTTCATAAATGGTGCTATCATAGTTTACTAAACTTAAATGGTTTTAAGTGTAAGCTTACGACCCTGGACCCAAAACATAAATTTTCCGCTCATATCTCGCCCATTGTCCTTACTTGACTTAACCTTATTTATTTCACAAGTCCATACAATTCTTAATTATGGAGCGCCGGTTTGGAGTCCGTAAAAAGGAGCTCATTCGCATCGCTACAAAAAAACTTTTTTCTGTCTGCCTTACGGCGCCTAAATTCGGATGCTTACCCTATATAACCCTTTTATTCCAGTAGACTGCCAATTAACTTACGCCCTAGCCAACAATCTTTGGCATTTTTAACTTTTTTTTTTTTTATATGTACTTTGCTTTTATTCTCGTTTTTGAAACCAACAATAAGTGTAACAAATCGTATACTATAACCTAACTAGCAGCCATATAGACTGTAACAGTGGAAATGGCCTTGACAAATTATGGCTGGGTTGAAAGGTCGGTACGTTGAAGAGAGGTTCGGTTGGAAACAGGGAGATTTGGGTGGGCAGAGAGTTTTTCATTGTGCGACGCTTTTTGCTTGTGTATTTCATCTTTTACTGCGAGAATGCCGAGGTCCCTGTGGATGTTTTGGTTTCGAATATATCATGGTGGCCCAGTGATATTTCGCCGGATCTTGGATTGAGCGCGCTGTATGATGTCTATGTTGGTTCTGCTCGTGTTCCCCCACAGCTGGGAGCCATACGTTCAGATTGGCTTAAGGGTGGAGTTGTAGAGCAGGACCTTGTAGTCCACACACAAGGGCGATCGTGAGTTTATAATCCATTGGAGGCTGCTGGCTTTAAGTTTTAGGTGCAGTTTCTTGCATTTGATATGTCTACGCCATGTTAGACGTCTGTCGAGGTGGATGCCGAGATACGTTACTTCATTAACTTGGGGGATCTGCGTGCTATTCATACAGAGCGGAGGGCAAGTTTGTCTGTTAAGGGTAAACGTTATGTGTTTACACTTTTGTTCGTTTATTCTAATACGCCAGTCAGATAGCCACTTCTCGACTACCACGAGATGGTTGGCGAGTTGGGTTGTTGCACGGACTGGGCATCTGGAGCGGCTAAGGATCGCAGTGTCGTCGGCGAAGGTGGATGTTGTTAGTCGGTCACTCGTGGGAATATCTGCTGTGTAAAGGACGAATAAAGTAAGCCCAAGTGCGCTGCCTTGTGGGACCCCAGCTTCGATAGGGTATTTGTCGGAAATGGTTGTATTGCACCTCACTGCGAAGGCTCTGTTGTATAGGTAAGATTCAAGGAGTTTATGAGTGTACCCAGGCAAGAGTGTTTTAATATTATGCATAAGTCCCTCGAGCCAGACGCGGTCGAATGCATGAGATACATCGAGGAATATCGCGCTGCAATATTCTTTACGCTAAAAGGCTGTGCGAATCTCTGATGTTATTCTGTTGACTTGCTCGATAGTTCCGTGTTTTCCTCTGAAGCCAAATTGATGGGATGGGATAATGTTGTAAGCTTCCATATGTAGTATTATGCGCGTTAGAAGGCATTTTTAAAATAATTTTGACAAACATGATAATAAACTTATTGGTCTGTATGATGATGGAATCGTGTAATCCTTTTCGGTCTTAGGTATCAGTATTTTTACTTGGGTAGTAGCTAAGGCTTATGATTCATTTAAAGAGTTTACAGATGACCTCAACAGCACAGTACGGAAGTTCCATTATCATTTTTGTAGTTATTAGGTCGCCGCCTGGAGCCTTTTTAGGTTTTAGTTCCTCAATGACTTTTGTGATCTCATTCGGCTGAAATGAAGTTGGCGTACGTTCCAAACCGGAGTGGATTTGGGGAAGAACGTGTGCATTTGCTGAGGGGTTCGGCTGAAAGACGCCCCTGAGATGTAAGGAAAATGTTTCGGCTCTGTCTTTGTCGCTGCGGGCCTAGCGACCTGAAGAATTTCTTATCGGGGTGACGGTTTCAATTGGAGAGCTTAGATTTGAGTGAGCCCTCCACAAGGGATGCTTTGTACTGGTTGGCGAGAGTTTTTCAATATAGTTTAGTTGGGCATTTTCAGCGTCTTGCTTCAGAGCCCGGCTTAGATTGCGGGTGGCTTCATTAAGACGTTGCTTTGAGCATGGCGATCTGCTGGTTTGCCACGGCCGTCGAAGACGCCTCTTTTCCAGAACCAGCTGTTCGATTCGCAGGTTGGTTTTGAACATCTTCATTTCCACATCCTTCCGTTTTGGTGTTGAGATCCTGGCTACTGTGACGAGTACCTCTTCCAGAGCGGCGGTAGAGCAGTCAATGACCGCTTCTATATTTATCTGAGGAGTTCAATGTGGGAACTTACATGCTTGCTGTATTTCATTCAGTTTGTGTTGTGCGACGTCAGCCTATAGGGGTGGTCCGTAATTTCTGGGCGTTGAAGAAGGGTTATCAACAAAGGCGAGTGGTCAGCTGAGAGATCCGGTAAGGCCATGGCGCTTATTAAATCGCGTGAGATTGTTTTTGTCACTACGAAATCAATGAGATCTGGGATCTTTCTGGGATCAGTAGGCCAATATGTGGGGCTATCATGAGAAATTCATTATACAGTTGCCTTCCCTTGGGAGTCACGAGGCGTAATCTCCAGAGCATGTGTTTGTTATTGTAGTCTCCTGCAGCTATGAAGTGTTGTAGAAGTCCATGAATTGACCTTCAGAGATCGTAAAGCTAGGTGGGCAGTAGCGGCAATGCAAAGGTTGCAGTTTCCTGACTGCACTTTCATTTACGTGGTTTGCAAGTAATTTGTTGCAAACCTTTTGTAAAAGTGGTGTTTGATGCGTTCTCTGGTTAATATGCCGGTTCCGCCGTGGGCTTTTCCATCCGTATAATCTGTGCGGTAGAAGGTGTAGCCTTTTATATGGAAGTTATATCGCCCAGTGAGGTGCGTTTCAACCAGCTGCATGGCGTCGATGTGATTTGAGTTTAGGAATTTCGCTATTTCAGGTTTATGGCGTGAAATGGCGTTATCATTCCACATGGAAATATGTAGTTTATCAATTTATTATTTGGACTGTTGTGCTACAAGCAACTGAATCACCATGTTCTGGTTCTGGACAAGGGTTTGCATAGTTGCTTTCATAAACGACATTAGTTCCATCATACTTTGTTGCATGGTGACCAGCATAGTTTCCAAATTGCTTAGCGGCTGCCTTGGGACCTGCTGAGCGTTTCTGATTGTGGCTGGAGTGGATTTTCCACGTCTGCTTGTAGTGCTTCTGCGTAGGAGATGCCATTAGTAGTATTTAGCGGACCGAATGAAGCTCTGGCTGCCTTGCCAGAAAATACGTCTGCGGTACTTTTTGGGCTATGAAACGCGTTTTGCGTATTTTGTTGACGGCGTTTCTTGGATTTACTTTACTGAGCTTCTATGGTCCCTCTTTGGATCGCTGGTCATATTTCGAACTTATTACTCGTGGCCATTATTAATTTAAAACAAGAGAGAACGCAATAGTCGAGTTCCCCGTATAGTGGGCGTGGCAGAACGTTCCTTGGCAAATCGGTAGAAATTCACAAGACCAATATAAAAATGAAAAAATATCAAAACATTTTTCAAAAGTGTGGGCGTGGCAGTATTGGGCGGTTTGTGGGCGTTAGAGTGGGCGTGGCAAAAAGTTTTTTGGCAAATAGATAGAAAATTACAAGACTAATACAAAAATGAAAAAATTTCAAAACATTTTTCAAAAGTGTGGGCGTGGTAGTTTTAGGCGATTTGTGGGCGTTAGAGTGGGCGTGGCAACATGAATCGACAAACTTGCGCTGCTTCTATGTCCCTGGAGTTTGTATGCTTAATCTCAACTTTCTAGCTTTAGTAGTTCCTGAGATCTCGACGTTCATACGGACGGACAGACGGACGGACAGACGGACAGACGGACAGACGGACGGACAGACGGACGGACAGACGGACATGGCCAGATCGACTGGGCTATTGATCCTGATCAAGAATATATATGTATACTTTATATGGTCGGAAACACTTCCTTCTGCCTGTTACATACTTTTCAACGAATCTAGTATACCCTTTTACTCTACGAGTAACGGGTATAACAAATATGTACTTGTCTCTGTCATAACACTAGTTAAGAATATAGCTTTTTTTCTTTGATTGGTTAGCGTCTGTTCGCACGAGATTATAATTTAAGTTTAAATTTTAGTTTTAACGATTCGCGCAAAGCGGGTAAGGTGTGGCAGCACAGTTGGTCTGGCAACGCTACTCGGTTTGATCGACCGGGCCTTTCGCAACAATTGTTTATATTTTACAATTGACCGAAAAAAAAAGGTTTGGAATCAACGTTTTTTCACCAGTGACCGTGCAGCAAACACGGGGTGCAACTTAGACTTTGCACACTTTTCGACCATTTCTGACAGCGACGTCGTTAGAAATCGAGCTGTATAATACATGGCAGCGCCCCTGTGTCGGTTGGGCAGAAGGTCTAGCCGTGGGACCCGCTCGCAAAGAAATTAAATTGAAGTAGGAACATAATAACTACCCAATTTTGGTTACCAATCTGTTTTCAACATATTAAAACACCTTGCCCTTTCAACTGCACTTAAACAAATTTTGTAATACTTTAATTTTCGGACAGTCAGAAAATTAGGTTCGCTATTGGTTCGCTTCAACACCTGCTCGACGGCTTGGGAATCTGGTGCTTTTGGTCGGAAATATCAAGATTCAAGAAAGTTAACAGAGGAGAAAGCAAAAAAAGAGAAAGGTCTTTCTTTGGGAAGTCTGGATGGTAATCGCTCACCCTTTTGTACCCTTCTACCGTCAAGACTTTCAGGGGGGTTTCGACAATTATTATTATTATTTTCCGTTCGAAAATATATACCCGAAAAATACTACTTCTTTTAAGCTCCTAAAGAGGAAATGACCTATAGATGACGTGGAGTACCAATACCCACGAGTACCAATATATCGATTTATCTATTTACTTAATCCTCGTCGCGAATTATTACAAGTCTCGGCTTTTCGAAGCTAACTTTCTTGCTATGCCCCATACTCGTAGAGTAAACGGGTATGCAGGATTGGTTGAATAGTATACAACTGATTAAAAAAGACTGTCCGACCGTTTAAGGTATATATACTCTTGATCAGGAACACTAGCTAATATTTTCCTGATCAGGATCACTAGCTGAGTCGATTTGACCATGTCCGTCAGTTTGACCGTCGATACTTCAGGAGCCTGCTGATTCCAGAGACATATAAGCAGCGCCAGTTTGTTTACTGGTGTTTCCACATCACGGTCACAAACGAATTCAAAATCCAATGGTAAGAACATCTTACCAATATATTTTATTGATTAAAAAATCAGGCGAAACATAACTTGCGGCATCAGCAGTGCTCTACGGTTTAATTAAAATTACATAGATCATATACTCAGAATCGGAACCCAGGCAATTGACAAAAATTTAACGCAGATGGCAGTTAGACCATTAAAAAAAAACAAGACAGAACGCTAAGTCGAGTTTCCCGACTATCTGATAGTTGTTGGCGGTTTGTGGGCGTTAAAGTGAGCGTGGCAAAAATATTTTTTGCAAATCGATAGAAATTTACTATAATTTATGCAAAAATGAAAAAATATCAAAACGAATCTAGTATACCCTTTTACTCTACGAGTAACGGGTATAATAAGGTAACTCCCCCAATTGACGAGTGTCTAATGGTCTGAGGGTCTAAACAAAACATTCTGCGATCGACGTTACAAAACCCACCCGAATATTCAATTAGAGGTACTTTGCACCCTATAATGATACCTACAAATTAAAATTCCAACAAAAAACCACTTGTACTTCGCTAAAAATGGCATTCCTAACGCGAAGATTGTATCGCTTCATTTGAACACCAGGCTTCTGCTGTCTACAATCAATACTATCTTTTTGAGCACAAAATTAGATCCTACTAATAAAATTAGTAATATTTATTCATTTCGTTTCTGTACTCGTTTCTATTTCTCGTGTATATAATTTCGCGAATAGAGCCGTATGATAAACGGCAGCGCTTCTCGGTTGGTTAGGCAGAACGTGAGGAACGCTATAGTCGAGTTTCCCGACCATCTGATACCCGTTTCTCAGCTGGTGGAAGTGCGAAGAAGAAATATCCACACTGACTGATTTTGGAGGTTTGTGGGCGTTAGAGTGGGCGTGGCAAAAAGTTTTTGGGCACGTCGATAGAATTTTACAAGACCAATACAAAAACAAGAGAGAACGCTATACTCGAGTTCCCCGACTATCTGATACCCGTTACTCAGCTAGTGTAAGTGCGAAGGACAGTTTTTGTGGGTTTGTGGGAGTTAGAGTGGGCGTGGCAAAAAGTTTTTTTGCAAATCGATAGAAATTTACAAGACCAATACAAAAATGAAAAAATATTAAAACATTTTTCAAAAATGTTGACGTGGCAGTTTTGGGCGGTTTGTGGGCGTTAGAGTGGGCGTGGCAACCTGAATCGAACCCGTAACTCAGCTAGTGGAAGGGAGGAGAGTCTTAAACATAGTTTTTGGCGTTTTGTAGGCGTTATAGTGGGTATAATTTAGTATACCCTTTTACTCTACGAGTAACGTATATAAATAGATTCCCTAACAAGGAGTATCTGGAAACGGTTGTAATAATTTGTTGTCCCACAAACCATGTAAAAGGAAAAGCCTTGGGACCCATGCAAGTACTGATAATCTCAACGAACCAAATAGTCTGTTCCAATTCTATTGGTCAGGTCATAGATAAGCACGAATAACATAAATAATGTGGTTAGACGAATGCACGTCAGTTAGTGTAGGAGAATTGCAGTATTGTTGCCTTAACTTCTAAATAAACATAACCGATAAACATAACCACTGCCGGATTTAAGATCAGAAAAGTTTCGCTGACTAGCCTTTACATTCTCTTTAGTATCTCTGAAATTGAAATATTCAAATCAGCTCTGGATAGAGCGTTTCAAATGAGATCTGGAAGAGAAAAAGCATTTCAAATCATCTCTCGAAAAGATTGTAAAGGGTAATCAGGCGAACTTTTTATTCATGTACATTCATGTCCACTAATAACCCTTTTTGTAGGCTAGAGTTGTGTAATTATATTGTTATCCGCAGTGTTATTCCCAAAAAGTTAAAGCTACATGAAACAATCAATAATCGTCGAGGTAAAGTAACACCTTATTTCTTAGATGAGCGGGCACATCCTTGTCCATCAAAGAGATCATTGTACTTGAGCCATTGTACACCCCAAAAGCATAACCCTACTCTGATAGAGTGGTCTACCAGGGAGACTGAAATACGTTTTGTTGTGCGAGAAGACCTCTATATGACTTGCCTTTTTCTTGCTGTCTTGAAAGAATGACGGATAACAGTATATGATAATTGCTAATTTAGACTGAAGTATGTTTTGTTGTGCGAGAAGACCTCGATAAGACTTGCACTTGTCTAGCTGTTTTGAAAGAATGACGGATAACAGTTTATGATAATTGCTAATTTAGCCTGCTCACGTTTAAACATTTGGGAAGCAGATCGTAGTTTCTACTGTTTACTGTTTAGTTTATTCAATTGGTTAGTTTCAGACACTGGAAATGATTATATATTTATATATAATATAATATATATACAATATATACATATACATATATATACATATACATACATACGACGTATGTAGACGTCGGGGGCCGGAAAAGTCGGTGTCGCAAGTATTCCCAGAATTTAAGAAAATGAAACAAAAAAGGTGTTGGATTTCGTCCTTCTCTGGTCGGGGTTTATTTTCGAGTGATTTTCCAACATGAATATGGAGGCTCCGCCGCTGTTCGGCATGAACATTCTCCCCCCCTTGCAAGAGGAATACTTGAAAATTTAGGAGAGAGAACCGCGTCCCGAAAGGATCCATCCCAGCTTGGAATTTTGTGCCGTGGGCAGGCCGTCCTAGCTCGCGATGATACCCGGCAGCATCAGGTCGGCGTAAACGTCTGCTCCAAGGACAGCCGAGACAAGCGCTGGGTGGATCCACCGCTCATCCGCTAGCGTCATGTTGTGGAACATGTCCTGCACCTTCGGATTCAGGGGCTGTGCCGGCGTCCGGCTCTGCATCTGCTCGTCCACCAGCATCAGCAGCTGTTTGCTCATCCGGGACGTTTTTGAGCGAATCTCGGTGGTGCACAGCCGTTCGTTGCCCACGCCCGTGACGGCCAAGTTGAGGGCCTTCACCAGCGAGACGTGAATGCGACTCACGGGGCAGCACGGATCCACCAAGACTCGTACATCGAATATCTTCTGCTCGGACCCAATGAGCACGGCAGCGGTCGGAAGGATGCTGACGCTCGTCCGCACCAGGCTAGGCGCGCGCGTCAGCGTTGACAAGGAGCTGCGGGGTGGGGAACTATCCATCGGCGAGGTTAAGCGTGACCCGGTCGAAACCACCTCCTGACGCCGTTGAGGCTGAGGCGCTGCTCGTGGCTTGCGCTTCCGTTGAGGCCTCGAAGAGCCTGGCTGTTCACCGCGGATGTGCAGCAGAGTGTGGTGGGCCTCTCGGCAGATGCGGCACCTCGCTTTGCTGCGACACGACCGACCCGAATGCTCGTGGGCCAGACAGTTCGCGCAGTACTTGTTAATCAAGACTGCCCGGAGCCGCTTCACAGCCGGCAGTTGCACACTCGACATCGGTATACATCGTGGCGGATCGCTGGAGCCATTGTATATGCGGCTACATAAGAAATGGGCAAATAATGAAAATTAGATGCGATGGATGCGGATGATCATGACACATGGACGACGTAGGACGACACAAACTTAGGACTCATCAGTAACAGGTTTTCAAATACTTAAAGTATGGAGGAGTCATTCGACTCATTAGGGCTGTCCATTGGGAGGCGAATCATTTTTGCCACTGGTCTTCGGACGACCCCACGTTCTGTAAGAGCGTCTGCCACTCTGACCTTGCCGTCCGCGCCGGGACAGACCACTTGGATACGCCCAAGTCGCAACTCGTCTGGTAGCTTCAATGAAATCCTTTGATAAGGACGTG
The DNA here is from genome assembly GCF_016746245.2 of Drosophila santomea. Taxonomy (NCBI): domain Eukaryota; kingdom Metazoa; phylum Arthropoda; class Insecta; order Diptera; family Drosophilidae; genus Drosophila; species Drosophila santomea. The sequence goes on along the minus strand of NC_053016.2, from coordinate 24,513,402 downwards.
GAAGCTCCGACAAACGTTTTCCCGTTGTCAGAGTAGACGTGTTGTGGACCCCCACGCCGAGCGAAAAAACGGGAGAATGCGGCCAAGAACTTCTCTGTAGTCAAGTCAGACGTCGCTTCAAGGTGGATAGCCCGGGTAGTAAAACACACAAAAACGCACACGTGCCCCTTTGTGATTTTGCAGGCTCGACCGACATAACTCTTGAGGTCAAATGGTCCTGCGAAGTGCACTCCCGTATGGGTGAACGGTCTGGAGAACGTGGACCTCGCACGGGGCAAATTCCCCATCAACTGCGTCTGCAGTCTCTTCTTGTGGATGACACACACTCGACACGAGTGTATTGTTCGTTTCACCAACATTTTAAGCTTGGGAAACCAGAATTTGGAACGAATCAGCCGGATCATTAATTGATTCCCCCCATGCAAGGATATGCGATGGATAAACAGGACTTGAAGTTCGGCGAACCTACACCGTGCAGGAAGGATGATCGGATGTTTCTCATCATAACTAAGCATTTCAGATGCTTGTAACCTGCCGCTTGCTCTCAAGACACTATTTCCGTCGAGAAATGGGTTTAGGTTAGAAATTGCTTGGTTGCTTGTTGCTCAAAACCTTATATTCGGCGGGAAACTCATTCTTCTGAGTGAGCACAATTAACCGCTCCTGCACCTCCGACAATTCCGCCGCAGTGAGTTCTACCGATGAGGCTACACCTTCCCTCCGGCAACTTTTCACAAAACGAAACACATAAGCAAGAACCCCCAGAGCTCGGTCAAAGGCTGAGAACCTCTCTAGGATCTCAACTGCTGAGGGCACTGCGACCGTGTGACATTTGACGGGGCGCTGCTCAAGCTCAGTCTCCGGATGGACCCACAACACACTCGGCCACTGCTCCTGTTTGAGGTGCAACCAAGCTGGCCCACGCCACCACAGTGCGCTGTCCTTAAGCTCTTGGGGTGAGACGCCCCGGCTTGCCAGATCAGCTGGATTGTCTTCGGATCGTACATGTCCCCACTTGCTTCCGTCGGTACACTGTTCGATTTTTGCGACCCTGTTGGCAACGAATGTCGTCCAGGTGCACGCTGGCTTACTCAGCCATGCAAGAACGATTGTAGAGTCGGTCCAATAAAAGGTCTCATAGGCTAGAGCTGCCAGCTCCGTGAGCAGCACTGCTTCGCACAATTCCAAGCGTGGTATGGAGATGGATCTGACAGGAGCGACTCGGGTTTTGGATGTAAGTAGATAGGTACAACAGCCTTCCTTCGTTTCGATTCGGACGAAAATAGCAGCCCCAAAGGCGTCCTGTGACGCGTCGCATGGTATTGAAGTTTCGAAGCTGGATGGAAACGTACCCATCTCGGGATACGAATTTCCTTCAGGGCAGTATACCCTTCTAGGAACTCCCACTACTGGGTCGCGAGATCCATGGGGAGTGGCTGATCCCAGCCCAGCTTCCGTAGCCAAATTTTCTGCATAAAAATCTTGTTTCAGACTACGAAAGGTGATAGCCATCCTGCTGGGTCGAACAGTTTGGTGGTCTGAGATAGAACCTCTCGTTTTGGGTAAGCAGTTTGGAGGTGGATCTTCATTGGAATAAAAAAGAAACTATCAGATGTAGATTGCCAACGCATCCCAAGAGTTTTCGCCGTACTAGCCTCTTCATGCTCAAGAAAGTCTGCACTAATCAAGTGCTCCTTTCTCTCGTTCGAGGTCCACTTCCGTAATGGAATGGCTAAAACTGCCTGCGAGCACATCGTCGACGTACATGAAGTTCGAGATGATGTCACTTGCCAAAGGATATTGGGCTTGGATATCCTGAGCCAACTGTTGTAGTACGCGGATGGCTAGGAAAGGCGCACAGTTTACGCCGAAGGTGACTGTATCGAGTTCATAGTCACAGAGCTCTCCGTCCTTATTGCGAAAGAGGATTCTCTGAAAGCGCGTATGGGCCGAATTTACCCGAATTTATCTGTACATCTTTGTGATGTCAGCATTGAAAACATACTTGAAGAAACGCCATTTTAGAATCTGGATAGTCAGATCGGACTGCAGTACGGGCCCCGCATGATGGATATCATTGAGGCTGTTCCCGTTTGATGAAGGATTGGAAGCATTAAACACAACGCGAACTTTCGTTGTGGTGCTGTCTGGTTTGAAGACAGCGTGATGGGGCAAATACAAATTAATAGAGTCGTTCGGAGAGACTTGGTGCATATGACTTAAATCTGGTTTGAAGACAGCGTGATGGGGCAAATAAAAATTAATAGAGTCGTTCGGAGAGACTTTGTGCATATGACTTAAATCTAAATACTCTTGAATGACTGAGTCGTACTGCTTTTTTGACGGAACGTCTTTATTCAGTCGAATCTCGTTTTGGAGGAACTGAGCCAGTGCGATCGACCTGGAGTGCCCCAGATTGATATTGTTCGGCTCTTTAAGTGGCAACGAAACCACATACCTCCCATCCTCGTTCCTTTTGGTAGATTGGACAAAGCTTTCCATGCAAATCTCGGTGGATTCCCTAACCAGCTTCACTGGAACATCCTCCACCTCCCAAAATTTTGTGAGAATGTTGTCCAGTCTGGACTCGGTGACAGCTAGTCGGGACGAAAAAGAGCATATTCTGCTTGTGGGATTCGTTGCGATTGGACCGCAAAGAATCCATCCGAATATGGTCTCCTGGCCAAGAAGCGTGCCACAGATAATTGAATGGAAGCCGCTGAGAATGATCGATGGCAAGATATCAGCACCAATCAGAACGTCGATTTGCGAACTCCGGTAGAAATTTTGGATATGCTAGTTGCAAAGGCGGCAGATGCTCCAAAGAGTCTTCAGGTAAAGTAAAGTATGGGAGACACCCGGCCAGCTGTGGTAGTACATATGCAGAAGTTTTAATTTGGATGTGGGGTTTGACGGGAGAACCTATGCTGAGTTGACAGCGCTTACGGGGCCGCAACAGCCGCAACAGTGAGGTTGAGCCCTGAAACTTGAGCATGGATGGATTCATAAGGCATCTTAATCAAGTTGAACAAGCGTTCTGAAATAAAGGTTGCCTCAGAACCCGAGTCTATAAGTGCCCGTGCTGAGTACTTGATGCCTAAATGGCAAATCTCTTTTAAAGCTGTACTCAGGATGAATCCTTGAGTGTTTACAGCCAGAAACGTTTGCACATTCGGTTGATTCGTTAATAGAGTGGACTGTATATCTTGCTGGTGGTTAAATGTGGATACGGGGGTATGGTGGTCAGGATTGACCGCTGCCTGGACTGGTGGAGTGTCATTTCGGTGCAAGAGAGTGTTGTGGCGTCCTCTGAAAGTATTGCAATTATGCGTGCTAGTGCAATCCCTAAGAAGATGCGTTCTTTCAAAACAGTTTAAACACAACTTGTGCTGTTTTATATATTTCTCCCGCTCTCCGACTGGCATTCGAAGGAATAACGGACATACTCGGATAGGATTGTTCTCTTGCGAACAAAGTTTACAAGATTGTGGAATTACCGTCACTCTATTCTCAAATGTCTGGATCGCCCGCGAGCTATTGTCAGTCCGCAGTGCTCTGGATTGAGCGTTTGGCTTAAAATCTTCAATCGCCTCGAGAGTTCGATGACGATCTTGTATGAAAGCCTGGAATTCAGCCCAGAGTGGAATATCTGTCTTACTCATAAGGAATTGTTCCCATAGAGACAGCGTTAGCTTTGGCAACTTGGCAGAGCACAGAAAAACGAGCAGGCAATCCCAGTTAGAGGTGTCGATTTTTGCTATTTTCAAAGCTGTTAAACAACCGCATTCAAGGGCAACAGAAGGTAAATTGAACAAAATCTTAAGCTGACTGTTGACCAGCAGCCTCTGGTTTTCGAAACGATTCTGCAAGTTTCTCCATGCTGATTCGAATCCCTCGTTGGTTAAGGGTGATAAGGCCACAATGGATTTAGCCTCACCACTAGTTTTAGCATTGAGATGGAACAATTTTTCAACTTCTGACAGCCAAGGGTTGTGTATGTAGATGGCTGAGAAAAGGTCTCGAAACGTGGGCCAGTGAACGTAGTCCCCACTGAAACTGTCGCACTCGACTGGGGGTAAGCGACACTCTCCCTGAGGAGGCGCCGGAATGGAGGCCTGAACGGAATGTTGCGAGAGTGAACCTTCTTCAATGGTCTCGTTGAGGCTCGCTGCGCACCGCTCATAAACGGCATAACAGTAGTCATACTTGGACTGCATGACTGTTATTGTGTCTGTGGATCCCAGACCGGACAGTACTTCGGAGCACGCCTCGTATTCCTTCTCCACCATGTCCCATACACCCTACTTGTGTGGATTGACGGAATTGTGTCTGCTGGGGTGTTGACTCTGACCTACTCTATCGGTTATGGTCATGAATTTCATCAAGGCCCTGTCTGCCTCAGCTTGCCCCATTTTTGCGGTTGCTCTAGTAACTTGGAACTTGACCGTGGAACTTGGAGCGACGTGCTCGTGGATTTTCGTGGAGTTGTCGATGGGCTTTTGCTTCGAGTGGGACTTGGGCATTTGAAGGGGACAGAGGACTCGCTCTTGGCTCTAACTCGTTGAGACGTTTCAGAAACAGTCAACCGGGTTTTTACCTCCCCACCGTGGCATATAAAGCTCTCGGAGGAGCCGAAAACCGTGCGGGGGCGAAACAGTCTGTCCACTTGGACAAATACGGGGACGCTGGATAAAGCGTGCAACCAATTGAAAAAACGCAACAACTTATGTATTTGGGACGCTGGATAAAGCGTGCAAACAATTGGATCGCGTGCAACCAAGCTCGAAACAACTTATATATTGGGACGCTGGATAAAGCGTGCAACCAAGATCGAAAACAACTTTTATATTGGGACGCTGGATAAAAGTGCAACCAAGCTCGAAACAACTTATATATTGGGACGCTGGATAAAGCGTGCGACCAGTTGGATCGATCGGAATGTTCCGCATTCGGAAAAAATAACTGGAGTCGCTAGATAAAACGGACACCCAAAATAATCGAAAGCTAAGTAATTTATCGCATCAATTTAGACAGGGTGTGGGGGCGCAGGACTGAGCGCTGTATTGAGTGAGAGACAAAATAAAAAAAAAATGAATAATCGGAATTAATCAATTTAGACAAAGGCAAGGGGCGCCGGGTTACGCTTGAAAAAAAAAAGGTAATCGTAACAAATTATGTTATCGTTTAATATAAAACCTGGGGTGGATGGATTAAGCGCGGAATACACAATAATCGAAATAAATGTTGTTATCGATTGAGAAAAAAAGGGTATGAGGGCGCTGAATCACGCTGGACTATGATTGTCGATGTGGGACGCTGGATAAGCGTGGATATTTGTCCAATTATTGAGACGATATATGCGAATCAGAATAAAATCAAGAACGGAGTTCAAAAAAAAAGTATTCAAGAATCAAAAAATAAAACACACATTGACACTTTCTATTGGAAACTAGAAAAAAATAGGTAGTGCCAGTGTGAACGGTCCCTTATTGGAATATGCCGTATATGGCCCTAGAGTGGCTACCTTGACACATACTTACATATGCTGGTACATATATATATGTACGCAATATGTAAATATTAGCGCCATTGGTTGCTTTTAAATTTGTTTGTTTGTTATTCTCTTTTTTTTTTCTTACTGCGCTGGAGGTTGTGTTTGTGGATGTGTTCGTCGCTAGTGTTGGCTGCAGCAGGTTCTTATCTGCCGGTCCAACAAATCGTCTGTGCTTGTCGTGTGTGTGGAAGCTTTCGTGTATGTGAAAATAAACAATAACATTAATATATGTATGTACATATGTTCGATGATATTAATGTCTGTTTGAATGTTTTTGGATGTTTTGGCGATTAATGAAACACCCTATGACCATGCCGATGTACGACGTTGCGTATGTGCCATGTACGCAATGTATGCAGATGCAATGGACATATGTATGTTCATCGATCGGCCAACATACATGGAATGTCTGTATGTTTATGTGTATGTGAAAGTTTCGGTGGCGAATTGTGTTTTTATTTAAAAGTTGATGATTGGTTGATGGTTGGATGAAACATAAATGGGAAAGGATGCATACAGCATATACACACTAACATATATTATTGCGCAGGTGGCCACTAGTTGATAGTGAGCGGATTTTGATCGCAGCAATATATATGCGTATGTATATACATATATGGTGGGGATTTTGGCACCGTACTTATCTCGGCAAAGCGCTGGATGATCTCGGGCGAAGAACCAAAATGTAGACCCAGAATTTAAGAAAATGAAACAAAAAAGGTGTTGGATTTCGTCCTTCTCTGGTCGGGGTTTATTTTCGAGTGATTTTCCAACATGAATATGGCGGCTCCGCCAACAGCGATGCTCTGCTGGCGGGGTACCGGTCTCAGCTGTTCGGCATGAACAATATATATATATATAAATATATATTTCGATATATATATATATATAATGTTCTTAGTACGATCCTGGATCCTGGCGATTATACGGGAGTTATGGTTTCCCACGCTACTGTCTTTGCACGGGATTGCAGGTTGTAATTCTAAATGTAGAATTACGATGATTATAAAAGCTTCTGGCCGAGAGACTCAGATAGCGTGATAAGAAGATATACGGCAATTTGTCGAAGTTTCGATTGTGCTCATTATTGAATCAGTGGTCAAAGCAAAACTAAAACTTATCTAACTGCACTAGAGCTAACCGCGGCCGGCAAGTCGACCGCTCATCCAGAAATGTGTTGACACTAGCAAAGATATGCTTATATCTCACCATACCGGCAGCCAATGGGAATCAGTCACAACCCCTAATGGCGTTTATGCTGAATTGAGCATAATGAGGACGCTGGATCCCACGCCAACCGCGAACCAGATGTCGGTAGTTCCAGCCGCTTTCACTTCCTCCTTAAGTCCTTGACTTCCAAGTTTTCGTTATCAATCCTTTGGAGAAGTGGCATGCTTAGTCTTGGATCGTGGCCGATGATGGTCTTGAGCGCAAGTATCGTGGTTTACTTGCTTACAGTACGTTGCGTAAGTTGTTAGTACGCAATCAGTGACAGCCTACTGCAGGACGTCGTTGTTGAATACCGCTAATATGTTCTCCGTTAGTTGCAGAATCATGTGTTGGTGTGATACAGGGATAATTGTGACCTTTCTACAAGAGGCTTTAATATTGGGATATGAAAATATCACATGAATAGTACTATCGGAATGGAAGACTCTAATAATAGATGTCTCTAATTGGGGTATAACACGGATTTCTGTGGGGTGATTAATGAGTAAAGACTTCAAATCTTCATGGTTAAAAATAGCAGGGTTTATGATATTGGCTTAAGCCAGTGTGACGGTATTAATTTCGGTTAACATTACATTTCTACCCAACAGTATCTCATACAAGTGAGGAGTGTCAACCACATTATTTTGTTTTGATTGAATAATTTTGTTAACTGCCTCTGTTTATTTATTAATTTCATTTTGGGTTTGTGTGTTAATGACTACCTGTCTATTATTCGACTCTACTAACTGGGATTCCGACATTTTTAACATTCGGAAGCAGCAAGTGTGCCGTTATTACCTCAAGTGCGGTGCCTAGAAAGTTTAAGCTCCTAGCGATCCTATTATGAACTTTTAACACGGACAATAAACTTTTTATATGGTCAGTATCGACATTTAACAATTTTCGCATATGCGATGCTGTTTCTAATTGCCAGTCTCTGAGCGTCGTTGGCTGAGTGTAAGGCATATTTGGGTTGTACATTTGTGACTGAGTGTAATGTCTTATTATACTTTACCGTGGCTCTCATGGTGAGCTGGACGGTGTCGTCAACCTTTTTGTCAATTTTAATGCACCTAGCTATATCCGTTAGGGTGCTGTGGAACCGCTCCACTTGCCCGTTGGAGCTACTGTGTAAAGGGGAGGCATAACCGATGTCAATGTCATATTGGTTTTTCAATAAGGAAGTTACGGTCTCCGAATTGAAGGATGACTCATTATCTCAGTATATTGTTTTGGTATTTGGGAAAAAATGTACCAATTGTGTAGCTGCGTACGTCAACTATGGCCCTAGATGTTAATGGCTATACCACGGTGAACTTTGAAAACTTGTCCACACAGGTTAAACATAATTTCTTTCCGTGGAGTAGATGTCTATATGTCTTTATGCAGCATTTCGCCCGCATATGAGAGGATTGGCGTGACACCCAATTCCTGCTTCTTGGGGTGTATGTTGTACTTGGCGTTGGTGCATGTCTTGCAGTTTATAACTACTTCGTTGGCGAGTTTAGACATATTTGGAAAATAGTAATTCTGGAAAACTTCTTTAACATTTTCCTGGGCAGCCCTGTGGGCGCGGTTGCTCGCACATATTAATTTCTCTTTGTTCATTAGCATCTGTGAACAGATGTATATTTTTCACATTTTTGTAAGTCTTGTAAATTTTCTCTCGATTTGCCAAAAATCTTTTTACCGAGCCCACTCTAACGACCATAAACCGTCAAAAACTGTCAGTGTGGAAATTTTCTTCTTTGCACTTCAACCAGCTGAGTAACGGGTATCAGATAGTCGGGGAACTCGACTATAGCGTTCTCTCTAGTTGCATTTGCGTTTATTGTGCTTGAACTGGCCTCATTGATGTTAGATCCACGTGCTGATCCACGTGAAGATCCCCCGTCTACCGTAGTGGCTGGAAAATTCTTTAATTTGCTACGAGTTTCTCGTCCTACCCTTTCGGTTTGTCCGATTGGAGGTCTACAGTTTAGTTTACACCTCGGACAGTTCTCACTTTTTTCGAAATGATTTATGCTGGCATGTAGCTATGTACGAGTCTGGTGTAATGATCTCTGGTTGCTGGGAATTCCATTACAAAGGCATGCTGGATGTATGCTAGTGTGGGGAGGTTGCAGTAAATAGCGTTGACAACATCTATGTTTACAACTTCTTTAAGCAGTCCGAACAGGGAGGCCTTATTATCAAATTGGAGAATGTGTCGGTTTTTGGTACCGAAAACTATAAAACGTTGCCGTGAGGGCTGGCTTGCTTCTTCCAGTATTATTTGATTCCTTTACCAGTAGGACAGCGACAGTTCACTGTGCACAGTGGCTGCTTCAGGGTTTAGCAAAGCATTAATTTTCTGTCGGGACAAAGCGTCGGCTACAAAATTTTCTTTTCCAGGCTTATAGAACACTTTAACGTTGTGTTCTTCGATGAATGCTTTCCATCGGTTTATTTTAGCATTTGTATTCCTCTCGGACACAGCGAAGGTGAGTGGCTGATGGTCCGTAAAAATCCGGATTTCTCTGGTGCCGTATAGGTAATTTTGCAATTTCCCAATAGCTCAGACGATTGCTAATAACTACCTTTCGTTTGTTGCGTAATTAACCTCGCAGTCTTTTAATATGCGAGACATCATAGTGATTGGTCGTCCCTTTTGGGACAATTCCGCACCGATAACGCTTGCTGAAGCATCGGTAGTCAAGTCAAAAGGGTGTTTAAAGTCTGGCAATGTTAGTATTACATCTTCCGATGATAAAATGTCTCGCAGGCGCTCGAACGCTCTGCTTTGGGTCTCATTAAATTCAATAGCGACCTTTTTTTACATGTGTTTATTAACAGTGCCAACACTTTCTTTCGATTTGTTCGCGTACCGCAGCGTCAATCGCCCTTTGGAATATACTTCCTGCATTCTTTAGTCCAAAAGGTAGACGGCAGACATCATACTTTCCTCCGTTTACGGAGAAGGCAGTTTTTTCGGCCAGATAAATCTGGTGGATCCCCGATTTTAAGTCTAGTAAAAAATTGTTCCTTTCCTAAGTTAGCTAAATCATAGGAATACTTGGCATAGGGTACCGATTGGCGATGGTTCGTTCATTCAGTTTCCTGAAATCGATCACCAGTCGTTTTTTTCTGTTTCCGTCGGCATCAGTTCCTTTTTTGTCAACAACCCATGTTGGGTTGTTGAAAGACGACCTGGAAGGCCGGATAATACCATCCTTTAACAGTTGTTTGATTTCTGTGTTTACAAAATCCGCTGCTCCCATGGGGTAAGGATATAGCTTGGAATATACGGGCTCGTTAGTCTCCGTACGAATTGTGGCAATGATCGAGGTGTTATATGGAAGCGTCTTGCTAGAGTGCGAAAACACTTGTTTCCTCTTAAGGATCATTTTAGTGAATTCAGCTTTCACCTAACTTGGAACTTCTAGTCATCGATATTTGTGAAGTTCAGAGTATTGAATTCGTGGTTTTTTTGCTGTCCGCAATTTGGTATGCAAGTAGCAAGTCAAACCAATTATGGCATCAAACTAATGGTATCAAATAAAGAATGGGCCGTTAGGCCAAATATGTGATTTAAGCACTTTTCTTTTACTTTACTGGAGCCGTGAATAAAACTAACAGTGAATGGGGAGTCAACAACAGTTATGTTTTTCAGCTCCGTTAGGGGCTTTACATAGTTTTTCCAGTATCTATGAAAATTTTAAAAACTCTCCCCGCCAGGCTTTGTTCAATAAAGGGCAAGCGGTACCTTCCTCTAAAAAAATGTACAAGGTCGTTGGAGTCCACTGAGTCACTGTTGTCCTCTATCGCATTAAGAGCGGCGGCGGCCTTGTTTTCTTCTTCCGCATTGGCGGCTTGCTCAACATTGAAAACCCTCTGCCGCATTTGGCCAGAATTTCTCTCACAGGAGTTTGGTCTTTCAGGGGCATGTTTATTAGTTCCCTTCCTAAAGTTCGAGGGATGTCCAAACTTTGAAGACGATGGATCTATCTCCATTGGTTCTGGGGATTTATTTTTTTTGGGTAGTCGTAGTTTTTTTGGTAGTCGTAGTGACCCAGTCATGAATCGGTATTTTGATTCTTGTTTGCTTTTTGAAAAATTGGGGGTTTTTTTTGGGCCGCGTTCGGCATTAGGACTTTTGCCTTGTTTTTTCTAGCGCGCGGTATTTTTTAGACCGGAAATAAATACGTGTAGGGCATCAGCCCTAACCTCCGTACTACATTAGGGTTTGGTCGCCTTGACGGACCTGTTCAAGTCCCTGTCGTAAAAGGCGCAAGGATGTTTTATCTGCGTAGGAGTAGTTTAATGTAGCCATAATGGCTTTAAAATTAAGCACTTTGTTGTGTAATTTTGTTTCTAATAATTGTAACGGCCTGAAAATGACCTTGTCGGGGCCAAGATCAGGTGCGCCGGACATGAAATTCGGATACTAGGCAGAGGCAGACACAATGGGTAGCTCGAGGAGAAGCTGTCGGACGCAGTAGTCTAAAAGAACGGCGAAGAGGTCTACATGGATACATTTCTGAAAACAGAGCTCGCGGAATTTCACTCTATGACCAGAACGTCAAATATAGCCGAACACACGATAACCATGAAGGATGACAAACCGATTAAGCAGAGATACTACCCCAAGAAGCCAAAGAACCAAGGGGAGATTAATGCAAAAGTGGAAATGGGACTGATATTACATTCAAGGAGCCCGTACTGCTTACCCATGTCATGGTTAAGAAAAAAACGGGCAAATGGAGACTATGCGTGGCCTTCAGGCAGATAAACGCAACATCCATATAGGATGCCTACCCGATGCCACGCATAAACTACATCCTCGACCAAGGAAGCTTTCACGGTCCCAGGGAAAGGGCTTTTTCAATGAAGAGTGATGCCGTTTGGATTACACTCCGCGTCGGCCACATTTCAACGGGCACTGAGGTGATTGGGCTAGAAATGTCGCCACATGCCTATGCGTATCAAGATGACATCATCGTGATTGGCCGCACCCTAGAGGAAGAAACCTCCGGGAAGTGGTCCGCTTGAAGAACGCAAATCTAAGAATAAACCAAGAAAATTGTCAATTCTTTTAGCAAGAACTACTGTACCTAGGGCACCGCGTCACAAGCCAAGGTATAGGCACGGACCCAGAAAAGGTAGCAGCCATAGCCCAGCTAGAACCACCGTCATCGGTCCGCGAGCTGAGGCAATACCTTGGAGTCGCATCTTGGTACCGACGTTTCGTGCCTGACTTCGCGCGCATTGTGAGGCCACTCAACGACATCCTCCGCAAGGGTACGAAGTGGTCATGGTCACAGGACCACCAGCAAGCCTTCTAGGAGGTAAAAGCCAGATTGAATACCGACCCAGTCTTGGCGTGCCTCGACTTCGGGAAAATGTTCATCCTGCAAACGGACGCCAGTGACTACGGGATTGGCGCAATCCTCACACAGGACACAGAAGATGGCGAAAGGGTCATTTCATACTCCAGCCGGACCCTAAACGGAGCCGAGAAGAACTACTCGACAACACAGAAGGAGTGCTTGGCAATTGTGTGGGCTATTCGGAAGCTAATACGGCCTTGAGGGCTACCACTTTAAGGTAGTGATGTGGCTGAAGTGGCTGAACAGCATAGAAAGCCCTTCGGGAAGAATTGGCGAATGGGCGTTGGAGCTGCAGCAGTACGACTTCGAGGTAGCATACAGGAAAGGCCAGTTGAACGTGGTAACAGATGCGTTGTCGAGGCAGCCACTGCCAGAGTCGGTCTCAGCAGAACCCGAAATGCTGAGAAGAACACAGGACAAGAAGGCCGAATCAGATTGCGGCTGGATCAAGAAAATGCGAGAAAAGATAAAAGCACAGCCTCAAAAGTTCCCAGACTACGTGTGGGAGGGCAGCACCCTTTACAGGCAGATTTCGCATAGAGCAGGGAACGAAGATGAAGTGACCTGGAAGCTATGTGTTCCGCGGCAGCTGAGAGAAACAGTCTTGCAAGGTTCAAACCGAATCAGCGGCAGGCGGCGGGAAAGATGTTGACACAGATCGCGGAAGAGCCCTGTGCGACAGTGTGCGCCGATTTCGTCGGACCACTATCAAGATCGAAGCATGGAAACAGTTGTTGTTGGTGCTGATCGACAGGTTTTCGAAGTGGACGGAGTTGGTGCCTTTGCGATTTGGAGTACCAAAGGTGGTGATCATGGACAACGGCGTGCAGTTCACGAGCCGGGCTTTTAAGAAGTTCCTCAACGATATGGGGATAAAGCAGCAGTTTACGGCGCCGTATACCCCACAGGAGAATCCGACGGAGAGAACCAACCGCACTGTGAAGACTATGATAGCGCAGTTTGCCGGACAGAGCCAGAGGAATTGGGATGAAAGATGGCCCGAAATCATGCTGGCTGTGAATTCCAGTGTTTCAGATTCCACAGGCTACTCACCGGCATTTTTGAAACAGAGCCGCAAGCCAAGACTACCGAACGCATTCTGTGATAGAGAAACGCTAGGTACGGGAAGGCAACCAGAGTCACCGGAAGGAAACGCTGAGAAGATGAGAGAGGTCTTCGAGATTGTGCGGAGGAACCTAGAGAGGGTGTCCCAGGACCAAGCAAGGCATTACAATCTGCGGAGAAGGCAGTGGAAGCCAAGGGTTGGTGAAGTGGTGTGGGCCAAGGAGCACCATTTGTCAAAAGCGGCTGAAGGGTTTGCGGCCAAACTAGCTCCGAGGTTCGATGGACCGTACCAAATTGTGGATTTCATATCGCCAGTGATATATAAGATTCGCCACCGGAAGAACAAAAAGGAACGCACGGTACATGTCAGCGACCTAAAACAGCAGGATCAGGAGGAGAATGGTGACAAGAACGTGGAGTCGGATCCATCGGATGGAAGCAGGGAAGGCGTGCAGGAGAACGACAACACCTGAGATCGGACTGGGTTCGGCAGAGGCGAGAGTCAACGGATGCAGACCGCGAGTCCGACAACCATTACAGCGTCAGGCCAAGGCGAGAGTCAACGGCTGCGGACCGCGAGCGAACCAGAGTATTGCCGCGACAACTACCACCAGGGAAGAGTAAGGCACAAACGACGGGAAGTTGAGAGTAACAGCACCTGAGAACGGACTAGGCTCGGCAACCGTTCTAGCGACAGGCCAGGGCGAGAGTCAACGGGTGCAGATTACGCATCCAGCAACCGTTCTAGCGTCAGGCCAAGGCGAGAGTCAACGAAACGGACCACGAGCGAACCAGAATCCTGCCTCAACAACCACCGGACCGACATACTCCCGAGGAAAGGGGAGGGGCGGTACAGCAGTACCGCAAAGCATGCCAAATAATTTTCCAGGGAAAAAAGTCGAGGATTACAAGAATGAAACGTTTTGTTTATATTCCAACTTACCGCCAAAATTTTGTTTATAGTCATCAAAGCTTAGGGAAGGGGGCGCCTCGATCACAAGGCGGTCGATCGGCACTCGATAGTGTCAATCGATGGGCAGAAACATCGGAAAAAGCAGCACATGACGGGTCATACTATGGAAACACTATGGTCATTGAGTGGCAACGCCGCGCCAACAAAAGTTATCGGAAACAATCGATCGACGGCCAGTAGTGTGACCAGATGGCGAGAAGACGAAAACGCGGAATGCGGAAGGAAGAGTGGTGGACGTAGTAGCGCCACGGAAATTCGAATGGGCGACAAATTTGAAAAAAAAGGAACGAGGAACGTACTGGAAGGAGATCGGCACGGTGGAACTCGAGATGGAGCTGGGAGCGTCAACGAGATCTCAGGAGTGTTCCGCGGTAACTGCAAGGCCGGATTCAAAATTTTCCCGAAGAAAGGGGGAGATGGCAACAGGGCCTGCCGTTGCCAGTTACGCAACAAGGCAACGCGTAGTAACGGCAGTGCGAAGCCCGGAGAAAGAGAGTTTGGAGACTCTGGGCTGGAAAAAGAGAGTTTGGAGATCTGATAGCAGAGAGTTTTGAGACTCTGGAAATGGAGAGTGAGAGGGTGGAGACTCCGGATTTATTGAAAAGAGAGTTTGGAGAGTCAGCAGGTGCAAAGGCAAAAAAACGGAACAAATCGAACTTTGGACCGGGCCAACAGTTAAATCGTGGACTTTGGATCCGGAGACTGGAGACCAAAGGGATGAACCGATAGAGGAGGCCTATATAAACAGGCCGAACGCTGAAAGCGGGACAGACAGTGTACAAGTCAACAAGGAGCAAGATCGCTACGTCAAGACGTTCGGGACGAGAAGGTCTCCGAATTGAGACGCAGGTAGCTGAGGTCCAGTACGACGAAGCACGAGTAGTACAGAAGCGCCCAACAGGCGAGGGCAAACCAAGGAGGGCACATGATACGCGGCAGGGATTGTGGTGTAGACCCGAAGAACTCTGTAGGAGACCGCAAATTGAACCGGGCGATCGCCTAGGTGTGTCCAAACAGACGTGATACCGGCGCCACCAGACCGAACCAGACGTGGGGTTGACGTGTTGCTGTTCCTTGGGGATCACAGCCGTTAGCTGCCGTGAGTCTGCGTAAGACAACAACTCTCAGCCCAAGTGACGAGCGCACAACAAGGAAAGTCCGCCACACTCAGGACGATAAGAGCGGCGAGACAGCGGAACGAGGCCGGTGGACAATCCATCCAGCACAAAGGCCGGATAATCCGATTTTCTTTGTAAGTCCAAGCACAGATAAAGATCCAAGAACCGGGTGATCACGTTATTCTATAAATTTGGTGGGACGAACGCCTAAAAACCCTACTGAGCTAGCCGCACGTATTCCGTAGCGAGCAGATAAACAAAATCAGTTCGTTTCCATCATTTCCATCCTAGTACCAATAAAATGCCGTCATTCACAACGTGATCAACATATAAAAGCACAAAAATGTTTTCTCTGATGTCATCTTTTTTTAGAATATATATACATCGGTCTACAGAGGAGTTTAAGAACCCACAGTCTTTTAATGCTTGCTTAAACAGTTTAAACCGTATATTGCCTTATTCAAGTTACATACACTGCCACCTTTAAATGGAATACCCTGAGGAAGTCTCATATATATTTCCTTCTATAAACGTGTAGGAAAGCGGTTTTTACATCCATTTGATATACTTTCAAGTTATATTGGACTGCTAATGATAACATAGATCGGAATCTTGAAATTCTAGCTACAGGAGCAAAAGTCTCTTCGTAATCTATCTGATATTTTTGAGTAAATCCCCGTGGGACTAACCTGGCTTTATACCTAATGGGAATTCTTAGTTTATTATATTTAACTGTCCTTATTTTAGGTATTTCTGTAACTTTCCAGGTATTATTTAAATAATGGGCATCCAATTTAGTTTTAATAGCAGCTTCCCACTTGTCACTTCTACTTTGTATTTTTTTGAAACGAACCTGGAATGTCGTTAAAATAGTGTGACTACCAAACGGCAGTGACGACTGAGTCTGGCCGAACAACCTTCAAGGCAGCGAAGTTGGCGAGTAAGCCCACCTCCCTGGCCTCCACCACTGGATCGGGTTCGGGTGTACCCCGCCTCAAGTCTGAGGCGACTGACGGCAAGACGCCCAAAGCCGTCGCCATGGGAACATCTCCAGGTCTTAGTGCCATGATGCCCCCTTCAGGCGCAGCCAAGGACGGCAAGCACTCAGTAGCAACCAATAACGTCAAATTCACTTACGCAGAAAAACGATCTGCAGGGCAAATCCTACGCAGCCAGGAGAAATCGAAAACGGCTCCTTCTGCCGAATGAATGTAGAAGGTAGAATGGGCAAGATACGTATTGCCAAACTTCGGCAAGGAAGTCCCAAAGCCACCCAATCCCACAGAGGTCAGAAAGCGACCTCCACCTACGAGGGAGCGCTCCCAGGACGTTCCCTCCGACCCCTCGGCAAAGCAACAACGCGTACAGCCAGGGCAATCCTTTGCGGAGATCGCAAAACACCTCATTCTCCTGGGCGTGGTCGACAGAAACGACCAGAAACTTCCACGTAATAAGTGGAAGTGGGTGGCAGCAGCCCTAGCCACAAAATGCTTCGAAATTCGAGCAAAAGAACCTGGCCCCCCTCCTGTCAGCAAAGATGTGGGATGGTTCCAATGCAGCGTCATGGTGATCGCCGGTGACGACGAGCGCTCTGCGGAGCTATACAAAGCCGCACTAAAGGAGCTGGGGGAAGTGTATGAGGGCGCCGGACTTGTTGCACTGAGCTGGTCCGACGTACCTTGCCGACCCCGTGCAAGGATCTGGATCCCGGCATACATCAAGGAGCCGGAACAGATCCTCCCAATGCTGCAGCGATGCAACCCCCACCTTCCTACCTCCGGAGCTTCTCTCTTCACGTGAGAATAGACATTTATAACTTAATTCTCTTAAGCTTCGGTCTTAAGTTACCCCAATCTGCCTATATAAACGCAAACAAGTCTCAGTAAAGTAGTGCAGTAGTGAATACGCTATCAATTGCGATAGCTTTGCTAAGCCCACTTCAACTTCGAAGTCCATTGTCCAACTTAGTGATAATCCAAAGGCTCTAGCTCTTCCTTTATTGGAATTAATAAAAACGTTTAATAATACATTAAAAAATAACCGTGTTCTTTTTTTATTAAACTCTCGGTCTGAATTCTTAATTATATACACATACATTCGTGCACCAATAATTTGTAAACTGAACATTAACGTGATATACACAAACAAAAAAAAGAATACACACTAGCTAAGGTCGTTTTTCGACATATATATATATATGTATGTTTGTATGAATGTTTTCGGTGGCACGCTTCGGCTGCTACCCGATTTTAAGATTACTTGAATTGAGCACTTGTTTGGAAAACTCACTGCTGTTATTTTTGTCTTTGCTGACAGTCACATAAAAATAAATGGACCGGTTCACTTATTCATTGTTTAAATGTTTGGCCGGTTGTCATCTTAAACTTGGTTGTAGGCGAGCGAGTTTTCATTTACGGATTGTTTTTGCCCGATTCAGTGCTCATATCGGTTGATCAAAATCCGTTTCCCGCGCTAGGCGCTACTGGTTCTAGGGTGTGGTGGTGATCCCGTCGCCGCTGCACTGATCATTTGTAAATCCTTACCGCCTAATATCTTCTCTTTGTGGTCGACGACTTCCACGGTGTTGATCACATTGGCGGCGTTGTCGGAGGCTTTAGATTCCTTAGATTCGGCAGCCTTTTATAGTGCCAGATATTTTGGTGCTTAGAAGAAAGGGGATTTTAAATCGATGTGTGACATCAACTTTTTGTATTGCATCCATATGAACCCTAGATAGTGCATCTGGAACCACGTTCAGGAACCCCCGACGATTTTCGATAGTAAAGTCGAAGGCCTGCAGCTTGAGGCTCCATCGCGCTTGCCTCCCCGATAGGTCTTTCTGGCCCATAAGCCATTTTAAGCCAGCATTATCAGTTATTACTTTAAAAGGCATTCCCTTCACATAAGCCCAGAATTTTGTGATGCTGAGGATTGCAGCGTAGCATTCCAGTTCAGCTATGCTGTCATTCCTCTGTGCCTTATTTAGTTTTGCGGACTTGTATGCGATTGGGTGTTCGCCGCCTTCGTCATCATTTTGAAACAGGACTCCTCCCACGTCAGTGGTAGAGGCGACGCATTGAATGATGAATGGCTTTTTAAAATCTGGAGTGACAAGAACAGGTGCTGCTGCCATGTCGGTTTTCAGTGACACAAAAGCCTGGACGGCCGCTTCTGATAGCTCGATTTTCTTGACACGATCTTTCTTAAGACAGTAATGAAGAGGGGAGGCAGTTTGAGCATAGTTTTGAATGAATCTTCGGTACCACCCGGTCATGCCAAGAAACCTACGCATTTGCTTAGCGGAACTCGGCCTATGGAAATCTTGTATTGCCTGTATCTTTTCATCATCTGTACTCTTGTCTACATTGGTGGTAAGTTTTGCTCGTTGTAAGCAATCACTCACCTGACTTAACATTAGTAGGTTTTCTTCAAAGAAGGGTGACCAGACCAGTCATCGAGGTAAGCAAGTACCTGCTCACGTAGTGCTGCTGGAATAACCTTATCCATTAGGCCGCACATTCTTTGTGCATCGTTGCACATGCCGAATGGCATGATGGTGAATTGGTATAGTGTCCTGCCGGGCACTGTAAATGCCGTCTTCGTGAGTTAACCTTTCGGGCGTCTAGGCAAAGGCGATTCTTGGTGCCTTTCTGCACTGCGGAGCTCCAGCTGCTGTTGCTTTCTTCGATTACGCCCAGACCTAACATGCGATCCAGCTCAGCATACACCAGATTTTGCTTTGCGGGAGATATTGCATAATGGCGTTGCCTTAAAGCTATATCCTTCTCTAGACCTGTTTTCCCTAAACCCTTTTCCAGGCATGACGAAAAAGTTGCGATTACTTTCTGCAGTTGTGGGCTTTGACTTCCGGTGAGCTGGTGTGGGGTATATGCAGTAGCAGGCGTATCAGTGTCCACCAGATCCGAGCCTTCATTTGTATCTCCTTGAGTTTCTAGTGTGGCTAGCTCGAGCCCTCTTTTCCCGAGTTTTCATTTACGGATTGTTTTTGCCCGATTCACTGCTTATATCGGTTGAGTGAAATCCGTTTCCCGCGCTAGGCGCTATTGGTGTTGCGAAATACTGGATACGATCCGTTTTAGGGTGTGGTGGTGATCCCGTCGCCGCTGCACTGATCATTTGTAAATCCTTACCGCCTAATATCTTCTCTTTGTGGTCGACGACTTCCACGGTGTTGATCACATGGCGGCGGCGTTGTCGGAGGCTTTAGATTCCTTGCCACCCATTTTGAGACTTCTGTAGGATTGTAGTTTTTCTTCAAGCGTGCTCCTTGTGTTGGTTCTGGATCCTTCCAGACTACGCACTGTTATCCTGGGGGTTGATGGAGTCCTCTCACCTCTCGGCACTTTTCCTTTACCCGAAGTTATTAGTGCTTTAAGGCAGTCCTCGTTTGAATCGAAATAAAAGGACTCTCGGGAGTCGAGTCCCGACTACTGATTCTCGAGTATTCCTTTCGGTTAGTTTGTTTGTTTTGTTTCAATCCGAGTCTTCCCGGGTATTGACTACCGGGTATTTACCCAGGTATTAACTATTTTATCGGTGGGCCACGGTCTTTTATACCGGCTTAGAGCTTTTCTGAGCTATCGGTCTTCTATGCCAAGTGTTATTACCTAGGAGTCATATTTCTAAATTTCCCCTATTTTGGGAACTATGCCCGTAACTTCCCCTGCTTTAGATTCTGGATGTGAGTCTTGAAAGTCTTATGGTCTTTAAAAAGGTTTACGTAACAGGCTCGAAGTGATCGATGCGTTTACGCATGGAATGACTTCGCAAAAGAAAATCTTACGCTATTTTCAGTTGATTTTCTTTCCCTGTTCTCATCAGCCGCTCATAAACGTGTGGCTTCGACCCACCATACTCTGCTGATTGCGCTAGCCGGGCTACTTTGTAAAGATAAATGCTATAATATAAATGCTTCATCGCTTTTTATACCCGTTACTCATAAAGTGAAAGAGTATACTAGATTTGTTGAAAAGTATGTAACAAGCTGAAGGAAGCGTTTCCGACCATATAAAGTATATATATTCTTGATCAGGATCAATAGCCGAGACAATCTGGCTACGTCCGTATGTCCGTCCGACTGTCCGTATGAACGTTGAGATCTCAGCTAGAAAGTCAGATTAGTCAAAAAGTGAGATTAAACATACAGACTCTAGAGACATAGACGCAGCGCAAGTTTGTTGACCCATGTTGCCACGCCCACAAATCGCCCAAGGCTGCCACGCCCAGTAGTAATGTAAATTTTTATCGATCTGCAAAAAAACTTTTTGCCACGCCCACTCTAACGCCCACAAACCGCAAAAAACTGTCAGTTTTGAAGAGCCTCCTTCGCACTTTCACTAGCTGAGTAACGGGTATCAGATGGTCGGGGAACTCTTCGTTCTCTCTTGTTTTTGTTTTTGTTTTTAATTTTCTTACTTCAAAATATGTATCATTGGAGTTTTCTCGTAAGGCCAGGAGGTATTCCTCCCGACAAATTAAACCCATCGTGGGGTTTTACCGGTCTAACGAACGTATGTTTGTAAAAGGATTTGCGTCAGCTGGGACCTGACCAGTTTACACTGCGCCGCAGTCTCCTAGATCTGCGTCTGCAAGTCCTCGGGGGTTACGCTGCTCATCGTGGTATGTCTGCTTCTGATAGCCATGCTCAGTGCTCCGCTAATTAAATAGGGAGTTTCTGGACACGGCTGAAAATTCTTAGGACATATAAATCCTTTGCATGGAAGACTCCGACTCTTTTGCCTTGATCGTTACCCAGCTCGTATAACGCTTTGCCACAATGCAGCGCACGCGATTTAGACCAATATACCCTGCTGCCTCGTTACTTTCCCGGTAGTTCTTCCTGTAGACAACTTGTCCAATTAAAATTTCTGCTGACTGGCTGTGGGTATTATACGACTTTTCCGCTCTTCCATACGTCTTGTTAAGCTCCTGTACTACTTTTTGACGGATAAGTTTCATCTTATCTGGTAGGCTTATCGCGGGGTCGGAGCATTGTATACCTCCTAACCTCCTCATAACCGGGTAAGCGGAGCCGTGAGTGATCATTCGGACTCCGAGCATGGCATAGAAAGGCTCCATACCGATCGACTCATGATAGCCACTGCGTAGGGTAGGAGTTGCAAATCCCAATTCTTTTGGTTAGTGGCAATTGTATCCCGCAACATTTGTAACACTGATGAGTTTACCCTTTCAGCGGCATTGGCCTGCGAGGAATACAGGCCAATATGATTCTTATATGATTACTCCCATAACGATTCATCAGGTCAGCAAACGTTTGTGAAAGAAATAGTTTTTCGTTGTCGGAGTGTATGTATTCTGGCACAACGAACTGATGGAAAATGTTTACCTTTAGGAATTTGACCACTTCGGTGGCTACTGCCTGTTTCATAGGGTGCAACCATACGAATTTTAAAAAAAGGTCGAGGCATACAAAAATGATGGGGGGATTAGTCCCATGCAGTCTATAAAAAGTCTCTGGCATGCCCGTTCCGACATCCCAGGCCAGTAGTAAAACTGTCGCAGTTTCGCTAAGGATTTGTGTAAACCACCGTGTCCTGCTGTCATGGCATGATGTGCTCTCCAAGCTAGCTCTGGTCGTTATCCAGCGGGCACCCAGAGCTTCCACGCTCGGTCGTTGTTGATGGCGTCATGCGTTTGTAAACATACCCTTCTGATGTCTGGGCACTTATCGGCGTTGGATTCGGCAGTCTCTTTTAGTGCCAGATATTTTGGGGCTTAGAAGAAAGGGGATTTTAAATCGATGTGTAGGTCCGGCGCGGTGACATCAACTTTTTGTATTGCATCCATATGAACCCTAGATAGTTAATCTGGAACCACGTTAAAGGACCCCCGACGATGTTCGGGCCCTCATCGCGATGGAGCGCGATGTTAGGCGAACTCAACCACGTAATAGAAGTCATTAATAAAGAAATCGAATTGATTAATCATTTATATTATATCTTTGAAGGAGAACAAATGATAGCTTTGATAATTATACCCGTTATCATAGAGTAAAAGGGTATTCTAGATTCGTTGAAAAGTATGTAACAGGCAGAAGGAAGCGTTTCCGACCATATAAAGTATATATATTCTTGATCAGGATCAATAGCCGAGTCAATCTGGCCATGTCCGTCCTTCTGTCTGTCCGTCTGTCTGTCCGTCCGTATGAACTCTGAAATCTCAGGAACAACGAAAGCTAGAAAGTTGACATTAAGCATACAGACTCTAGAGACATAGACGCAGCGCAAGTTTGTCGATTCATGTTGCCACGCCCACTCTAACGCCCACAAACCGGCAAAAACTGTTAAAGACTCTCCTTCGCACTTCTACTAGCTGAGTAACGGGTATCAGATAGTCGGGGAACTCGACTTTAGCGTTCTCTCTTGTTTTCAATTATTTTTTTCCAATATGCCGGACTTTCACTAGCTGAGTAACGGGTATCTAGTAGTTAAGGAACTCGACTATAGCGTTCTCTCTTGTTTTCAACTTACAACAATTCACTGAATACAATGAAGTCATAGAGCTTGGGTTGCAACTGACACGCTTAGGTATCTTTAATCCCAATCTTTTAAAGCACGATTCATTAATCTACGCCAATTCTGAAAAACTTCTTACTATCAAAACTTCAGCTTGGCTTAAATCTGATACAAAGGAAATTCTGATAATATCCCATATTCCAAGAGACATAATCAAAACACCAGTTTTTAAAATAATACCATACCCAGACGAAAAAAGTAGCATACTAACCGAAACAATACATGACAAATATTTTGCACACAATTATCAAACTTATACGGCAAGTTCTCAAAGCTTGGTTATAAATGAATGTATAACTGGTATACTAAACCAGGTCCCAACACAATGTAGATACAGTAAAACCCATTATGATTTTGAAATAAAATATGTAAAGCCAAATATAATTACAACTTGGAACCTTACCAAGACTATTCTAAACCAAAATTGTATAGCTTCTTCTAGCTTCAAAGCGAACGGTCGTGTTTTTTTTCTGCGCTCCGAATTTATTTTTCTTTTGCAAAATCCAGCGGTGGATTTTAATAAATTCTTAAATAATTCAATTTCGTAATCAGTACTAGTTAAAGTTCCATTCGCTTCGCGTGTGAATCTTTTGTGATTTGTGCATTATTTTAATAAATTAATACAATCTAATCTCTTTCTGTCTTTGCGTTTTGCTTACTCTCTCTTTTGTGCGTTGTCCGTTGTGCTGTTTGGTGTTTTTTTTGTACTTAACTGCACGGTGTACCCGCTCTCCCGCTCTCCCCCACAAAATCCTAAAAACTGCGCTCTTGCGGTACATTTTTGATTTTGTCTTTTGGTACAGTGGTCTTAACCCAATTAAATATGGAATCCAATGTTGTCTGCTTCCATAACAAATCCCGTCAGGTAATAAAGCCTGAGCACTCAAAAATGACCTGTTGGCTATGGGATAGATTGGTGCACACTAAGTGCGCTGGCTTCAACGGCCGAACAAGTGATGACCTAGAAAAAGGCCGTAATCTAAAATACTGTTATGATACTTGCCTAGGGGTTGCGAATGAAATGAAACTCTTTATGCGCCAAACTAAAGGTGGCTTGAAAGGACTGATTAGCAGTTTTGGCGTGGCTAGAGATAGTTTTCGTCGAGCTGATGATCTTCTTTCCGCGCTAGATTCACAATTTAATAGCCTCAAGCTATTAGAGGAAACTCCAAAGCGCAAGAAAGCCGCTGGTGGTAGGCTGGCTAAGGGAAATGCCCCGCAACCTCCAGCAAGCGATCAACAGGACTCCAGAGCTGATCAGTTGACGATCGCAACAAACCCTAAAGTGTTGCTTAGATCGGCAGCTAAAAAAGATTCGGAGGGAGTCCAGCCTGGGATTGGTACAGTTTCTGGTTTCTCAACCGGTGATCCCACCCGTCCCGAATAGTTTACCAATACAAAGGAATATTGAGTCCGGACTACCGGCACAAGTTGGCACTTTAGAAATACAACCTGCAGTGCCCACCCTCTCGGTGGTTCCACGTAAGAAACAAATTTTCGTTTCTCGGCTTTCCCGTGATCAAACTTCATCTGATGTATTGTCTTATATACAAGACAAAACAAAAGCCGACAACATAAAAGTGGAAAAATTTAACTTTTCTTAGGCTAGAGACATCTCATCTTTCAAAATAACTGTCCCTAATGAGCTCTTCTCGACCATATGTTCTGGCGATTTTTGGCCGGATAGTATGGTTGTGAAAGAGTTCGAAGCGAAGATTAAAAATAGAAAAAAAGGGGCGGTGGCTATTAAACTTCCCTCACGTGGCCAGATCACTGCCCCATCCCCCTCTATTGCTGTTATGTCTACCCTCACGTCAGATGAACTTAGAATTCTTATGCGTAAAGCTGTCATTTTCTGATAGCTATGTTTATATTACGAGTTCTTACATTCCGCCGTCTTCTGAATTTCCTGAATATATAAACAGTCGAATATTCTTCTGCCTTCATCACAGCATGACTTTATTGACGGCTTGCTCGATATATCGTTGTCGCAAGTTAATTATATTCGAAATTCTCGTGGTCGTTTGTTGGATCCATGCTTTGTTACAAGTCCAGAAAGTGTGTTTCTGACTAGAGTAGCACCTCTTAGTCAACCAGAAGATCCATTCGGAGGCAAAATCCTTTTATATCTGCCGATGCCGTAAATATTTTTTATAATACAATTAAATCATTTTTTAACTCTTGTGTTCCGATGTACTATCCGTCTATTTCTAACAAACCTCCTTGGTTTAATAAAGAGTCGACACATCTAAGAAATGTTAAGTCCAGACTTTATACAAAATTTAAAAATACCGGTTCTTAATCTATATTTTCTAAATATGTAAGTGCTCGGTTAAATTTTACCGTGCTTAGTGCTCAGAGTTATAAGAATTATTTTAACCGTTGTAAGTTCCAGTTCCCTCAGGATCCCTAACAGTTTTATAATTTCGTTAACACTAAGCGCAAAACAACCAGCTACCCTTCCTCGTTATTTTTTTATAATACTACGGTAGCATCTAATCAGGCAATAGCCGATCTATTTGCCAAGTTTTTTCAAGCCACATATTCTACGTTACCTCATTCCGAATGGCCTTACTCCCACTGTAAACGAAAGCTCACTGCTTTATGATCTTCAGCAAGTTAAGCCTGTTTATTCGCCAGGTCCCGACGGAATTCCTGGCTGTGTGCTTAGATTCTGTGCGGAAGCCTTGTCCAAGCCTCTACTGAAATTGTTCAACTTATCTCTGGAATCTTTACAGTTCCCCATATATGGAAGGAGTCCTTTGTGATTCCTCCCCATAAAAAAGGTAGCAAATCGGATGCAAGCAATTACAGAAGCATCTCCCAATTGTCTGCTATCCCGAAGCTATTTGAATACGTTATCACTCCTCATTTGCAGCACCTTTGTAGGTCAATTATATCACCCTGTCAGTATGGGTTCATGAAACGCAGATCAACAACTACTACCCTTCTGGAGCTAACCTCCTTCGTAGTTCAGGGCTTTAAAAATAATCTTCAAACGGATGTCATCTATACAGATTTTAGTAAAGCATTCGAGTCTGTTAATCATTCTCTTTTATTAAAAAAACTTGATTTATAAGGTTTCCCTGTTGATCTCCTAAATTGGATTCTAAGCTATCTGAATGGCAGGACGCAACGGGTCCTCTTTAAAAATTCTCTTTCTTGTATTCTCCGAGTCACATCCGGTGTCCCACAAGGGAGCCACCTAGGTCCGCTCCTTTTTACCTATTTATTAACGACCTTCCCTTAATAATAAAGCATTCGCGTGTACTTATGTACGCGGATGATGTAAAATTATGTCTCCAGTATAAGGACATTTCTCGCCATTTGGACTTACAATTCGATCTAGATAGCTTTCAAACCTGGTGCCGCGAAAACGTATTATACTTAAATGGCTCTAAGTGTAAAGTTATGACCTTTTGTCGTGCCTTATTTGGGATGCAAACCTTAGATTACCTCCTTATTCAAGTAGACTAATGCTAATTAACTTACTCTCCTTAGCTAACCGTAGAACGATGCTTGGAACAGTCTTTATTTTTAACCTTTTTCGTGGTGAAGTTGATAGTCCCAACTTGGTTAGTCGGCTAAACTTCACTGTTCCGAGCAGATTTACTAGAAATTACGTACCGTTAATTTTAAATCAATGTAGATCTAATTATGAGTTGCATGATCCCTACAGAGTATTATGTTTTGACTATAATAGATTCTATCCTATTATCTCTAATTCTGACTCTTTGCCGTTCTTCAAGCGATCAATACTAACGTATTTAACAAATTCTTAGATCTTACTAGTATATATATATATTTCCTCGTTCTTTACTGTCTTCTATATCGCGCCTATCTTATCGCGATTCGAGCCGTACGATACACGGCAGCGCCCCTCGGTCGGTTGGGCGGGAAATGTGGCCGTGGGACTCGCGCGGTTTCACGTATAAATAGCTAAACTATAATAGGAGGCAATAAAATGATAAAAGCATTTAATTGTTTTATTCAATTAGAAGAAATATTAATTAGCAACACAATGTTAGACTGTACTCAAACTATCTATGTAAACAATAATGTAACAAAACTTGATGTAATACATTCAGACAAAAAATATAATGGAACAACACAACCAGACGAATAATGTCTTCCAAATAATAACACTTACAACATTATTCATAATTTTTATAATTGCATTATTGTACTTAATCTATAAATAAAAGACTATACCCCAAAAGTTAATTGTAAAATTCAAAAATCGAACCCTAAAAACGAAAATATTTTACGTCCTGAAAGAGACAATATTGTACCCCCAATACCCCTGTATTGTACCCTGAGGACAGGTTTTTTTCTTAAGGATGGGGAAGTAACACATCCATTCTACACCCACAACTCCCCAACCATACACACTATTCTAACAACTCACACACACACATTAATGTGTAAATACATAATGTAATCAAAGATCGAAAACCCTTCGATTAAACTTAGCTGTTGCTTACGCACAGCATTATGTTCCAAAGTCTAGACTCTGTGGCGAGCCACCTTCCCCTAAACATTCCAACACTTGGCGAGTCAACTGAAATAACAAAAACTTCCACCCACGCAATCGTCTCAGGACTCTCCAATTACTCGTATTTTTCGGGAGCTTCTCTCTTTACGTGAGAATAGACATTTATAACTTAATTCTCTAAAGCTTCGCTCTTAAGTTATCCCAAACTGCCTATATAAACGCAAACATGTCTCATTGAAGTAGTTCAGTAGTGAATACGCTATCAATTGCGATAGCTTTGCTAATCCACCTTGAACTTCGAAGTCCATTGTCCAACTTAGTGATAATCCAAAGGCTCTAGCTTTTCCTTTATTAAAATTAATAAAAACGGTTAATAATACATAAAAAACTTACCGTGTTCTTTTTTTATTAAACTCTCTGTCTGAATTCCTTATTATATACCCATACATTCGTGCACCAATAATTTGTAAACTGAACATTAACGTGATATACACAAACAAAAAAAAGAATACACACTAAGCTAAGGTCGTTTTTCGACATATATATATATATGTATGTTTGTATGAATGTTTTCGGTGGCACGCTTCGGCTGCTACCCGATTTTAAGATTACTTGAATTGAGCACTTGTTTGGAAAACTCACTGCTGTTATTTTTGTCTTTGCTGACAGTCACATAAAAAGAAATGCACCGGTTCACTTATTCATTGTTTAAATGTTTGGCCGGCTGTCATCTTATGCGAGCGAGTTTTCATTTACGGATTGTTTTTGCCCGATTCACTGCTTATATCGGTTGAGTGAAATCCGTTTCCCGCGCTAGGCGCTATTGGTGTTGCGGAATACTGGATACGATCCGTTTTAGGGTGTGGTGGTGATCCCGCCGCCGCTGCACTGTTCATTTGTAAATCCTTATCCTTATCGGCGCGGGTTGCCGACTTCACTTCGTTCATTTGCAAACGCGCCGAATTCACTTCGTTCGTTTCAACACGAATGTCTCATTTGCCGGTTTGAATGGTGTTATGCAGCCCTCTAGTTCCCACCTAGGGGTCGTATTTCTAAATTTCCCCTATTTTGGGAGTCAATACCCCCTCGGGGAACTGTGCCCGTAACTGGAGTAGGTTTTTTTTTTTTGCACTCGGACACTCGGTTATTGTCGACTTGTATATTTTTGTTGCAATCCGTCTGACTGATGATAGTACCCCTTCTCCTGCTTAAGATTCTGTTTGTGAATTTTCATAGTCTTAAGATCTTACAAAAAGGGTGTACGTACCACGGTGTATACGTCAATCTTAACATGTGATATCGGGCCACATACAACAGAATGTATTACAAACAGGGGTCTACTTATGTATTGTTTATTTTTATAATTTTCAAGACGCAATCTTGCTTGTTTACCATTTATACATGCTTCACAAATCTCATCAACTGCATTAACGTTATCAAGAAGATTGTTAGCACTAAACATATTATTTATTTTAATATCTAACAATTTGCCTTTATTAAGGCAATCTAAT
Organism: Drosophila santomea; assembly: GCF_016746245.2. Classification (NCBI taxonomy): domain Eukaryota; kingdom Metazoa; phylum Arthropoda; class Insecta; order Diptera; family Drosophilidae; genus Drosophila; species Drosophila santomea. The sequence continues at coordinate 24,484,549 of NC_053016.2, read as the reverse complement.
CTCTCATGCCATAACCGATATTCATTCTTTTTATTTTCCACATTTTATGTATAGGCTTTAAATTTGAGAATCAGGGTATTGATCGTACCTGAGTTTTCAGCAACAACAGATCCATTTTGGAATATCTTCACACCGTTATTGCCAAACATAACGGTAATGCCAGCCTATTGAAGTCGTTTCACAGATATAACATCTTCTGCAACATCCTGGCAATAGAGCACATCTTCAAGCGTGATTTGATTTCCATTGTTGAGTCCAACAATTCCACGCTTCGTTGCAAAAATAAAGTTGCCATGTTTGGCAACTGCAATTTTTATTTGTGCCTCCAGGTTGATGCAATCCAAGAAAAGTTTCTCGTCATTTACGAGATGGTCGGAAGTACCAGAATCGAAAATAAATTTAACTTTTCCTTTGCCAGTTCTGAATTTATTGTTTTCAAAACGATTTAACTTATACGCGAAGCCAGGTTAGGTTGTTGCTGTGTTTGCTTGCTTTTTTTTAAGGAATAACAATCTTTTTTAATATGACCTTCCTTTCCACAGTAATGACACTTGGTATTAAATTTCCCTTTACGAACTACTGTTTTACTGTTTTTAAAAGATTTGTACTTATTTTTGTTGTTATTATATGCCACTGCATTGATCACTTTCCTACTTATCGTTTTTCATTTTTATCTTGTGATCGAGCAATGTGTTCTTTACGAAAGCTTAAGTAAGATTTTATTCAGCTTGGGTCTCAATCGCAGTTATTACCCGAATTTGTGACGATGGCCAATTCCTGACGCTTGCAATTCACTCTTCAACTCGAACGTATTAAAATGAGAAAGTAGTGCCATCTCACTCGGCAGCTTCAGAGACAATAACCTTTTTCAAACTGCTAACTGCGACACAATACAATCCATTCTAATATATGGTGATGGTCACGACGCCGCTGCACTGATAGCTTGGTCTTTACTAATCTCAAAATTGCCAGAAAGACCAACAACACTGCGTTAAAATTAAGGCTATGCTTATTATTATTTCCACGGTGTTGATCACATTAGCTACATAGTCGGTGGCCTTGGACTCCTTGCCGCCCATCTTAAGACGTTTTGTGCATTGCATTGTAAAGCAGGTATTTCTTTACAAGGCGCACTCTAGACAACCCCTCTCTTGTTTTAAAAAAGTGGATCTTCCCTTACGAGCTGTCCTTTTGCCTGCCCCCTATCATTCCAGTCCAAGACTCTGGAATTCTTGACTACAAAAACAAGACATTTCACTTTGGAAATCTCGAAATCTCTAGCTTATGAGAAGGTTGCTTCCCGGATGTCGTCGAGAACGTCGCCTTCCAAGTAGAGCTGGGGCGAACACTCACGATTGTATCGATATATTGAATATTTACTTCTCAAACCACTATCGAATATTTGATTTCGATAGTGGACGATAGTGTTATCACCACATTTTCTTAATTTTAGCGCAAAACGTTGGCGTTGGTAAAAAAGGTGACCTCTTATTGTTTCTTAACAAAAATAAATGGATCCCAAGTTGGGGTAACTTAGTTTACTTTTAAAATTTTTACTCTTGTATCAATGAATTTTATATATGTTATTCTATGAAAGAATGTTATTTGTTTTAAAAAGAAACAAGAGAGAACGCTATAGTCGAGTTCCCCGACTATCTGATATTGCTCAGCAGCTGTTGGAAGTGCAAAGGAGAGTCTTAAACACTGACAGTTTTTGGCAATTTGTGGGCGTTAGAGTTGGCGTGGCAAAAAGTTTTTTTTGCAGATCGATAGAAATTTACAAGACTAATACAAAAATGAAAAAATATCAAAACATTTTTCAAAAGTGTGGGCGTGGCAGTTTTGGGCGGTTTGTGGGCGTTAGAGTGGGCGTGGCAACATGATTCGACAAACTTGCGCTGCTTCTATGTCTTGGGAGTCTGTATGCTTAATCTCAATCTCTTTCTAGCTTTTGTAGTTCCTGAGATCTCGACAAACGGACAGACGGACGGACAGACGGACATGGCCAGTTCGACTCGTCTATTGATCCTGATCAAGAATATATATACTTTATATGGTCGGAAACGCTTCCTTCTGACTGTTACATACTTTTCAACGAATCTAGTATACTCTTTTACTCAACGAGTAACGGGTATAAATATATGAGTTTTATCAAACATGTTTTTGTTTATAAAAGTCGTTTAGTAAATAAGCCAAAAAATCCTTTCTCAATTTACAATGGGTATAACCACTATTTAAAAAATAATGCACTATCGTGATAGTATCGAATATTTCAATTAAAACCATCGGAAATATTGAATGTTCCAACCATCGATAGTTTCCCAGCTCTACTCCCTAAAAGGTCTTCTACTGAGAAGAATGCTTTATCGGGGGCTGAATTTTTTTTATACCGTCTTAGTAGTCTCTGGACTACTTCGGTAAAAGGTTCCATGTGCCAATTGTTCCTACCTAGCAAATATATTTTGGGAGTTAATGCCCTACTGATGAACTGTGCCCGTTACTGGAGTAGAATTTCCATGTGAAAGATGCGGTGACGCACGGAATGACTTTGCCAAAGAACATCGTACGCTATCTGTATTATGCCGTGATTTTCTCATTTTATCAGGCGTCCATAAACGTGTGGGTTCGACACACTCCAGTAGCCACGAGTGCTGTGCTCTGCCGACTGACCTAGCCGGGGTTTGTGTATTTATATATATATATAGAATTTTATCTCTAGTGGTTTTATATTTGTATTTTTAATTATAATTATATATTTTTCTTTTTTTTTAATGATAGATTATTTATTTGTGAGGCCGGACTAAAAGCATTTTCAAAAAGTCAAGATCTCGAGCGCCTATTTAATTAATCTGGCAGACCTACCTCTTTTGTCTGGGTTGAATAATTAACAATTCCTAACGCGGGATCACCCGAAATGCAACTCTGCTGTTGTTAGAAGCTTACCGTCTTTATTCCCGTTGTCAGTTCGGCCTCTTGTTATACTGATCTTAAAGAAAAGACAGTAAAACGTAGTGCTTGCGGTATAAACTAAAACCTGGTGTTATTTGAAGTCACTTCAATATTGTGATCACGGCAATTTCCGAAGCTGGAGCACTGATTCAGACAGAATCTGGTGATACTTATTATACCCGTTACTCGTAGAGTAAAAGTATGTAACAGGCAGAAGAAAGCTTTTCCATCAATAGCCGAGTCGATTTGGCCATGTCCGTCTGTCCGTCCGTCCGTATGAACGCTGAGATCTCAGGAACTACAAAAGCTAGAAAGTTGAGATTAAGCATACAGACTCCAGAGACATAGACGCAGCGCCAGTTTGTTGATTCATGTTGCCACTCCCACAAACCGCCTAAAACTCCCACACTTTTGAAAAATGTTTTAATATTTGTTCATTTTTGTATTGGTCTTGTAAATTTCTATCGATTTGCAAAAATCTTCTTGCCACGCCCACTCTAACGCCCACAAGCCGCCCAAAGCTGCCACGCCCACACTTGAAATGAACGTCTTCATTGGACCGAACTTTAGTACAAAAGATTTAAATTATGCTTTCGCTACTGTATTTGCGCTTTTATTTGCGATTGGAATGGTTACCAAATATTTTGTCAAGTCGCATATAAGTGTAACAGCATATTAATTAGCGTTTTCTGACTTTGTTAGTAGACCTATCGTGTCCACTAAGACTCTGTCAAATGCGCTTATTGGTGTCTCTGTAATTGATAAAGGAGTTTTGTGTTTTATAATTTTTGCTTTTTAGCATTTTTGACATTTCCGTATGTACTCTGTTATATCCCGAGCCATACCTTTCCAAAAGTAATGTCTTTTAATCCTGGCCAGGGTTTTTGTAATGCCTGCGTGTCCTCCTTGTGTTCGATCGTCATGGTGTGTAGACAGGTTTGCTTCTTTTTCTTTCTTTGTATTCACTAAGGTCACCGGGTTGAGTAGCGCTACTCTTAATAGTTTTAATGTTTCATTGCCCATTTTTTTAAATGTATCTATTGAAATGTTATCAAAGATATTTTCCCACGGTTCCATTTTAAGTTGATTGATATTATGCCTGCCTGCTTTTCAAGCTTTTGGAAAAATATGAAATATGGAAAATATGAATACTTTACCCGTATCATTAAGTTGCTAGAAGTTATTCAATGGTTAAAAATTAAATGGAGATTATCACGATGAAGAATAACATGATTGTTGTCGTGCCGCCATATTTTATGAAACTGCTTTTCTAGTGATGGGCGACGCATCATTTTTCAGATCTCTGTTCGTTAGAAGTATCGATAGAAGACTAGTAATATTATTGGTAAGATTGTGGTAACACTTTAAAGTTTAAAGTATAAAATTTGAATTTGAAACGGAATCTAACTATGTAAACTAGTCCGGAGTTTTATCTAGAACATCTAAAACTGCAAGTTTTGATACTGGACGCTTAAAATTCTTAGTGGATGTTTCAGCTTCTGCTATTCTTATATGGCCATCCCTAGCTGGAATCGGTCTGACTATGACTTCCTTTTTCAAACTTCCTCTCGGTTGATTATCCCCACAAATTATGACTACAGCTGCATTGGCGATTGCTAAGTTCTTGTATGCCTTTTGGTTCGTCTAGTTAAAGTCGGCAAGTACTCTTTGATCCATCGACTCCAAAAGTGATCTTTTAATTGCTATGTAATGCGGTATAGTTTACGATTGCAAAAATTGTTTACTGCTGGCGTTTGAGTAGAATTGATCGTTTCCAGCAAGAAATGATTAGGCGTTAAAGGCTCCGGGTCATCTATGTTAACTGGAAAGTGAGTGAGAGGTCGACTATTTATTATATTTTCAGCCTCAAGAAAGTAGGCTTCTCAGCGTTTCAACATGTAGTGATTTCTCCTTGAGCGTTAAACTCAGAACTCTTTTGGTTGACCTTATCAAGCGTTCCCAGCATCCACCTGAACTGGGATTAGAAAGCAATTGAACTGCCGGTCGGCAGCTAGGTCTAAGTGCATGGCTCTGATTGTTAGACACGTAAAAGTTACCGATGGTAACCAAAACTGGACCAAAGTAGTCTAGTTCTGTATAGATAAGAGGTCGTTAATACGGTGTTACTTTCTCTTTGGATAATTTACCCATTAAAGAATCGCATTGTGATTTTTGCAATATTGAGAAATTGATTTTGCTCGAGCAACAGCTTTTCGTAGATTTATGATCCAAAACTTGCGTCTTATCAAATGGTTTTGTCTTTTTGATAATGAACTGCTTTGTAAATCGAGCTGCTCTAAGAAACTGATTCTAATCTTTGTAAGTCAGCCACCTCATCAGCGTATTCTTGCTTTTGAACCATTTTAAACAATTTTAATTCAGCCAGAATTTAATCATGTGTAGACTATTCTCCTTTACCTCTGTGTTGAATATCCTTCCGACAGTTGTAAGCAAAAATCAAAACCCATCCCATCACATGATTCAACCTAAGATAACTCGAGAATCTACTTATATCTACACATTAGTTAGTTTTTACAGTCATACTGTCAATACTGTCATCTGCGATGGAACTGTACTCCATTGTCGGCCAAGTATCCTTTTTAGCAAGTAAAAATTCGGGACCGCTAATCCATTCGTTTTCGAAAGAATACCTTGGACGGGGGCTTGACTTTGTTGCATTGTCTGTGTTTAAATGATCATTAAGTCCAATAACATTCCAAAGGGACAAATATGGACATGACAAGTCTTAGTAGTTGGCGCTTAGTGGGGCATTTCTCTCCTTTTACAATTTCTTTGTCGACACGGTTCAATTTGAGATCGAAAACAAAAGTACCCGACTTACTATCCCAATAGATTCCCAAAATGTTTTTTGTGGAATCGCAACTCATGTGAACGGTTTGTTCCACCGCGCTGTTTTCTTTTGTATCATTTAACAGCTCTTGAATTTGCGTGGAATTAGATAATAAGCCTCTGAGCTCAAATTTTCCCATCCTGTGTACTCTCTTGACTTCCAGACTGATCTTCAATGCTTCTTTCTCGGACTCAAAACTAGCATCGATAACTTCTTCCTTAAAACATTCAGCATTTTGTGCAATGATATTCTTTACGTATTGTGCACAACGGGTAGAGCATGCTGCTCCAAATATAAGGACAGTCATCTTATATGTTTGTAACAAACTGATTTTCTTGTTTCTGCTCGCTACGAATTGCAACGGCTAGCTCAGAGAGTTTGTTTGTTCGTCCCACTAAATGTATGATTTGTGTGATTGCCCGTCCAAGAAGAAGACAGAGTCTCAGATTTAAACCACCTTTATTTAGCGACACTTGCTGAACAAAATTCGGTGACCCTCCTTCCTTCCGTACCGGCTCGCCTGGGGCTTAGGATGTTATGGCGACAGGGTGTATCGTCCGAGAGACAAGCTAGTGCTCCTCTCCGAACCACCTTTGCCGACCACTGACTCCGCCGTCCTTTCCTGCGTATGCCAGGCACTTGTCGCCCTTGCCGACGGTTGCTCCTCTGAGGCTGGGGTCGCGTGGCGTCCAGCAAAAGGTGATCGGTCGGTTCCGACATTCCCGCATCCCGTGATCCTGGCTTCCGCACCTATGGCAGGCTTGTGCTGGGTTTAATACAAACCCCCGCCGCACCGGGTCTGGCCCTCGCCCGTTCGTTTCGTGCCTCGATGGTCCTGTGGGCTCCTCTTGGCACCTTCTGCACACCGCGTGCTGTTCCCCTCTTGGGAAATCCCGCTGGTGGCGGGCTCTGTGGGTCCGCTCTGACTGGAACCGCTCCCTTTAGGAGTTCAGTTCCTTGAATTCGTCGGCCAGGGCCATCAGAGCATCCAGGTGTCGGCACTCGTACGGGCGGACAAACATTCGTAGAGCTGGAGTGCTGTTCTCCCTTATCCTCTCCAAGATCTCTTTCTGGGACATCCCCAAAGGCCGCATTAGGGTCTGCATGTCCACCATATAATCTTTGAAGCACTCGCCATGCCGCTGCTTCCTCTGCCTGACCTGGTCTGCCAGCTTCGTCATGAAACCTCTGGGCAGGAAAAATTCTTGGAAGCTGTGGATAAACTCTGCCCATGTCTCCCAGAATCTATTGTTGGCGATGAACCACTTTAGGGACCTGCCCTTCAGCAGTTCCGGCATCGCTCGCGGGATTTGGTTGATCTCCAGGCCGTACGTCATTGCTGACCACTCCACCTGCTCCAGGAACTCCAATGGCTTGTCGTGACCGTCGTACCGGAAGCTCCACTCCCGCACCTGTTTCGCCACCTTCGCGTAATCCGGAAGGGCTACTCTTGCGATGTCTCGCCGATCGCGGCTGGACTCCCGCCTCTCCCTTCTCTCACGGCTGCTTTTCCGCCGTTCACTCCCGGTTTCCTGCCTTTCCAGTATGGCGACCGTTTCGGGCTCGTCTGTGGTCTGCTGGATAAATTCGGACATCGTCTTCCTCATATCCTCGACCAACTCTTCGAGCTTAATGCCTAGGGCGCTCGCTGTTGCGGGAAAGTCATCCCTCTTCAGGCTGTATAGCCACGATTTCCCCATCTTCTCCTCTGTTCTTTTGGCCAGGAGAATCACGGTTGGGCGCCAGATGTAACGAACTGATTTTCTTGTTTCTGCTCGCTACGTATTGCAACGGCTAGCTCAGAGAGTTCGTTTGTTCGTCCCACCAAATTTATGATTTGTGTGATTGCCCGACCAAGGAGAAGACAGAGTCTCAGATTTAAATCAACTTTATTTAGCGTCACTTGCTGAACAGAATTCGGTGTCCCTCGCCGTCGGATGCGTGTCGTTGCTCCTTCGTCGTCCTTCCTTCGTGTGCCTGGGTCGCTTCCTATGGGGAATCCGCACCGGCTCGCCTGGGGCTTAGGATTTTATGGCGACAGGGTGTATCGTCCGAGAGACAAGCTAGTGCTCCTCTCCGAACCACTTTTGCCGACCACTGACTCCACCGTCCCTTCCTGCGTATGCCAGGCACTTGTCGCCCTTGCCGACGGATAACCTGCGGGCTCGACCAGGGCTTAGGATGTTATGGGGCAGGGTGTATCGTCTGTGAGTTAAGCTAGCGCTCCTCTCCGAACCACCGTTGCGACCACTGACTCCACCGTCCCTTTCTGACTACGCTAGGTCCTGGTGTTCGCTGATCTTTACTTGCGGAGATCCACTCGGGATGCTCGCTTGACGCACTTGTGTTTCCGCTGCTTCACTGTCACTCGGTATTGACTACCGCCCGTGTGGCGTACTTTCGCTGACTTCCGTGTACTTCGCGTAACTTTTCTGACCGACTGTGTGGCTGTATGGCCCTTCGCGTACTTCTTCTTGACTGTCCCAAGCTGCGCCGGCGCCGTCCCTTATATCGGCTGCGAGAATCCCGTTATTTCCCCTTTTGCACACGGCTCGCTCGGGTACAAGGTCTAAACATGTCCCGTTAGTTCACGGTGCGTCCTCTTTGTGCCTGTCCAAAGTCCGCACCGTCACCGTATGACCTCTACGCCCTTGGCGGGTTTGAGTCCAAGGTCCAGCGCGGTACCGTTATTTCACGGTCTCTCCGCTTTGCCGGGGTCCAAGGTCCATTATTTCCCGTTTGACCTGACCGCCCTTGACTCCTCTCGCATTCCTCTCTGCACCCGGATTTGTGGGGAGTTTTAAGACTGCTCACATGTTTCAATTGCCAGGTCTCCAAAGGAATCTTAAATAATCCTGATCTTCTTTTTGAACTTGTACCTGCAAGAACATTTCCTTGATATCAGCACATATGGCAAATTTGCCTTGGAGGAATTTAAATCCTACATTAACAGGATTAATTAATAAGCCTGTTATCATGCCTGTACTTACCGATACTTCTAAAGGGTTGATTTCCAGATACTTCTCCAGCAAATCCGAAACCATGTCTTCCTTCAGTAGCGCCAAGGCAAGCTCCGCTTCTTGTAGCGCCATAATTGGATGCGCCACCAGCAACGCCATTACCATATGCGCCAGTAGCGCTGTTACCATGTGCGTTTTCTGTAGCGCCAGGATTCACTCCGCCCAAAGCGCCTCTTCTCGTTGCGTTTCCAATAGCACCAGGGTAGCATGTGCCTCCACTGGCACCAGGGTAACCTAGGCCTCCAGTCGGGCCAAGATTATAAGTGCCCCCAATGGCATCGAGTAAAGGTCCAGATGTGCCTCCAATGGCACCAGGGTGATCTGCGCCTCTAGTAGCGCAAAGATCTTGAGTGCCCCTAATGGCACCAGGGATGTGTGTGCCTCCAATGGCACCAGGTTTGTGGCGCCAAAGGTGGCGCCGAGTCCATGCTTGCCTCCAATTGCAGATGGGATGTATATTCCTCCACTGGCACTACGGTGATCTGCGCCTCCAGTAGCGCAAAGATCTTGAGTGCTCCTAATGGCACCAGGGATTTGTGTGCCTCCAATGCCACCAGGTTTGTGGGCGCCAAAGGTCGTGCCGACTCCATGCGTGCCTCCAATGGCAGCCGGGATGTATGTTCCTCCAATAGCATCGAGTCTAGATGTGCCTCAAATAGCCCAAGGGTGATCTGCGCCTCCAGTTGCTCCGAGATCTTGAGTGCCCCCAATGACACCGAGTCCATGACTGCCATCAATGGCAGCAGGGTTGTGATGTACACAGGACGAACTAACGGAAGAGGCAACACACCAATCACGGTTCACACTCATTGAGAGAATTTACAATAAGTCCTCTCACCGACTCTCGGTGATATAAAGAACACAAGACAGCAATAACGGTTGTTCTGTTTTCTCTATCCTTCTTTATTACAATGTTGTCACATACAATATTCATGTTGCTTTACTAAATTCAAATAATGCTACCAATGCTCCAATCCTAGCGCAATCCTAGCGCACCAAGTCTACCTATGTTTCTCAAAGAGGCCTTTTGGATCATGACGTTACACTTTCATGCGTCTGATTCTACGCTAGTACACTCTCTGGCACTGTCTCTTGCTTATGTTTCAACGCCACTTGTACCCTCACTGGTACCAATTGCGTCTGTTTCAACGCCACTATTTGCGTCTGTTTCAACGCGACCACTTATTATATCCTCATCCATCTCCGCAGAAACTGTCTCGACCGGTAACTCATGAGGATACTTGTAGGCTCGCTTGCTTGTTAATGACTCCAAACAATATCAGTCTCCTTCAATTAACTCGATTATAACAAACGGGCCTTTAAATTTGGGATCTATTTTGGTCTGATTTCTTTCTTCGCTCTTGAGCAGAACATGATCAATGGTCTTACGCCTTTTCCAATTAAAAGCTGCAACGGACTAAACTTAGTGACCCGATTGATTGTGTAATTTATTGCCCCTTGCCACGAACGTCGGCCTGTCTCCACCGCCGTTAGTAAACTTTTAAGGGTACTCATTACACGCTCGACCTATCCATTTGCTCGACTAGCTCATGTGGCAATTAAATGCAACTCGATATTATGCACAGAGCAAAACTCCTTAAACTCAGATCCCGCAAAGCATCGTCCCTGATCTGCTATGATACGGGATGGAACACCAAACGAGGAAATAACTGCCTTCACTGTTACTATACAATTGGCTGCGTCTATCTTCAGAGTATGATGTAATTAAACGTATTTTGTAAACGCATCTATAAGGACTATGATATACTCTTTTTGGTCGTTCTTGCCCGTTTACCCGTGATGTCTATATGTACCGTATGAAAGGGTATTTCGACTTTAGGAAACAAATGCATTTCTTGTTGAATTTTCCCAGATTGTGGTTTCGATAGTTTGCACGTGATGCAATTGTCAACGAACTTTCATACGTATTTCATCATTCCTACGAACCAGTAACAGCTATACACTGTCAAGAGTCTTTTCCCAACCAAGATGCATTATAGCCTCGTGAATGTGTTGAATGACAGCCCACCTATAAGTCCTTAGAACTACAGGTAACCAACGGGTTCTACCATTCCTCTGAGTTTTACGAAGCAGAAAACCAAACTCTGAACTCATACGTACTAGCAAGACTTCATTGTTTTATAGTTTAGAGATTAAAGATGTTATTTCGACATCCCGCTGCTGTTCAGCTATAAGCCAGGTGTTACTTAAATCAGTTAAATCTACACGCATTTCAAGAGCTTTGGCAGCAAACTGTAACTTTTTCGTCATCAGTTTTCTTGAGAACAAGTCCACATGCGCCATGCGTTTTTTTCTTCCTATGAGTATCGCACCATAACCCACAGAGCTAGCATCTATATGAAGCTCAACCGGATATTGTGGATCGAAAATTGTTAATACCGGGCTACGGGTCAAAGATTATCTCCTTTCTCACTGCTTCATGTCTTTAGAAGTAAGACAAAATAGAGGCTTTAAGGTTTCAGAAAGAATGATGCTAGTCCAATAAACTGTCTTAGCTGCGTGACCATTTGCGGAGGTGGCAATTTAACTAATGCCTGCAACTTTCGAGGATTAGGTCTAAGCTCACCTGCCTCTACTTCGTAACCGGGATACTCAATTTTCGATTTTAAAAATGTACATTTTTCGAAATTAAATGACTATGACTGTCTGTAATCTTGAAATTGCCTCCATTTTAGTTTCGGCCACGACCAATACATCATCTATGTATGTAAACCACAGTATACGAATACGAAAGTGGCCCCAACGCTTTTATTATTGCCCGCTGAAACACTGACAGAGCTTTCTTCAAACGAAACGGCATTGCCACAAACTCAAACTGCCTTTCCGGTGTACCAAATGCCGTAAGCTCTATTGAATCCGGGTGAATAGGTATTTGGTAGAATTCGCTGGCCATGTCCAAACAAGAAAAATACCTTCCCCACCCCAAGAGGCAACGGGAATTTATCCGACACTGTATTGGCATTTAGCTCTCTATAGTCGACACATAAGCAATCAGTTCCGTTCTTCTTTTTTACCAATAATATTGGACTCGCAAATGGGGAACAGCTCGGTCTTATAATATTTGCCGCCAACAATTCGTAAATTTTTGGACGAACAGTTTGCTTCTCATCTAAACTAAGCCTATATGGTCGCCTTTGTACCGTTTTATTCTATATATATAAACGAATTTCTAACTGACCTGTGTTAACTTGTGTCTTTGGAACTCCTGAGATAAAGTGTTTCATGTATGGTTTCTAAACGTTTATTAAACGGCCCTTGTCAGCTTCATTCAACTCTACATTTTCGTTAATACAATCTTCATTCATCTTCAGTTACAACATTAATCAGTTTTACTTTATAAATGCAGAATCTGTCTGACTCAATCGTTACTCCGAAACCTTGACTAAAAATCTCCCTGCCTATCATGATATCGTGTTTCAAGTACTTGTCCATAATGACATGAAATAACATTTCCAAGGTAAAAGTGTTAATGGTTACATTGGTCAAAATTTGCGTAGAGCTACATACACAATCGTTTCCAATACCCTTAAGCATTACTTCATTATGAAGTCTGAAGTTTTTAATTAGTTTATTAAAACATTAAACGATCTTGATCTTCTATTTTACATATATGTTCTTAGGCCTAGCTTAACAGAGGTTGACGAATTCGCAAATAACGAGAGAGAGCTTTGTTATGCTCCCGCCATTGCCCTAAACTAACTTACACTAGACTTTTTTTTTTTTTTTCTTTCTTCATGCCAACAATAAACAATGACCGACAATATGGGTTCAGTCAACAAAGTCTTTTTTTAGCAGCGCTTTCCCTAATAAGTGAACACTCGGCTCCGGAATCAAAGCAACAATCAACGAACTCACCAAAATGAACGAGCACACCTTATGGTTCCATTACCGAACATATGTTAACTCTCTTTTCAGTGCTTTGTCCAATCGAAGGGCATCCAGTAGAAATGTGTCCAGCCTGTCCACACTTATAGCATATTACGTTCGACTTTTGCTCTTTTGGCTTCATACCAAAGCCTCCAGCATGTCCGCTTCCTAGTGATTGTGATTCCCAATTTTTCTTCTGGCGGCAGTGTGCTATTTAGTGCCCTGACTTTCCACAATAATGGCAAATGATGTTTGAAAATTTCTGCTTCTTTCTTTCTGACCCCAATCTTGTTTCTGCCTTCGAAGTCTCTTGACGCTGCCCGATTTCGTATACCTGCAACTGTTGCTGCAATTCGCTACGCGACTTGATGTTTGTGGTGCACACAAGCTTTTTCAGTCTGCTGTCCAGTTGCGCAGTATGCGCAAGCTTGCTCATATCACACTTGCCATCCTGCGCCTGCGAACACGTAGCAAATAGCCAGTCCATTCTCGCTCACACACTTCTTCAGGTGATGTACACAGGACGAACTAACGGAAGAGGAAACTAACAAAACACGGGTCACACTCAGTGAGAGAATTTACAATAAGTCCTCTCACCGACTCTCGGTGATATAAAGAACACAAGACAGTAATAATGGTTGTTCTGTTTTCTCTATCCTTCTTTATTACAATGTTGTCACATACAATATTCATGTCGCTGTACTAAATTCAAATAATGCTACCAATGATCCGACATATATATAGAATTTTATCTCTAGTGGTTTTATATTTGTATTGATAGAATATTTATTTGTGAGGCCGGATTAAAAGCATTTTCAAAAAGTCAAGATCTCAAGCGCTTTTTAAATTAATCTGGCAGACCTATTACATTTGTCTAGAATGAATAATTAACAATTCCTAACACGAGATCACTCGAAATGCAACTCTGCTGTTGTTAGAAGCTTACCGCTTTTATTCCCGGTGTCAGTTCAGCCTCTTGTTATACTGATCAGCAGGGTTGATTGCGCCCGCAGTAGCTCTGCATTCTTGTACCGTAAACACCGTGTTATTTTATTGTTGAGTTATTGTGCATGTTTAGTTGCACAGAATGTACATTCTTACGCCGTAGTTTTTCTTCTAATGTTTCACATGCAGATCTTATTTTACTTTGGCACATGTTCACCAATCGCTCCTCCAATTTGGCAATTTGGTTTGCCTGTTCAACTTTCATCCTTTGTATCATTTCCATTAGGTCACGGTAAATGTCGCTCTGCGGATCATTTTGCTTTTCGCTCATTATTGTACTTTCTTTGTTGGACTCCATATCGTCCTCCGAAGTTGACCCACCATTGGATTCAAAGGTAGATTCACCATTTGGTCTTGGTGTCGAATTGGCGGCCATGTCTCTAGAGTCTGCATGTGTCTGCATGAAAATCAACGCTCTTCCTCGAGCAGATCGGTATTCTTTTCACTGTCTGTGTAAATGTGAATTTCACCACTTTATGTATTATTATGTAATTGTTTTTCGACGGCCAAAGTTACAAATTTAATAAAAATATGGCCACTCCGTGTGGCAAATGGAAAACAACATGGAATAGAATCGTCTCAAGTCTCTATGTTTCACTCTATTAGTAATACATTAATTTATTGAATATAAACAAAATTCGCAAGAATTAGCAAGATGATATCAGAAACGAACGATTTATTAAATTGTGTTGTCGTGGCTGCCGACGCAGCATTTTTCAGATCTGTGTTCGATGGAAGTATTTATAGGAGGCTAGTAATAATATTGGTGGGATTGTGGTAACACTTTAAAGTTTAAAATTTGAATTTGAAACGGAAACTAACTATTTTTTATAAACCAGCAACATCTTAATATTCCACTGCTAGCTGATCTCCTTTTATTTCCAACTGCATCAATAACTTCCCGTCCGCTACTCATATTGCCTCTTTCTACATATTGGTAACGTGACGACTGCGATTCGAGAGTTAAAACAACCCACCCCAGACCTGAACCTAGCCGGGAAGTTAGTTAGACAGGGTAGACTCACGGGCGTAGATAAAGGAGGTGTTCGTTACATACTTATGGGCGCTCAGCGTGGGGCAACCTCACGAATTAATTTCTCGATTAAACTATCAAATAGTCAATTTTACTCCACTGACCAGTACTAGATGCCTACCCTTCTTTGTTATTAGTGTAAATAGCTTATATTTATATTTTTTTAATGTCAAGGAATTGCTGTAAATGGGAGATTTGAGTCAAACTAGACCGGTCATAATAATATAAATAATGAGGTTGATATAGTGTCACACCGAAGCAAAAGTCAATAAGTAGCTTCTAGTATAGAATGATAGTATTGTATTATTAAAGCTCTATACCGATCAAAACTTCAGATTGACGACTTATTTTTATGGTGGAGACTGTTCGATATTGCACTATATAAGATCACTCCTCTTTAAACCAGACAATATTTTCACTAACATCAAGAGTATATTTAGTGTACACAAGTTGGAAAGAAGGATCATCTCAGCTAGCTTGAAATTGTTATAATCCATATGCGAACCAGGCCAAACTTTATCGCCCTTTTTTTAGTATTGTTATTTTAAAATCATTTTTGTTGTACCATTATGACTGTTAGCAATCCTGAATGCACCATTTGGAACGAAACGAAGTTCCGATCATAGAAACCACCTGCCCTGAAAGATTTTATTTTATTGCTTAACAATGCCAATTTTCCCAACTGTTGTTCAGATTGACGACTTATTTTTATGGTGCAGACTGTTCGATATTGCACTATATAAGATCACTCCTCTTTAAACCAGACAATATTTTCACTAACATCAAGAGTATATTTAGTGTACACAAGTTGGAAAGAAGGATCATCTCAGCTAGCTTGAAATTGTTATAATCCATATGCGAACCAGGCCAAACTTTATCGCCCTTTTTTTAGTATTGTTATTTTAAAATCATTTTTGTTGTACCATTATGACTGTTAGCAATCCTGAATGCACCATTTGGAACGAAACGAAGTTCCGATCATAGAAACCACCTGCCCTGAAAGATTTTATTTTATTGCTTAACAATGTTAATTTTCCCAACTGTTGTAGAGCCTGTGGTTTAGCCGAACTAAACATGTTAACCATGACCAATAGCAGGAGCTTAGCGCACCAGTCGACTACCCTGTCAATTCTGGTTAGTGCTTACAGCGCCTCGGATACAATTGCCCACGCTAGACCCAACACCCGAAGTCACATCCGCAATAATTCTGGTTCCTCCAACGCTAGATCAGAACCCGCAGCACGTAGCTTATGAAGAAATTCGTCAAACGCAACCCATCAAACAAAACTGCAATTTTATCCGGACAACGAGTTAACAACCTCATTAGCAAATCGCTAACAAATTTTCAAGAGACGATCTCGGCGTCGATTACCAAACAAATTACGGTTGCCTTAGAAAACCTTAACTTCCCGTCGCAAGGTCCGGCTGCTAGAGTGGAAGAGGTGCCACTTTAATGGGATAACGTCAATCTAGATCCAGATATGTCATTTAGATCAAAAATCCCGTAGATTTCTAGCTTCTAAAGGCGCTCTCATCGACATTCTGAAATGGATCATGGATCAGCATCAACGGTTAGATGAAGACATCAAAGATATGATCAGACGACAAAAGCAGAAGCCGAATGAAAATTTCGACGATTTTTTGGACTCGATGTCGGCGATTGCGATAACTTGCGTATCCGATTGTAAGATTCCGACCTAGTAGATACGTTCAAGAGAAATCTGAAGCACCAGCTTCACACGAACTCTTATCACCTTAGAACCCTAATCGTGTGGTTCAAGAAGTTATGTAGGAAGATGACGCTAACCCATGAGGATAAGGATAAATGCCCTTCGCTCAACCAAATGCTGGAATTGTTATGGCGCGGGTCATCGTAACCACGACTGTTTAAAACCCCGTCGAGTATTTTGTTATGGATGTGGGAAACTGGACATGTACAAGCCTCCTTGTCCGGATTGTAAACCGCTTTATTTTTTTTAATCTTCTCATTTTTGAGACTAAAAAATCTTATACTATAAACTAATTAGCAGTCATGTAGACTGGAACAGAAGAAACGGCCCTTATAAATTATGGCTACGTCTGAAAGTACGGCGGTACGTTGCAGGCGTGTTCGGTTGGAAACCGGAATCAAGACCCTTGCGAATGGATTTGGGTGTGCAAAGAGGTTTTCATTGTAGGACGCTCTTTGTTTGTATATTTCATCTTTTACTGCGAGAATGGCCTGGTCCCTGTGGATGTTTTGGTTTCAAATATACCATGGTGCCCCGACCCAGTGATAGTTCGTAGGATCTTTGATTGAGCGCGCTGTATGATGTCTATGTTGGTTCTGCACGAGTTACGTCATGGTCGAGGATTCGTGCTTCTTTTATATTGATCGCGAGGAGGGTTTTTGATATTCGAAGGGAGTCGCTCGAAGTTTGGTAACAGAATGAATCTTTATTTACAGAATAATTTTCCTCGTAGCCTAGCGTACAATTCTTTTTGTTCTGCGAAACCCCTTGCGTTGGCGCTTTTCGCCCGGATGCCCCTTCCAGTGCTTCGGTTTCTTGGAATCCTGACTCCGCTGATCCAGTGTGGGTTGATGACTTCGCTGCGGTGTGTGTCCGGGTTGAGTGTCTCATAAGTAGGTCGCTGCCGTGGGGGTTTCGGGGGAGGCGAAAGCATGATTGTGCAGTCACCGATAACTCCTCCCCCTCAAGACGGAACGAGGGCCATAGCGAAGGTATGGCCGGAGTTGCGGTAGGAAGGACATGCGTGGTGGTGTACGTCGTTTTGTTCTTCCTTAACGTCCAGGCGGCGGCGGCCAATGCCGTAGAGCCGGCAATCAGGACGTAGATGACTGTAAGGTGGGTCGTTGCGTTGGCGTATATTGTTGCGATGTCTTCTTCGGTTTTCAGCGTATTTAGCGGGGTATGGTTTTTACCTCCTCGGCTTTGATCAAGTTAATCTGTAGTTTCTCTGTGATTGTGGTGATGGTGTCGGCATATCTCGTTCCATTTGCCAGGATAGAGCAGTTGTCGTATCTTACGATAAACGAGCCGTTTACTATTCTTTCCGGTGCGCAGTTTGTTGTTATGTTGAGGCTTACTGCGTTGGTGATGATGAGTATTCCTTCTATTGGGCTGTAGATTTGCTGGTTCCTTGCGGTTTCCACCGTGTCACATGTCGCTGGTTTGTTGTTGAGTTGGTTATGGTTACCGGGGGTGGTGAGGGTTTCGCATACAAATTAGGAGTTTACTTTAATACATGGGTCTTGTACAATATTTAATTCTTCGTTATTTCTTAGTATGTAGTTGGGTAGGTTTACTATCTGCGTACCGTTGAACGGTATTGCTATAATTCGGTACAATTTATAATTTGTAATAGACAAAATTGGGATCTTAATTTCGAATGTTAGAGTTTTATTATTAGTGCTAGTATGAAGTGATAATAATTCGTAGACCTCGTCGTCTGCTTTGATTTGTATTCCCTGTTCCGTTAGAGAGTTCCTGATTTTAACTATTTCGGGATTGGTTAGGATGTATTTGGGGATTATTTTTAATTTTGCGACTAAAAGACTTTCCGCTACGCTAGTCAAATGAGCGTAGAGGAGGTCTAAGTTGATATTTAACCTGTGGATAAGACGGTCTAGCTCTATGTCCCTTTGTCCTGTGTTTAGTTCTTTAAAAATTGTATTTTGATTTGAGTTAATGATTTCAGTGATTACCTCCTGTTCTCTATTAATGTGTGTTGCTATTTCCCTGAATCTAATTATTGTTTCGTTTTTGAATCTATCCGTTCTCTCCTCGTTGTTATTTAGGTTTGTTAGTTGCTTGTTTATTCTGTCTTCGTCGTTAGCGTCCATGTTAATAGTAATATTTTCACTATTGTCCCTACACCATTGATCAAGCCTCTTCTAGTTTTACCGCTATTGGTGATGGGTAGCAGAGAGGCTAGCCTATGGTTGACGTCAAGTTTCGCGAGTAGTAGGGATTTAAGGCTAGTGGCATCCGATTTGTTCGGGAGATCCCCTATGAGCTTGTGCAACCCTTTGGCTGCGCTCTCGTACTCGTTCAGCTGTATTATATGTTGTATCGTTGTGAATGCCGATACCATTCTGGCCTTTCCTAGTTGGACTTTTATTATTGCTTGGTCGTTGGTCAATGGTTCGAATGTCAGTTCCTTGGCGTTGGTCATGGTCAATCTGTAATAGACGTCAGTTAAGTGTTTCTGGTTAGTCATTGGTGGTGTAATATGCGCCGCCAATGAGCTTAGGCTAGTAACTCTTAATGTAAGATTCTGATAAAGGTATCAGCACAACGAAGTCCCAGGTCAAAAGGTTGGTAATAGAAGTTAACCAAAAACCATGACATAGTCGGTGGTCATTTTGGTAAGGAAATCTTCCTAATCTTTTGTTTGTGTATTTGTTGGTTCCGTGTCGTGTGGAGTGTATGTCCGCTGTCCCGTAGAACTGTTTGTCTAGTGAAACGGGGTGTTATTTTATTCCTCCTGTTCTCCTTCCGGAATACTGTGTTTCCGGTAGGTAAGGCGGGGGGGTCCTCCCTCGTTTCGTTGAGTTTAGTCGTGCGCTTTAAAGCGATATCTTCCAAGTGTTTTTTGACCTCTGGGTAGATTTTGGTTCGGAATTCATTGAGTTTATTTAGGAAGTCGTGTTCAGTGTTGAACTTGACTGTTTTTGTGAAAACGTGGGTACGGCCGCTGAAGAGTTCGAACGGTGTTAGGTTCGTGCTCGAGTGGATCGCATTGTTGTATGTGACAACTGTCTCTGATTAGATTTCTTCATGGTCCAAGTCCAGTTTCCCCTCCTTCCTCTTTGCGAGGATGATTCGGTATATTTCCGTCAGTGTTGAGTGGAGCCTTTCGACTGTCGAGTTACTGCTTGACTGTTGAAAGGATGTCACGTGCACCTCTACACCGTATTGCTCTAGGAAATCCGTGAAAACGGTTCCCGCGAATTGGGCTCCTTGGTCGAATATGACCTTTTTGGGTATACCGAATTGGCAGAAAAATGATTTAAATGCTTTGGTTACACTGATGGAATTTCTATTTGGTAGGTGGAACGCTTGCGCGAATCTAGAGAATT
This sequence comes from Drosophila santomea, assembly GCF_016746245.2. Classification (NCBI taxonomy): domain Eukaryota; kingdom Metazoa; phylum Arthropoda; class Insecta; order Diptera; family Drosophilidae; genus Drosophila; species Drosophila santomea. The sequence continues at coordinate 24,464,720 of NC_053016.2, read as the reverse complement.
TGTCTATGATTGTGAGGTTGTAGTTTTTATTGATTGTATAGATATCCGTATGCAGGATATCTAGTGGTTCGTTCGCGATTTCGGGCATTATGTAGGGTGGTCTCTGCGGGTGCCTGTCATACTTGAGTGTAAGGCAAGTCTCGCAGTCCCGAATTGCCTGTGCGATGAGACTTTTTAAGTGGGGCACATAGATTTCCCTTTTTAGGTGGGCGTACATCTCGTCCACCCCTCGTTGGTTTTTGTTTACGTGAGTTATTTTAATAAGTGACACTAACTCGCCGGTGCTTGAAAGTTCCTTAAGGACAGGCACAAAGAGGACGCACTGTGAACAAACGGGACATGTTTGCACCGTGTACCCGGGCGAGACGTGTGCAAAAGGGGAAATAACGGGATTCTCGCAGCCGATATAAGGGACGGCGCCGGCGCAGCTCGGGACAGTCAAAAAGAAGTACGCGAAGGGCCATACAGCCACACAGTCGGTCGGAAAAGTTACGCGAAGTACACGGAAGTCAGCGAAAGTACTCCACACGGGCGGTCAGTCAATACCGAGTGACAGTGAAGCAGCGGAAACACAAGTGCGTCAAGCGAGCATCCCGAGTGGATCTCCGTAAGTAAAGATCAGCGAAGGACGAGCGAACCCCAGAACCTAGCGTGGTCAGAAAGGGACGGTGGAGTCAGTGGTCGCAACGGTGGTTCGGAGAGGAGCGCTAGCTTAACTCACAGACGATACACCCTGCCCCATAACATCCTAAGCCCTGGTCGAGCCCGCAGGTTATCCGTCGGCAAGGGCGACAAGTGCCTGGCATACGCAGGAAGGGACGGTGGAGTCAGTGGTCGGCAAGGGTGGTTCGGAGAGGAGCACTAGCTTGTCTCTCGGACGATACACCCTGTCGCCATAAAATCCTAAGCCCCAGGGGAGCCGGTGCGGATTCCCCATAGGAAGCGACCCAGGCACACGAAGGAAGGACGACGAAGGAGCAACGACACGCATCCGACGGCGAGGGACACCGAATTCTGTTCAGCAAGTGACGCTAAATAAAGTTGATTTAAATCTGAGACTCTGTCTTCTCCTTGTTCGGGCAATCACACAAATCATAAATTTGGTATGACGAACAAACAAACTCTCTGAGCTAGCCGTTGCAATTCGTAGCGAGCAGAAACAAGAAAATCAGTTCGTTACAATAGTTGTTTGCTCCTGTGAAATATTAGGAATAAGCTTTTCTAATTATTTCGAAAATTTCGACGGTTGCGAACACGGCTAAGGTTTTGTTCGGTTCTAAAGTTTCCTTTAAGATATCCGTAACTATCTCTAAGGTAAAGAGAGGTTCGAAAATCTGTCTTCTGATTTTATTTTTGGATGGGACGCAGACCGTGCATGACGAGTCTGGTGAAACCGTAAGGGTGGCTTGCAAATTAAAAGCGTTGAGTGGGCTTTGGGATACCGGAATGTCTTCTGGTTCGCTCGGCATAGATATGTTTATGTGGGTGTTTGGTTCCACCCTGTTCAGTGCGTCTGCGACGACGTTTTGGGAACCCTTTTCGTGTTCCAATTCGTACGTGTATTCGCTCAAGGCATCCCGCCAGCGAATAAGTTTTGCGTTCTGGCCATTAAAATTCTTGAGTCCTAATAGTTTGAATTTCTGAAATGTCTGAAATATTTTACTGCCCACACAATTCCTAACATTTCCTTCTCTATCGTCGAGTAGCGAGCTTCAGCCTCGTTGAGGGTTCTGCTTGCGAAGCATATTGGTCTGTCACAGGTTTTTGGTCCTTGCGACAGCACCGCTCCCAACGCGACGTTACTCGCGTCTGGAGATAAGGTGAAGGGTAAGGTGAAGTCTGGGTGTCTCAAAATTGGGTCGTTGACAGGGAGTGTCTTGCAGACTTCGAAGGCTTCGCGGAATTTGTTGTTGATTATTACCGACTTGCCACCTTTTAATTGGTTGGTGAGCGTTTTAGTAATTCGCGCGAAATCTTTTATAAATTTCCTGTAATAGCCTATAAGTCCCAGGAAAGACTTAATTTGTCGACTGGTCTTGGGGAAGGGAAATTCTTTTATGGCCGCTATTTTATTAGGGTTCGGTTTGATTCCTTCTTGAGTGACTACGTGGCCCAAGAAGTCTATTTCCTTACGTAGGAAGTTCGACTTGGTGAGTTGGCTTTTCAAATTCGCTGTACGGAGTTTTTTGAAACGGAGCTTATGTCATCTAAATGTTTCTGGAGTGAAGCGGAGAATATTATGATATCGTCTAGGTAGACTTGGCAGATATCTCCTATTAGCGTGCCTAAGACGTTATCCATGACACGTTGAAATGTGGCGGGGGCGTTTCTCAGCCCGAAGGGCATTCTGGTAAATTCATAATGGCCGTTTTTGACCGAAAATCTTAGCCCTATCTTCCGGGTTCATCTGAATTTGATGGAACCCACTTGCCAGGTCCAGGGTGGTGAAGTACTTGGCCCGGCCTAGGCTGTCGAGGATTTCATTTATGTTGGGGATAGGGTATCGGTCGGCGATGGTTTTCTCGTTCAGTTTCCTGAAATCTATAACCAGTCGCCATTTCTTGTTGCCGTCCGAGTCGGTTTTCTTGGGTACTACCCAGACGGGTGCGCCCCAAGGTGAGTGGCTATTTAGGATTATGTCTTGTTCTAGCATATTTTTTATTTGGTTCCGTACTTCCTCTTTATGGATGTACGGGTACCTGTAAGTCTTTACGTGTACCGGTGTATCGTCTGTCGTCGGGATAGAATGTTTGACTGTATTCGAAAAGTTGAGGGTCTCCCTCTCGTCGTAGAATAGCTCCCGGAACTGGTTGCAGGCCGCGAACAGTCCTTGTTGTTCTTCTGGGTTTAGGTGCTCAGTTCGGATTTGGTCGATAGGCCGTTTGAATTGTTCGGTGGGGTCTGGACCCAATAGGGTGCAACTTCTATTGGTTGGTCTAAGCAAAGTGTTTGTTCGTCATAAGAGTTGTTTGTTACCTCGAGGTAGCTATTTCCGTCGATAGCAGTGTAAAGTCCGCCCGTGATAGTGAGGTCTTTATTGATGCCTACTGAATTGCATTCGAGAATTAATTCGAGACTTGCTGTGGTGTGCGATGTGGAGTTCCTGCGTACCCCTGTTAATTTGTGTTATTATGTCGATTGAGGCGGATTGTGTCTCAAGTTTTAGGTTCTTGATATCAATCTTTGCCTTTAGTTTTGTGAGGACGTCTATGCCCAGGAGCCCGTCGAAGTATGGGTGGAAGAGTAGAAGGTTTATCTCGCCCTGCTCTCCAAATTCCTTTGGCATGGGCAAGGTTGTTGCCATTTTCAGTGTATAACTGTCTCTGACAGTGGTTATTTTGATTTCCCGGTCGAGTGTGCGGGTTGATTCTTGCGGAATGATGCCTGGGTCGATTAAGGAGTATGAGGAACCGGTGTCGATAAGGAATTTTAGGGCCTGAGGGGGGTCAAATAGGTTCAGCGTTATGTAGGGTAGAGTCGAGCCATGCGTCATGTTACTTAGGTAGCCGACTTGTCGGTCGAGGCTCATGGTTGAAAATTTACATTGTCGTCGATATTGTTAAAATTGGTTGGAGCCCTTGGAGGGGGTCCGTTGCGTTGGTCTGGGTTGTCTTGTCTCGGGGCCGGTGGTCCTGCCCTGAAATTGTTATTCCGGCCCCTATTGTCGTAGTTGCGGAATTCCACCTGCCGGAAGGGGTTATCCCTCCGGTTATCCGGTCTGTAGTTGTTTTGGGAATAGTTGCGGTATCGTTCGAAGCGTCCCCCTGGTCTGTTTTGGGGTGCCCTGTTGTGGTCGAAATTGTTGTGGTAATTATTTCTGGGCCTACTCTGTCTTTGGTACATGAAGCTTTGCTCTGCCTGGCACCATTCGTGGGCTTGTTCTATGGTCGACGGGTCCTAGCCCGGATGACCGTCCTGAACGGGTCGCGGATGCCTACTAGGAAGGCATTTAGGCAAATGCCGTAGTAAAGAGCTCCCCTCGATGCTGCACAGACCCCTTGTTCGGAATCGGTGGCCAGTGTCAGCAGCTCGCTTCTCAATCTATTAATTTCATGAAACAATTTCCCGAAGGGAAGACAGTCCGGCTGATTCTTTATTTCGGAGATTAAAATAGGCTCCGATTTCTTGCATGCGTACATGCGTTTCAGGTTATCCCTGATGCCAATTTTGTGTCCAGCATATTCAGGGCCTCGTCCGCCTTGCCTATCACCTTGTTCCTTAGTGTGCGTAGCAGTAGCTGCCCGTACGGAGTCTGATCAGTGCCCCTAATGAGCATAATCACTTCCTCCACGCTCACTATGAATTTTTGTAGGGTCCCCGGTGCACCCTGGAAGGTTGGGGATTCAGTGTCATGTTAATTGATGTATTCATTGAGGTGTTTAGTAGTGTGCTAGCGTTGGCCATGTTTATTACGTGGGGTGCCGGACTAGTCGTCCCCGATCCCCCTGACCCGTTTCCGGAATCCATAACTATGATTTCTTCCTCCCTTATCTCTGGTAAACTGCTGCTACTTCTAAGGCCTAGCCTAGATTTTGTCTTATTCACGATTGTTTTTCTGGACATTTGCAAGGGTACTAAGAAGTTTGAGAGAATGATGTATGTATATATGTATTGGTATAGGCGCTGTTGTACCCTTGTAAAATATATATAGGAATATTGGGGTAATAAGGTATAATAAAAATTTTTTTTGAGAATTAGCAAAAAAAATTATAAGGTATGAAAATTTGTAAAAATATGTGTATAATGAATGTATGAATATGTTTAAAAATAATACGGATAATATATAGTTTTAAGGATGTAGCGTATTCTTTTTCTTTCCCTTTTCCTTAAATTCTTTTGGATATTTTTCTTGAGTACGTGTATCTTGTTTGCTTGTACTTATCGTTAGTGGGGTGCGTTGTCGATTCTAACGAATACGTTGGGATCTGTAATTTGATATTATTTATATGTGTCTATAACATCAAAAAAATGTAACTATTAAAGCCGCCGGGCCAAGTGGTCTCAACACAATGCTGCTTTTAAGTGTTTTCCAGTGTACATTGTGCAGCCATATGACTCGATTACTTGTATATTTATACCCGTTACTCGTAGAGTAAAAGGGTATACTAGATTCGTTGAAAAGTATGTAACAGGCAGAAGGAAGCGTTTCCGACCATATAAAGTATATATATTCTTGATCAGGATCAATAGCCGAGTCGATCTGGCCATGTCCGCCTGTCCGTCCGTCTGTCCGTCTGTCCGTCCGTCTGTCCGTCTGTCCGTCTGTCCGTCCGTATGAACGTCGAGATCTCAGGAACTACAAAAGCTAGAAAGTTGAGATTAAGCATACAGACTCCAGGGACATAGAAGCAGCGCAAGTTTGTCGATTCATGTTGCCACGCCCACTCTAACGCCCACAAACCGCCCAAAGCTGCTAGGCCCACACTTTTGAAAAATGTTTTGATATGTTGTTATTTTTATATTGGTCTTGAAAATTTCTATCGATTTGCCAAAAAACTTTCTGCCACGCCCACTCTAACGCCCACAAACCGCCCAAAGCTGCCACGCCCACACTTTTGAAAAATGTTTTGATATTTTTTCATTTTTGTATTAGTCTTGTAAATTTCTATCGATTTGCAAAAAAACTTTTTGGCACGCCCAAACGCCCACAAAATGCCAAAAACTGTCAGTGTCCTTCGCACTGCCACCAGCTGAGTAACGGGTATCAGATAGTCGGGGAACTCGACTATAGCGTTCTCTCTTGTTTTCTTTTATGATCCGATGCGCAAAAGCATCCGACTCCGCGGCGGTCGTCTTGTCGATTTTACTGAGTACAGTTTATGTTGTTATGCGACACCGTCCACAATGTAGCGGCCGGACGCTGCGGCGTGCATGCAAGTATGTGCGCCCACATAAACAAACTCAATTGGTCGACTATCAAGTGCGGCTACCGAGGCCTGGAGGGGGGCTCCCTAGGAACTGCTGTCGGTTCCAGTTTTCCCTTTCTTGCCTGGCACACAGAAAGAAATGATCGGCCGCACTTATATTCACACATGCATTAATTAGGTGGCGAAGCACTGGCAATTATTAAGTTGTGGCACATAGGTTTCGTTATGCTTTCCCTTTCTTTTTCCAGTGTGGCTATATTCACAAATTTATGAGCGATGCATGAGCGGCTATCAAGGACTGATTGCCGCCTAAATATGTTTGTATAATTTTTCTTTGTGTAATATGCGAAATTATTTATTTTTTATTGTGGCACATATATTAGGCGTTTACATATTTTAATGCGCGATGCATTATGTAGCGGCAATCAGCGATTGATTGTTGCTAAAAATATGTATATATATATATATATATATATTTTTTATGGTTCGCAGTTTTTTTTCTAATTGTTTACTTTCTTTTTATTTTCTTTGTCCCACCGTATATTATTAACGTATATTGCATTAACCGATTGATGGTCATTTTAATATATATTTACTAATATGCATTTAGATTTGCGTGTATAATGCACAATTGTTAATGCCGTTTATTTTGCTTCCGCACACCGTTATTTGTTGATTTTGCATATTTTCTCTTGTGTATGTATAAAGGTATTTATGTACAATGTTTAGAGTCGGTTCTTTTTCATTTAAGCGCATGGAATTTACAATTCGTTTGGGTTCACTGCATTATTTTTAATTTCGTATCTTTTCTTATTTTACATTTGCATTCACTTATTGAAGTCACTTGGCCGGCTGCTTACCTGCATTACAGTATAATATTTAATAAAATTCCGGTGATCTTCATATCCTTCTTCTTTTGGTTGCTCTGGATCTCCTTTAGGTTCCTTTTCCGGCTGCGCCAGTTACGTCGTGGTCGAGGATTCGTGCTTCTTTTATATTGATCGCGAGGAGGGTTTTTGATATTAGAAGTGAGTCGCTCGAAGTTCGGTAACAGAATGAATCTTTATTTACAGAATAATTTTCTTCTTAGCCTAGCGTACAATTCTTTTTGTTCTGAGAAACCCCTTGCGTTGGCTCTTTTCGCCCGGATGCCCCTTCCAGTGCTTCGGTTTGATTCTTGGAATCCTGACTCCGCTGATGCAGTGTGGGTTGATGACTTCGCTGCGGTGTGTGTCCGGGTTGAGTGTCTCATAAGTAGGTCTCTGCCCGTGGGTGTTTCGGGGAAGGTGAAGGCATGCTTGGTGTACAGCAGCTTGGTGTGTGGAGGTGTACAGCAGGAGGTTGTACTCCAGACACAAGGGCAATCGCGCATTTATGATCCAGTCGAACCTGTTGGCTTTCACTTATAGGTGTAGTTTCTTGCATTCGATTTGCCTACGCCATGTTCGGCCTCTGTCGAGGTGGATGCCGAGATACGTTACTTCTTTGACATGAGGGATCTGCTTGCTATTAAGAAAGAGCGGAGGGCATGTTTCCCTGTTAAAAGTAAACGTATATGCTTGCACTTTTGTCCGTTTTTTTTAATACGCCATGAGGTGGTTGGCGAGTTGTTTTGTTGAACCGACTGGGCATCTGGAGCGGCTAAGAATTGCAGTGTCGTTAGCAATAGGGGATGATGCTAGTCCGTCACTCGTGGGATTATCCGCTATGTAGAGGACGAATAGATTTGGCCAAGTGCGCTGCCTGGTGGGACTCCAGCTTCAATAGTTTTCGGATATTGTTGTACTGGGAAGGATCTGTTGTAGAGAAAAGATTCATGGAGTTTATGAGTGTAGCCACACAAGTGTGTTTTAATTTTATGCATAAGTACCTCGAGCCAGACGCGGTTGAATGCTTGAGATACATCGAGGAATATAGTGGTGCAATATTAAAGTAAGTTCCATTATCATTTTTATACTTGTTACTCGTAGAGTAAAAGGGTATACTAGATTCGTTGAAAAGTATGTAACAGGCAGAAGGAAGCGTTTCCGACCATATAAAGTATATATATTCTTGATCAGGATAAATAGCCATGTCCGTCTGTCCGTCCGTCTGTCCGTCTGTCTGTCCGTCCGTATGAACGCTGAGATCTCAGGATCTAAAGCTAGAAGGTTGAGATTAAGCACATAGACATAAGAGACATAGACGCAGCGCAAGTTTGTCGATTCAAAACTGCCACGCCCACACTTTTGAAAAATGTTTTGATATTTTTTCATTTTTGTATTGGTCTTGTAAATTTCTATCGATTTGCCAAATTACTTTTTGCCCCGCCCACAAACCGCCCAAAGCTGCCACGCCCACACTTTTAAAAAATGTTTTGATATTTTTCCATTTTTGTATTATTCTTGCAAATTTCTATCTATTTGCCAAAAAACTTTTGGCCACGCCCACTCTAACGCCCATGAACCGCCAAAAACTGTCAGTGCTGAAGACTCTCCTTTCGCACTTCCACTTGCTGAGTAACGGGTATCAGATAGTCGGGGACTCGACTATAGCGTTCTCTCTTGTTTATGTTAGGTCACCGCCTTTTGTAATCTCGTTCGGCCGAAATGAATTTGGGGTATATTCCGTATAGGAGTGGATTTGAGGAAGAACATAAGCATATTAATGGATTTGGGGAAGAACATAAGCATTTGCGTAGGGGTTCGGCTGAAAGTCCCCCTGAATTATAAAGCAAATGTTTCGGCTCTGTCTTTGTCGCTGCGGGCCCATCAGCCTGCAGAATTTCCTTTCGGGGAGACGGTTTTAGTAGGAAAGCTTAGATTTCGGTGAGCCCTCCACAAGGAATACTTTGTAACGGGTGTTTTTTTTAGAGGTATAGAACTTTAAGTTGGCATTACTGTTCAAGATGGCGACCGATTTAACAGCTGTCAAGTGATTTATTCTCAGTTTGGTTTGGCAATTCGTCATGCGTGCTTACAAAATCCAACTCGTGCAAGAATTGAAACCAAACGATCATCAAGCAAGGCGTAGATTCGTCGAATGGGCCCAAAACGAGATTGCTGTTGTTCCCGATTTTTCATAAGCCTCCAAGATCTTGTGATTTAACACCGCTAGACTACTTTTTGTGGGGCTATGTAAAGTCATTGGTCTATGCGGATAAGCCACAAACGCTAAACCATTTGGAAGACAACATTCGCCGTGTTATTGCCGATATACGGCCAAATATTGGAAAAAGTCATTGCAAATTGGACGTCCAGATTGGACTACATCCGAGCCAGCCGTGGCGGTCATATGCCAGAAATCATATTTAAAATGTAATGCCACAAGATTATCTTTCATGTCAATAAAATTCATGTCAATCGAATAATCCATCGTTGTTTTATTGCAATTTAAAGTTCTATACCTCTAAAAAAAACACCCTATACTAGTTGTCGAGAGTTTTTCAATATATTTTAGTTGTGCGTTTTCAGCATCTCGCTTCAGAGCCAGGTTTACTTTACGAGTTGCTTCATTAGGACGTTGCTTTGAGCATGGCGATCTGCTGCCACGTCGCAGACGCCTTTTTTTCCAGAACCAGCTGTTCAATTCGCAGGGTTTTGACTATCGCAATTTTCACATCCTTCCGTTTTGGTGTTGAAATCCTGGCTATTGAGAAGAGTACCTCTTCCAAAACGGCGGTAGAGCAGTCGATGTGCGCTTCTATATTTAGTTGAAGAGTTAGCTCAATGTGGGAACCTACATACTTTCTGTATTTCATCCAGTTAGTGTTGTGTGTCGTCAGCCTTCAGGGGTGGTCTGTAATTTCTGGGCCTTGAAAAAGGGCAAAGGCAAGTGGTCAGATGAGAGATCCGGTGAGACCATGGCGCTTATTAGATCGCGTGGGATTTTTTTTTGTCACCGCGAAATCAATGTGAAAGATCCCATTCTGGGATATGCCGACCAATATGTGGGGCTATCATGAGAAGTACAGGGTACAGTTGCCTTCCCTTGGGAGTCACGAGGCGTAATCTCCAGAGCATGTGTTTGTTATTGTAGTCTCCTGCAGCTATGAAGTGATCCCCTAAAGTGTTGTAGAAGTCCATGAATTGACCTTCAGAGATAGTAAAGCTAGGTGGGCAGTAGCGGCAATGCAAAGGTTGCAGTTTCCTGACTGCACTTTCATTTACGTGGCTTGCAAATAATTTGTTGCAAACCTTTTGTAAAAGTGGTGTTTGATGCGTTCTCTAGTTAATATGCCGGTTCCGCCGTGGGCTTTTCCATCCGTATAATCTGTGCGGTAGAAGGTGTAGCCTTTTATATGGAAGTTGTATCGCAGGTGCGTTTCAACCAGCAGCATGGCGTCGATGTGATTTGCATTTAGGAATTACGTTATTTCAAGTTGATGCTGGGAAATGACGTTGGCATTCCACATGGAAGATGCCCTTGGTTTTTAGCGGACCGAAAGATGATCTGGCTGCCTTGCCGAAAAATACGTATGGGGTACTTTTTGGCTTATAATACGCGTTTCCCGTATTTTGAGAACGCGTAGCTGTCGCTTGGTGCAGTATGTGTTGGTGTGTCCATACTCCTGGTAGTTTTTTCATTATACGGGGTCGTTCCGTTTGTGTGGAGGGGTAGCTTGTGGATCGTGTGCACTTCCGCTCAAGCTCGATTTTGAAGATGGGTTGCGTCCTTTTGTTTCTGTTGATAATGTTACTAACATTTTTGGCACAGAAGCCCTTGGCTTTAAGGGCTTTATGAATCTCAGAGGGGCGACTTCAGGTTCGCTTCCTTTTATTACAATTTGCAGTCCCTTGCTACTTTTTAGTTGGTAGGTGTAAAAGCTCTTCAGATACTTAGACACAGCTGGAAAGCGTTCTTCGGATTTTGTTTGAACGTTGGTTATGTGGATGTTCTCTTTTATAAGCGGAAACAACATAAAAACAAGAGAGAACGCTATAGTCGAGTTCCCCGACTATCTGATACCCGTTACTCAGCTAGTGGAAGGGAGAAGGAGAGTCTTAAACACAGTTTTTGGCGGTTTGTAGGCGTTATAGTGGGCGTGTCAGAAAGATTTTTGGCAAATCAATAGAAATTTACAAGAAATGAAAACATTTCAGACAAAACAGACGGACGGACGGACAGACGGACAGACGGACAGACGGACATAGTCATATCGACTCGGCAATTGGTCCTGATCAAGAATATATATACTTTATATGGTCGGAAACGCTTCCTTCTGCCTGTTACATACTTTTCAACGAATCTAGTATACCCTTTTACTCTACGAGTAACGGGTATAATTATCGTCCCCGACGAAACAATTTTGCTGACCAGGGCGTTTGAGCTTTTTTCCCTAATATAAATAGGTGGGGGCTTTGGTTCGATAAGTGGTTAATGAACCAAAAGGATGGGCCATCAACTTGCATGGTTTGTATAGAACAAAAAAAAGATCGCAAAATATAATAGCATATTCCCGCTCACGAGCACACGAAGTAGAAACCGATATCTCAGCCATCGACATCGAAAACGTCCCTGCAACAGAATTAGACTGTTCCGCGTTTTTAGACAAGGAATATCTAGAGCTAAAAGAAAAAAACCTTAAGACTGCTCTTTTTGATTATCGAGTCGTTGATAAGTATATCTACCATCGCGATGCATCCCCCAAGTTTCTATCACTAGAAGGAGATACGAAGCCGATTGGAAGTTGTTTATTCTGGTTGGACTTAGACAATCCGTTTTGGAATCTGCGCACTGTCTACCAGTAGCAGCCCAAAACTCTGGAACATATCCGAAGGTAATTATACTGGCGACGTATGGTTGTCGACCTACGAAGTAGGCAAGTTCACACTTGTGTCAGACGGCAAAATATCCCACGCGATCGTTAAAGCCACCAATGGTATCTCCGCTCCGGCCCTTTCAATGACTGTACTGTTGATTTAATAAGACTGTTCTAAACGAGGAAATATTGGAATCTTCATAATCTTAAATATTTTTTCTAAAGCTAGTAAAGATATTCACATTGAAGGTCAGTATTCAATATCTAAGGGAGGGTATTTTCTCTTGCAAAGGATTGCCGGAAACATTAGTAAGCGACAATGACACCCATTTTAAAAGAAAGAACACTCAATTGGAGTTTGTTTTATTCTTGACCGCTTATGGGATCACCAAGGTGTGTGCTGGAGTCTATTTGCCGCAAAGCCATTCCGTCGTGGATATTATTTTTTATTTTTCCTTTCTTACTTCCTGATGGGTTACTATTGAATTACATTGAGACACATATAATATAATACATAGAAACATTATGTGAAAAACATAACATGTAAAACGAACAACTCTAATATTCTGTTAACGCTCGTCTTTGCTTCGGGTGTTTAATCCGCTACAATAAGGCCAAAGAAAGTAACGTATACTAGATTTAGTCTTGTATTGATCTGGAGCAAATGAACTGCGATAATAATCTTTTAATAATCTTTTTAATACCGGGTCAAATTTATTCAGCTTTTTTTGTTAAAATGTATATCTGAACAACTCTTCAGATTTTTCAGGGTTTGGAGAGGACACTTAGAGAGGTCGTAGAAGAGTCCAAAACTAGTTACTTAGTGTTACGTAAACCCTTTTCGTAAGATTATAAACAGAATCTAAAGCAGGGGAAGGGGTACTATCATCGCGTTTAGTCAGACCGAAAGCGACAACGAAATCGCAAGTCGACAATAAACGAGTGTCTGATGATCAGTTCAGCGGCCGCAATAGGCCGCAGAAAAACAAACTACTCCAGCTACGGGAACAGTTCACCGAGGGTGTATTGATTCCCAAAATAGGGGAAATTTAGAAATACTACCCCTAGGTGGGAACACTGGGCATCGAAGATCGATAGCTCAGAAAAGCTCTAAGCCGGTATTAAAAGATCGTGGCCCACTAATAAAATAGTCAATACCCGAGTCAATACGTGAGTCAATACCCGGGTGAATACTTAGAGTGGGCGTGGCAAAAAGTTTTTTGGCAAATCGATAGAAATTTACAAGACTAATACAAAAATTAAAAAATGGGCGTGGCAGTTTTGGGCGGTTTGTGGGCGTTAGAGTCGGCGTGGCAACATGAATCAACAAACTTGCGCTGCGTCTATGTCTCTGGAGTCTGTATGCTTAATCTCAACTTTCTGGGTTTTGTAGTTCCTGAGATCTCAGCGTTCATATGGACGGACAGACGGACATGGTCTTATCGACTCGGCTATTGATCCTGATCAAGAATATATATATACTTTATATGGTCGGAAACGCTTCCTTCAGCCTGTTACATACTTTTCAACGAAACTAGTATCCCCTCTTACTCTACGAGTAACGGGTATAAATACAAAAAATATGCATTACCTGCAGTATTTACCATACGCAGCGACCATTTCCAAATCACTTGCTGGTCTTATTATTTTTTATTAGTCGAGTTACACGTTATCACTTGTAATACTTATTACTTTTCAATAACTTCAATGTCTGATCACTGGGGCGAGCGAAAATCAAGTGAGGGAGCGCCGTTTGGAAATCTGCCTGCGTGGCTAACTTCGCTTCCAGGAATTTACGTAGGAAGTGCAAGAACGAAAAGTAACGGGGATATGGCGTGATATTTTCATTTCCTCGCGGTTTACATGACGTTCGTTCGACTTTTTAGTCGCAACTGAACATCCTGTGTGAGAGAGGGTAGATGAGCGATGAAGAGAACCTGCTCTTGAATATTCTGAATAATTAACAGCAGCATGTTTGGCCCTAGATCGTCCTATGTTTCCTCGTTGACTGTCAATTTTTATAACCTCCAAATTGTACGGCCTGTGATAACCTACAAATGTGTAAAGGTAAATGGAGTGAAAATGAAACTTAGCTTTATATTAAACGATCAAACTAATTAATTGTAATTAGAAAATTGTCCGACGCATCCGGTGAGCCCGCAATCCACTTCCAGGCGGACCCAATCCAGTCTAGTGATCGACGTCCACGCTGCGTACCCATCAGTCTCGACAGGCCTTCCTGCGACTCCTCCAAGTAGTGCGCCACCAGTGCTGCAATCCTGGGATCCGTTAGCTGCACTGCCTCGCGCTGAGCCTCCTGTATCAGCGACTCGAGCCTTCCCAAGTCGATTACGTGTGCCAGTTTGAAATTGCCGTTGACACGCCAGACGGTGCCCTCCTATAGTGGGACGAGCGGAGCCTCATATTTAAAGATATCCGCGGCTCCCGCCATTTGAGCGACAACGATACTTGCAATATTTGTTGGAAAGAGTAATCTTATGAGTAATATTTATTTTTATAGTGGTGCTTAAATTAACTTAGCGGTGAGGGGTTAAATGTGTAAGTGTTAGGGAAAATTCAATGGTGTGGTTAGAGATATTTTTTTTTTTTTTTTTGTTAGATGTTTTTTTTTTATTTTTTTGTTAGATGTTTTTTTTTATATTATTTTTTTTTGATGTTTTTTTTATATTTTTTTGTTATTTTTTCGTGTATAATTAAGGTGTGTGTTTTTCGTGTATGGGAGCGTGTGAAACGCACAAAAACGATCTGGTGCCACTTAGTTCCTTAAATCTGACTTATGGAAGATCTTCCCTGTCTTGGTCTTTATCGTCACGTTTCTGTCTTCGGCAATCTTTTCAGCTTTAAAACGTTGCTTCTCTTTTGTTTTAATCTGTTTGTCACCCTCGTTATAAGATATAGGCTCGGACCTCGTTTTATTATGGGCCGCATTTGCCAATTCTTGCCGATATTCGATTAGACCCCTGACGTCCTCAAGGACCTTAGTTCTGAAATTAGTCAGGCCCTGGTAGTTGATCCTAGCTGTGCGATCAAAAAACAGGTCCGCTGGCTTATTATTAGTCACTGAGTGGTTAGAGTTATGGTATCTATCCACCGCAATAGCAACCAACTCGTTTAATTTGAAGACAGGATGTTCGGTCTTCAAACAGCGGTAAATCTCGAGGAAGGTAGAATGAAAAATCTCGATTTGACCATTAACTTCACTTCTCTGGGTCGGGGTGTTGTACAGTCCGTCGACCAATGTACGCAGATAATTCAAGACCGTCGGGCACAGAAGACCTCTCTCATTGTCAAAAACCAATAACCTTGGAACGGTAAAATAGTGAAGCCCCTCAACTAGTTTTTCCCGTAGATGAATCGAGGATTTTGATTCGAGAGGGAAGAGCTTGGCAAACTTGGTGAATTTGTCGATGCAGCTCAAGTAGATTTTCTTTTCCAGGGTGAAAATATCGACGTGGAGAATTTCGCACGGATATTTTGGGATTGGCGTCGGTTGGAGAAATGTTTTATTGGGGTGCCTCTCGTACTTGAAGATCTTACAACACTCGCACGACGAGAGTTGCTTGCGGATGATGCTAGCCATCCGGGGGAAATAATATTTCTCCAGAAGCTGAAAGCGTACCTCTTTGGGGTTGTTCACATAAATACTCTGCGAGCTCGGGATCAAAAACCAATTGATTTCGATAAACGTTGATAGGTACTTCCACGTGAGGTACCAGGTGGGATGTGTCTTCGTCCGCGCTATGAACGGTGGAGTCCCCTTCAGTAGGCGATGCAGTGTCCGAACGGTAATGGTTCGTCGGAACTGTACGGGACAAGGCGTCGGCAACGACATTATATTTACCGGGCTTGTAAATGAGTACGCAATGCCAAGCCGGCGGTCGCTTATCCAACGTCCGGCGGGTCTGCCGCCCGTCTGCCGACGCTGCACATTGTAGCCGACGCAGCCGTCGAATATATCGTCTGGTTAACGGGCAAGGCGGGGGGCGAAGTCAGCGTTATGGGAGTGCAATTAAATGAGTGCAATTAAAGTGAATGACCGTCGAGTGGCTCAATGGGGAGAGCGTGTGTGAGAATGACGATCGACAGGGGAGGGGGGAAGGCACTTGAAGATTGAAGAGGGTTCATAATTTATATATATCGAGAAATTTTTTGATGAATTAAATTCCTCATTTTTATTTATTAATGCGTATCCATAAGAAGGGCTGGGTAAGAAATAATTTTCTATGTATAGTAAATGACTCGAAGTTTTAAAAATTGCTATTACAACATTCATTATATTTTTGCACATGTAATGTTTCAGATCTTGCCAAAGGCAGTCAAGCACCTCTAATATTACACCTTTCTCCGTTAGGTCCATTACTTATAATCCGGTATGTTAAATAAAGCAGAAATCTATATATATGATTTTTATTTTTTACCTAGAGTACACTCTTAACATTTCCGTCAAAAAACATTTGTAAAAGCTCCCTTAATGTCTCTGACCTTTGTCTAATTAACGAAACAAAGATGACATACACCTCTAGCATGCCATCTGATTTAACGGAAGATACGGTAAGTAATTTTATAAGGCCTTTGATTTGTTAATATAACAAAAGAAAATGCTATAGTCGACTATAGCATAGTAGACTATCAGATACCCGTTACTGAGCTGCTGAATTGCGAACGACAAATTTCAACATTTTCTGAAATAACGGTAGAATTTGGAGTAAAATTTAAATCAAAATAAAATTTTCCGAAAGATTAGGCGTTTTGAAACGTTGTCTTGCAAATCGATAGAAATTTCGAAGACCAATATTACAATATTGCGACATTTGTGGTCTCAAAACAGAAACCATATTGGCTAATAATTTTTTTTAAGCAAAAGTTGAGATAAGGTGATAAAATGTATACATTAAGAACTACAGAATGCATTAATTTCAAAGGTAAGTGACAAATTATTAATATATATAGTAATATATACTTTCTACACCCACTACTTCCCAACCACACTACACTACTTTAAAAACTCACACACATTATTGTCTAAATACAAATTGTAATCAAAGATAGAAAACCCTTCGATTAAGCTTGGTTGTAATTTACGCACATCGCCATGTTCCAAAGTCTAGACTTTGTAGCGAGCCTACGTCTTCCTTAACATTCGTTCACTTAACGAGCCAAGTAAAATAACAAAAACTTCCGTCTACGCAATCGTCTCAGGATTTCCAAATACTCCTAATTTCGGGAGCTCCTCTCGTCACGGGAGAAAAAATGTTTATAACTCAATGATCTTAATCTTGCTCTTTAGCTCTCCCAATCTGCCTATCTAAATGCAAACATGTCTCCATGGTCAGTTCAGTACTAAGTACACTATCAATTGCCAACTTCAATTTCCAAGTCTAATATCCAACCTAGTGATAATCCAAAGGCTCTACTCCTTTCTTTATTGGATTTAATAACAAGAGAGAACGCTATAGTCGATTTCTCCGACTATCTGATACCCGTTACTCAGCTAGAGAAAGTGCGAAGGAGCCTCTTCAACACTGACAGTTTTTGACGGTTTGTGGGCGTTAGAGTCGGCGTGGCAAAAAGTTTTTTTGCAAATCGATAGAAATTTACAAAACTAATACAAAAATGAAAAAATATTACATTATTTTTCAAAAGTGTAGGAGTGGCAGTTTTGGGCGGTTTGTGGGCGTTAGAGTAGGCGTGGCAACATGAATCGACAAACTTGCGCTGCGCCTATGTCTCTGGAGTCTGTATGCCTAATCTCAACATTTTAGCTTTTATGGTTCCTGAGATCTCGATGTTCATACGGACAGACAGACGGGCGGACAGACGGACATGGCGAGATCGACTCGGCTATTGGTCCTGATCAAGAATATATATACTTTATATGGTCGGAAACGCTTCCTTCTGCCTGTTACATACTTTTCAACGAATCTACTATACTATTTTACTCTACGGGTATAAAAACAAGATAGAACGCTATAGTCGAGATCCCCGACTATTAGATACCCGTTACTCAGCAGCTAAATTTAAAAAAACAATAAATATGCCTTCATATATGTACGTAACTTTTCGCCGCTCGAATTAGCTTCCGATTAAAATTTTGAAATCGGTACCCAGGGAACACCACGTGGAGGCCGTTGAGTTACAACGGGGTCGTTTAAACAAAAATCAATTTTGGGGACCTACGAATCGACTTGAGTTTTCAAACCTTGGAAATTGTCCGTAGCACACGGAGGCATAGATATTGTTATTATTAAATTAAATATTTAAAAATTAATTATTAAATTATTTCACTTATTTAAAAATAATAATTTTTTTCTTTGGTTTTTTGTTTTTTTTTGTTTATTTATTTATTTTTCTTGTTTTTTTTTTAATTAAATTAAATTATCAGACTTATTTCAAAATATTAAATTTTTTTCTAGGTTTGTTTTGTTTTTTTTTTTGGTTTTTTAATTTAATAATAAATACATCTAGTACCTAAAAAATTAAATTAAATTATCAGACTTATTTAAAAATATTAATTATTTTTAAAATTTGGTTTTGTTTTATTTATTTATTTTTTTTTTAATTTCATAATGAATACATCAAATAACTAAAAAAAATTCAAAAATATATACTTATTTAGTTTATATTTAATTAAATACCTACTATGCCTCTCTAACGCTAACTAATATACCACATACCACATTTTTGAAAACGCCTAATCGATATGTGTATTGCTATTGGTTGTAGACCAATCCAAATCTAGCAAGGAACAAATTGGCTTGCAGCAGCCAGAGATGGAGTGGAGGCACAAGTTAAAATCTCCTAACACTAAACAATGACTATTTAAAAATGTGTGCTGCTGAAACAACTCCTTAAATTTAGTTTTGAACTTGTTTAAGGGATAGGTCGGACTTTTATATAAAAAAAGAATCCCTAAAGATCGGTACTTAAAGATAGCAAACTAAATTTGAAAGATTTAAAAAAACGACCACTTGAGCAAAGACTAACATTCTCAAATAGTTCGTTTCGAATAAAAACGAGAATGCCTCTTTTTGGTCGGGCTCCGCTAGCTAATGACTGGCAATCTAATCGCACTGCTGTGGTAAAGCCAGAAATTTCGTATACTTAATTTGAGTATATTAATGCATTAACGAAGCACAAAAGGGAAGACCTAAGCATTAGACGATCGGAACAAACTTCGCTTATATGACAGTGTAAACTTTCCGCATTATGGAAAAAATATGAAGATTCGGACTATTGATTAAACAATCGAAATGGGTATTCAGTAGCTTAGTGGAACGCAATTATCGGAGCTCTGTTTCTGGAGGTGTATCCTGAGCGGATCTTGGGGGGACAAAAGGTCCAATAATGAAAGGACCTGCCGCTGTATGTACTACACGATATATACAGCGCAGCTCTCTGCATGCTGGAGTTTGTGTGAACTACCACTGTACATAGCGCCTTGACTTTTATGAATTGTTATTGCTTCTGCAGGAACGACTGGAAACTGCTTTCGGTCAATTGTAGTTGCCTGATTAGAATTAATTTGAAAACTTTTTATAATTTTCGAAATCGGCGTCCATGAAGCCTCCTCACAATGTCTGCGCTTGGAACGCGCATTTACTCTTATGCTTTCATCTAAAAATTGTGTCCAAAGAAGAAGAGTGTTGGACGTACTGAAGCCTATCTTTCAAAGGACAACAGTGGCTCCGTTTACTAGACCATCTTATGTATCTACTTTGACCGTCATCATATATTTGGCAGGGGTTTGAAATTTCGTCTATTATAAGAATTTTAAGATCAATAAATCTTGAACAAAGGATATTTAACAAATCAGGGCTTAAACTTCTAAATGCGGACCCAGCCTTATTTACAGGGAGAGAGAACATGGAATGAAGAATGGATTCTTCGATTCCGAAAGCAGGGAGAAGAAGAAGAAGAAATAAGGTAGCACACAGTAAAATTATTACCGAAGTTGGGTGGCGTCCTACTCTACCATTATACTTCGATTTGTCCTAGCATTATGCAAGACATGAGTAAAAAAAGTTTTTTGCTCCAAATGTAGAGATCTAACTGAAAAGGCTAAGTTTAAAGCGGATATAAGTGGCGGAAGCTTTATTAACCGGATATTGCTATCCGGATCAACATCTAACAAATTGTTGTTCAAGTTTAAAACATTAATTTGAAAAGATATTTCAGGAATAGCTAATGCCCTAAACTCCTCATTAGGTTCGACCACCTCCTCTTTATTTTCTTCTATATTATCTGCTTCCGTAGCCCTTCTTGTCGCGTCTGCTAAACTATCTATGGCATTATACTTTTCAAAGTTTCAAAATTCCACAGCTGTTCCTTTGAATCAAATCTACCTGTTCGTTTCTCCACGCAGAGAAACGGTTAATTACTATGTAATAGTGTTGATATTTATTGATATGATTTTTTATTTTTATTTTTGCTTATATTGTATGGTAAAGTTTTATTTTTTAAGAATTGTATTGTTTGGTGAATGTTTTTAAATGAGGTGATTTCTCTAATTGTTTGTTACAAGAGGTTCGATCTGTTTTGCTGAAGGTCAGGGCAGTCGAGTAATATATGTTGTAATGTTATGTTGGTGTTGCAGGTTGTGCAGATTGGTGGTGGAGTTTTATTGAGTATATGGCTGTGGGTTAGATTGGTGTGTCCTAGTCTTATTCTTGTGAATTTTATTGAGTCTGATCGTGAGATGTTTTTCGTCGGAGTGCGGTCGTGTCTAATATTTTTGTAGTGGATTGAGGAGTTGTTAAAAATTTAAGTTTTAAAGGTTTCAGTGTTTAGTTTGATGTGTTCCAAGATGTCTGATGTGTTGAAGTTTTTTTGGGTAATCAAAGGGAAATTATGTGCGTTTTTTGCTGTTTCGTCCGCGAGCTCGTTTCCTGGAATCCCGCAGTGTGCCGGGACCCATAGAATTAAGATTTTTTTTCTCTTATATTTGTTTAGGAGGTGGTGTAGTAGTTTTGGGTTTTTATGCTTTCAATTTCTTTTAGGGCTGATAGGGAATCTGTGCAGATTGCAAATTTTCCTCGTTGTTTGCTGGCGTGGTTGCATGCTGTCAGAATTGCTGCTATTTCGGCTGTATATATGGAGGAGTATTGTGGGAGTAAATGGTGGTAAATAATTTCTGTTTCCGTTGTTACGCTATATGAGACTCCGCTAGCTGACTTGGATCCATTTGTGTAAAGAAATTGTCTGCCTGCTAGTGTGTTTTTTAGTTCATTGAAATTTTGTTGGTACGAGTATATTAATGGTGCCGTTTCTGCTTTGGATGAGGTGTGTAGTGCGGTGTTAGTGCTTGTATTACTGCAAAGCCAGTGTGGGGTTTTTTCTTTCCTGCTTGTTTCGGGTGATACATAAATATTTACTTTTTTAATTGTTCTATTGTGATGTGTAGTGAAAACGGGACTTTTGGTATTCTTTTGGAATTTTTAATTTTGTTGTAAATTTTTTTCAACTGGTGAGAACTTGGAGTTGATTATGATTTTGATGTTTTTTTGTGTTGCATATGTTGTTCTATGTTCGTTCTTAGTTAGCTTAGGGTTGATTTTGGGGCATTTCCATAAATATGTACGCCGTAGTCTATTTTGGACATAATAATTGATTTGATCACATATATTATTGTGTTTGTGTTGCAGCAGAATTTTTTGTTGGCTAGACATTTAATGACGTCTAGTCTTTTATCTAGTTCTAAAGTAAAATTTTCTATGTGTTTGTTCCATCTGTAGTTTCTTGCTATTGTTATTCCTAGTATTTTGAGGGACGTTACATTTTTTATGGGGGTATCGTTGGTTTGCAGTGTGAAGTTGCAGGTTCTTTTCCTACAAACGTGCAGATGTTTGCATTTGTTGGTAGAGAGGGATGCACCCGAGTAGTTGCACCATTGATTTATGTCGTTGAGAAGTGCGTCTAGGTTGAGGTTGTTTTGTTTCTTCCCAAGATTGTAAATTATTGTGAAGTCGTCGGCGTAATTGGTTGAATGCTATTGCGAATAATACCACAGATAAGGGGGATCCTTGCGGTATTCCATTGTGTAGTGGTTGGGGGTTTGAGTAGGATTTGTTGGAAAGGACTGTTATTTTTCTATTGGTGAGGAAGTTTGTTATGTAGTTGGAGATCCTTGGGCCTATTTTCCAGGCTATGAGTTCGTCAATGATGCTGTGGATGCCTACTCTGTCAAACGCTTTGGCGAAATCTAGTGAGATAATAGACGCGTGGCTTTTCTTTGATAGGGATGCAGTTATCTGATAATCTAGCATAGGATATGCATGGATTGAGTCAAATGGGTCGGTAGGAGTTAATGTTTGTTTTGTCCGTGTTTGGTTTGGGTATAGGTATAACGCTGCTTACTTTAAGTTGCTGAGGTATGTATGAGCTTAGGATATTGTTCAAAAGTTTAAGCAGTCTTTTATTTAGGTTTGTGGATAGGTTTTTAAGCATAGGATAGCTTAAACGGTCTCGGCCTGGAGTTTTTCCTTTGAGTTGGTTAAGTGCAGCAATCAGTTCTGTAAGAGATATGTCCTGTTCGATGCTAAGCGCTGTAGGGGATGGGACGTGTGTGTGAGGGATTGGATTTGATTTCCTTTGTATGAATGTTGTGTGGAAGTTGCTGTCAAGCGATGCTTTAGACCAGTGGGTGCAGAGGTTGTTGGCTATTTCATTTTTGTCCATAATGCTTTGTGTTATGTCATTGGGATCGGTAAGGCAGTGGTTGTGGTGCCTAGTTTTCAGGCCGCAGAAATGGTTTATTTTAGTCCATATTTTTCCGATGGGTGAACTTGGGCTAATATCGGTTGTAAAGCTTTCCATTGCTGATTTTTTTCTTATTTTTATTTCTTGTTTGAGTTTGGCGTTAGCTTTTTTGTAGGCTAATACGGTTGTCATATTAGTGTTTCTGTTGAGATTTTTCCATGCTATTTGCTTTTCATTTCTTAATTGTTGGAGGGTTTGGTCCCACCATGGAACGTTCCGCTGTCTTTTAGACTGGTGTGATTGGGGGATGGATTAAGCATAGGATAGCTTAAACGGTCCCGGCCTGGAGTTTTTCCTTTGAGTTGGTTAAGTGCAGCAATCAGTTTTTTAAGAGATATGTCCTGTTCGATGCTAAGCGCTGTTGGGGATGGGACGTGTGTGTGAGGGATTGGATTTGATTTCCTTTGTATGAATGTTGTGTGGAAGTTGCTGTCAAGCGATGCTTTAGACCAGTGGGTGCAGAGGTTGTTGGCTATTTCATTTTTGTCCATAATGCTTTGTGTTGTGTCATTGGGATCGGTAAGGCAGTGGTTGTGGTGCCTAGTTTTCGATTGGGTTGTTCATGTTATGTTCTTCGAATAGGTCTATGTGAATTGGGTAATAGTCGCTGCCTGAAAGCGAGCTGTCCGTATACCATTTTGAGTTCAGGTTAATAGGGGGTGATGCAATGGAATGGTCTATGTGTGTGAATGTATGATGTGTGGAAAAGTGGGTTTCTGAGCCGTTGTTAAGTGTAACGAGTGAGTTTTGGTTGATAAATTTAAATAATATGTTTCCTCTTTGGTTGTTGGTTTGTGAGCCCCAGCACAGGAGTGCCAGCTATTAAAATCTCCAGTTATTAGTAGGGGTCGTTGTAAGTTGTCGTATATATTTCTGAGGTTTTGTATTGTAAAAGGTTTGTTGGGTGGGATGTAAGATGATGCTATGGTGAACTTGAATTTGGAATGAATTGTTACTGTTATTGTGTCAAAGTCAAAGGCGCTGACTTGTACATATTGATGTTGTAATGAGTTATGGACGAGGAGAGCAACTCCTCCAAAACTGTTTGTGGCGGTGTTTTTGTGATAGATAGTGTAGTTTATTGGAATAGGTATGTTTTGAGTAGAGTGTAAGTGTGTTTCTTGTATGGATATTATCTTTGGGTTGTGTTTTTTTATAATAATTTGCAATTGGTTGTAGTTGTTAATGTAACCGTTCATGTTCCACTGTATTACTTTTAGCATTTTTTTAAATTGGGATTTTAATTAATTAGGGAAATAGAGTCAATTTACCTGTTTTAATGTATAATTGCATTATATTTTTTTTTTGTATTTATTTTATTTTTGTTTGTATTAGATACTGTCGCTGTCGCTGTTAGGAAGTGGGTTTTTGTTCCTATTGTTTTTTTGTTGTTTTTGTTCAGTTTTTTCTTTAGATTTAAGGGGTTTGGCGAGAGTGTTTTGTTTGTTGGTGTAGATTCTTAGTTTTAGGTCTTCTTGTATGGAGGAGTTCAGTGTTGATGTAGATGCAGTGATCGGGGTGGTGTCAATGAGTATGTCGAGGTCATCATATGTTGTTGTGTTTCTAGATGGGGGTTTAGCGGCAGTATTTTTTCCGTTCTGAAGTGAGTTGGGTAAGACGATGGGTAGTTTGGAGATTGGCGTGGCTTCTTTTATTGTTTTTTCGGTTGTTATGGTTGAGTATAGAGTAGGTTGGTGGGTATGTCGTGAGTAGTAAATCATTAGGACCTTTTTGTGGTCGAATTTTTCGAGGGTTTTTATAGATGTTAGTTCCTTTTGTTTTATAAGTGCTGGGCATGTTTTTTCTAATGGGCTGTGCTTGTTGTCACGGATATCGTATATGCAGTTTACGCAAAATTTAGTTTTGGTGCATATTTCGTCTGTTGTTGTGTGTTGTTCTGCGGAGCAGTTGATGCATATTTTGTTTGATGAGCAAGCAGTTGTAGGATGTCCAAATCTTAGGCAGTTTCGGCATCTGAGTGGAAGAGGAATATATGGGCGTACATTCATTCTCTCGTATCCAAACATCTGGAAGCGTGATGCAAAGGTGATAATGATGAGGCCAGTTTCTTTAGGTTCGTTGTTTTCAATTATTTTAATTTTCCGTATTTCTGTCACGTTTTGTGGTTTTAGTTCATTTACAATTGTTTCGTCGTCGATGTTACAGAGATCATTGGAGTATATAACTCCTTTGGAGAAGTTGAGGGTCTTGTGCTCACTTACTTCTACGGGGAAGTTGTGAAAGTTTATCATTTTTAGAAGTTTTTGTGCTTGTAGGGTATCTTTAGTTTTGATTAGCATCGATCCTTCTTTTGTGACCTTGGCTGTTCTTTCTTGGTCTGTTCTTTTTATGATTATGAATTTGGGTCCAGTGTCGGATGATTTTAATAATCTATTTATATCGGGAGGCATTGTTGTTGTTGTTTATTGGGCACTAGCCCTTTTTGCTTTGTCTCTTTTGTTTGTTTCTCTTTTTATGTCGTTTGTTTGTCAAAAAAAAAAATTTTTTTATATGGTTAATGTTGTTGTTGGTTTTTAACTTATAAGGCGTATAGGTCCGCTGTTAATTAGTCGCACGTCTTTACTTCTCGAAGCTTGGAGTGGTACTGAGTAACGAAATTACTTCCAAAGACACCCCCAGGTTTTTTCATAACTTTTAAAACTTCTCTATATCTGTAATCAAAATATCTAGCGCACGTCACTGGGTCTGTTCTTCTAAGGCGCGCCTTTTTCCTAAACTGCAAGTTTGAAGCTTCTTCTTCATTTATATAACCCCATTTACATTGCGCTTGAGCAGTACTAACAGCTCTGGCCGATAAACTTATGAAAAAAGTTGGCAGTCCAAATTGGCGAATCATAGTCATGACCTTTTTCTTCTCATCTTCCCAGTGAGCAGGAGACGTGTGAATATCCCTAAGGATCCTATATCCCTCATCATGACAAATAAGGTTGTCCATAAAATCTTCATAAAGTGCGTTAGCAGCTGTGATGGCACTGGAGGCGCTCCGCTTACGTAAGCAAGTTGAAATATTATTTCGAATTTTTATTAATTTCAACTTCTTATAATTGAAGAATAACTTATCAGTTCGACAACCACGTCTATCTACATTTCTAATTTCTGATCTAACTATGTTTGTGTAACTCTGTGAAGATGGTCTTTTAATGCCTGCATTTATGCTAGGGAATGCCAGTTCTTCAGAATCAACATGAAGAATTACGACGAGAGGCTTTTGGCCCTCACCTGGAGTTATTGTAATTCTCGTCATTCCTACAGTATGTTTCTTGTTATTCTCAAGCAAAGTTTCTTGTCCTCCAGGATTTAGTTCTTCGGCTTCTGTATTCTAATCAGAATTACGCGCCTCCGAGTTTTCATGGCTAGTTGTCCCTCTACAAAGGCTACATCAACTTGAGATGCCATGAATGGAACAGTTTCGGATGTAAGTCAGATTTCCACTGCTCGTTAAATGACACATTGTGCTTTCTATAAAGCTCTGTATTAACTAAATACCTAAAAGCGTCAGCAATTTTGGCAGGCCGTATGGTTTCTGCCATGAAATCATGTCCATATTCTATTCTTCGTTTGAGGTGGATCTGAATTACCTCAGCCTCATTGAAAGCTCGTGGAAGAGACGTCACGATAATGCTTACTGGAATAGGGACATTGACAGCTGCTCCTTTAATAGCACTTTGTGACCTATTGACATAATTATCATAAATGGGAGTTTGAAGGGAGTTCAAAGAATAATGAATTTCTGGGAAATCTAAGCCATTTGAAATGGCCCCTTTGGGCTTTCGACCGGCTTTAATGTTGCTGTGACAAGTTTTGCAAAACTTGAAAAGATTACCAGTGAAAGCAAGATGTCTTGCATTTTAGTATATCTCTTCCCTGAACTCGCAATGTTCTTCCATATTAAACCTAGAAAGCTTACTTATTTGCTTGGGGAACCACAATCCTCTGCAACAAAAGCAAATCTGATCTGGGCCAATAGGAATGTTACTATTGAATGTAGCTATGTGAGTTTCTATTTCAATAGGTCTGATTCTAATAGTCCTATTTTCGTGAGCTATATTAAGTCTAATCTCCTGACTTCGTAGTGCATTCAGAAAATTTTCTGCTTCCCTATTTGCACTAAGGCTTCTATACTGACTAACTCTTTGACTTATATTTCTAATTGCATCGATCGTTGCTTGTCGAGCAACTAATCATGCGTTTCGTCGAGCAAGTGTATTTCTCGCCTGCTCTACTGCCCTACGATCCCTATCGCCCTGTTAGCCCTATCACGCTCTCTTTCTGATAAGCGTTCCTGTGTATCTCTTGCCAACGCTCGACGCAGGGTAGCGCCTCCTTCAATGGTTGGCAGTGTTTTGTTTCTGCTCCATAACCCTAAACTCGCTAATTTGACGCCTATCAGAACTACGTCGAGTATCGGCTGCTTGCTCAATTGCGCGAAGAGCGGGATCAAAACGTCTAATAGAATTATTTAAAAAGACTCAAACTTATATTATTATTTTAAATATCAATATAATTTAATAATACGTGTAAATATGTAAAATAAAAAATTAAAATATAAAAATTATTATTTTAAAAAGTAAATTTCTTATATTTATATACATTTTTAGAATTTGTAGAATAGATTAAAATTAACTGTGAAAAAAAGCGAAATAATATTAAGTTAAGAAAAAGTCTATAAAAACACTTAAGCTTTAATTATTATTATTAGAACCAACCTAACTAAATTAATAGTATTATAAGTACCAGTCTTTAAAAAGACTTAAACTTTTAGTGCTATTAAGATTATATACGCTGAGAACGTATATAAGCTTATAAAAATGGGAAAATTTATAGAATATAGTAAGATTAAATGTGAAAAAAATAAATAATAAGAAGTTAAGAAGTCTTTAAAAAGACTTAAGTCTTAAATTATTATTATTTCAATAAAGTATAACTATATAGTATAATAAAATATTATAGTATTAATAGTATTATAAGTGCAAGTCTTTAAAAAGACTTAAACTTTTAGTACTATTATGTTTATATACGAATAAAGAAAAATCAATTACAAATTTGATACTTAGCAATGAGCGCAGCGACGAGACAGCAGCGGACCAAACGGCAGCTACGTTAATCGAAGCAGCAACAGCTCTCACAACCGCGTTGTAATTTAAAAATCTAATTTTATGTTAGTGTATGCCACTTTTTATTAAAAAATCTAATCTTTACGTTAAAAATGGAGCTTAACACTTATTGGTTGGCAAAAAAACGTTTAGATCTGGAAAAATTAATTAAAAATCGCACTCGGCTCTAAAAAGATGTTGTAATACCAAAATGTAGTCTTCGACTGTCTGACTTCTTCTTTCTTTTCTTTTACTATTTACTTTTTCAAGAAATGCGCGGGAAAGCACCGCAAGCTAAGAACGAGTTCTTCCATTTAGATTTAACATTTTCTAAGAGCAATGCTCTTATTAAAAATACATTCTATTTAACAATAGATCATTATATATTCAGTTATTGAAGAGTACCTGAGAAAAGCCAAGTAACCATAACCTATGATTGCTTAATGATTGTAGCGGCTACCAGTTCATAATAAAGCAAACTTCAAGCTTTAAGAATTTTACTTTTACCTTACCAAAAGGAAATAGTTTAGACATATATTTTACTTTACTTTTACTACACCGATCTATTACGTCATCGGCTGGCTGTCTCTGACGTCATAGAACATGCTACTCCTTAAAGTCTTACATTCTTAAAAACTTGTAATGTAAAGGAGTTTTGGGCAGTCTGTGGGCGTTACACTTCATTGGATGAACACATAATGTCATTGAAAAGTGTATTTGATAAACTACGACCAGCTAAACTAAAATTTGATAAATGTAAATTTCTGAAGAACCAGGATTTCTCGGATACATTATCACGACAGACGGTATAAAACCGAACCCTAACAAAAGTTCATTCATTCTAAGTTCATTCTCAATTTTGCAAAAATAGCAAATATTATGACACTCAAATTAAAAAAAGGTGCAGTAATTAACACAAAAGATAATGATTACATGTCCGCCTTCGAGAAACTAAAAGTACTCATCACGTCCGATCCATTCCGAATATACCTTAACTTCGAAGAGAAATTTTCGCTGACAACAGATGCGAGTATGTGCTGTATTATAACAAGATCAGCTGCTATGCAAGCAGATCTTTAAATGAACACGAACTAAACTATTCGGCAAAAGAAAACGATGTATTAGCTATAGTATGGGCAACAAAATATTTTAAGTCCACCTATTCGGTAGAAAGTTCAACATATTAAGCGATCATACCCCACTTGTATGGCTAAGTAACATAAACGAAGCTAATATGAAATTACAGGTAAAAGGTAAAACTTAACGAGCTATATCGCGCTTTATCCGGAGTTCAAATTCAAGAGAACTTTCTAGGAGATAATGACCCAGTTTCCCTTCCCACAGCAGCTACTGTGCATAGAGCACCAGAAGACAATCAAAATCACATTTCATTATCAGAAATACACCTTAAATTTAACAGACAATTAAAATTCATAAAAAATAATTTTTACGACGTCCAGATAATAAAATATTTCCATAAAACTATAATAAAAATCAGTTTAAAGAAATGACTGATATCCTTGCTAAGGATCTAATTAAAGAATACTTCTGCATTAAGAAAATTTTTATTTAATTTATTATAATAAATTATAAATTAATGTTATTAATTATTACTACAGACAATTAGAATTTATTAATGTTGGTATATCGCTATTCCCTTACAAAAGTATCATTGACCTTTGTACGAGGGTCGTTTGATAAGTCCGTGACTTTTTGAATAAAATATATTTTTTTCGTCAAAGAAGCGTTTTATTTCTCAACATAATCTCCTTTTAGCTCTATACATTTAGTCCAGCGTTTTTCCAATTTTTTTATTCCTTCCAAATAATAGGTTTTCTCAAGGCCCTCAAAATAGTCGTTTGTTTCTGTGATGACCTCTTCATTTGACCCGAATCTCTTACCGCCGAGCCATTTCTACATGTTTGGAAACAAAAAATAGTCACAGGGGGCTAAATCTGGAGAATATGCTGGATGGGGTAGCAGTTCGTAGCCCAATTTATGAAATTTTGCCATGCTGACTACACACGTGTGCACCCGTGCATTGTCCTGATGGAACAGCACTTTTTTTTTCGCCAAATGCGGTCGTTTCTGCTTCAAATCAATATCGAATCTGTCCAAAAGCTCTGAATAATATTCGCCGGTGATCGTTTTACCCTTTTCAAGGTAATCGATGTGAATGATACCTTGTGCATCCCAAAAAACTGTGGCCATGACCTTGTTGGCCGACAGACCCACCTTGGCCTTCTTTGGTGCACGTTCACCCGGAGAAACCCACTGTCTTGATTGTTCTTTGGTCTCTGGTGTGGTGTGGTGGATCCATGTTTCGTCTACGGTAACGAAACGGCGCAAAAATTCGTTTGGATTGCGGTTGAACATCGCCAAACACTCCTTTGAAATGGTCACACGGTTGCGCTTATGGTCGTGTGTGAGCAATCGCGGCACCCATCGCGCGGAAAGCTTTTTCATGT
Organism: Drosophila santomea; assembly: GCF_016746245.2. Lineage (NCBI taxonomy): Eukaryota > Metazoa > Arthropoda > Insecta > Diptera > Drosophilidae > Drosophila > Drosophila santomea. Next base: position 24,434,755 of record NC_053016.2, on the reverse strand, counting down.
CCAAATATTCATGTAAAATGTGATGTACCCGTTCAGTTGAGATGCCTACAGCCTCAGCTACCTCACGCACTTTCATTCTCCGATCATCCAATATCATTCCATGGATTTTGTCGACGATTTCTGGCATGACGACCTCTTTTGGGCGACCTGAACGTTCGGCATCACTTGTACTGGTACGACCACAACGGAACTCAGTAAACCATTTCTTAACCATTGAAATTGATGGTGCAGAGTCCCCATAATATTTATCAAGTCTTTCCTTGGTTTCGGTGATGGATTTTTTACGCAAAAAATAATGCTTAATTAGCACACGAAATTCACTTTTTTCCATTTTCGTTAAAATTCACGAGATCGTCTGCTTTCAATGCCTATAAAACGCAAACCAAAAAACGCAGCTTTCTCAAAATTTTACAGTCAGCTGTTAATCGATAACTGCTGACAGGAGCAGTGTTGTATTTAGAGCAGGTGCGCGGCAAATACAAAAAGTCACGGACTTATCAAACGACCCTCGTATTTAAGTATTTTATTTATACATCGGCCTTGGCCACACTACTATTATCGCCTTTCGGAAATAAGCTCTCTCTATCTCTTGCGTTTTGATCTCTGCTGTTTAGAGCAGCATATGCTATACAAGTTAACAACAAAAATGTTTAAATCCAGAACAATGAACCCCAATAAGCAAGCTTCAATCTGCAAGCTCAGCGTCTGCATAATTTCCTGCACACGCCGAGCTGCCAAGCAGAATTCGATAATTTCCTGCACACGCCGAGCTGCCAAGTAGAGTTCAAAGAATCTGATTGGTAACAACTTCCGCTCCCACCAATGCAAGTGATTCCAAGAAGACTGCACTGATTTGACCAGCAAAACATCAGCCGATGTCGTGGCCTATTGGAAAGCTACGGAGCCGACGCCGATCCTCTGCCACCAAGGGCAGCGCAGCTCACAGCCAAAGACTCACAGCTTGATAGGGACAGCTTAGGGTAATTTAGTTGCAAATTGGATTTATACAAATAAAGTCGTTCTTAACTGAACTCCAATTAATTTTATTATTTTTTACCTTGCTAACCGCAAAGTAATTAACTGGCGCCCGAACAGGGACCGGTGCGCGTACGATACAACAAAACGTTTTGTAAGTTCGCGGCTCGCAATAACATTTGCGGCAACCGGCCTAATCGCGAGTGACAAGAACGCGCAACTCACGGAAAATTAACATCTTTCGTTCGTTCAAATTCACTCTGGCATATCGAACTTAACTTGTTCATTTGCCCATCGGTGGACTCCAAGGACTGAAGGCAGGGCCACAGACCACCCCTCAACCTGTACGCATCGCTGGATCCCCAGTAGTCTCCATTAGATAAAAAGGATGAAATCCGGATCGTCGGAGGGAGGAGCCACATCAAAAAGAATAAACATAGTACTGTAAGCTTAACCAACCAAATTTAAAAAAAAAAAAAAACTTAAAACTAACAAACAAATTGAAGAAAGAAACATATAAATTTAAGTGATTAATGAAAAACCGTAAAACGATAAAACAAACAAAAAGATCACAAAAGTGATATAACAAATTCCAACTTTACGATTCCCAAGGGACCCTCTAAAGTACAAGGAAAAACCAGCCACTGGTTATAAAATAAAAAAAATTACAAAAACATATTATTTTCAAGACACAAAAACATATTATTTTCAAGTAAAAACACAAAGACTTACTCACCCAATCCAAACATAATTAGAGATAAGCTCCATCATTTGCTCCCTTGATCTTTTTTAAAAAAAAAAAAAAAAAACTCGACCCATTCTTAGTTCGGTTTTATTTATTGTTTTATGGCTAACGCGAACAACCTGATAAGACCCTCGATACTTAGTGCCGAAGCGACTAGACAACGCGTCAGACAACAAGAAGAATTAGAACACAATAGAATCATGGTCGAAAATGTAGACAGAGCTGCATTAGCAGCCACAATTAGCGAGATCCTAGCGCAACAATTACCAAGTTTCTTGAGACGCCTCAATTCTTCTGAGGAATACGCAAACGTAACAGACCAGGTAATTGCCCCAGAACATGCAGGGAACTTAGGCGATTTAGACCGAGTACCGGATATAGTTAAATCTATCCGTGACTTTTCCGGTGACCCGTCAGAATTTAGTTCTTGGAAGAAAGGAGTAGACCGTATCTTAGAAGCATACAGTGCTTTCCAGGGTACCCCGAAATACTATGGTATTTTACATACCATACGTAATAAAATTGTAGGACCCGCCGATACGGCATTAGAATCTTACAATACTCCTCTGAACTGGTTAGCGATTTCGAAATGTCTAACTCTGCATTGTGCTGACAAGCGCGACATTAACACATTAGAATACCAAATGACGATGCTTATACAGGGTGCCAACCAATCTGTGGAAGAGTTCCATCAAATGGTTTATAAACACCTATCCCTAATCCTAAACAAGATCGGTTGTATGGGATTAGGTAGAGAAGCAGAACTTTTAATGACGAAAATGTACAGAGATAAGGCTCTAGACACCTTCGTACGAGGATTACAAGGCGATCTGCCTCGTCTATTGGGAATTAAAGAACCAGTAGACTTACCCTCGGCATTACACCTTTGCCTCAAGTTAGAAAATCAGAACTTCAGGGCAAAACATGCAGCAAACATAGGACAGACAAGACAGTTTAGGAATCAGTCTTCAAAGCCTTCACCTGCTCCTCGCAGTAATTTATTCATCAATAGACAACCACCAATTCCACCCCCCCGAACTCGATATTATCAATTCGGACAGCAACTACCGACCGCTTTACCTCGACAAAACTTCACTTACCAGCTTGCACAGCCAGTAGCTGCACCTCGACCTTTTCAGAATAGGCAATTCCCGCCACAGCAGTCAGCGCCACCTAGGCCACAGGCCCCAAAACCACTGCCTCGTCCAGAACCTATGGATGTGGATCCCAGTGTACAGACGAGAATGGTGAACTACATGAACAGACCTCGCTTTGAACTAGGTAAAAGACCACCTGGCCCAATACCAGATGGGATGAAGCGTCAAAGGAACTTTAACATACAGACTACAACAGAAGAAAACGAAACGCGTTCCACGGGGACTCCATTAACCACGACGGACTACGAACAAGCTATGGCAGAGTACGAGGACCACAACTACCTTGACGAAAACTTGGACGACTACATAGATCAGATAGATGAAGCGGATGCTGACAATAACACTTACGACTACTACGACAACGCTGGGTTAAATTTTTTAGAATAAAAAAATTCTCTCTTCCATACTTTTTATGCAAGACGAGGAATGGCAAATTTATTAGAATACTTATAGACACCGGTTCAAACCGAAATTATATCCAACCTAAATTCGTCAATAACCCTATACAGAATAAATCACCTTTCAATGCTGTCTCAGTAGGCGGCAGCACAGTAATTACGCATCATAAGGTAGCAAACCTTTTTAATATTCAGGATGTTGAAGTAAAATTTTTTCTGTTGCCCACATTAAAATCTTTCGATGCCATTTTGGGCAATGATAGTTTAAAAGAATTAGGGGCGGTAATAAAAATCAGCAAAAATATTATGATATTAAAGAACGGTCTCTCGATCCCCATAAAAGAAAAAACATTCGAAGCAGTCAACACAATTATTCCGAGAACATCCCACTTGTCCGACAAACAAAAAACCAAGCTAAGCGAACTACTCAAGTCGTTTCCAGACTTGTTCGCAGACCCAAACCAAAAACTGACCTACACAACTAACGTAAAAGCAACGATCCGAACCTCGTCCGATAATCCTATTTACTCAAAATTCTATCAGTATCCAATGACACTGAAAGATTAAGTAAACAAACAGATAAAAGAACTTTTAGAAGATGGTATAATTCGACCTTCTAGGTCTCCGTACAATTCACCAGTGTGGATTGTACCCAAAAAGGCAGACGCTTCAGGCGAAAAAAAATATCGCATGGTTATTGATTATCGCAAACTCAATAAAATAACCATTGCAGATAAATACCCTATTCCTGAGATAAATGAAGTTCTTACCCAATTAGGGGACAATAAAGTATTCTCCGTTTTAGATCTGAAAAGTGGTTTCCATCAAATCTCGTTAAAAAATAGTGACATAGAAAAGACCGCCTTCTCCGTAAACAACGGAAAATATGAGTTTACACGACTCCCATTTGGTCTTAAGAATGCGCCCTCAATTTTCCAACGCGCATTAGATGACATACTTCGTGAGCATATTGGAAAAATATGTTTTATTTACATAGACGATATCATCATATTTAGCAAAGATGATGATACGCATATTGAGAACTTGGCTAAAATTTTTCAAACTTTACAGAACGCCAACATGAAATGTCAGCTAGACAAATGTGAGTTCATGAAAAACAAAGTCGAATTCCTTGGATTTGTTGTCTCCGATAGGGGAATAGAAACAAACCCGAGTAAAGTGGCAGCAATAGCAAATTATCCCTGCCCTAAAACTTTGAGGGATCTAAGATCCTTCCTAGGCCTTTCCGGCTATTATAGAAGATTTATACAAAATTATGCCAAATTAGCAAAACCCCTAACTTCACTTTTAAGAGGGGAAGATGGACACGTGTCCAAAAGAATGTCATCCAAAAAAATAATTTCATTAGACAAAGAAGCTCTAGAATCTTTCAAGAAGCTTAAAAGTAACTTAGTGTCAAAAGAAATAATTCTCCGTTACCCAGATTTCAATAAGGAGTTCCATTTAACTACTGATGCTTCAAATTTCGCGATCGGCGCAGTTCTATCGCAAGATAACCACCCCATATCATTTCTTTCTAGAACACTTTCCAAAGCCGAAGAGAACTACGCGGCGAACGAAAAAGAAATGTTAGCCATAATTTGGGCACTCAAGGCCCTCAAAAATTACCTATACGGTAAAGCAAAGGTTAAGATCTTTACAGATCATCAACCTTTAACACATTCTCTGAGTAGCTGGAATGGAAACGCCAGAATCAAGAGATGGAAAGCTTATTTGGAGGAATATGATTATGAAATATTTTATAAACCAGGAAAAGAAAATGTTGTTGCAGACGCGCTCTCAAGAATACCTTTAGAGCAGATTAACTCTGTTGCCTCTACACAACATAGCGCCGAAAGTTCTAGCCATGACCTAATCCCTAGCGTCGAAGCCCCAATAAATGTTTTCAAAAACCAAATATTCTTTTATAAATCAAATAAATATGACTACAAGTTTACCATCCCATTTCCTACTTTCCATAGACATGAAATATACAGACTCGAATACACCACGGACGATATAATAACAGACCTAAAAAACCACCTCAACCCTTCCGTAATTAACGGCATTCACACGACTGAAGACATTATGGGAAAAATACAAACAACCTACAGAAGTCACTTTAAAGGAATCAAAACTCGATTCACCCAATTCAGGGTAGAAGACTTGACAGACGAAACTGAACAGGAAGAAAGAATTCTTCAAATACATAGGAGAGCACATCGAAACGCTCTAGAAAATCAAAAGCAACTAGCAGAAACCTATTATTTTCCAAGAATGAAACAAAAAATTATACATTTAGTTAAGCAATGTAAACTTTGCAAAGAAGCTAAATATGACAGACACCCCCCAAATCCGGAAATTCAAGAAACTCCTATTCCAGAATATCCCGGTCACATATTGCACATTGACATTTATTCTACAGAACGACACTTAGTACTCACTGCAATAGATAAGTTTTCTAAATTAGCGCAAGCACGAATTATAAATTCAAAAGCAATAGAAGATATCAGAACGCCTTTGCGTGACATTATATTTTATTTCGGAGTCCCAAAACATATCGTTATGGACAACGAAAAAGCTTTCAATTCCCAATCAATTAAGTTCATGTTGGAGCAGCTACAGATAGAAGTCTATACTGCCCCACCATACAAAAGTACCGTTAACGGTCAGGTGGAACGATTCCATTCAACACTCTCAGAGATAATGAGATGCCTCAAGAAAGAGGGCACTGAGAGAAATTTTAAAGAACTTTTAGAAAGGGCAGTTTACGAGTACAATTACAGTTTTCATTCGGTTACAAAGAAACGACCATTAGAAGTATTCTTCGGTAGGAGAGTAACAACAGACCCGGACCAATACGAGACAGCCAGACAAGACAATATTGAAAGACTTAAAAATAAACAGGAAATTGACCGAACAAACCACAATAAGAAAAAAAACGAAATACTAAACTATCAGCCAGGAGAAGAAATATTCGTAAAAATAAACACTAGATTAGGTTCAAAGCTTTCCCCAAGATATAGGAAAGAAATAGTTAAGGAAAACAAGCACACTACAGTAACAACAGAATCGGGAAAAACGGTACATAAAAGCCATATCAAAATCTAAAATTTTTCAGAATATTACTATGGATTACGAACGATGTCAGTGGAACGATGAACCTTACAAACTATACGAACGCACAGATATTGACAATGAACAAGGGGATCGGAAAACTACAAACCTCAACAACTAAACTAATACACCTCATTAACCTCGATCAAATCCAAACCGCTTTAGATATTTTACATGAACATACGGAAAATAGCCTTAAACGCAGTCCATTATACGCTACCCTTCACCATGAGATAAACACAACTACTCACATATTCCGAACAATCACAGCCTTTCCCAAAACTCGAAAAACTAGGTCCTTAAATTGGCTAGGGTCAGGATGGAAGTACATAGCGGGTAGCCCAGATCATGATGACCTGGTTATGATAGAGCAGAACTTAGATAAACTTATTGACAATAATAACCAACAGGTCATTATTAACAAACAGTTAGAAGGAAGAATAAATAAACTAACTTCAGTATCTAATGCTCTCAGCAATTCTATTCAAAAAAGCAGTTCAGTAAGTATCGAGACGGCTATTAGTTTGCACAACCAGATTCGCCTTTTAAAAGAAGAAATTATTAACATTAAATATGCCATTCAATGGGCACGATTAAACGTAGTTAACACACTTGTATTAAATGAAGATGAGCTAATTGAAATCGAGAAAATTTTTAAAAGAAATAATATGCCAACCCTATCAATGGAAGAAATAATGGAGTTTTCCGATGTGTCAATTCTACATAATAAAACAACACTTCTATATATTGTAAAAGTTCCAAACTTAGAAGAAATACAATACCAAGACCTTATTATAAAACCCATAGTAAAAAACAATTCAATCATACACTTAAACTTTCAAGAAATCTTTGTTTACAAAAACATTACCTATGGCATTCCCCAAACTTGTAAAACCGTAGAATATATAAAAATATGCGATAAGAAAAAAATTGTTAATATAAGTAATTCAAAATGTATACCAAAACTAGTTCAGGGACAGAAAGCGCTGTGTAGTTTTAGCAATGCCGACCATGTACCCAAAATAGAAGAAGTCGACGATGGAATCATCCTACTAAACGACTACGATGGAAACGCAACATGGAACAACACAGAACTTCACCTAGAGGGCACCTATCTGGTTCAACTATCAAATGACTCGATAATTATCGACAACCAGCAGTTCAGCAACTTGGAACCTACAGTCTCGACCCCCGGACCACCTCTTGTGCAGTTTACGGCCGAAGAAAAAGAAAGACTTAAGGTTCTATCTCTTGAAGCATTGGAAGCATTGCACATAAACAACACTGGACAGCTGATGAACATAAGAACACATTCAACAGTTAACAGCATTACTTTGTTAACGCTCTTTGGGATTGTGCTGGTTCTCATCTTGGGTTTGCACATCTATAGCCAACGGAAGAAGAGCATAACCCTGCAACTAGGTCCCACGCCTGGAATGGAAGCGAAAGTCACCGCGATTCTCGCACCTACAACCCGCGAGCAATCTTCGACTGAGGCACAGTACCAGCTACCTCAGTTCAACGACATTCCATACTTTTAGAGACAGCTTGAGGACAAGCATAAATTGGAGGGGGAAGAGTTAACAACAAAAATGTTTAAATCCAGAACAATGAACCCCAATAAGCAAGCTTCAATCTGCAAGCTCAGCGTCTGCATAATTTCCTGCACACGCCGAGCTGCCAAGCAGAATTCGATAATTTCCTGCACACGCCGAGCTGCCAAGTAGAGTTCGAAGAATCTGATTGGTAACAACTTCCGCTCCCACCAATGCAAGTGATTCCAAGAAGACTGCACTGATTTGACCAGCAAAACATCAGCCGATGTCGTGGCATATTGGAAAGCTACGGAGCCGACGCCGATCCTCTGCCACCAAGGGCAGCGCAGCTCACAGCCAAAGACTCACAGCTTGATAGGGACAGCTTAGGGTAATTTAGTTGCAAATTGGATTTATACAAATAAAGTCGTTCTTAACTGAACTCCAATTAATTTTATTATTTTTTACCTTGCTAACCGCAAAGTAATTAACTTACATATAACTACATATGGCTATGTTTAAAACACCTTCTCAAAAGTTACGTTAATTAAGATGTACGATTTTAGAATTACAGTATTTCTTAATTGCCGAGTTGGTGCGTTCTGGGAAATACAATTATCATGGTCCAGCATTCACTACATTTGATTAGGGATAACCCATAAAAACCTAATACGACCAATCGTAAATAGTTTGGATTTACATTCAATTAATAACATAATTATACATTTTCAGATTTAATATTACAAATTAAATTAAAATTGATTCATACATTATTGAGATTCAATATCTGGTATTTAAAAATGAATAGATTATTTATTTTATTAATTCAAGCAGTCCCAATTGGCTTTGGAAATTCAAGAATCGCTGCTGGTAATGGTTTTGTCTAGATGTCCGCCAATTGCATATCTGTTGGAATATACTTTAAAGTAATTAGTTTCTATTCAATATTTTCTCGAGTAAAATGGTATTTTATATAAATGTGCTTAGTTCTCTTGTGGCATGTAGTATTATTGGCTATACAAATACATCCCTGATTGTCTTCATAAATTATTATTGGTTTATTTATCTTGATCTTTATACCTTTAAGTAACGATCTGAGCAAATAACGAACTAAATAACTTTGAGTAACGATCTAACAAATAGTGCCACATACTCTGCTTCACTGATTTTTGCTTCATGCTACTCCAAAATATTAAACATGATTCAAACATCTTAAACAAGTATCATGTAGTACTTCTTCTATCATTCTCACTTCTTGCCCAATCAGAATCTAATTAACCAATAACAATATTCTCATAAGTTACATTTTTTGTACAAGTTAACAACAAGAATGTTTAAATCCAGAACAATGAACCCCAATAAGCAAGCTTCAATCTGCAAGCTCAGCGTCTGCATAATTTCCTGCACACGCCGAGCTGCCAAGCAGAATTCGATAATTTCCTGCACACGCCGAGCTGCCAAGTAGAGTAGAATCTGATTGGTAACCACTTCCGCTCCCACCAATGCAAGTGATTCCAAGAAGACTGCACTGATTTGACCAGCAAAACATCAGCCGATGTCGTGGCCTATTGAAAAGCTACGGAGCCGACGCCGATCCTCTGCCACCAAGGGCAGCGCAGCTCACAGCCAAAGACTCACAGCTTGCTAGGGACAGCTTAGGGTAATTTAGTTGCAAATTGGATTTATACAAATAAAGTCTTTCTTAACTGAACTCCAATTTATTTTATTATTTTTTTTACCTCAAAGTAATTAACTGGCGCCCGAACAGGGACCGGTGCGCGTACGATACAACAAAACGTTTTGTAAGTTCGCGGCTCGCAATAACATTTGCGGCAACCGGCCTAATCGCGAGTGACAAGAACGCGCAACTCACGGAAAATTAACATCTTTCGTTCGTTCAAATTCACTCTGGCATATCGAACTTAACTTGTTCATTTGCCCATCGGTGGACTCCAAGGACTGAAGGCAGGGCCACAGACCACCCCTCAACCCTGTACGCATCGCTGGATCCCAAGTAGTCTTCGTTAGATAAAAAGGATGAAATCCGGATCGTCGGAGGGAGGAGCCACATCAATAAGAATACCCATAGTACTGTAAGCTTAACCAACCAAATTTAAAAAAAAACTCAAAACTAACAAACAAATTGAACAAAGAAACATATAAATTTAAGTGATCAATGAAAAACCGTAAAACGATAAAACAAACAAAAAGATCACAAAAGTGATATAACTAATTCCAACTTTACGATTCCCAAGGGACCCTCTAAAGTACAAGGAAAAACCAGCCACTGGTTATAAAATTAACTAATGACCATGTCTCATTTTGAAGGTGAGATTCCATTTCATCCTGAGTTGCATTCTCCCATGGAAAGAAAAACAACTTCAAGAGTCTTCAACCTGTTCCACTCTATCAAGCTGGAAGTCAAAGTCTACCAATTGCTCAACGATTTTGTTCTGTAACGCATTATTTGTGCATCTGCTAATTAAATGGGTAGCTTTTAAAATAGCCTCACCCCAAAAACTTTTACTTAACTTAGGCCCACTAATCATAGAACGAACCTTTCTATTATCGTTTTAATCATGCGTTCAGATACACCACTCAATTGTGGAATGTATTCCTACGCAATATTCACGCTTCTCATTAGATAGGTATTCTCTACCATTATCTACATATATATAGATTGACGACTTTTAAGTTGAAATGGGCTATGCCATTTGTGCAGGCTTCACATAGCACATAACATTCTTTAAAAATGTGTATCTTCAAACAAATGGTTGCGTTTAATATCTAAAAGCTTGCCAATACTTATATGTCCTAATCTTGAATGCCACAAGTTATACTCTGCACTACTTAAATTGTTTAAAATATACGATTTGTGGTTCATTTAGAATTTAACAATTGTTACATGTGAGTGAGTAACTTTGGCCCTTAAGAACCAATTTTTTCATTTTTGATGACCTTTACACCATTTGGATTAAACCCGAAATTCATCCCGGCATCTTGCATCTTTCTGACTGAGAAAAGATTATGATTATTAAGATTATGTCTTTGCTGAATAGTACATCTTCCAGCGTGATTTTATTGCTATGGCTGCGGAGTCGAACTATTCCTTGAGATGTAGCTTGGATACATTCGCCACGCTTGGCTACAGACAACATAGTCAGCAAACAAATCTTTATCTTTAATAATGTGATCTGATGCACCTGAGTCTAAGATAAACGAATTATCTCCCTTATGCTATTTGCCAATTTTCTGCATCATCATAAATGCAAAACCAGACCCTGACTGTGATGTTATAGCAACTTGTGCCTCTTTATTTGTATCTTTGTCTGTATTTTGAATACCTGCAATTCTTTTAAGACTGTAGCAATCCTTTTTCGAATGTCTAAATTTACCACAGTAAAAACATTTTTGCTTTGGTTTAGTTTTGATATTAAAACCCTTTTTGTTGTTCTTGAAACTAGTTATAACCGTTACTCGTAGAGTAAAAGGGTATACTAGATTCGTTGAAAAGTATGTAAGAGGCAGAAGGAAGCGTTTCCGACCATATAAAGTATATACATATATTCTTGATCAGGATCAATATCCAAGTCGATCTGGTCATGTCGGTCTGTCCGTCAGTCTCTTTGTCCGTATGAACGTCGAGATCTCAGGAACTACAAAAGCTAAAAAGTTGAGATTAAGCATACAGGCTCCAGGGACATAGAAGCAGCGCAAGTTTGTTGACTCATGATGCCACGCTCTGTAGCATATCTACCCTATAAATATACTAAATTAATGGGTACAACTTATCTTCAAAACATTGTGACACTTTGTCATAATAAACATAACGTTCAAGTACCCAAAAGACCACCAACAATTACACAAGTATTCCAGCGCTCAAGTAATATGATCTAACGCTTATACAAGTTAATTACTTTGCGGTTAGCAAGGTAAAAAATAATAAAATTAATTGGAGTTCAGTTAAGAACGACTTTATTTGTATAAATCCAATTTGCAACTAAATTACCCTAAGCTGTCCCTATCAAGCTGTGAGTCTTTGGCTGTGAGCTGCGCTGCCCTTGGTGGCAGAGGATCGGCGTCGGCTCCGTAGCTTTCCAATAGGCCACGACATCGGCTGATGTTTTGCTGGTCAAATCAGTGCAGTCTTCTTGGAATCACTTGCATTGGTGGGAGCGGAAGTTGTTACCAATCAGATTCTTCGAACTCTACTTGGCAGCTCGGCGTGTGCAGGAAATTATGCAGACGCTGAGCTTGCAGATTGAAGCTTGCTTATTGGGGTTCATTGTTCTGGATTTAAACATTTTTGTTGTTAACTCTTCCCCCTCCAATTTATGCTTGTCCTCAAGCTGTCTCTAAAAGTATGGAATGTCGTTGAACTGAGGTAGCTGGTACTGTGCCTCAGTCGAAGATTGCTCGCGGGTTGTAGGTGCGAGAATCGCGGTGACTTTCGCTTCCATTCCAGGCGTGGGACCTAGTTGCAGGGTTATGCTCTTCTTCCGTTGGCTATAGATGTGCAAACCCAAGATGAGAACCAGCACAATCCCAAAGAGCGTTAACAAAGTAATGCTGTTAACTGTTGAATGTGTTCTTATGTTCATCAGCTGTCCAGTGTTGTTTATGTGCAATGCTTCCAATGCTTCAAGAGATAGAACCTTAAGTCTTTCTTTTTCTTCGGCCGTAAACTGCACAAGAGGTGGTCCGGGGGTCGAGACTGTAGGTTCCAAGTTGCTGAACTGCTGGTTGTCGATAATTATCGAGTCATTTGATAGTTGAACCAGATAGGTGCCCTCTAGGTGAAGTTCTGTGTTGTTCCATTTTGCGTTTCCATCGTAGTCGTTTAGTAGGATGATTCCATCGTCGACTTCTTCTATTTTGGGTACATGGTCGGCATTGCTAAAACTACACAGCGCTTTCTGTCCCTGAACTAGCTTTGGTATACATTTTGAATTACTTATATTAACAATTTTTTTCTTATCGCATATTTTTATATATTCTACGGTTTTACAAGTTTGGGGAATGCCATAGGTAATGTTTTTGTAAACAAAGATTTCTTGAAAGTTTAAGTGTATGATTGAATTGTTTTTTACTATGGGTTTTATAATAAGGTCTTGGTATTGTATTTCTTCTAAGTTTGGAACTTTTACAATATATAGAAGTGTTGTTTTATTATGTAGAATTGACACATCGGAAAACTCCATTATTTCTTCCATTGATAAGGTTGGCATATTATTTCTTTTAAAAATTTTCTCGATTTCAATTAGCTCATCTTCATTTAATACAAGTGTGTTAACTACGTTTAATCGTGCCCATTGAATGGCATATTTAATGTTAATAATTTCTTCTTTTAAAAGGCGAATCTGGTTGTGCAAACTAATAGCCGTCTCGATACTTACTGAACTGCTTTTTTGAATAGAATTGCTGAGAGCATTAGATACTGAAGTTAGTTTATTTATTCTTCCTTCTAACTGTTTGTTAATAATGACCTGTTGGTTATTATTGTCAATAAGTTTATCTAAGTTCTGCTCTATCATAACCAGGTCATCATGATCTGGGCTACCCGCTATGTACTTCCATCCTGACCCTAGCCAATTTAAGGACCTAGTTTTTCGAGTTTTGGGAAAGGCTGTGATTGTTCGGAATATGTGAGTAGTTGTGTTTATCTCATGGTGAAGGGTAGCGTATAATGGACTGCGTTTAAGGCTATTTTCCGTATGTTCATGTAAAATATCTAAAGCGGTTTGGATTTGATCGAGGTTAATGAGGTGTATTAGTTTAGTTGTTGAGGTTTGTAGTTTTCCGATCCCCTTGTTCATTGTCAATATCTGTGCGTTCGTATAGTTTGTAAGGTTCATCGTTCCACTGACATCGTTCGTAATCCATAGTAATATTCTGAAAAATTTTAGATTTTGATATGGCTTTTATGTACCGTTTTTCCCGATTCTGTTGTTACTGTAGTGTGCTTGTTTTCCTTAACTATTTCTTTCCTATATCTTGGGGAAAGCTTTGAACCTAATCTAGTGTTTATTTTTACGAATATTTCTTCTCCTGGCTGATAGTTTAGTATTTCGTTTTTTTTCTTATTGTGGTTTGTTCGGTCAATTTCCTGTTTATTTTTAAGTCTTTCAATATTGTCTTGTCTGGCTGTCTCGTATTGGTCCGGGTCTGTTGTTACTCTCCTACCGAAGAATACTTCTAATGGTCGTTTCTTTGTAACCGAATGAAAACTGTAATTGTACTCGTAAACTGCCCTTTCTAAAAGTTCTTTAAAATTTCTCTCAGTGCCCTCTTTCTTGAGGCATCTCATTATCTCTGAGAGTGTTGAATGGAATCGTTCCACCTGACCGTTAACGGTACTTTTGTATGGTGGGGCAGTATAGACTTCTATCTGTAGCTGCTCCAACATGAACTTAATTGATTGGGAATTGAAAGCTTTTTCGTTGTCCATAACGATATGTTTTGGGACTCCGAAATAAAATATAATGTCACGCAAAGGCGTTCTGATATCTTCTATTGCTTTTGAATTTATAATTCGTGCTTGCGCTAATTTAGAAAACTTATCTATTGCAGTGAGTACTAAGTGTCGTTCTGTAGAATAAATGTCAATGTGCAATATGTGACCGGGATATTCTGGAATGCTTAACTAAATGTATAATTTTTTGTTTCATTCTTGGAAAATAATAGGTTTCTGCTAGTTGCTTTTGATTTTCTAGGGCGTTTCGATGTGCTCTCCTATGTATTTGAAGAATTCTTTCTTCCTGTTCAGTTTCGTCTGTCAAGTCTTCTACCCTGAATTGGGTGAATCGAGTTTTGATTCCTTTAAAGTGACTTCTGTAGGTTGTTTGTATTTTTCCCATAATGTCTTCAGTCGTGTGAATGCCGTTAATTACGGAAGGGTTGAGGTGTTTTTTTAGGTCTGTTATTATATCGTCCGTGGTGTATTCGAGTCTGTATATTTCATGTCTATGGAAAGTAGGAAATGGGATGGTAAACTTGTAGTCATATTTATTTGATTTATAAAAGAATATTTGATTTTTGAAAACATTTATTGGGGCTTCGACGCTAGGGATTAGGTCATGGCTAGAACTTTCGGCGCTATGTTGTTTAGAGGCAACGGAGTTAATCTGCTCTAAAGGTATTCTTGAGAGCGCGTCTGCAACAACATTTTCTTTTCCTGGTTTATAAAATATTTCATAATCATATTCCTCCAAATAAGCTTTCCATCTCTTGATTCTGGCGTTTCCATTCCAGCTACTCAAAGAATGTGTTAAAGGTTGATGATCTGTAAAGATCTTAACCTTTGCTTTACCGTATAGGTAATTTTTGAGGGCCTTGAGTGCCCAAATTATGGCTAACATTTCTTTTTCGTTCGCCGCGTAGTTCTCTTCGGCTTTGGAAAGTGTTCTAGAAAGAAATGATATGTGGTGGTTATCTTGCGATAGAACTGCGCCGATCGCGAAATTTGAAGCATCAGTAGTTAAATGGAACTCCTTATTGAAATCTGGGTAACGGAGAATTATTTCTTTTGACACTAAGTTACTTTTAAGCTTCTTGAAAGATTCTAGAGCTTCTTTGTCTAATGAAATTATTTTTTTGGATGACATTCTTTTGGACACGTGTCCATCTTCCCCTCTTAAAAGTGAAGTTAGGGGTTTTGCTAATTTGGCATAATTTTGTATAAATCTTCTATAATAGCCGGAAAGGCCTAGGAAGGATCTTAGATCCCTCAAAGTTTTAGGGCAGGGATAATTTGCTATTGCTGCCACTTTACTCGGGTTTGTTTCTATTCCCCTATCGGAGACAACAAATCCAAGGAATTCGACTTTGTTTTTCATGAACTCACATTTGTCTAGCTGACATTTCATGTTGGCGTTCTGTAAAGTTTGAAAAATTTTAGCCAAGTTCTCAATATGCGTATCATCATCTTTGCTAAATATGATGATATCGTCTATGTAAATAAAACATATTTTTCCAATATGCTCACGAAGTATGTCATCTAATGCGCGTTGGAAAATTGAGGGCGCATTCTTAAGACCAAATGGGAGTCGTGTAAACTCATATTTTCCGTTGTTTACGGAGAAGGCGGTCTTTTCTATGTCACTATTTTTAACGAGATTTGATGGAAACCACTTTTCAGATCTAAAACGGAGAATACTTTATTGTCCCCTAATTGGGTAAGAACTTCATTTATCTCAGGAATAGGGTATTTATCTGCAATGGTTATTTTATTGAGTTTGCGATAATCAATAACCATGCGATATTTTTTTTCGCCTGAAGCGTCTGCCTTTTTGGGTACAATCCACACTGGTGAATTGTACGGAGACCTAGAAGGTCGAATTATACCATCTTCTAAAAGTTCTTTTATCTGTTTGTTTACTTAATCTTTCAGTGTCATTGGATACTGATAGAATTTTGAGTAAATAGGATTATCGGACGAGGTTCGGATCGTTGCTTTTACGTTAGTTGTGTAGGTCAGTTTTTGGTTTGGGTTTGGTTTGCGAACAAGTCTGGAAACGACTTGAGTAGTTCGCTTAGCTTGATTTTTTGTTTGTCGGACAAGTGGGATGTTCTCGGAATAATTGTGTTGACTGCTTCGAATGTTTTTTCTTTTATGGGGATCGAGAGACCGTTCTTTAATATCATAATATTTTTGCTGATTTTTATTACTGCCCCTAATTCTTTTAAACTATCATTGCCCAAAATGGCATCGAAAGATTTTAATGTGGGCAACAGAAACAATTTTACTTCAACATCCTGAATATTAAAAAGGTTTGCTACCTTATGATGCGTAATTACTGTGCTGCCGCCTACTGAGACAGCATTGAAAGGTGATTTATTCTGTATAGGGTTATTGACGAATTTAGGTTGGATATAATTTCGGTTTGAACCGGTGTCTATAAGTATTCTAATAAATTTGCCATTCCTCATCTTGCATAAAAAGTATGGAAGAGAGGAATTTTTTATTCTAAAAAATTTAACCCAGCGTTGTCGTAGTAGTCGTAAGTGTTATTGTCAGCATCCGCTTCATCTATCTGATCTATGTAGTCGTCCAAGCTGTCGTCAAGGTAGTTGTGGTCCTCGTACTCTGCCATAGCTTGTTCGTAGTCCGTCGTGGTTAATGGAGTCCCCGTGGAACGCGTTTCGTTTTCTTCTGTTGTAGTCTGTATGTTAAAGTTCCTTTGACGCTTCATCCCATCTGGTATTGGGCCAGGTGGTCTTTTACCTAGTTCAAAGCGAGGTCTGTTCATGTAGTTCACCATTCTCGTCTGTACACTGGGATCCACATCCATAGGTTCTGGACGAGGCAGTGGTTTTGGGGCCTGTGGCCTAGGTGGCGCTGACTGCTGTGGCGGGAATTGCCTATTCTGAAAAGGTCGAGGTGCAGCTACTGGCTGTGCAAGCTGGTAAGTGAAGTTTTGTCGAGGTAAAGCGGTCGGTAGTTGCTGTCCGAATTGATAATATCGAGTTCGGGGGGGTGGAATTGGTGGTTGTCTATTGATGAATAAATTACTGCGAGGAGCAGATGAAGGCTTTGAAGACTGATTCCTAAACTGTCTTGTCTGTCCTATGTTTGCTGCATGTTTTGCCCTGAAGTTCTGATTTTCTAACTTGAGGCAAAGGTGTAATGCCGAGGGTAAGTCTACTGGTTCTTTAATTCCCAATAGACGAGGCAGATCGCCTTGTAATCCTCGTACGAAGGTGTCTAGAGCCTTATCTCTGTACATTTTCGTCATTAAAAGTTCTGCTTCTCTACCTAATCCCATACAACCGATCTTGTTTAGGATTAGGGATAGGTGTTTATAAACCATTTGATGGAACTCTTCCACAGATTGGTTGGCACCCTGTATAAGCATCGTCATTTGGTATTCTAATGTGTTAATGTCGCGCTTGTCAGCATAATGCAGAGTTAGACATTTCGAAATCGCTAACCAGTTCAGAGGAGTATTGTAAGATTCTAATGCCGTATCGGCGGGTCCTACAATTTTATTACGTATGGTATGTAAAATACCATAGTATTTCGGGGTACCCTGGAAAGCACTGTATGCTTCTAAGATACGGTCTACTCCTTTCTTCCAAGAACTAAATTCTGACGGATCACCGGAAAAGTCACGGATAGATTTAACTATATCCGGTACTCGGTCTAAATCGCCTAAGTTCCCTGCATGTTCTGGGGCAATTACCTGGTCTGTTACGTTTGCGTATTCCTCAGAAGAATTGAGGCGTCTCAAGAAACTTGGTAATTGTTGCGCTAGGATTTCGCTAATTGTGGCTGCTAATGCAGCTCTGTCTACATTTTCGACCATGATTCTATTGTGTTCTAATTCTTCTTGTTGTCTGACGCGTTGTCTAGTCGCTTCGGCACTAAGTATCGAGGGTCTTATCAGGTTGTTCGCGTTAGCCATAAAACAATAAATAAAACCGAACTAAGAATGGGTCGAGTTTTTTTTTTTTTTTTTTTAAATCAAGGGAGCAAATGATGGAGCTTATCTCTAATTATGATTGGATTGGGTTAGTAAGTCTTTGTGTTTTTACTTGAAAATAATATGTTTTTGTGTCTTGAAAATAATATGTTTTTGTAATTTTTTTTTTTTATTTTATAACCAGTGGCTGGTTTTTCCTTGTACTTTAGAGGGTCCCTTGGGAATCGTAAAGTTGGAATTTGTTATATCACTTTTGTGATCTTTTTGTTTGTTTTATCGTTTTACGGTTTTTCATTAATCACTTAAATTTATATGTTTCTTTGTTCAATTTGTTTGTTAGTTTTAAGTTTTTTTTTTTTTTTTAAATTTGGTTGGTTAAGCTTACAGTACTATGGTTATTCTTTTTGATGTGGCTCCTCCCTCCGACGATCCGGATTTCATCCTTTTTATCTAATGGAGACTACTGGGGATCCAGCGATGCGTACAGGTTGAGGGGTGGTCTGTGGCCCTGCCTTCAGTCCTTGGAGTCCACCGATGGGCAAATGAACAAGTTAAGTTCGATATGCCAGAGTGAATTTGAACGAACGAAAGATGTTAATTTTCCGTGAGTTGCGCGTTCTTGTCACTGGCGATTAGGCCGGTTGCCGCAAATGTTATTGCGAGCCGCGAACTTACAAAACGTTTTGTTGTATCGTACGCGCACCGGTCCCTGTTCGGGCGCCAGTTAATTACTTTGAGGTAAAAAAAATAATAAAATTAATTGGAGTTCAGTTAAGAACGACTTTATTTGTATAAATCCAATTTGCAACTAAATTACCCTAAGCTGTCCCTATCAAGCTGTGAGTCTTTGGCTGTGAGCTGCGCTGCCCTTGGTGGCAGAGGATCGGCGTCGGCTCCGTAGCTTTCCAATAGGCCACGAAATCGGCTGATGTTTTGCTGGTCAAATCAGTGCAGTCTTCTTGGAATCACTTGCATTGGTGGGAGCGGAAGTTGTTACCAATCAGATTCTTCGAACTCTACTTGGCAGCTCGGCGTGTGCAGGAAATTATCGAATTCTGCTTGGCAGCTCGGCGTGTGCAGGAAATTATGCAGACGCTGAGCTTGCAGATTGAAGCTTGCTTATTGGGGTTCATTGTTCTGGATTTAAACATTTTTGTTGTTAACTTACATAAGCCGATCGCGGAGCGTGGCTGCACTTTGCAGCTCAAGTGGTCAGACCATACATGACATATGCATGCCTTCTGCATACATATGTATGTGTATATGGAACTATATGTATATAATAATAAGTACTATATATACGGGTCAGCTCAGCCCAAGTTGAGCGCATAAGAAACATTAAAATAAAGTAACTCTAACTGAGCAGACGCTCTGACTCTAAAATACTGAACCTTCTTTGGGATCCTTGCGAACATCATATGGCGACCGTGACAGGCCGTCAGGACCTCAGGACGTCAGGACTTTAGGACGTAAGGACATCAGGACATGAGACTAAGTCTCGCCCCCGCCTGACAACAAATGCCTTGCACCTTGCCAACCAAATCACCGATTAAATTTGTGCAAAAATAATAACAACAACACGCAACAATTGATGGCAGAGGAGGCACAATTTTTAAACGCGCAGCCCACGATACAAAGGGTCTTGCCAACGTTAGAAGAAGCTCTGCAGCAAAACCCTGCAGATGGACCACGCCCACTCACAATAGCTGAGTACCGGGTAAGGCAGGAAAGGAAGGAACCAAAGAAGCGCAAACGCTCCGGAAAAAGGGTAAAGCTACTACAACAACGCCGACTGGTCAAGGAAATGACCCAGTTGGCCAGAGACGAGACATCCCGGCAACGCTACAAAGAGCGTCTTTAAAACATTGAAAACAAGCTTTCGCAAGGTGCGAAACAACACAAACGGGCTGCATAAATAAATGCCAATGACCCAATTTGCCTTAGTTTTAATTTCTAATTCCAAGCCGATGCGGGAAACCGCTGCTTGAAAAACACTAATATCTGTTAGGCTTTTTACTAACAATGCGGTTGGACAATTTTTTGTTTATTATTGTAAACAAATATGTGAGCCAACCACATTTATTAACAACTAATATTTCCACGTCTGCAAATTTTTTTTAAAAAATGACAAAATATAACAATTCTTAATTCTTAAAAATTTGTATTTTTGATTTTCTAGAAGAAGAAAATAATATAATAATTATTAAAAAAAACTCATTAACAGAAAATCTCACTTTTTCCTTCAAAAAACGTTTCATTGAATATAAACTAAAAAATGGGATGGTTTAGCGATTCTAGTGAGGCAAAAGACAATACTGCCAACGTAGTTAATAACGTAAAAATTATAGATCACACAGACGATATAAATGCGTTGTGGATCTTATTGCTGATCATTACAATAGTGCAAATTCTACAATTTCTGCTTACAATTTATGTTAAGCATAACAAAGTCATCAAAAAACGTTATATGAATAGGGCAAATCGTTTAGACCAGATTAAAAAAAAAATAGAGTAGAAGAAAGCTTCACAAAAACTTTTTTTTTATGGAATGGAGCGAAATAGCGATACATAATACTCTTCTAGCTTCAAAGCGAACGGTCGTGTTTTTTTTCTGCGCTCCGAATTAATTTTTGTTTTGCTAAATCCAGCGGTGGAATTTAACAAATTCTTTAATCATTCAATTTCGTAATCCGTACTAGCTTAAGTTCCGTTCGTTTCGCGAGTGAATCTTTTATGATAAGTGCATTATTTTAATAAATTAATTCAATCTGTTCTCTTTCTGTCTGCGTTTTGTTTACTCTCTCTTTCGTGCGTTGTCCGTAGTGCTGTTTGGTGTTGTTTTTGTACTTAACTGTACGGTGCACCCGCTCTCTCGCTCTTCCACACAAAATCCTAAAGTGCAGACTGCGCTCTTGCGGTACATTTTCTGATTTTGTATTTTGGTACAGTGGTCAAAACCCAATTAAACATGGAAACCAATGTTGTCTGCTTCCATAACAAATGCCGTCAGGTAATAAAGCCTGAGCAGTCAAAAATTACCTGTTGGCTATGTGATAGAATGGTGCACACTAAGTGCGCTGGTTTTAACGGCCGAACAAGTGATGACCTAGCTAAAGGCCTAAAATACTGTTGTGATACTTGCCTAGGAGTTGCGAATGAAATGCCGCTCTTTATGCGCCAAACTAAAGGTGGCTTGAAAGGACTGATCAGACGTTTTGGCGTGGCTAGAGATAGTTTTCGTCGAGCTGATGATCTTCTTTCTGCGCTTGATTCACAATTTAATAGCCTCAAACTGTTAAAAGAATCCCCAAAGTGCAAGAAAGCTGCTGGTATTAGGCTGCCTAAGGGGAATGCCCCGCAACCTTCGGCAAGTGATCAACAGGACTTCACAGCTGATCAGTTGACGATCGCAGCAAACCCTCAAATGTTGCTTAGATCGGCAGCTAAAAAAGATTCGGTGCAATCCGATCAATCGGTTGTGGAGGGAGTCCAGCCTGGGATTGCTACAGATTCCGTTTTGTCCGCACTGGTTTCTCAACCGGTGATTCCACCCGTCCCAAATTGTTTACCACCACAAAGAAATATTGAGTCCGGACTACCGGCTCAAGTTGGCACTTCAGAAATACAACCTGCAGTGCCAAAACCCCTCTCGGTGGTTCCACTAAAGAAACAAATTTTTGTTTCTCGGCTTTCCCCTGATCAAACATCATCTGATGTACTGTCTTATATACAAAACAAAACAAAAGCCGACAACATAAAAGTGGAAAAATTTAACTTTTCTTATGCTAGGGACATCTCATCTTTCAAGATAACTGTCCCAAATGAGCTATTCTCAACCATATGTTCTGGTGATTTTTGGCCGGAAAGTATGATTGTGAAAGAGTTTGAAGCTAAGATTAAAAATAGAAAAAAAGGGCCCGTGGGAATTAAACTTCCCACAAGTGGCCAGATCACTGCCCCATCCTCCTCTACTACCTCTACTTCTTTATCTTCAAAAAACTAAAATGTAGTCTCACTATATGTTATCAAAATGTAAGATGCTTGTGTAGTAAGCTAACTAATTTGTATTCTAATAGCCTTTCCTTTGCATCCCATATAATTGAGTTTTCAGAGACTTGGTTAAAACCGGAGATACTTAACTCCGAAGTTTTCCCAGGTATGTACACAGTATACAGGCATGATCGTCCCTCCAGGCGGGGAGGGGGAGTCCTAATTGCTGTTAGGTCTACCCTCACTTCAGAGGAGGTACTTTTTGATGAGTTCCGTAACTTAGAATTCTTATGCGTAAAGCTGTCATTTTCTGATAGCTATGCTTATATTACGTGCTCGTACATTCCGCCGTCTTCTTAATTTCCTGAATATATTAACCATTTGTCCACTATCCAATCCGTTTCAAACAGACTGTCCGATAGGGACCAACTAGTTGTCCTAGGTGACTTTAATATACCAGGCACTAAGTGGTCCACAGAGGAACAGTCGAATATTCTCCTGCCTATAGCACAGCATGACTTTATTGACGGCTTGCTTGACATATCGTTGTCGCAAGTTCATTATATTCGAAATTCTCTTGGTCGTTTATTGGATCTATGTTTTGTTTCAAGTCCTGAAAGTGTGTTTCTGACTAGAGTAGCACCTCTTAGTCAACCTGAAGATCCATACCATCCAACTTTCGAGGTGACAATCGACACAGGTACCGTAATAAAAGAGAGGCCAGAAAAGTCAACCAAACGAATTCATTGTTTTCGTAAGGCAAACTTTCAGAGGCTAAATCTTTTTATATCTGGCTTTAATTGGTCCGATCTATATTCTTGCAACATAATGGCCGATGCCATAGATATTTTTTATAATGCCATTAAATCATTCTTCAACTCTTGTGTTCCGATGTACTATCCGTCTACCTCTAACAAACCTCCTTGGTTTAATAAGGAGTTGACACATCTAAGAAATGTTAAGTCCAGACTTTATATAAAATTTAAAAATACCGGTTCTCAATCTATATTTTCTAAATATGTAAGTGCTCGGTTAAATTTTACCGTGCTTAATGCTCAGTGTTATAAGAATTATTAAAACCGTTGTAAGTTCCAGTTCGCACAGGATCCCAAACAGTTTTATAATTTCGTTAACACTAAGCGCAAAACAACTAGTTACCCTTCCTCGCTATTTTTTGAAAATACTTCGGTAACATCGGATCAGGCAATAGCCGATCTATTTGCCAAGTTTTTTCAAACCACATATTCTACGTGGTATCAAAGTCAAATTTAATATTCTGTCCCACTTTAAACGAAAGCTCACTGCTTTATGATCTTCAGCGAGTTAAGCCTGTCTATTCGCCAGGTCCCGACGGAATTCCTGGCTGTGTGCTTAGATTCTGTGCGGAAGCCTTGTGCAAACCTCTACTAAAACTGTTTAACTTATCCCTGGAATCTACACAGTTCCCCCAAATATGAAAGGAGTCCTTTGTGATCCCTCTGCATAAAAAAGGTAGCAAATCGGATGCAAGCAATTACAGAGGAATCTCCAAATTGTCTGCTATCCCTAAGCTTTAGCTTAGATTCTGTGCGGAAGCCTTGTGCAAACCTCTACTAAAACTGTATAACTTATCCCTGGAATATACACAGTTCCCCCAAATATGGAAGGAGTCCTTTGTGATCCCTCTGCATAAAAAAGGTAGCAAATCGGATGCAAGCAATTACAGAGGAATCTCCAAATTGTCTGCTATCCCTAAGCTTTAGCTTAGATTCTGTGCGGAAGCCTTGTGCAAACCTCTACTAAAACTGTTTAACTTATCCCTGGAATCTACACAGTTCCCCCAAATATGGAAGGAGTCTTTTGTGATCCCTCTCCATAAAAAAGGTAGCAAATCGGATGCAACCAATTACAGAGGAATCTCCAAATTGTCTGCTATCCCTAAGCTTTTTGAAAACGTTATCACTCCTCATTTGCAGCACCTTTGTAGGTCAATTATATCACCATGTCATCATGGGTTCATGAAACGCAGATCAACAACTACTAACCTTCTGGAGCTAACCTCCTTCGTAGTACAGGGCTTCAAAAATAATCTTCAAAAGGATGTCATTTATACGGATTTTAGTAAAGCATTCGAGTCTGTTAATCATTCACTTTAATAAAAAAACTTGATTTATCAGGTTTCCCTGTTGATCTCCTAAATTGGATTCTAAGTTATCTGAATGGCAGGACGCAACGGGTCCTCTTTAAAAATTCTCTTTCTTGTATTCTCCGAGTCACATCCGGCGTCCCACAAGGGAGCCACCTAGGTCCGCTCCTTTTTACCTTATTTATTAACGACCTTCCCTTAATAAAAAATCATTCGCGTGTACTAATGTACGCTGATGATGTAAAATTATGCTTGCAATATAAGGACATTTCTCGCCATTTGGACTTACAATCCGATATAGATTGCTTTCAAACCTGGTGCCGTGATAACGTATTAAACTTAAATGGCTCTAAGTGTAAAGTTAAGACCTTTTATCACGCCAACTCAATGCACGCAACTTACACTTTAAGTGGGTGCTCTTTGGACAGAATAACACATGTTGATGATCTTGGTGTTCTTCTGGACCCTAAACTTAAATTTTCAGACCATATTTCGTCTATTGTCAATAAGGCCAGAAGTGTGCTTGGTTTTATAAAACGGTGGTCAAAGGAATTTGATGATCTTTACTTGACCAAAACCTTATTTATTTCTCTAGTCCGTCCGATCCTCGGGTATGGATCACCTGTTTGGAGTCCACAATATGAAGTTTACTTGGACCGCATCGAATCGGTTCAAAAGAATTTCTTACTTTTTGCCTTACGGCGCCTTAATTGGGATGCAAACCTTAGATGACCTCCTTATTCAAGTAGATTAATGTTAATTAACTTACCCTCCTTAGCTAACCGTAGAACGATGCTTGGAACAGTCTTTATTTTTAACCTTATTCGTGGTGAAGTGGATAGTCCCGACTTGGTTAGTCGGCTAAACTTCCCTGTTCCGAGCAGATTTACTAGAAATTACTTACCTCTAATTTTAAATTATTGTAGATCTAATTATGAGTTGCATGATCCCTACAGAGTATTATGTTCTGACTATAATAGATTGTATCCTATTATCTCTAATTCTGACTCTCTGCCGTTTTTAAAGCGATCAATACTAACATACTTAACGAATTCTTAGATCTTACTACTATATACATATATTTCCTCGTCCTTTACTGTCTTCTATATCGCGTATATCTTCCCGCGATTCGAGCCGTACGATACACGGCAGCGCCTCTCGGTCGGTTGGGCGGGAAGTATGGCCGTGGGACTCGCGCGTTACAAAAAGAAAAAAAAAAAAAAGAGACGAATTTTGCTAAAGGTTTGATAAGTCTTATAAATGTATCAATAGAGATGCAGTAATAAAATCCGAAACTGAAAAATCGTATAGAGATAGTTGTAGGAGAATATAATAATATAGTTACATTAGTAAATAAATATGCAAATAGACTCACATCTGAACATAATAACAAAAGTTTGAGGGTTATAAAATCTCTAAACACAAGATTAAATAATATCAGAAAAAGAAGGCATATTCTGATAGATGTACCAGAAAGTTTAAGTCAATTGGTTGAATTCAACCCAGACCAGTTCAAAAAACTAGACGAATCTGTACATTCAGGCGGCGCTGAGTCCGATAGTGACATTGAAACAGTAGAAGGAAGCGACCGAATTGAATTTTAATCCGAAACAATAACAATTTCTGAAATGGCACAGACAGTGACATACTTTATCAGGCTACCCACATCTCTGATACCAGAGTTTGATGAAAAACCAGAAAATCTACAAAGTTGTTTGGATGCTCTAGGTCTACTAGACAGCTTAAAGAGCACACATGAAACGACTGCGATAAGCCTAATAAAAACTAAACCTAAAGGCCATGTAAGAAACCTTATAAGTAATGAGCAGACAATTGCTGCAATCATTACACAACTGTCAAGTGCAGTAAAAGGATAATCGAAAGAAGTGATATCTGCCAAGCTTCTCAATCTACAACAGAGAAATAAAACGGCTAGCCAATACACCCAAGAGGTGGAGAAACTGACAAAGGCCCTTGAAGGTGCCTATATCAGTGAAGGTCTCAGCCAGTATTTAGCGAATAAATACAGTACTACAACAGCTGTAAAAGCAATGACACAGAATTGCTCCATTGATAAGGTAAAACTTATCATGCAAGCAGGCACATTCACAAACATGAATGATGCCATCTCAAAATTTGTAAACAGTTGCACAGAGATAACAGGTCAGAATAACACTGTACTCTATTATCGACGAGGAGTAAATAATAATAATAGAGGAGGCCGAGGTTATAATCGTGGAAGAAATAACTACCACAACAATTACAACCGAGGCAGCAATAACAACAACAATAATAACTTTAATAACCGTGGAGGTAGAAGAGGCCAAAACCAAGGGAGAGGCCGCGGAAACTACCACCAGGGTAATAATAGCAATGTGAGAATCACGCAAAATACGTCGGAAAACTCACAGAACCCTTTAGGAAACAACCAATGAATGTTAAAGTTCATTCCATCAATTATAGTCTTAATATATTCGTAACTTTCCATAATCATTCAACTGAAAATAAACTAACATTTCTCATTGATACTGGTGCAGATATCTCACTTCTGAAGGTAAATTCTGATAACTTCCAAATTCAAACAGAAAAAATAATAAACATCGAAGGCATAGGCCAAGGTGTGATTAAGTCTCGAGGAACAACCTCAACAGAACTCCAATCAACAAAATATATTATTCCACATGAATTTCACTTGGTAGACCCAAACTTTGCAATACCATGTGATGGAATAATAGGCATTGATTTTATAAAGAAATTCAATTGTCAACTAGATTTCAAACCAAGTGAAGACTGGTTTATAATTAGACCCCAAAATTTAAATTATCCAATATATGTTCCGATAACATATAGCGCTTGCAACAAAACAGTTATTCTGCCAGCCAGATCACAATTTATTCGGAAAATAGACATTAATGCTGTAAATGATTACATATTTGTTCCTAATCAGGAAATACACAATGGGATTTATGTTGCAAATACAATAGCAGCATCCAAACATTTATACATTCGACTTCTAAATACAACTAATTTCGACCAATTGGTCAAAGTAAACAAAATCCAATATGAAAATTTAAAAGATTATGACATTCATAATACCAACACTAAAAATAGAAGCGAACAAGTACTTTTAAAACTAAAGAAAAATTTTCCAGACCAATTCAAAAATCAATTAACTGATTTTGTTCGGACTGGAAATCGAACCAATATCAACAAACAACTTTTATAAACAAACATTAAGACTTAAAGATGATGAACCCATTTATATAAAAAACTACAGAAGCCCGCATAGCCATATTGAAGAAATTCAAAAACAAGTAGGGAAATTAATTAGCGAAAAAATCGTCGAACCATCTGTATCCGAGTATAACAGCCCACTCATGTTAGTTCCGAAAAAATCATTACCAAATTCGCAAGATAAGAAATAAATAAAATAAAATAAAATAAAATAAATAAATAAAAAACTACTTTCTGACAAATTTCCACTCCCTAGAATTGATGACATTTTAGATCAACTAGGTCGAGCTAAATACTTTTCATGCCTTGACTTGATATCAGGTTTCCACCAAATAGAACTTGAGGAAAACTCAAGGAATATAACATCGTTTTCAACGAGCAATGGCTCATATCGATTCACGCGATTGCCATTTGGTCTTAAAATAGCACCAAATTCATTTCAGAGGATGATGACTACATCATTCTAGGGTTTAGAACCATCTTAGGCATTCCTTTATATGGATGACTTAATGGTGATAGGATGTTCAGAAAAACACATGATTAAAAACTTAACTGACGTTTTTAATGTATGTAGGAAACATAACCTAAAGTTTCATCCAGAAAAATGTTCATTTTTCATGCACAAAGTGACATTCCTAGGTCACAAATGCACAGACAAAGGAGTATTGCCAGATGACAAGAATATGACGTCATCAAAAATTATCCTGTCCCTCATGATGCGGACAGCGCAAGACGATTTGTAGCATTCTGCCACTATTATCGTCGATTTATAAGGACTTCGCCGACTATTCACGGCACATAACTAGATTATGTAAAAAGAATGTCCCTTTTGAATGGTCAAGCGAATGCCAGAACGCATTCGAATACCTTAAAGAAAATCTTATGCACACCACATTATTACAATATCCTGATTTTCGCAAAGAATTTTGCATTATAACGGATGCTAGTAAACAAGCTTGCGGAGCAGTTCTAACTCAAAACCGTAACAGGATTCAGTTCCCAATAGCTAATGCATCACGTTCATTTACAAAAGGAGAAAGCAATAAGAGTACAACGGAACAAGAACTAGCGGCAATTCATTGGGCAATTAACC
Organism: Drosophila santomea; assembly: GCF_016746245.2. Lineage (NCBI taxonomy): Eukaryota > Metazoa > Arthropoda > Insecta > Diptera > Drosophilidae > Drosophila > Drosophila santomea. The sequence continues at coordinate 24,405,965 of NC_053016.2, read as the reverse complement.
ATTTTAGACCATATATTTATGGCAAACATTTCAACATTGCCTATTGCCTAGACAAAGTGTCTAAAATGTATCTAAGCCCAACGTACACGAAGTCATAACAAATGATGAAGTACGAAAAGTAGTGACGAGGAAATAAATTATTGCAAGAATTGATGTTGACGATTTATATACCAATGGAATTTTTGATTTAGGTCAGTTCTTCCAAAGGCTTGAAATGCAAGCCGGTATACTAAAAACCAGCCAACTCAAATTGGCACCGAGTGAAAAAATCTTTGAAACCATTTCAATAGATAATTTCAAAAATACGGGCAATATAAAATTAAAATCATTAAGAGTAGCGCTCCCTAAGCCGGTGACCATTATAAAAACTGGAAAAAAAAAAACAATCAATACTGTCTACATATCATGGCGAATATGGCAACGAATACATCGTCACACTTATATGTGATTTAACGAAGTATCTAGTAACCATACCGGTTGCAAACAAAAGAGCAAATACTGTCGCAAGAGCTATATTCGAAAATTGTATACTAAAGTACGGTCCAATGAAGACGTTCATTTCGGACATGGGTACCGAGTGTAAAAATAAAGTAATTTTAGATATGTGCAAATACATGAAGATAGAAAACCTATCATCACCAAATTTTATGGACAATAGAACGAAATCATAGAACATTCAATGAATACATTCATTCATACATCTCTGCAGATAAAACTGATTGGGACGTTTGGATACAATATTTTACATATTGTTTCAACACAACACAATCAGTCATGCATGATTACTGTCCATATGAACTAGTCTTTGAAAGATTACCACGGCAGTTCGCAAATTTTAATAAAACAGATAGAATATAATTAGATTAGAAATAGTATATAAAAGAGCTAGACTTATGTTAGAAAAAGCGAAGTCTTATAGAAAACAACTTTATGATAAGAAAACTTCAGATTTTCAATTAAAAATAGGAGATAAAGTTATACTAAGGTCCTTATTCTGTAAAAACCATAGAAGACAGAGATAACATAGTAATTAGAGATACAAAGCAAAAGAAACAAAAAGAAAATAAGGATAGATTAAAACAAGAGAGAACGCTATAGTCGAGTTCCCCGACTATCTGATACCCGTTACTCAGCTAGTGAAAGGGAGAAGGAGAGTCTTAAACACAATTTTTGGCGATTTGTAGGCGGTATAGTGGGCGTGGCAGAAAGTTTTTTGGCAAATCGATAGAAATTTACAAGACCAATATAAAAATGAAAAAATATCAAAACATATTTCAAAAGTGTGGGCGTGGCAGTTTTGGGCGGTTTGTGGGCGTTAGAGTGGGCGTGGCAACATGAATCGACAAACTTGCGCTGCTTCTATGTCTCTGGAGTCTGTATGCTTAATCTCAACTTTCTAGCTTTTGTAGTTCCTGAGATCTCGACGTTCATACGGACGGACAGACGGATATGGCCAGATCGACTCGGCTATTGATCCTGATCAAAAATATATATACTTTATATGGTCGGAAACGCTTCCTTCTGCCTGTTACATACTTTTCAACGAATCTAATATACCCTTTTACTCTACGAGTAACGGGTATAAATAGAGTAGAAGAAAGCTTCATAAAAACTTTTTTTTACGACAAGAATGGAATGGAGCGAAATAGCGATACAAATAGACGAATCTCGCTACAGGTTTGATAAGTTTTATAAATGTATCAATAGAGATGCAGTAATAAAATCTGAAACTTTGAAAAATCATATAGAGAGTAGAGTATATAGAGTATATAGTATATAGAGTATGTAAAGTATGTAACAGGCAGAAGGAAGCGTTTCCGACCATATAAAGTATATATATTTTTGATCAGGATCAATAGCCGAGTCGATCTGGCCATGTCCGTCTGTACGTCCGTCTGTCCGTCCGTCTGTCCGTCTGTCCGTCCGTATGAACGTCGAGATCTCAGGAACTATAAAAGCTAGAAAGTTGAGACTAAGCATACAGACTCCAGAGACATAGAAGCAGCGCAAGTTTGTCGATTCATGTTGCCACGCCCACTCTAACGCCCACAAACCGCCCAAAACTGCCACGCCCACACTTTTGAAAAATGTTTTGAAATTTTTTCATTTTTGTATTAGTCTTGTAATTTTCTATCGATTTACCAAAAAACTTTTAGCCACGCCCACTCTAACGCCTTCAAACCGCCCAAAGCTGCTACGCCCACACATTTGAAAAATGTTTTGATATTTTTTCATTTTTATATTGGTCTTGTAATTTTCTATCGATTTGCCAAAAAACTTTCTGCCACGCCCACTATACCGCCTACAAACCGCCAAAAACTGTGTTTAAGACTCTCCTCCCTTCCACTAGCTGAGTAACGGGTATCAGATAGTCGGGGAACTCGACTATAGCGTTCTCTCTTGTTATAGTTATACCCGTTACTCGTAGAGTAAAAGGGTATACTAGATTCGTTGAAAAGTATGTAACTGGCAGAAGGAAGCGTTTCCGACCATATAAAGTATATATATTCTTGATCAGGATCAATAGCCGAGTCGATCTGGCCATGTCCGTCTGTCTGTCCGTCCGTCTGTCTGTCCGTATGAACGTCAAGATCTCAGGAACTACAAAAGCTAGAAAGTTGAGATGAAGCATACAGACTCCAGAGTACGAAACGCAGCGCAAGTTTGTCGATTCATGTTGCCACGCCCAGTCTGACGCCCACAAACCGCCCGAAACTGCCACGCCCACACTTCTTGAGGTGTAGACTTTAATGTCCGAAGATCATTTCGCAAGCAGGGAATTTTTTTGGACGAAAGTGACAGAAGTTCATTGGCTGCGCATCTGCTAATATTATTGGCAGAAAGCTAAGCGCAAGTTAAAATCATCATCAACCTTAGAAGCAACAGTAAGGTTCCTGTCAACCGGAAACTCACAATTATCTTCGATATTTAACAAAAAAAATCAGACGCTTGAAATTTTTGCAAATAATTCGCAGGTTAAACTGCAAAAAAATTTCTTCAGAATAAATAAAACAGAAGAACATTTTTGCATTCCTGTTGCCAAGCGCCTCAAACGAAGATTTATGTCTACTAATTTCCTTTTGTGTGGCGCTTGGCAGAGGGAATTTAATAATTTAGTCATATAGATATTAATAAGACAGATAGATATTAATTAAATAATTACTGATTAGTATAACGAATAATAAAGTTTTTTTAACGAATCGAGTCGGAGTCGGGGTGAGTTGCTGAGTCGTACTCCTGTTTCCTGGTCCGCTGAAGAGTGGGGGCATCTTGTCTAATTGCAGCGTAGACAGATTTGGGTTTGATAGCCGGTCACTGAACGGCCGTCGTTAGGAGTCAGTTTTTATGTTGTCTTTATGTTGTTTACATTGTATAGATTCCAGGGTAAGCCTGGGTGGCTTAGCTGGAGGGTCGCTATACCGATAATTAGGCAAACCTCTTGCGATAAGTCCGCTTTTTGCCCGCCCATTGTACGTTTTAGTGTCCGTTAGCAATACTTTTTCGGACTTATTTTGAGGAACGCCACAGTTTCGATTTTTGTCCGTTTTAGCGTCCGATTTTGAGCATTCAACGAAACTATTGCGGAAACTCCGATTCTACGTCCGTATTTAATATCTTTAGCGGACATATTCCCGCTTTTTGTCTGCTGGGATGCAGCACAAGAGACTGTTCGATTATGAATGCGTACATTTAATATTATTGTAATATTCCGACTTTCAGAAAATGGGTTTTTGGCAGAAAAAGGAGTCAAATTTCCCATAGTGACAATTATCTACGCTTGGGCTCACGCATACACACACACTATTCGTTTCTGCTTCCTTTTTACCAGTTCCTTCTTTGGTTTGCTGCGAAAATTTACAGTTAGAATTTCAATAGATTACATTTTTAATGAATACAAAAAATGTGTATATTAATGTATGCGTTTATACATACCATGCATACATACTTAGCCACTTTTGTTTTATTGTTTAATTTATTCATTTAAACAGCTTTTTTATATTTGTTATTTTCGATTTGCCTTTTATACACAGATTTCGGTTTACTTTTCACTTTTTGTTTTTTGAACACTCCAACGAGCCTCAAAGCTGTAAAACACTTAATTGTTGTATTTACCCTAGATACAACAACCAAAAAAATTCGTTTCTCGTTTTAAATTCAAAATCACATTTTAATATTCTTTTCGATGTGCAGAACTCGCCGACTATTTTACTCAAAGAATAAAGAAGGAAAAAAAGTGCATGCATAGATGTAAAGCTGCTTCTCTACCTCTTTCTCTCCGAGCAAATCAGTCGTTCTCTTTTGCCCTTCCCAGATTAATAACACTTTAGCTATTGCCCATATATGAAGAACTTTAGCAATTTACCTTACATACGCAAACATATTTGGCTATGTTTAATTAAGAAGTACGATTTAAGACTTACAATATTTCTTAATTGCCGAGTTGGTGCGTTCTGGGAAATACAATTATCATGGTCCAGCATTCACTGCATTTGATTAGGGATATCAGACCAATCGCAAATAGTTTAGATTTACATTCAATTAATAACATAATTATACATTTTCAGATTTAATATTACAAATTAAATTAAATTTGATTTATACATTATTGAGATAAGTTAACAACAAAAATGTTTAAATCCAGAACAATGAACCCCAATAAGCAAGCTTCAATCTGCAAGCTCAGCGTCTGCATAATTTCCTGCACACGCCGAGCTGCCAAGCAGAATTCGATAATTTCCTGCACACGCCGAGCTGCCAAGTAGAGTTCAAAGAATCTGATTGGTAACAACTTCCGCTCCCACCAATGCAAGTGATTCCAAGAAGACTGCACTGATTTGACCAGCAAAACATCAGCCGATGTCGTGGCCTATTGGAAAGCTACGGAGCCGACGCCGATCCTCTGCCACCAAGGGCAGCGCAGCTCACAGCCAAAGACTCACAGCTTGATAGGGACAGCTTAGGGTAATTTAGTTGCAAATTGGATTTATACAAATAAAGTCGTTCTTAACTGAACTCCAATTATTTTATTATTTTTTACCTTGCTAACCGCAAAGTAATTAACTGGCGCCCGAACAGGGACCGGTGCGCGTACGATACAACAAAACGTTTTGTAAGTTCGCGGCTCGCAATAACATTTGCGGCAACCGGCCTAATCGCGAGTGACAAGAACGCGCAACTCACGGAAAATTAACATCTTTCGTTCGTTCAAATTCACTCTGGCATATCGAACTTAACTTGTTCATTTGCCCATCGGTGGACTCCAAGGACTGAAGGCAGGGCCACAGACCACCCCTCAACCTGTACGCATCGCTGGATCCCCAGTAGTCTCCATTAGATAAAAAGGATGAAATCCGGATCGTCGGAGGGAGGAGCCACATCAAAAAGAATAAACATAGTACTGTAAGCTTAACCAACCAAATTTTAAAAAAAAAACTTAAAACTAACAAACAAATTGAACAAAGAAACATATAAATTTAAGTGATTAATGAAAAACCGTAAAACGATAAAACAAACAAAAAGATCACAAAAGTGATATAACAAATTCCAACTTTACGATTCCCAAGGGACCCTCTAAAGTACAAGGAAAAACCAGCCACTGGTTATAAAATAAAAAAAAAATTTACAAAAACATATTATTTTCAAGACACAAAAACATATTATTTTCAAGTAAAAACACAAAGACTTACTAACCCAATCCAAACATAATTAGAGATAAGCTCCATCATTTGCTCCCTTGATCTTTTTTTAAAAAAAAAAAAAAAAAAACTCGACCCATTCTTAGTTCGGTTTTATTTATTGTTTTATGGCTAACGCGAACAACCTGATAAGACCCTCGATACTTAGTGCCGAAGCGACTAGACAACGCGTCAGACAACAAGAAGAATTAGAACACAATAGAATCATGGTCGAAAATGTAGACAGAGCTGCATTAGCAGCCACAATTAGCGAGATCCTAGCGCAACAATTACCAAGTTTCTTGAGACGCCTCAATTCTTCTGAGGAATACGCAAACGTAACAGACCAGGTAATTGCCCCAGAACATGCAGGGAACTTAGGCGATTTAGACCGAGTACCAGATATAGTTAAATCTATCCGTGACTTTTCCGGTGATCCGTCAGAATTTAGTTCTTGGAAGAAAGGAGTAGACCGTATCTTAGAAGCATACAGTGCTTTCCAGGGTACCCCGAAATACTATGGTATTTTACATACCATACGTAATAAAATTGTAGGACCCGCCGATACGGCATTAGAATCTTACAATACTCCTCTGAACTGGTTAGCGATTTCGAAATGTCTAACTCTGCATTATGCTGACAAGCGCGACATTAACACATTAGAATACCAAATGACGATGCTTATACAGGGTGCCAACCAATCTGTGGAAGAGTTCCATCAAATGGTTTATAAACACCTATCCCTAATCCTAAACAAGATCGGTTGTATGGGATTAGGTAGAGAAGCAGAACTTTTAATGACGAAAATGTACAGAGATAAGGCTCTAGACACCTTCGTACGAGGATTACAAGGCGATCTGCCTCGTCTATTGGGAATTAAAGAACCAGTAGACTTACCCTCGGCATTACACCTTTGCCTCAAGTTAGAAAATCAGAACTTCAGGGCAAAACATGCAGCAAACATAGGACAGACAAGACAGTTTAGGAATCAGTCTTCAAAGCCTTCACCTGCTCCTCGCAGTAATTTATTTATCAATAGACAACCACCAATTCCACCCCCCCGAACTCGATATTATCAATTCGGACAGCAACTACCGACCGCTTTACCACGACAAAACTTCACTTACCAGCTTGCACAGCCAGTAGCTGCACCTCGACCTTTTCAGAATAGGCAATTCCCGCCACAGCAGTCAGCGCCACCTAGGCCACAGGCCCCAAAACCACTGCCTCGTCCAGAACCTATGGATGTGGATCCCAGTGTACAGACAAGAATGGTGAACTACATGAACAGACCTCGCTTTGAACTAGGTAAAAGACCACCTGGCCCAATACCAGATGGGATGAAGCGTCAAAGGAACTTTAACATACAGACTACAACAGAAGAAAACGAAACGCGTTCCACGGAGACTCCATTAACCACGACGGACTACGAACAAGCTATGGCAGAGTACGAGGACCACAACTACCTTGACGACAACTTGGACGACTACATAGATCAGATAGATGAAGCGGATGCTGACAATAACACTTACGACTACTACGACAACGCTGGGTTAAATTTTTTAGAATAAAAAATTCCTCTCTTCCATACTTTTTATGCAAGATGAGGAATGGCAAATTTATTAGAATACTTATAGACACCGGTTCAAACCGAAATTATATCCAACCTAAATTCGTCAATAACCCTATACAGAATAAATCACCTTTCAATGCTGTCTCAGTAGGCGGCAGCACAGTAATTACGCATCATAAGGTAGCAAACCTTTTTAATATTCAGGATGTTGAAGTAAAATTTTTTCTGTTGCCCACATTAAAATCTTTCGATGCCATTTTGGGCAATGATAGTTTAAAAGAATTAGGGGCAGTAATAAAAATCAGCAAAAATATTATGATATTAAAGAACGGTCTCTCGATCCCCATTAAAGAAAAAACATTCGAAGCAGTCAACACAATTATTCCGAGAACATCCCACTTGTCCGACAAACAAAAAACCAAGCTAAGCGAACTACTCAAGTCGTTTCCAGACTTGTTCGCAAACCAAACCCAAACCAAAAACTGACCTACACAACTAACGTAAAAGCAACGATCCGAACCTCGTCCGATAATCCTATTTACTCAAAATTCTATCAGTATCCAATGACACTGAAAGATTAAGTAAACAAACAGATAAAAGAACTTTTAGAAGATGGTATAATTCGACCTTCTAGGTCTCCGTACAATTCACCGGTGTGGATTGTACCCAAAAAGGCAGACGCTTCAGGCGAAAAAAAATATCGCATGGTTATTGATTATCGTAAACTCAATAAAATAACCATTGCAGATAAATACCCTATTCCTGAAATAAATGAAGTTCTTACCCAATTAGGGGACAATAAAGTATTCTCCGTTTTAGATCTGAAAAGTGGTTTCCATCAAATCTCGTTAAAAAATAGTGACATAGAAAAGACCGCCTTCTCCGTAAACAACGGAAAATATGAGTTTACACGACTCCCATTTGGTCTTAAGAATGCGCCCTCAATTTTCCAACGTGCATTAGATGACATACTTCGTGAGCATATTGGAAAAATATGTTTTATAGACGATATCATCATATTTAGCAAAGATGATGATACGCATATTGAGAACTTGGCTAAAATTTTTCAAACTTTACAGAACGCCAACATGAAATGTCAGCTAGACAAATGTGAGTTCATGAAAAACAAAGTCGAATTCCTTGGATTTGTTGTCTCCGATAGGGGAATAGAAACAAACCCGAGTAAAGTGGCAGCGATAGCAAATTATCCCTGCCCCAAAACTTTGAGGGATCTAAGATCCTTCCTAGGCCTTTCCGGCTATTATAGAAGATTTATACAAAATTATGCCAAGTTAGCAAAACCCCTAACTTCACTTTTAAGAGGGGAAGATGGACACGTGTCCAAAAGAATGTCATCCAAAAAAATAATTTCATTAGACAAAGAAGCTCTAGAATCTTTCAAGAAGCTTAAAAGTAACTTGGTGTCAAAAGAAATAATTCTCCGTTACCCAGATTTCAATAAGGAGTTCCATTTAACTACTAATGCTTCAAATTTCGCGATCGGCGCAGTTCTATCGCAAGATAACCACCCCATATCATTTCTTTCTAGAACACTTTCCAAAGCCGAAGAGAACTACGCGGCGAACGAAAAAGAAATGTTAGCCATAATTTGGGCACTCAAGGCCCTCAAAAATTACCTATACGGTAAAGCAAAGGTTAAGATCTTTACAGATCATCAACCTTTAACACATTCTTTGAGTAGCTGGAATGGAAACGCCAGAATCAAGAGATGGAAAGCTTATTTGGAGGAATATGATTATGAAATATTTTATAAACCAGGAAAAGAAAATGTTGTTGCAGACGCGCTCTCAAGAATACCTTTAGAGCAGATTAACTCTGTTGCCTCTACACAACATAGCGCCGAAAGTTCTAGCCATGACCTAATCCCTAGCGTCGAAGCCCCAATAAATGTTTTCAAAAACCAAATATTCTTTTATAAATCAAATAAATATGACTACAAGTTTACCATCCCATTTCCTACTTTCCATAGACATGAAATATACAGACTCGAATACACCACGGACGATATAATAACAGACCTAAAAAAACACCTCAACCCTTCCGTAATTAACGGCATTCACACGACTGAAGACATTATGGGAAAAATACAAACAACCTACAGAAGTCACTTTAAAGGAATCAAAACTCGATTCACCCAATTCAGGGTAGAAGACTTGACAGACGAAACTGAACAGGAAGAAAGAATTCTTCAAATACATAGGAGAGCACATCGAAACGCTCTAGAAAATCAAAAGCAACTAGCAGAAACCTATTTTTTTCCAAGAATGAAACAAAAAATTTTACATTTAGTTAAGCAATGTAAACTTTGCAAAGAAGCTAAATATGACAGACACCCCCCAAATCCGGAAATTCAAGAAACTCCTATTCCAGAATATCCCGGTCACATATTGCACATTGACATTTATTCTACAGAACGACACTTAGTACTCACTGCAATAGATAAGTTTTCTAAATTAGCGCAAGCACGAATTATAAATTCAAAAGCAATAGAAGATATCAGAACGCCTTTGCGTGACATTATATTTTATTTCGGAGTCCCAAAACATATCGTTATGGACAACGAAAAAGCTTTCAATTCCCAATCAATTAAGTTCATGTTGGAGCAGCTACAGATAGAAGTCTATACTGCCCCACCATACAAAAGTACCGTTAACGGTCAGGTGGAACGATTCCATTCAACACTCTCAGAGATAATGAGATGCCTCAAGAAAGAGGGCACTGAGAGAAATTTTAAAGAACTTTTAGAAAGGGCAGTTTACGAGTACAATTACAGTTTTCATTCGGTTACAAAGAAACGACCATTAGAAGTATTCTTCGGTAGGAGAGTAACAACAGACCCGGACCAATACGAGACAGCCAGACAAGACAATATTGAAAGACTTAAAAATAAACAGGAAATTGACCGAACAAACCACAATAAGAAAAAAAACGAAATACTAAACTATCAGCCAGGAGAAGAAATATTCGTAAAAATAAACACTAGATTAGGTTCAAAGCTTTCCCCAAGATATAGGAAAGAAATAGTTAAGGAAAACAAGCACACTACAGTAACAACAGAATCGGGAAAAACGGTACATAAAAGCCATATCAAAATCTAAAATTTTTCAGAATATTACTATGGATTACGAACGATGTCAGTGGAACGATGAACCTTACAAACTATACGAACGCACAGATATTGACAATGAACAAGGGGATCGGAAAACTACAAACCTCAACAACTAAACTAATACACCTCATTAACCTCGATCAAATCCAAACCGCTTTAGATATTTTACATGAACATACGGAAAATAGCCTTAAACGCAGTCCATTATACGCTACCCTTCACCATGAGATAAACACAACTACTCACATATTCCGAACAATCACAGCCTTTCCCAAAACTCGAAAAACTAGGTCCTTAAATTGGCTAGGGTCAGGATGGAAGTACATAGCGGGTAGCCCAGATCATGATGACCTGGTTATGATAGAGCAGAACTTAGATAAACTTATTGACAATAATAACCAACAGGTCATTATTAACAAACAGTTAGAAGGAAGAATAAATAAACTAACTTCAGTATCTAATGCTCTCAGCAATTCTATTCAAAAAAGCAGTTCAGTAAGTATCGAGACGGCTATTAGTTTGCACAACCAGATTCGCCTTTTAAAAGAAGAAATTATTAACATTAAATATGCCATTCAATGGGCACGATTAAACGTAGTTAACACACTTGTATTAAATGAAGATGAGCTAATTGAAATCGAGAAAATTTTTAAAAGAAATAATATGCCAACCTTATCAATGGAAGAAATAATGGAGTTTTCCGATGTGTCAATTCTACATAATAAAACAACACTTCTATATATTGTAAAAGTTCCAAACTTAGAAGAAATACAATACCAAGACCTTATTATAAAACCCATAGTAAAAAACAATTCAATCATACACTTAAACTTTCAAGAAATCTTTGTTTACAAAAACATTACCTATGGCATTCCCCAAACTTGTAAAACCGTAGAATATATAAAAATATGCGATAAGAAAAAAATTGTTAATATAAGTAATTCAAAATGTATACCAAAGCTAGTTCAGGGACAGAAAGCGCTGTGTAGTTTTAGCAATGCCGACCATGTACCCAAAATAGAAGAAGTCGACGATGGAATCATCCTACTAAACGACTACGATGGAAACGCAACATGGAACAACACAGAACTTCACCTAGAGGGCACCTATCTGGTTCAACTATCAAATGACTCGATAATAATCGACAACCAGCAGTTCAGCAACTTGGAACCTACAGTCTCGACCCCCGGACCACCTCTTGTGCAGTTTACGGCCGAAGAAAAAGAAAGACTTAAGGTTCTATCTCTTGAAGCATTGGAAGCATTGCACATAAACAACACTGGACAGCTGATGAACATAAGAACACATTCAACAGTTAACAGCATTACTTTGTTAACGCTCTTTGGGATTGTGCTGGTTCTCATCTTGGGTTTGCACATCTATAGCCAACGGAAGAAGAGCATAACCCTGCAACTAGGTCCCACGCCTGGAATGGAAGCGAAAGTCACCGCGATTCTCGCACCTACAACCCGCGAGCAATCTTCGACTGAGGCACAGTACCAGCTACCTCAGTTCAACGACATTCCATACTTTTAGAGACAGCTTGAGGACAAGCATAAATTGGAGGGGGAAGAGTTAACAACAAAAATGTTTAAATCCAGAACAATGAACCCCAATAAGCAAGCTTCAATCTGCAAGCTCAGCGTCTGCATAATTTCCTGCACACGCCGAGCTGCCAAGCAGAATTCGATAATTTCCTGCACACGCCGAGCTGCCAAGTAGAGTTCAAAGAATCTGATTGGTAACAACTTCCGCTCCCACCAATGCAAGTGATTCCAAGAAGACTGCACTGATTTGACCAGCAAAACATCAGCCGATGTCGTGGCCTATTGGAAAGCTACGGAGCCGACGCCGATCCTCTGCCACCAAGGGCAGCGCAGCTCACAGCCAAAGACTCACAGCTTGATAGGGACAGCTTAGGGTAATTTAGTTGCAAATTGGATTTATACAAATAAAGTCGTTCTTAACTGAACTCCAATTATTTTATTATTTTTTACCTTGCTAACCGCAAAGTAATTAACTGATACAATATCTGGTATTTAAAAATGAATAGATTATATATTTTATTAATTCAAGCAGTCCCAATTGGCTTCTGAAATTCAAGAATTGCGCTGTTGGTGATGGTTTAGTCTAGTTGTCCGCCAATTGCATATCTGTTGGAATATAATTTAAAGTAATTAGTTTATATTCAATATTTTCTCGAGTAAAATGTTATTTTATATAAATGTGCTTAGTTCTCTTGTGGCAAGTAGGATTATTGGCTATACAAATACATCCCTGATTGTCTTCATAAATTATTATTGGTTTATTTATCTTGATCTTTATACCTTTAAGTAACGATCTGTGCAAATAACGAACTAAATAACTCTGAGTAACGATCTAACAAATAGTCCCACATACTCTGCTGCACTGATTTTTGCTTCATGCTACTCCAAAATATTAAACATGATTCAAACATCTTAAACAAGTATCCAGTAGTACTTCTTCTATCAGTCTCACTTCCTGCCCAATCAGAATCTAATTAACCAATAACAATATTCTCATAAGTAACATTTTTTGTACATCAAGCATCCAATAAAAAATCGATTCATTTGATTCTTAAGCTTTAGAATAAAGCTTAAATAAAGCTTGGAAGTGCTGTACTAACTGGATTGCAGTTCTCCATATTGAATTTTCTCAAAACAGTATTAATATTTGTTGACTGGCTTAGGCATAATTTGTACCCGTTTCTATATATCTTTATTCCAATAAAGTATCGAATAACTATCAAGTCAAGTATGATTTAAATCTACTTATTGTTTCAAAGCTCTCAGTGGCAATCACTAAATCATCTACATAAAACAATAAATATATATTGCTTAAAATGTCTCTTTTATCAATTATGTATATGTCGAAGATAAAGTTTTCTGAAGTATTATTACTTAAAAAAATAACCGAAATTGTTATTATTAAGACACGTTAAGAATAAAGAACTGGGTACATCTATCAAAGAGAGCGTTCCGTTATTGAGAGAGCATCATTTGAAGGTATACTCAAATGAGCATGGCGCCTGTGGTTGTAGCTATGTAGAGTTGTGGTTACGTAAAAAGGATGATGAAATACTTGAGAAGTGGCGAAATCGAAGAAAAGCTTTGAGAAAGAGCGACGTTCACGGATAGTCTTGTGAGAACGCTCGAAAGGAGAACACGCGGCGACTTGCTGTGCTAGAAAATATGGACGCAGAAGAAGTGGAAGAAAATCGTACCCAAGATCCGTCATCAGAAGTGGGATCGGCCTACTCCCAAGATCTCTCGAACGAACAGTGGCGTGCATTGCTTGAATCTCATAACAAAACTTTCATGAAGTTATGCAACTCCATGCAGGCCTCCAAAATTAAGGCGCAAACCAACAAAGTGACGCTTCCGAAGTTTAACCCAGACACGGCAAATGCGGACTCAGCTGCATGGCGCAAAACTGTCGACATAATTATGGCAGAAAATATGTTGGAAGGAAGCGCTTTGGTTATGGCACTATGCAGTTCGTTAGAAGGAGGAGCATCCCAATGGTTATCCCAGATTTGCTACGGTGGAATTAAGTGGCCAGAATTCAGAGAATTATTTACTCAAAGATATGATAGTGCAGAGACGCCGGCAGCCATCTTGTTAAACATGTTTCACAACGGCCCAAGAGCGAATGAGTGTTTGTCTATGTATGCCAGCAGACAAGTAACGGCATTACTATCGAGGTGAAAAGAAATTAACACTGAAGAAATTGGAAAAGAATTGGCGGTATCGATCGTGCTGGCACATGTTGCTGAAATAGACCACCGATTGCAGCGTATGATATTCACAACAAACATCCAGACACAAGGCGAATTGGAACAACAACTGCCTGCCTTTGCTTTTGGTAAGCGCAATGACCAAGAACGTAAGAGGCAGAAATAATCATCGTGCATGAAGTGTCACCATTGTTTCAAACATGGCCCCAAGATCGCAGATCAGGATCAGAATGGCTGAAAAGGCGAAGATGGTGAAAAGCAACTCTACACACAGCAACTCTGCACACAGCAACTCTACTCCAAAGAGGGACATGTCAACCATAAAGTGCTACAAGTGTGGACAGCTGGGCCATATTGCAACAAGATGAACAACATCGTCAACCCAAGCTGAAAGTCGAGTGGATATTTGCGCCGTTGCCAATCCAAGGGGGAATTTGTATCAATTGGGTGAGCCCGTTCCTTACATTTTTGATTCGGGGGCTGAGGTTTCCCTATTAAAAGAAAAATTAGCAGAAGAGTTCATGGGAAAGAGAATTGATAATACTGTACTTATAAGTGGTATAGGTGAAGGCTCCGTGACAAGTACAATGCAAATTCTAGCTACCGTAAATATTTGTAATTTTTCCTTGGAAATCCTTTTCCATGTAGTTATGGACAAATATTTGAAGTACCATGTGTTGATTGGCCGTGAAATTCTAGGTCAAGGTTTTGTTGTGCCAGCGAGTTTGTTTTATATAAAATTAATACCGTTAATACACTGACTAGCTAAACTAAACTAAGTCAGACCGACAAAGCTGAACTTGCAGAAATATTGAAACCCTATGCTTTAAAATTTATAAGTGGTATACCAAGTAGCCGTGTTACCACAGGTGAATTAGAGATCCGTCTGCCAATAAAACCGTAACGAGACGTCCATATAGGTTGAGTAATGAAGAGAAGTTGTTGGTGAAAAGTAAAATTCAGGAACTTTTAGCTACAAATGTTATACGCCCAAGTTGCTCCCCTTTTGCGAGCCCAATGTTGTTGGTAAAGAAAAAGGATGACAGTGATTACCGCGAACTAAACTCAAATACGATCTCCGACAAGTATCCTTTGCCCTTGATATCAGACCAAACTGATCGAGTGTGTGGAAGCAAGTATTTTACAAGCTTCGATATGGCGAGCGGTTTCTACCAGATACTAAAAAAGCCAGAATCGATAGAACGCACAGCCTTCGTCACAACAGAAGGACAGTATGAGTTCGTAGTCATGACCTTTGGTGAGGTGGCATACTCATATGCTGTAGTCTATATAGATGATGTTTTGATCGTAGCTGGCACAAAGGAGGAGTGTTTTGTTAGATTAAAAGACGTGCTGCAAAAGTTTTCGAGTGCGGGATTTTCGTTTAACATGAGCAAGTGCTAATTTCTGAAGACGAGCGTTGAGTCCCTAGGCTACAAAATTGAGAATGGCGAAATAAGGCCAAATCCACACAAAATTCATGCATTGGCTGCATTGTCGCCGCCACAAACAGTTACACAACTGAGACAGTTCATTGGCTTATCGTCATATTTCCGACAATTTGTCCCACGTTTTTCCGAGCTAATGAAGCCACACTTACTTACGTCGAAAAATAGCGATTTCGAATGGCATGACAGACATGAGCAGGTGCGTCAAGAAATAATATCAATTTTAGTCAGTGACTCTGTTTTAATCATTTATGACCCGAAGTACCCGGTTGAACTACACACTGATGCTAGCGCAGATGGCTATTGTGCCATATTGATGCACAAAATTGATGATAAGCCGAGACTCAAAGTGTATTATAGTAAGAGCACTACAGGTATAGAGTCAAGGTACCACTCTTATGAGTTAGAAACAATTGCTATATACTATGCAGAAAAACATTTTCGCCGGTATCTACATGGCCGCCCATTTGTGATTTATACAGACTGCAATTCGCTGAAAGCTACGCGCCATAAGGTAGATTTGTCACCAAGAGTTGATCGCTGGTGGGCATATTTACAATCGAATGAGTTTGAGATTGAGTATAGAAAAGGACAAAGTATATCACATGTAGATGCTAAACGCTTTGATGTCACCAAGGTAACTGAAGCACATGTAACAGCACAGAGATGAAGAATTTTCTGAACTAGTAACAAAACTGCAAAATAACGAATTGCAACACGAACTAGCAAAGACGTACGAACTAAGATCGGGCATGTTGCATAGAAAGATACAGAGAAATGGCCGAAATGCCTGCGAGTAATACCACGAGCATTTAGGTGGTCCATAATAAACCATGTCCATGAAGCTATTATGCACTTGGGATGGAAAAAGACCTTGGGTAAGGTATACACGCATTATTGGTTTTAAAATATGTCCAAATATGTGCGAAAGTTTGTAGAAAATTGCATTACATGCAAATTGTCCAAGTCAACATCGGGCAAACCCCAAATAAAATTGCACTCCATACCTAAAGTCTCCGTACCTTGGCATACAGTGCGAATAGACATCAGTGGCAAGTTAAGTGGTAAAAACGACATCAAGGAATATGTGAATAGACGCTTTCACTAAATATGTTCATTTGCATCACGCATTAAGCCTTGACACTAAGAGCTGCATTGAGGCATTAAAATCTGCTATGTGGATTGTAACGGGAGCTAGTCGCGCAAACGTCCAGGTCGAGCGCGTAATGAGCACTCTGAAGGCTATGCTAACAGCTGTAGAGACGAGTAAGAGATCATGGCATCATCGTTAAAGGAAGTTCTATTGGCTATGAATTGCACGGCTAATCAAATCACAAAAATTAGTCCTTTGGAACTGATTGGCAAAGAAGCTAGACCAATGGGTATGATGCCATTAATAGCAGAAAAAAAGTTGATGCAGAATGTGTTTGCAAGGCCTTGCAAAACAAAAAGAAATGCTGAATATGATGAAAATAAAGCCAAAATAGTACGATTCGATTTAGGCGACCATGTCTTGCTCAAGAGCGAAGAACGGAACCAAACAAAGCTAGACCCAAAGTTTAAGGGTCCATTTGTAATAACGGAAAAGCTTGATGGTGACCGATATATGTTTAAGTCTTTGACGAGTAAAAGAACATATAAGTATGCCCACGAGATGTTACGGTCGATGCCTGTTGAGGTAGATGCAGACCAATGCAAGAGATCGCCGACTGAGGCACTCTGAGATACCATAGACTCTGGTTAAATCATTCACTAGGCTACAACTACACCATATAGTTAGCTGCGCAGTGACTATGTGGCGGGAGCTATGTGGATCCAGAGGGACCATGACGCATGCTGATGCGTGAGAGCGTTGCTAGGAGTGCAGCAAGAGCCTAAGAGAGAGTGAATTGATAGAGAGTTAGAGTAAGAGAGAGAGAGAGTAATGATATAGTAATGGATGAGAAAGAGAGAGTGGTGGCAAAAGATGCGTTACTGCTTGAACAAAAGAAGTATTGTAAAATCAGAAAATGTGAATTAAGAGCTTGAGCAAGGCAAGGGATGCCGATATGTTGTTTTTATAAAGTTGAATAAAAATTAAAGAAATTATTATATTGAGTTAAAAGTTAAGTAAAACGAATGAAGAAAGAAAACATTATGTTATATGAAAGAAACTATGTAATGAGACAAAATACACGAGGACGTGTGCGTGTCAGGAAGGCCGTGTCGGAGATTAAGTTTTCTGAAGTATTATTACTTGAGGAATCGTCAAATGATAGCTGATGCCTTTTCCTACGCAATATTCACGCTTCTCATTAGATAGGTATTCTCTACCATTATCTACATATACATATACATATATAGATTAACGACTTTTAAGTTGAAATGGGCTTCGCTATTTGTGCATGCCTCACATAGCTCATTAGATTCTACAATCTTTAAAAAAAGAGTATCATCAAACAAATGGTTGCGTTTAATATCTAAAAGCTTGCCAATACTTATATGTCCTAATCTTGAATGCCACAAGTTATTCTCTGCACTACTTAAATTGTTTGAAATATACGATTTGTGGTTCATTTCGAATTTAACAATTGTTACATGTGAGTTCGTAACTTTGGCCCTTAAGAACCAATTTTTTCATTTTTGATGACCTTTACACCATTTGGATTAAACCCGAAATTCATCCCGGCATCTTGCATCTTTCTGACTGATAATAGATTATGAGGAATGCCTTGGCTGAATAGTACATCTGCCAGCGTGATTTAATTGCCATGGCTGCGGAGTCGTACTATTCCTTGAGATGTAGCTTGGATACATTCGCCACGCTTGGCTACAGAAATCTCTACAGTCATACGCAGATCAACATAGTCAGCAAACAACTCTTTATCTTTAATAATGTGATCTGATGCACCTGAGTCTAAGATAAACGAATAAACTCCCTCATGCTATTTGCCAATTTTCGGCATCATCATGAATGCAAAACCAGACCCTGACTGTGATTTTATAGCAACTTGTGCCTGTTTATTTGTATCTTTGTCTGTATTTTGAATACCTGCAATTCTCTTAAAACTGTAGCAATCCTTTTTCGAATGTCTAAATTTGTTGCATTCTGACGGTGATCGATAGCCGCGGGCGAAAGAAATATCGTCTGGAATGAGCACCTAAGGCGAGGTTGGCAGTCCCAAGAGAAGAAGGGGAAAGTGGGATGGATGTAGAGCGCCCCCTACCGTCCACACCCAAGAAAGGGGAAGTGTGGATGGTATGTGGAGAGAGGAGAACACCGACGAAGTGCATCCACACACACTAAGACGGGAAATGAGCACTGGCATTGGCCTTGAAGTCGGTTCTCGACCTATGTGAAGGGAAAGGAGAAAACAAAAGAATAGGAAAGGAACCGGCAGAGCCGAGCCCATAAATAGGGCGAGGTGACCGCCATGTGGGCCAGAGAAAATTCCGTTCCGAGAGGGCATAGACATAATATTTATATATCTGGGTTTCAGAGGGTATGCATGCATTTTCTTGACCCCGGGATATCAACAGTTTGGACCCGGGGAGACTTTTTCTGGAACCCGTGGTGGATTCCAACCTCAAAACCCGCCGAGGACCAAGCCAAACCGCCCGGGAGAAGCTCGGCCAGAAAAAAATTAGAATAATTATTTATTTATTTATTTATTTAATCCGCCTTATTTATTCGCATTTATTTATTTATTTCTATTTACTTATTAATCGTTATTTATTTATTTATTTAACTTATTGATGTGCCCGTGTTAAAATTATGTAAAATATTCGTCTGTGTGCAATTATTTATTTATTTATTTTAGTGGCGTTTAGCATGCCATAAACAAACACACGAATATTTGTTGGAAAGAGGATAAAACCTAAAGCACGTAAACACGGAGTAAAACCTAAAACACGTAAAACGATGATCAAAAAATTATAAATATGATATAAATAACCAGTAACTTATGTACAATTAAATCGCGCCGAGTCCAAGCAAAATTAAATCTAAATCTTGGAATACGACCTCCGAGAAGACCAGGCCGATCCTGTGTAGGAGTATGGACCTTTCGTAAATAACCACCTGACCCGTCTCAGCCCCTGATCCTCCTTGGAGCTCCATGTAGGCAGGAATTCTGAAGTGAAATGAGGGTTTATTAATTTTATTAATTTATACATATTTATATGTCAATACCCGTGCAGTAGTTTCGCGTCTTTGTTGTCCTCTCCCGCTCTTTCGTCGTCTTTTTTCTTTGTATCGTCTTTGCTTTGGCCCAGGGCGATGGAAGCCTAAAATTTCGGAAAAATTGAAAATGTTATTTAGTATAATTGAATATTTAAATAAGTAAAGATTATAACGATGAATTGCTAGATTGTATTAAATAGGGGCGGGGGGGGGTGGAAGACGAACGGATGAGCCGATAACCTGGAGGAAGCCGATGAACCACACGCTAGGGAGATCCTCAAATGTGAAATAGACGGATCCTTGGTTGGGGGGGTGCGTCAGGGTCCTTTCCATCGAAGACCCAAATCTGCGTCGTGTAGTCCGGAATTAGTCCTTCACTTGTAGTTTCTGTTGATGTTTCTTTGTTGTTTTTGTGGATTCCATGCCGAGTGGAATTTATGGTGCGACCTGTGGGCACAGGGGAAGAATCCGCCCTGGTGATGACTGGCTAGCCGGCCTTGCCCCATCGAAATCAGCAGGCCGTAACATAATGGCGCCCAATCTTAAACCAGGAATGGGGTGGCGAAGGTCCTCTAAAAAGGACATTCGAGCCCATACGCGGAAAAGTAGATACAAATAAAAATCCAGTGGGGGAATGGAATCCACGTGGTGCCGGCAGACCAGGTTGGAACGCGTGCGAAGGCTTATGTCGGCTATCCAAAAAGCCGAACATAATTGCTCGCCGCGGAAAGACCTGGGATGCTGGAAAAAAGTAAACCACAAAGTAATTGTTCATATTTGTAGTAATTTTGTCGTTGTACTCACCTAAAGTGTAGAGATCCTCCAAGCGAAGGGTATGTCGCTAGCGGCGGATACCGCCAGCTAGTTTTGCGACCCGCTCGGTGCCTGGTGGCGAACGGAGGACTCGCAATGGAATGAGTCGGTAGGAGAGTCTTCTGCTGGTTGCGGCGTGAATGTACGCGGGGGAATGGCTGGTCTCCGGGTGGTCCATGGGAACACAGGGTTCACCATGCGATGCACCCGGGACGGCCAAAGAACTGGCAAGCGCATCCGCGGCGCAACTGGACATGAAGCAGAGTAGATATGTGAGCGCCCTCGATGCCCTATCTTCCAGGAAGAAGATAGAGGATTCGATGGAGCTCGCCATGGCATACAAATCGATCGCAGAGGTAGATGAAAGACGCAGGAAAGCATGTGGAGGTTGGCTCCGGTTAGGCATCACTCCTTTTTTTTCCCCCTTTGTTGTCCAATTGAGTTTCCGTTTTTTGGCTTTGTTGTTTTCGTCTAGAAAAGGAAAAGAAAGCGTGTTTAGTGTAAGGAACAGAAATTAGCAGGTAGAGTAGGTTCATGGTTAGGAGATATAACTTGCGGTCCGGAGCTGATAAGATGACAACTAGAACTCCCCGCTGCGGTGGCTCAGGCGTACGAGACGCACAGGGCGGCGATGTCCGACAACGTCAGTCGGACGTTGCAACAGGAGATTCGCCAAGGCTTCCTCGAGATGATGGCGATGATCAACGAGGTGGTCCAGCCGCTGAAGCAAACGGCAGCAGCCGTGCAGTCGATGCAGCAGCAGGCGAAAGAAATATCGTCTGGCCACCAGTGGTGGTCACGAGCATGCAGGATGCCAGGAGGCGACGGGCGCATATCCCAAGACCCGGCCAGAGGGACAGAATCCTTGGACGTCTCCACCCAAACCTCCAAGAGCAAGCGAAGTACTCGCGGAGAGGAATGTCGGCGCCGGTGGATATCCGGAAGAGCAGCAGCGTTTCCAGACGGAGTGTGAGGCTCGAAGGGGTAGCACGGAGGGTCTCCGAGGTCCTGAAAGGAGAAGAGATTCGGTTAGAGGCGTCAGGATCGAGAAGTGGGAGATCTTCTTCGACGGCGACCAAAATAAGCTCGCCGTGGAAGACTTTGTGTTCCGCGTGGAATACCTGCAGCGGCAGTCTCGGTGTTCCTGGGACCAGGTGCTGGGTAGCTTCTACCAGCTGATGCGAGGCCAGGCTGCCGAGTGGTACTGGAAATATGTCAAAGAGGAGGGCTCCGCAGACATGGGAGGACCTCAAGGAGAACCTGGTGGCGAGGTTCCGGGGCATCGGAGGCGAGTTCGAGCGCTGACGAGCACTCCAAGATCGACGGCAGCAGCCAGGCGAGTCCGTCGAGGATTATTTCCGACCGATGCGGCGGCTCGGAAACAGACTGCTGGCACCGATACCGGAGGCGGAAATGATCCGCATAGTTAAAAAGGGACTTACCGCTGAGGTCGCCCGGTTTGTTTATGCCCTGAGGGTGTACAGCGTGGACCAGCTGCGAGAGGAGTGCCTCGAAGTGGAGGAGGCTTTCATGAGGCGGGAGCGAGACAGCCGAGCCTCATACCGCGCGCCGGCCAAGTTTCCGTCGAGCGGACGACAGGTGGAGGAAGTGGCGATGGAGTCATCCGACGGCAAAGCGGGAGAGCCGGAGCCGTTCATCGAGGAAGTTTCCAGACAGCGAATTAGTTGCTGGAACTGCGGGCAGCCGGACCACGGATTCCGTGACTGCGCATCGTCGGAGCGGAAGATCTTCTGCTACCGCTGCGGGAAGCCAGAGGTGATCACACCGAACTGCCCGGTATTTGCGGGAAACGGGAGGACGAGCGCCGGAAAGGTGGGAGACCCGCGCTCGAAGTACAGGTCCAACCGACAGTAAACCTTCCACCGAAGCCACCAACAATTAAACCTATAGTAGAGAGTAATAAAATCGTCATTAAGAATAGCAATAAGCGGAGGAACGGATGCAGAAGTACCTTGAGGTTCGGAACCGAATATTTGCCAACCACCAGATAGACGGGATGCGGAGCGTCAGCCGGAGGCTTTTAAAGGCCAGATCACGATTCCGGCAGAGGCATCAGACGCAACGTGCCGTGGTTGAAGCCGTTCGTTGGGGCATGGGAGGTGATCCCAGGGTGTTTGCCGAGGTCCGGATACATGGCAAGCCCATTTCCGGTTTGCTGGACACAGGCGCGTCCATTAATGTCCTGGGAAAAGGCAGCCGTGAAATGCTGGAGGAGCTCGGGGTCCGCATGGACAAGTACACGTCGATCGTGAGGACTGCGGCGGGAGAAGACCGGTCAATTATAGGTCGAGTACACGTTCCGGTAGAATTCAAGGGAGTGGAGAAGGTACTTACCTTTTACGTATGCCCGTACCTGGAGCAAGAGCTATACCTTGGGATTGATTTCTGGAGGAAATTCGCGTTGGCACCGGCTATCCTCGGAGAGATACCAGCAACGAAACCGAAGGCGAACGTGGAGGAATTGTGGGACGCAACAAATCCGTGGCTGGATGGCAAAGCCGGTAAAGAGTCTGTAATCGAGGAGTGGAACCTGCAAGAAGAAGACAAAAATCGGTTAGAAGCGGTAAAGAAAGAGTTCCTAGCGTTCGAGGACGTCGGTATGGGTAAGACATCGGTGGAGACACATCGGATCCAGCTCGTGGAAGGCGCAGAGCCGTTTAAGGATCGGTATTATCCACAATCGCCAGCGATGCAGGAGATTGTGTGGGCCGAAGTCGACAAAATGCTGGAGCTGGGCGTGATCGAGGTCAGCGAGAGTCCGTGGAGTAACCGCACGACAGTGGTGCGAAGGCCGGACAAAAATAGGTTCTGCTTAGACGCACGGAAGCTGAACAACCTCACCGTGAAGGATGCTTATCCGCTGCCGTGCATCGAGGGAATCCTGTCCAGAATCGAGCAGACCTACTATATTTCAAGCGTCGACTTGAAATTCGCATTCTGGCAGGTGGAGTTGGATCCTGAAAGCCGTCCATATACAGCGTTTACGGTTGCGGGGAGGCCCTTGTACCAGTTCGCCATGATGCCGTTTGGCCTGTGCAATGCGGCGCAGCGGCTATGTCGACTGATGGACAAGGTGATTCCAGCGCGGTTGAGATCGAACGTCTTTGTGTACCTTGACGACCTGCTAATCATCGCTCCAGACTTCGAGACCCATCTAAAGTATCTCCGGTTGGTAGCGGAATGCCTGAAAAAAGCGAATTTGACGATAGGTTTAAAAAAATCAAAATTTTGCTACAGGGCGTTGAAATACCTCGGGTTCATAATCGGTGGAGGGACACTTCGGATTGATGGGGACAGGATCGTCGCAATCCAAAAGATTCCGGAGCCGAAATCGGTGAAGGAGTTACGAAGCTTCCTGGGAACAGCGGGATGGTACCGCCGGTTCATCAAGGACTTCGCGACCATGGCGGCCCCGCTCACAGACGCACTGAAAAAAGGAAAGAACACCCGATTAGTGCTGAACGACGAGGCCAAGGACGCGATACAGGCTCTAAAGACGGCACTTACCTCGGCTCCTGTCTTGGTTCACGCCGATTTTAGAAGGCCGTTCGTTATCCAGTGCGACGCGTCGCACTATGGAGTTGGAGCAGTCCTGTTCCAATACGACGAGGAAAAGAACGAACGTCCGATTGCCTTCTTCTCCGCAAAACTAAACAAACATCAGATAAATTATTGAGTGCTTGGCAGCCGTACTTGCCATCGAAAAGTTCCGGCCCTACGTGGAACTGATGCAGTTCACGGTCATCACCGACCACGCCAGTCTGAAGTGGCTGATGACCATGGCACGATGGTCACTCAGGTTGCAGAGCTTCGACTTCCAGATAGCGCACCGGAAGGGATCCGAAAACGTTGTGGCCGACACGCTGTCCAGATGCGTAGAGGAGCTGAAGCTGGATGCCGACGATGCTCTCGGGTTCGCCACGACGGAGTTCGAGTCTGAGGAGTACAAAGAGATTCGGGATGAGATTCTGGAGAATCAGGATCGACTGCCGGATGTCCGAGTGGAAGGGAACCTCGTCTTCAAACGCAGCGGATTCGACAGATTGGAGGAGGAAGTCGAAGGAGGGTCTTGGAAGCTGTGGATCCCAGCCTCGCTCACAGCTGGCCTGATCGCGACGGCCCACGACGAACCGACGTCAGGACACGGATGCGTAAGGAAGACGCTGCAGCGACTCCAGCGGCAATATTACTGGCCGAAGATGACGACTCAAGTCCGAGACTTTGTGGGGCAATGCATCCAATGCAAGGAGTCGAAGGCTCCAAATTACCGCACACAGGTCGGGATAGGGCAGGAAGTGGTGACTGAGAGGCCATTCCAGAAACTCTACATAGATTTCCTAGGCAAATATCCAAGATCCAAGCGAGGAAAGGCCTGGATATTTGTAGTAGCAGACCACTTCTCCAAATTCACATTCCTGAAGGCCATGAACGAAGCCACAACGTCGAACGTCATCGAGTTCCTGGTGCAGGAGGTGTTTTTCAAGTTTGGAGTGCCGGAGGTAATCCACTCCGACAATGGGAAGAAGTTCACTGCCAAAGCTTTTCAGGAGATGATGGAGGCGTACGGGGTCCAGCATGTGCGGACGGCAGTGTACTCGCCGCAAAGCAACGCTGCAGAGCGGGTAAACCGGACAGTACTGGCCGCAATCCGGACATATTTGGAGCAGGACCACCGAGACTGGGACGCATATCTGCCGGAAATCGAAGTCGCGATAAGGAACTCTGTCCACGAAGCGACAGGCGTCACGCCGTTCTTCGCGGTATTCGGGCAGCAGATGTACCTCCACGGCAGCTGCTACAAACTGGCCAGGAAACTGCGGTCAATGACGGATCATGAGGTAGTTGCGTTGAACTCGCAGAACAAGAGAGACATCATCCGCGAACGTATCAGCCAACACTTGCATCAGGCCTACGAGCGGAGCAGCCGGCAATACAACAAGCGCGCCCGTGAGTTCCACGTGAAACCAGGCCAAGAAGTGTTCCGGCGTAACTTCACCCTGAGCGATTTCGGGAAGAATTACAACGCCAAGTTCGCCCGGAAGTTCGCGAGATGCCGAATCAGGAGGCCGGTCGGGAACAACATGTTCG
This sequence comes from Drosophila santomea, assembly GCF_016746245.2. Classification (NCBI taxonomy): domain Eukaryota; kingdom Metazoa; phylum Arthropoda; class Insecta; order Diptera; family Drosophilidae; genus Drosophila; species Drosophila santomea. The sequence continues at coordinate 24,380,298 of NC_053016.2, read as the reverse complement.
AGTTGGAGGACCTGGCGGGGAAACCTATTGGCATCTACCATACGATAGACCTGCGGCTGTAAGGGAAGAACGACACGCTCAAGATAGGGACAAAGCAGGAGGCTTACCGTGGGCGTGGCCTACGTTGGGGTAACCCAGGAGCAAAGGGGCAAGGGCCGATCGCCGGGTGAACACCGCGGAGCGTGTCCGAGTTTTTTGTTTCCATAATTTGTTTGTTTACGTGTTGGTGTGGAATGCTCGCGAATATTCCCCTCCCTATTCGATTGGCGAATTTTCGCGTGGTGTTGCATTCTGAGGGTGATCGATAGCAGCGGGCGAAAGAAATATCGTCTGGAATGAGCACCTAAGGCGAGGTTGGCAGTCCCAAAAGAAGAAGGGGAAAGTGGGATGGATGTAGAGCGCCCCCTACCGTCCACACCCATGAAAGGGGAAGTGTGGATGGTATGTGGAGAGAGGAGAACACCGACGAAGTGCATCCACACACACTAAGACGGGAAATGAGCACTGGCATTGGCCTTGAAGTCGGTTCTCGACCTATGTGAAGGGAAAGGAGAAAACAAAAGAATAGGAAAGGAACCGGCAGAGCCGAGCCCATAAATAGGGCGGGGTGACCGCCATGTGGGCCAGAGAAAATTTGGGAATCAGAAGACCCGCTGCCGCGAACTAAATCTAACGGCCGTGTTTTAAAATCGGTGGCGCACATAAACGTGTGAGTGCGGTCGGTCTACCGGAGGTGAAAGCTCCGAGGAATCGTTGGTGATGTTTTTTTATTGTTGTTATAGGGAAATAAAGGTAATTTAACCCGATCCGGAGATCGACGGGAGCAGGACAGAAGCAGAACAGGAAGACCCGGCAGCCGGAAGTGGAAAATAAATGTGAGTCCGTTCCGAGAGGGCATAGACATAATATTTATATATCTGGGTTGCAGAGGGTATACATGCATTTTCTTGACCCCGGGATATCCACAGTTTGGACCCGGGGAGACTTTTCTGGAACCAGTGGTGGATTCCAACCTCAAAACCCGCCGAGGACCAAGCCAAACCGCCCGGGAGAAGCTCGGCCAGAAAAAAATTAGAATAATTATTTATTTATTTATTTATTTAATCCGCCTTATTTATTCGCATTTATTTATTTATTTCTATTTACTTATTAATCGTTATTTATTTATTTATTTAACTTATTGATGTGCCCGTGTTAAAATTATGTAAAATATTCGTCTGTGTGCAATTATTTATTTATTTATTTTAGTGGCGTTTAGCATGCCATAAACAAACACACGAATATTTGTTGGAAAGAGGATAAAACCTAAAGCACGTAAACACGGAGTAAAACCTAAAACACGTAAAACGATGATCAAAAAATTATAAATATGATATAAATAACCAGTAACTTATGTACAATTAAATCGCGCCGAGTCCAAGCAAAATTAAATCTAAATCTTGGAATACGACCTCCGAGAAGACCAGGCCGATCCTGTGTAGGAGTATGGACCTTTCGTAAATAACCACCTGACCCGTCTCAGCCCCTGATCCTCCTTGGAGCTCCATGTAGGCAGGAATTCTGAAGTGAAATGAGTGTTTATTAATTTTATTAATTTATACATATTTATATGTCAATACCCGTGCAGTAGTTTCGCGTCTTTGTTGTCCTCTCCCGCTCTTTCGTCGTCTTTTTTCTTTGTATCGTCTTTGCTTTGGCCCAGGGCGATGGAAGCCTAAAATTTCGGAAAAATTGAAAATGTTATTTAGTATAATTGAATATTTAAATAAGTAAAGATTATAACGATGAATTGCTAGAGTGTATTAAATAGGGGCGGGGGGGGTGGAAGACGAACGGATGAGCCGATAACCTGGAGGAAGCCGATGAACCACACGCTAGGGAGATCCTCAAATGTGAAATAGACGGATCCTTGGTTGGGGGGTGCGTCAGGGTCCTTTCCATCGAAGACCCAAATCTGCGTCGTGTAGTCCGGAATTAGTCCTTCACTTGTAGTTTCTGTTGATGTTTCTTTGTTGTTTTTGTGGATTCCATGCCGAGTGGAATTTATGGTGCGACCTGTGGGCACAGGGGAAGAATCCGCCCTGGTGATGACTGGCTAGCCGGCCTTGCCCCATCGAAATCAGCAGGCCGTAACATAATGGCGCCCAATCTTAAACCAGGAATGGGGTGGCGAAGGTCCTCTAAAAAGGACATTCGAGCCCATACGCGGAAAAGTAGATACAAATAAAAATCCAGTGGGGGAATGGAATCCACGTGGTGCCGGCAGACCAGGTTGGAACGCGTGCGATGGCTTATGTCGGCTATCCAAAAAGCCGAACATAATTGCTCGCCGCGGAAAGACCTGGGATGCTGGAAAAAAGTAAACCACAAAGTAATTGTTCATATTTGTAGTAATTTTGTCGTTGTACTCACCTAAAGTGTAGAGATCCTCCAAGCGAAGGGTATGTCGCTAGCTGCGGATACCGCCAGCTAGTTTTGCGACCCGTTCGGTGCCTGGTGGCGAACGGAGGACTCGCAATGGAATGAGTCGGTAGGAGAGTCTTCTGCTGGTTGCGGCGTGAATGTACGCGGGGGAATGGCTGGTCTCCGGGTGGTCCATGGGAACACAGGGTTCACCATGCGATGCACCCGGGACGGCCAAAGAACTGGCAAGCGCATCCGCGGCGCAACTGGACATGAAGCAGAGTAGATATGTGAGCGCCCTCGATGCCCTATCTTCCAGGAAGAAGATAGAGGATTCGATGGAGCTCGCCATGGCATACAAATCGATCGCAGAGGTAGATGAAAGACGCAGGAAAGCATGTGGAGGTTGGCTCCGGTTAGGCATCACTCCTTTTTTTTCCCCCTTTGTTGTCCAATTGAGTTTCCGTTTTTTGGCTTTGTTGTTTTCGTCTAGAAAAGGAAAAGAAAGCGTGTTTAGTGTAAGGAACAGAAATTAGCATGTAGAGTAGGTTCATGGTTAGGAGATATAACATGCGGTCCGGAGCTGATAAGATGACAACTAGAACTCCCCGCTGCGGTGGCTCAGGCGTACGAGACGCACAGGGCGGCGATGTCCGACAACGTCAGTCGGACGTTGCAACAGGAGATTCGCCAAGGCTTCCTCGAGATGATGGCGATGATCAACGAGGTGGTCCAGCCGCTGAAGCAAACGGCAGCAGCCGTGCAGTCGATGCAGCAGCAGGCGATGCAAGGCGACCCCAGTGGTGGTCACGAGCATGCAGGAGCACGAGGATGCCAGGAGGCGACGGGCGCATATCCCAAGACCCGGCCAGAGGGACAGAATCCTTGGACGTCTCCACCCAAACCTCCAAGAGCAAGCGAAGTACTCGCGGAGAGGAATGTCGGCGCCGGTGGATATCCGGGAGAGCAGCAGCGTTTCCAGACGGAGTGTGAGGCTCGAAGGGGTAGCACGGAGGGTCTCCGAGGTCCTGAAAGGAGAAGAGATTCGGTTAGAGGCGTCAGGATCGAGAAGTGGGAGATCTTCTTCGACGGCGACCAAAATAAGCTCGCCGTGGAAGACTTTGTGTTCCGCGTGGAATACCTGCAGCGGCAGTCTCGGTGTTCCTGGGACCAGGTGCTGGGTAGCTTCTACCAGATGATGCGAGGCCAGGCTGCCGAGTGGTACTGGAAATATGTCAAAGAGAGCCCTCCGCAGACATGGGAGGACCTCAAGGAGAACCTGGTGGCGAGGTTCCGGGGCATCGGAGGCGAGTTCGAGCGCTGACGAGCACTCCAAGATCGACGGCAGCAGCCAGGCGAGTCCGTCGAGGATTATTTCCGACCGATGCGGCGGCTCGGAAACAGACTGCTGGCACCGATACCGGAGGCGGAAATGATCCGCATAGTTAAAAAGGGACTTACCGCTGAGGTCGCCCGGTTTGTTTATGCCCTGAGGGTGTACAGCGTGGACCAGCTGCGAGAGGAGTGCCTCGAAGTGGAGGAGGCTTTCATGAGGCGGGAGCGAGACAGCCGAGCCTCATACCGCGCGCCGGCCAAGTTTCCGTCGAGCGGACGACAGGTGGAGGAAGTGGCGATGGAGTTATCCGACGGCAAAGCGGGAGAGCCGGAGCCGTTCATCGAGGAAGTTTCCAGACAGCGAATTAGTTGCTGGAACTGCGGGCAGCCGGACCACGGATTCCGTGACTGCGCATCGTCGGAGCGGAAGATCTTCTGCTACCGCTGCGGGAAGCCAGAGGTGATCACACCGAACTGCCCGGTATTTGCGGGAAACGGGAGGACGAGCGCCGGAAAGGTGGGAGACCCGCGCTCGAAGTACAGGTCCAACCGACAGTAAACCTTCCACCGAAGCCACCAACAATTAAACCTATAGTAGAGAGTAATAAAATCGTCATTAAGAATAGCAATAAGCGGAGGAACGGATGCAGAAGTACCTTGAGGTTCGGAACCGAATATTTGCCAACCACCAGATAGACGGGATGCGGAGCGTCAGCCGGAGGCTTTTAAAGGCCAGATCACGATTCCGTCAGAGGCATCAGACGCAACGTGCCGTGGTTGAAGCCGTTCGTTGGGGCATGGGAGGTGATCCCAGGGTGTTTGCCGAGGTCCGGATACATGGCAAGCCCATTTCCGGTTTGCTGGACACAGGCGCGTCCATTAATGTCCTGGGAAAAGGCAGCCGTGAAATGCTGGAGGAGCTCGGGGTCCGCATGGACAAGTACACGTCGATCGTGAGGACTGCGGCGGGAGAAGACCGGTCAATTATAGGTCGAGTACACGTTCCGGTAGAATTCAAGGGAGTGGAGAAGGTACTTACCTTTTACGTATGCCCGTACCTGGAGCAAGAGCTATACCTTGGGATTGATTTCTGGAGGAAATTCGCGTTGGCACCGGCTATCCTCGGAGAGATACCAGCAACGAAACCGAAGGCGAACGTGGAGGAATTGTGGGACGCAACAAATCCGTGGCTGGATGGCAAAGCCGGTAAAGAGTCTGTAATCGAGGAGTGGAACCTGCAAGAAGAAGACAAAAATCGGTTAGAAGCGGTAAAGAAAGAGTTCCTAGCGTTCGAGGACGTCGGTATGGGTAAGACATCGGTGGAGACACATCGGATCCAGCTCGTGGAAGGCGCAGAGCCGTTTAAGGATCGGTATTATCCACAATCGCCAGCGATGCAGGAGATTGTGTGGGCCGAAGTCGACAAAATGCTGGAGCTGGGCGTGATCGAGGTCAGCGAGAGTCCGTGGAGTAACCGCACGACAGTGGTGCGAAGGCCGGACAAAAATAGGTTCTGCTTAGACGCACGGAAGCTGAACAACCTCACCGTGAAGGATGCTTATCCGCTGCCGTGCATCGAGGGAATCCTGTCCAGAATCGAGCAGACCTACTATATTTCAAGCGTCGACTTGAAATTCGCATTCTGGCAGGTGGAGTTGGATCCTGAAAGCCGTCCATATACAGCGTTTACGGTTGCGGGGAGGCCCTTGTACCAGTTCGCCATGATGCCGTTTGGCCTGTGCAATGCGGCGCAGCGGCTATGTCGACTGATGGACAAGGTGATTCCAGCGCGGTTGAGATCGAACGTCTTTGTGTACCTTGACGACCTGCTAATCATCGCTCCAGACTTCGAGACCCATCTAAAGTATCTCCGGTTGGTAGCGGAATGCCTGAAAAAAGCGAATTTGACGATAGGTTTAAAAAAATCAAAATTTTGCTACAGGGCGTTGAAATACCTCGGGTTCATAATCGGTGGAGGGACACTTCGGATTGATGGGGACAGGATCGTCGCAATCCAAAAGATTCCGGAGCCGAAATCGGTGAAGGAGTTACGAAGCTTCCTGGGAACAGCGGGATGGTACCGCCGGTTCATCAAGGACTTCGCGACCATGGCGGCCCCGCTCACAGACGCACTGAAAAAAGGAAAGAACACCCGATTAGTGCTGAACGACGAGGCCAAGGACGCGATACAGGCTCTAAAGACGGCACTTACCTCGGCTCCTGTCTTGGTTCACGCCGATTTTAGAAGGCCGTTCGTTATCCAGTGCGACGCGTCGCACTATGGAGTTGGAGCAGTCCTGTTCCAATACGACGAGGAAAAGAACGAACGTCCGATTGCCTTCTTCTCCGCAAAACTAAACAAACATCAGATAAATTATTGAGTGCTTGGCAGCCGTACTTGCCATCGAAAAGTTCCGGCCCTACGTGGAACTGATGCAGTTCACGGTCATCACCGACCACGCCAGTCTGAAGTGGCTGATGACCATGGCACGATGGTCACTCAGGTTGCAGAGCTTCGACTTCCAGATAGCGCACCGGAAGGGATCCGAAAACGTTGTGGCCGACACGCTGTCCAGATGCGTAGAGGAGCTGAAGCTGGATGCCGACGATGCTCTCGGGTTCGCCACGACGGAGTTCGAGTCTGAGGAGTACAAAGAGATTCGGGATGAGATTCTGGAGAATCAGGATCGACTGCCGGATGTCCGAGTGGAAGGGAACCTCGTCTTCAAACGCAGCGGATTCGACAGATTGGAGGAGGAAGTCGAAGGAGGGTCTTGGAAGCTGTGGATCCCAGCCTCGCTCACAGCTGGCCTGATCGCGACGGCCCACGACGAACCGACGTCAGGACACGGATGCGTAAGGAAGACGCTGCAGCGACTCCAGCGGCAATATTACTGGCCGAAGATGACGACTCAAGTCCGAGACTTTGTGGGGCAATGCATCCAATGCAAGGAGTCGAAGGCTCCAAATTACCGCACACAGGTCGGGATAGGGCAGGAAGTGGTGACTGAGAGGCCATTCCAGAAACTCTACATAGATTTCCTAGGCAAATATCCAAGATCCAAGCGAGGAAAGGCCTGGATATTTGTAGTAGCAGACCACTTCTCCAAATTCACATTCCTGAAGGCCATGAACGAAGCCACAACGTCGAACGTCATCGAGTTCCTGGTGCAGGAGGTGTTTTTCAAGTTTGGAGTGCCGGAGGTAATCCACTCCGACAATGGGAAGAAGTTCACTGCCAAAGCTTTTCAGGAGATGATGGAGGCGTACGGGGTCCAGCATGTGCGGACGGCAGTGTACTCGCCGCAAAGCAACGCTGCAGAGCGGGTAAACCGGACAGTACTGGCCGCAATCCGGACATATTTGGAGCAGGACCACCGAGACTGGGACGCATATCTGCCGGAAATCGAAGTCGCGATAAGGAACTCTGTCCACGAAGCGACAGGCGTCACGCCGTTCTTCGCGGTATTCGGGCAGCAGATGTACCTCCACGGCAGCTGCTACAAACTGGCCAGGAAACTGCGGTCAATGACGGATCATGAGGTAGTTGCGTTGAACTCGCAGAACAAGAGAGACATCATCCGCGAACGTATCAGCCAACACTTGCATCAGGCCTACGAGCGGAGCAGCCGGCAATACAACAAGCGCGCCCGTGAGTTCCACGTGAAACCAGGCCAAGAAGTGTTCCGGCGTAACTTCACCCTGAGCGATTTCGGGAAGAATTACAACGCCAAGTTCGCCCGGAAGTTCGCGAGATGCCGAATCAGGAGGCCGGTCGGGAACAACATGTTCGAGTTGGAGGACCTGGCGGGGAAACTTATTGGCATCTACCATACGATAGACCTGCGGCTGTAAGGGAAGAACGACACGCTCAAGATAGGGACAAAGCAGGAGGCTTACCGTGGGCGTGGCCTACGTTGGGGTAACCCAGGAGCAAAGGGGCAAGGGCCGATCGCCGGGTGAACACCGCGGAGTGTGTCCGAGTTTTTTGTTTCCATAATTTGTTTGTTTACGTGTTGGTGTGGAATGCTCGCGAATATTCCCCTCCCTATTCGATTGGCGAATTTTCGCGTGGTGTTGCATTCTGAGGGTGATCGATAGCAGCGGGCGAAAGAAATATCGTCTGGAATGAGCACCTAAGGCGAGGTTGGCAGTCCCAAAAGAAGAAGGGGAAAGTGGGATGGATGTAGAGCGCCCCCTACCGTCCACACCCAAGAAAGGGGAAGTGTGGATGGTATGTGGAGAGAGGAGAACACCGACGAAGTGCATCCACACACACTAAGACGGGAAATGAGCACTGGCATTGGCCTTGAAGTCGGTTTTCGACCTATGTGAAGGGAAAGGAGAAAACAAAAGAATAGGAAAGGAACCGGCAGAGCCGAGCCCATAAATAGGGCGGGGTGACCGCCATGTGGGCCAGAGAAAATTTGGGAATCAGAAGACCCGCTGCCGCGAACTAAATCTAACGGCCGTGTTTTAAAATCGGTGGCGCACATAAACGTGTGAGTGCGGTCGGTCTACCGGAGGTGAAAGCTCCGAGGAATCGTTGGTGATGTTTTTTTATTGTTGTTATAGGGAAATAAAGGTAATTTAACCCGATCCGGAGATCGACGGGAGCAGGACAGAAGCAGAACAGGAAGACCCGGCAGCCGGAAGTGGAAAATAAATGTGAGTCCGTTCCGAGAGGGCATAGACATAATATTTATATATCTGGGTTGCAGAGGGTATACATGCATTTTCTTGACCCCGGGATATCCACAGTTTGGACCCGGGGAGACTTTTTCTGGAACCCGTGGTGGATTCCAACCTCAAAACCCGCCGAGGACCAAGCCAAACCGCCCGGGAGAAGCTCGGCCAGAAAAAAATTAGAATAATTATTTATTTATTTATTTATTTAATCCGCCTTATTTATTCGCATTTATTTATTTATTTCTATTTACTTATTAATCGTTATTTATTTATTTATTTAACTTATTGATGTGCCCGTGTTAAAATTATGTAAAATATTCGTCTGTGTGCAATTATTTATTTATTTATTTTAGTGGCGTTTAGCATGCCATAAACAAACACGAATATTTGTTGGAAAGAGGATAAAACCTAAAGCACGTAAACACGGAGTAAAACCTAAAACACGTAAAACGATGATCAAAAAATTATAAATATGATATAAATAACCAGTAACTTATGTACAATTAAATCGCGCCGAGTCCAAGCAAAATTAAATCTAAATCTTGGAATACGACCTCCGAGAAGACCAGGCCGATCCTGTGTAGGAGTATGGACCTTTCGTAAATAACCACCTGACCCGTCTCAGCCCCTGATCCTCCTTGGAGCTCCATGTAGGCAGGAATTCTGAAGTGAAATGAGGGTTTATTAATTTTATTAATTTATACATATTTATATGTCAATACCCGTGCAGTAGTTTCGCGTCTTTGTTGTCCTCTCCCGCTCTTTCGTCGTCTTTTTTCTTTGTATCGTCTTTGCTTTGGCCCAGGGCGATGGAAGCCTAAAATTTCGGAAAAATTGAAAATGTTATTTAGTATAATTGAATATTTAAATAAGTAAAGATTATAACGATGAATTGCTAGAGTGTATTAAATAGGGGCGGGGGGGGGGTGGAAGACGAACGGATGAGCCGATAACCTGGAGGAAGCCGATGAACCACATGCCAGGGAGATCCTCAAATGTGAAATAGACGGATCCTTGGTTGGGGGGGTGCGTCAGGGTCCTTTCCGTCGAAGACCCAAATCTGCGTCGTGTCGTCCGGAATTAGTCCTTCACTTGTAGTTTCTGTTGATGTTTCTTTGTTGTTTTTGTGGATTCCATGCCGAGTGGAATTTATGGTGCGACCTGTGGGCACAGGGGAAGAATCCGCCCTGGTGATGACTGGCTAGCCGGCCTTGCCCCATCGAAATCAGCAGGCCGTAACAAATTTACCACAGTAAAAACATTTTTGCTTTGGTTTAGTTATACCCGTTACTCGTAGAGTAAAAGGGTATACTAGATTCGTTGAAAAGTATGTAACAGGCAGAAGGAAGCGTTTCCGACCATATAAAGTATATATATTCTTGATCAGGATCAATAGCCAAGTCGATCTGGCCATGTCCGTCTGTCCGTCCGTCTGTCCGTCCGTCTGTCCGTCCGTATGAACGCTGAGATCTCAGGAACTACAAAAGCTAGAAAGTTGAGATTAAGCATACAGACTCCAGAGACATAGAAGCAGCGCAAGTTTGTCGATTCATGTTGCCACGCCCACTCTAACGCCTTCAAACCGCCCAAAGCTGCCACGCCCACACTTTTGAAAAATGTTTTGAAATTTTTTCATTTTTGTATTAGTCTTGTAATTTTCTATCGATTTACCAAAAAACTTTTAGCCACGCCCACTCTAACGCCTTCAAACCGCCCAAAGCTGCTACGCCCACACATTTAAAAAATGTTTTGATATTTTTTCATTTTTATATTGGTCTTGTAAATTTCTATCGATTTGCCAAAAAACTTTCTGCCACGCCCACTATACCGCCTACAAACCGCCAAAAACTGTGTTTAAGACTCTCCTCCCTTCCACTAGCTGAGTAACGGGTATCAGATAGTCGGGGAACTCGACTATAGCGTTCTCTCTTGTTATAGTTATACCCGTTACTCGTAGAGTAAAAGGGTATACTAGATTCGGTGAAAAGTATGTAACTGGCAGAAGGAAGCGTTTCCGACCATATAAAGTATATATATTCTTGATCAGGATCAATAGCCGAGTCGATCTGGCCATGTCCGTCTGTCTGTCCGTCCGTCTGTCTGTCCGTATGAACGTCAAGATCTCAGGAACTACAAAAGCTAGAAAGTTGAGATGAAGCATACAGACTCCAGAGTACGAAACGCAGCGCAAGTTTGTCGATTCATGTTGCCACGCCCAGTCTGACGCCCACAAACCGCCCGAAACTGCCACGCCCACACTTCTTGAGGTGTAGACTTTAATGTCCGAAGATCATTTCGCAAGCAGGGAATTTTTTTGGACGAAAGTGACAGAAGTTCATTGGCTGCGCATCTGCTAATATTATTGGCAGAAAGCTAAGCGCAAGTTAAAATCATCATCAACCTTAGAAGCAACAGTAAGGTTCCTGTCAACCGGAAACTCACAATTATCTTCGATATTTAACAAAAAAAATCAGACGCTTGAAATTTTTGCAAATAATTCGCAGGAACCGTTGATGGTGGTTAAACTGCAAAAAAATTTCTTCAGAATAAATAAAACAGAAGAACATTTTTGCATTCCTGTTGCCAAGCGCCTCAAACGAAGATTTATGTCTACTAATTTCCTTTTGTGTGGCGCTTGGCAGAGGGAATTTAATAATTTAGTCATATAGATATTAATAAGACAGATAGATATTAATTAAATAATTACTGATTAGTATAACGAATAATAAAGTTTTTTTAACGAATCGAGTCGGAGTCGGGGTGAGTTGCTGAGTCGTACTCCTGTTTCCTGGTCCGCTGAAGAGTGGGGGCATCTTGTCTAATTGCAGCGTAGACAGATTTGGGTTTGATAGCCGGTCACTGAACGGCCGTCGTTAGGAGTCAGTTTTTATGTTGTCTTTATGTTGTTTACATTGTATAGATTCCAGGGTAAGCCTGGGTGGCTTAGCTGGAGGGTCGCTATACCGATAATTAGGCAAACCTCTTGCGATAAGTCCGCTTTTTGCCCGCCCATTGTACGTTTTAGTGTCCGTTAGCAATACTTTTTCGGACTTATTTTGAGGAACGCCACAGTTTCGATTTTTGTCCGTTTTAGCGTCCGATTTTGAGCATTCAACGAAACTATTGCGGAAACTCCGATTCTACGTCCGTATTTAATATCTTTAGCGGACATTTTTCCGCTTTTTGTCTGCTGGGATGCAGCACTAAAGACTGGTCGATTATGAAAGCGTACATTTAATATTATTGTAATATTCCGACTTTCAGAAAATGAGTTTTGGGCAGAAAAAGGAGTCAAATTTCCCATAGTGACAATTATCTAAGCTTGGGCTCACGCATACACACACACTATTCGTTTCTGCTTCCTTTTTACCAGTTCCTTCTTTGGTTTGCTGCGAAAATTTACAGTTAGAATTTCAATAGATTACATTTTTAATGAATACAAAAAATGTGTATATTAATGTATGCGTTTATACATACCATGCATACATACTTAGCCACTTTTGTTTTATTGTTTAATTTATTCATTTAAACAGCTTTTTTATATTTGTTATTTTCGATTTGCCTTTTATACACAGATTTCGGTTTACTTTTCACTTTCTGTTTTTTGAACACTCCAACGAGCCTCAAAGCTGTAAAACACTTAATTGTTGTATTTACCCTAGATACAACAACCAAAAAAATTCGTTTCTCGTTTTAAATTCAAAATCACATTTTAATATTCTTTTCGATGTGCAGAACTCGCCGACTATTTTACTCAAAGAATAAAGAAGGAAAAAAAGTGCATGCATAGATGTAAAGCTGCTTCTCTACCTCTTTCTCTCCAAGCAAATCAGTCGTTCTCTTTTGCCCTTCCCAGATTAATGAAACATTAGCTATTGCCCATATATGAAGAACTTTAGCAATTTACCTTACATACGCAAACATATTTGGCTATGTTTAATTAAGAAGTACGATTTAAGAATTACAATATTTCTTAATTGCCGAGTTGGTGCGTTCTGGGAAATACAATTATCATGGTCCAGCATTCACTGCATTTGATTAGGGATATCAGACCAATCGCAAATAGTTTAGATTTACATTCAATTAATAACATAATTATACATTTTCAGATTTAATATTACAAATTAAATTAAATTTGATTTATACATTATTGAGATACAATATCTGGTATTTAAAAATGAATAGATTATATATTTTATTAATTCAAGCAGTCCCAATTGGCTTCTGAAATTCAAGAATTGCGCTGTTGGTAATGGTTTAGTCTAGTTGTCCGCCAATTGCATATCTGTTGGAATATAATTTAAAGTAATTAGTTTATATTCAATATTTTCTCGAGTAAAATGTTATTTTATATAAATGTGCTTAGTTCTCTTGTGGCAAGTAGGATTATTGGCTATACAAATACATCCCTGATTGTCTTCATAAATTATTATTGGTTTATTTATCTTGATCTTTATACCTTTAAGTAACGATCTGTGCAAATAACGAACTAAATAACTCTGAGTAACGATCTAACAAATAGTCCCACATACTCTGCTGCACTGATTTTTTCAAACACTGATGATTCAAACATCTTAAACAAGTATCCAGTAGTACTTCTTCTATCAGTCTCACTTCCTGCCCAATCAGAATCTAATTAACCAATAACAATATTCTCATAAGTAACATTTTTTGTACATCAAGTATCCAATAAAAAATCGATTCATTTGATTCTTAAGCTTTAGAATAAAGCTTAAATAAAGCTTGGAAGTGCTGTACTAACTGGATTGCAGTTCTCCATATTGAATTTTCTCAAAACAGTATTAATATTTGTTGACTGGCTTAGGCATAATTTGTACCCGTTTCTATATATCTTTATTCCAATAAAGTATCGAATAACTATCAAGTCAAGTATGATTTAAATCTACTTATTGTTTCAAAGCTCTCAGTGGCAATCACTAAATCATCTACATAAAACAATAAATATATATTGCTTAAAATGTCTCTTTTATCAATTATGTATATGTCGAAGATAAAGTTTTCTGAAGTATTATTACTTAAAAAAATAACCGAAATTGTTATTATTAAGACACGTTAAGAATAAAGAACTGGGTACATCTATCAAAGAGAGCGTTCCGTTATTGAGAGAGCATCATTTGAAGGTATACTCAAATGAGCATGGCGCCTGTGGTTGTAGCTATGTAGAGTTGTGGTTACGTAAAAAGGATGATGAAATACTTGAGAAGTGGCGAAATCGAAGAAAAGCTTTGAGAAAGAGCGACGTTCACGGATAGTCTTGTGAGAACGCTCGAAAGGAGAACACGCGGCGACTTGCTGTGCTAGAAAATATGGACGCAGAAGAAGTGGAAAAAAATCCTACCCAAGATCCGTCATCAGAAGTGGGATCGGCCTACTCCCAAGATCTCTCGAACGAACAGTGGCGTGCATTGCTTGAATCTCATAACAAAACTTTCATGAAGTTATGCAACTCCATGCAGGCCTCCAAAATTAAGGCGCAAACCAACAAAGTGACGCTTCCGAAGTCTAACCCAGACACGGCAAATGCGGACGTAGCTGCATGGCGCAAAACTGTCGACATAATTATGGCAGAAAATATGTTGGAAGGAAGCGCTTTGGTTATGGCACTATGCAGTTCGTTAGAAGGAGGAGCATCCCAATGGTTATCCCAGATTTGCTACGGTGGAATTAAGTGGCCAGAATTCAGAGAATTATTTACTCAAAGATATGATAGTGCAGAGACGCCGGCAGCCATCTTGTTAAACATGTTTCACAACGGCCCAAGAGCGAATGAGTGTTTGTCTATGTATGCCAGCAGACAAGTAACGGCATTACTATCGAGGTGAAAAGAAATTAACACTGAAGAAATTGGAAAAGAATTGGCGGTATCGATCGTGCTGGCACATGTTGCTGAAATAGACCACCGATTGCAGCGTATGATATTCACAACAAACATCCAGACACAAGGCGAATTGGAACAACAACTGCGTGCCTTTGCTTTTGGTAAGCGCAATGACCAAGAACGTAAGAGGCAGAAATAATCATCGTGCATGAAGTGTCACCATTGTTTCAAACATGGCCCCAAGATCGCAGATCAGGATCAGAATGGCTGAAAAGGCGAAGATGGTGAAAAGCAACTCTACACACAGCAACTCTGCACACAGCAACTCTACTCCAAAGAGGGACATGTCAACCATAAAGTGCTACAAGTGTGGACAGCTGGGCCATATTGCAACAAGATGAACAACATCGTCAACCGAAGCTGAAAGACGATTGGATATTTGCGCCGTTGTCAATCCAAGGGGGAATTTGTATCAATTGGGTGAGCCCGTTCCTTACATTTTTGATTCGGGGGCTGAGGTTTCCCTATTAAAAGAAAAATTAGCAGAAGAGTTCATGGGAAAGAGAATTGATAATACTGTACTTATAAGTGGTATAGGTGAAGGCTCCGTGACAAGTACAATGCAAATTCTAGCTACCGTAAATATTTGTAATTTTTCCTTGGAAATCCTTTTCCATGTAGTTATGGACAAATATTTGAAGTACCATGTGTTGATTGGCCGTGAAATTCTAGGTCAAGGTTTTGTTGTGCCAGCGAGTTTGTTTTATATAAAATTAATACCGTTAATACACTGACTAGCTAAACTAAACTAAGTCAGACCGACAAAGCTGAACTTGCAGAAATATTGAAACCCTATGCTTTAAAATTTATAAGTGGTATACCAAGTAGCCGTGTTACCACAGGTGAATTAGAGATCCGTCTGCCAATAAAACCGTAACGAGACGTCCATATAGGTTGAGTAATGAAGAGAAGTTGTTGGTGAAAAGTAAAATTCAGGAACTTTTAGCTACAAATGTTATACGCCCAAGTTGCTCCCCTTTTGCGAGCCCAATGTTGTTGGTAAAGAAAAAGGATGACAGTGATTACCGCGAACTAAACTCAAATACGATCTCCGACAAGTATCCTTTGCCCTTGATATCAGACCAAACTGATCGAGTGTGTGGAAGCAAGTATTTTACAAGCTTCGATATGGCGAGCGGTTTCTACCAGATACTAAAAAAGCCAGAATCGATAGAACGCACAGCCTTCGTCACAACAGAAGGACAGTATGAGTTCGTAGTCATGACCTTTGGCCTACAGAACACCTCATCGGTGTTTCAGCGAGCCATAATAAAAACCTAAGTTGAGGTGGCATACTCATATGCTGTAGTCTATATAGATGATGTTTTGATCGTAGCTGGCACAAAGGAGGAGTGTTTTGTTAGATTAAAAGACGTGCTGCAAAAGTTATCGAGTGCGGTATTTTCGTTTAACATGAGCAAGTGCTAATTTCTGAAGACGAGCGTTGAGTCCCTAGGCTACAAAATTGAGAATGGCGAAATAAGGCCAAATCCACACAAAATTCATGCATTGGCTGCATTGTCGCCGCCACAAACAGTTACACAACTGAGACAGTTCATTGGCTTATCGTCATATTTCCGACAATTTGTCCCACGTTTTTCCGAGCTAATGAAGCCACACTTACTTACGTCGAAAAATAGCGATTTCGAATGGCATGACAGACATGAGCAGGTGCGTCAAGAAATAATATCAATTTTAGTCAGTGACTCTGTTTTAATCATTTATGACCCGAAGTACCCGGTTGAACTGCACACTGATGCTAGCGCAGATGGCTATTGTGCCATATTGATGCACAAAATTGATGATAAGCCGAGACTCAAAGTGTATTATAGTAAGAGCACTACAGGTATAGAGTCAAGGTACCACTCTTATGAGTTAGAAACAATTGCTATATACTATGCAGAAAAACATTTTCGCCGGTATCTACATGGCCGCCCATTTGTGATTTATACAGACTGCAATTCGCTGAAAGCTACGCGCCATAAGGTAGATTTGTCACCAAGAGTTGATCGCTGGTGGGCATATTTACAATCGAATGAGTTTGAGATTGAGTATAGAAAAGGACAAAGTATATCACATGTAGATGCTAAACGCTTTGATGTCACCAAGGTAACTGAAGCACATGTAACAGCACAGAGATGAAGAATTTTCTGAACTAGTAACAAAACTGCAAAATAACGAATTGCAACACGAACTAGCAAAGACGTACGAACTAAGATCGGGCATGTTGCATAGAAAGATACAGAGAAATGGCCGAAATGCCTGCGAGTAATACCACGAGCATTTAGGTGGTCCATAATAAACCATGTCCATGAAGCTATTATGCACTTGGGATGGAAAAAGACCTTGGGTAAGGTATACACGCATTATTGGTTTTAAAATATGTCCAAATATGTGCGAATGTTTGTAGAAAATTGCATTACATGCAAATTGTCCAAGTCAACATCGGGCAAACCCCAAATAGAATTGCACTCCATACCTAAAGTCTCCGTACCTTGGCATACAGTGCGAATAGACATCAGTGGCAAGTTAAGTGGTAAAAACGACATCAAGGAATATGTGATAGTTCAAATAGACGCTTTCACTAAATATGTTCATTTGCATCACGCATTAAGCCTTGACACTAAGAGCTGCATTGAGGCATTAAAATCTGCTATGTGGATTGTAACGGGAGCTAGTCGCGCAAACGTCCAGGTCGAGCGCGTAATGAGCACTCTGAAGGCTATGCTAACAGCTGTAGAGACGAGTAAGAGATCATGGCATCATCGTTAAAGGAAGTTCTATTGGCTATGAATTGCAAGGCTAATCAAATCACAAAAATTAGTCCTTTGGAACTGATTGGCAAAGAAGCTAGACCAATGGGTATGATGCCATTAATAGCAGAAAAAAAGTTGATGCAGAATGTGTTTGCAAGGCCTTGCAAAACATAAAAAGAAATGCTGAATATGATGAAAATAAAGCCAAAATAGTACGATTCGATTTAGGCGACCATGTCTTGCTCAAGAGCGAAGAACGGCACCAAACAAAGCTAGACCCAAAGTTTAAGGGTCCATTTGTAATAACGGAAAAGCTTGATGGTGACCGATATATGTTTAAGTCTTTGACGAGTAAAAGAACATATAAGTATGCCCACGAGAAGTTACGGTCGATGCCTGTTGAGGTAGATGCAGACCAATGCAAGAGATCGCCGACTGAGGCACTCTGAGATACCATAGACTCTGGTTAAATCATTCACTAGGCTACAACTACACCATATTGTTAGCTGCGCAGTGACTATGTGGCGGGAGCTATGTGGATCCAGAGGGACCATGACGCATGAAACATTAGCTATTGCCCATATATGAAGAACTTTAGCAATTTACCTTACATACGCAAACATATTTGGCTATGTTTAATTAAGAAGTACGATTTAAGAATTACAATATTTCTTAATTGCCGAGTTGGTGCGTTCTGGGAAATACAATTATCATGGTCCAGCATTCACTGCATTTGATTAGGGATATCAGACCAATCGCAAATAGTTTAGATTTACATTCAATTAATAACATAATTATACATTTTCAGATTTAATATTACAAATTAAATTAAATTTGATTTATACATTATTGAGATACAATATCTGGTATTTAAAAATGAATAGATTATATATTTTATTAATTCAAGCAGTCCCAATTGGCTTCTGAAATTCAAGAATTGCGCTGTTGGTAATGGTTTAGTCTAGTTGTCCGCCAATTGCATATCTGTTGGAATATAATTTAAAGTAATTAGTTTATATTCAATATTTTCTCGAGTAAAATGTTATTTTATATAAATGTGCTTAGTTCTCTTGTGGCAAGTAGGATTATTGGCTATACAAATACATCCCTGATTGTCTTCATAAATTATTATTGGTTTATTTATCTTGATCTTTATACCTTTAAGTAACGATCTGTGCAAATAACGAACTAAATAACTCTGAGTAACGATCTAACAAATAGTCCCACATACTCTGCTGCACTGATTTTTTCAAACACTGATGATTCAAACATCTTAAACAAGTATCCAGTAGTACTTCTTCTATCAGTCTCACTTCCTGCCCAATCAGAATCTAATTAACCAATAACAATATTCTCATAAGTAACATTTTTTGTACATCAAGTATCCAATAAAAAATCGATTCATTTGATTCTTAAGCTTTAGAATAAAGCTTAAATAAAGCTTGGAAGTGCTGTACTAACTGGATTGCAGTTCTCCATATTGAATTTTCTCAAAACAGTATTAATATTTGTTGACTGGCTTAGGCATAATTTGTACCCGTTTCTATATATCTTTATTCCAATAAAGTATCGAATAACTATCAAGTCAAGTATGATTTAAATCTACTTATTGTTTCAAAGCTCTCAGTGGCAATCACTAAATCATCTACATAAAACAATAAATATATATTGCTTAAAATGTCTCTTTTATCAATTATGTATATGTCGAAGATAAAGTTTTCTGAAGTATTATTACTTAAAAAAATAACCGAAATTGTTATTATTAAGACACGTTAAGAATAAAGAACTGGGTACATCTATCAAAGAGAGCGTTCCGTTATTGAGAGAGCATCATTTGAAGGTATACTCAAATGAGCATGGCGCCTGTGGTTGTAGCTATGTAGAGTTGTGGTTACGTAAAAAGGATGATGAAATACTTGAGAAGTGGCGAAATCGAAGAAAAGCTTTGAGAAAGAGCGACGTTCACGGATAGTCTTGTGAGAACGCTCGAAAGGAGAACACGCGGCGACTTGCTGTGCTAGAAAATATGGACGCAGAAGAAGTGGAAAAAAATCCTACCCAAGATCCGTCATCAGAAGTGGGATCGGCCTACTCCCAAGATCTCTCGAACGAACAGTGGCGTGCATTGCTTGAATCTCATAACAAAACTTTCATGAAGTTATGCAACTCCATGCAGGCCTCCAAAATTAAGGCGCAAACCAACAAAGTGACGCTTCCGAAGTCTAACCCAGACACGGCAAATGCGGACGTAGCTGCATGGCGCAAAACTGTCGACATAATTATGGCAGAAAATATGTTGGAAGGAAGCGCTTTGGTTATGGCACTATGCAGTTCGTTAGAAGGAGGAGCATCCCAATGGTTATCCCAGATTTGCTACGGTGGAATTAAGTGGCCAGAATTCAGAGAATTATTTACTCAAAGATATGATAGTGCAGAGACGCCGGCAGCCATCTTGTTAAACATGTTTCACAACGGCCCAAGAGCGAATGAGTGTTTGTCTATGTATGCCAGCAAACAAGTAACGGCATTACTATCGAGGTGAAAAGAAATTAACACTGAAGAAATTGGAAAAGAATTGGCGGTATCGATCGTGCTGGCACATGTTGCTGAAATAGACCACCGATTGCAGCGTATGATATTCACAACAAACATCCAGACACAAGGCGAATTGGAACAACAACTGCGTGCCTTTGCTTTTGGTAAGCGCAATGACCAAGAACGTAAGAGGCAGAAATAATCATCGTGCATGAAGTGTCACCATTGTTTCAAACATGGCCCCAAGATCGCAGATCAGGATCAGAATGGCTGAAAAGGCGAAGATGGTGAAAAGCAACTCTACACACAGCAACTCTGCACACAGCAACTCTACTCCAAAGAGGGACATGTCAACCATAAAGTGCTACAAGTGTGGACAGCTGGGCCATATTGCAACAAGATGAACAACATCGTCAACCGAAGCTGAAAGACGATTGGATATTTGCGCCGTTGTCAATCCAAGGGGGAATTTGTATCAATTGGGTGAGCCCGTTCCTTACATTTTTGATTCGGGGGCTGAGGTTTCCCTATTAAAAGAAAATTAGCAGAAGAGTTCATGGGAAAGAGAATTGATAATACTGTACTTATAAGTGGTATAGGTGAAGGCTCCGTGACAAGTACAATGCAAATTCTAGCTACCGTAAATATTTGTAATTTTTCCTTGGAAATCCTTTTCCATGTAGTTATGGACAAATATTTGAAGTACCATGTGTTGATTGGCCGTGAAATTCTAGGTCAAGGTTTTGTTGTGCCAGCGAGTTTGTTTTATATAAAATTAATACCGTTAATACACTGACTAGCTAAACTAAACTAAGTCAGACCGACAAAGCTGAACTTGCGGAAATATTGAAACCCTATGCTTTAAAATTTATAAGTGGTATACCAAGTAGCCGTGTTACCACAGGTGAATTAGAGATCCGTCTGCCAATAAAACCGTAACGAGACGTCCATATAGGTTGAGTAATGAAGAGAAGTTGTTGGTGAAAAGTAAAATTCAGGAACTTTTAGCTACAAATGTTATACGCCCAAGTTGCTCCCCTTTTGCGAGCCCAATGTTGTTGGTAAAGAAAAAGGATGACAGTGATTACCGCGAACTAAACTCAAATACGATCTCCGACAAGTATCCTTTGCCCTTGATATCAGACCAAACTGATCGAGTGTGTGGAAGCAAGTATTTTACAAGCTTCGATATGGCGAGCGGTTTCTACCAGATACTAAAAAAGCCAGAATCGATAGAACGCACAGCCTTCGTCACAACAGAAGGACAGTATGAGTTCGTAGTCATGACCTTTGGCCTACAGAACACCTCATCGGTGTTTCAGCGAGCCATAATAAAAACCTAAGTTGAGGTGGCATACTCATATGCTGTAGTCTATATAGATGATGTTTTGATCGTAGCTGGCACAAAGGAGGAGTGTTTTGTTAGATTAAAAGACGTGCTGCAAAAGTTATCGAGTGCGGTATTTTCGTTTAACATGAGCAAGTGCTAATTTCTGAAGACGAGCGTTGAGTCCCTAGGCTACAAAATTGAGAATGGCGAAATAAGGCCAAATCCACACAAAATTCATGCATTGGCTGCATTGTCGCCGCCACAAACAGTTACACAACTGAGACAGTTCATTGGCTTATCGTCATATTTCCGACAATTTGTCCCACGTTTTTCCGAGCTAATGAAGCCACACTTACTTACGTCGAAAAATAGCGATTTCGAATGGCATGACAGACATGAGCAGGTGCGTCAAGAAATAATATCAATTTTAGTCAGTGACTCTGTTTTAATCATTTATGACCCGAAGTACCCGGTTGAACTGCACACTGATGCTAGCGCAGATGGCTATTGTGCCATATTGATGCACAAAATTGATGATAAGCCGAGACTCAAAGTGTATTATAGTAAGAGCACTACAGGTATAGAGTCAAGGTACCACTCTTATGAGTTAGAAACAATTGCTATATACTATGCAGAAAAACATTTTCGCCGGTATCTACATGGCCGCCCATTTGTGATTTATACAGACTGCAATTCGCTGAAAGCTACGCGCCATAAGGTAGATTTGTCACCAAGAGTTGATCGCTGGTGGGCATATTTACAATCGAATGAGTTTGAGATTGAGTATAGAAAAGGACAAAGTATATCACATGTAGATGCTAAACGCTTTGATGTCACCAAGGTAACTGAAGCACATGTAACAGCACAGAGATGAAGAATTTTCTGAACTAGTAACAAAACTGCAAAATAACGAATTGCAACACGAACTAGCAAAGACGTACGAACTAAGATCGGGCATGTTGCATAGAAAGATACAGAGAAATGGCCGAAATGCCTGCGAGTAATACCACGAGCATTTAGGTGGTCCATAATAAACCATGTCCATGAAGCTATTATGCACTTGGGATGGAAAAAGACCTTGGGTAAGGTATACACGCATTATTGGTTTTAAAATATGTCCAAATATGTGCGAATGTTTGTAGAAAATTGCATTACATGCAAATTGTCCAAGTCAACATCGGGCAAACCCCAAATAGAATTGCACTCCATACCTAAAGTCTCCGTACCTTGGCATACAGTGCGAATAGACATCAGTGGCAAGTTAAGTGGTAAAAACGACATCAAGGAATATGTGATAGTTCAAATAGACGCTTTCACTAAATATGTTCATTTGCATCACGCATTAAGCCTTGACACTAAGAGCTGCATTGAGGCATTAAAATCTGCTATGTGGATTGTAACGGGAGCTAGTCGCGCAAACGTCCAGGTCGAGCGCGTAATGAGCACTCTGAAGGCTATGCTAACAGCTGTAGAGACGAGTAAGAGATCATGGCATCATCGTTAAAGGAAGTTCTATTGGCTATGAATTGCAAGGCTAATCAAATCACAAAAATTAGTCCTTTGGAACTGATTGGCAAAGAAGCTAGACCAATGGGTATGATGCCATTAATAGCAGAAAAAAAGTTGATGCAGAATGTGTTTGCAAGGCCTTGCAAAACATAAAAAGAAATGCTGAATATGATGAAAATAAAGCCAAAATAGTACGATTCGATTTAGGCGACCATGTCTTGCTCAAGAGCGAAGAACGGCACCAAACAAAGCTAGACCCAAAGTTTAAGGGTCCATTTGTAATAACGGAAAAGCTTGATGGTGACCGATATATGTTTAAGTCTTTGACGAGTAAAAGAACATATAAGTATGCCCACGAGAAGTTACGGTCGATGCCTGTTGAGGTAGATGCAGACCAATGCAAGAGATCGCCGACTGAGGCACTCTGAGATACCATAGACTCTGGTTAAATCATTCACTAGGCTACAACTACACCATATTGTTAGCTGCGCAGTGACTATGTGGCGGGAGCTATGTGGATCCAGAGGGACCATGACGCATGCTGATGCGTGAGAGCGTTGCTAGGAGTGCAGCAAGAGCCTAAGAGAGAGTGAATTGATAGAGAGTTAGAGTAAGAGAGAGAGAGAGTAATGATATAGTAATGGATGAGAAAGAGAGAGTGGTGGCAAAAGATGCGTTACTGCTTGAACAAAAGAAGTATTGTAAAATCAGAAAATGTGAATTAAGAGCTTGAGCAAGGCAAGGGATGCCGATATGTTGTTTTTATAAAGTTGAATAAAAATTAAAGAAATTATTATATTGAGTTAAAAGTTAAGTAAAACGAATGAAGAAAGAAAACATTATGTTATATGAAAGAAACTATGTAATGAGACAAAACACACGAGGACGTGTGCGTGTCAGGAAGGCCGTGTCGGAGATTAAGTTTTCTGAAGTATTATTACTTGAAAATAACCGAAATTGTTATTATTAGGACATGTTAAGAATAAGGAACTGGGTACATCTATCAAAAAGAGCGTTCCGTTATTGAGAGACCATCATTTGAAGGTATACTCAAATGAGCATGGCGCCTGGATGATGAAATACTTGAGAAGTTGCGAAATCGAAGAAAAGCTTTGAGAGAGCGACGCTCACGGATAGTCTGGTGAGAACGCTCGAAAGAAGAACACGCGGCGACTTGCTGTGCTAGACAAGATGGACGCAGAAGAAGTGGAAGAAAACCGTACCCAAGATCCGTCATATATGCAACGATCAACGCCTAGATCTATAAAACCAATTTCTTTAAGCACCTCCTCAAAAACTTCAAACCAGCATCTGCCTGCTTGTTTAAGGCCATAGATAGATTTATTTAATTTGCAGACTGTGTTTTTGCCAACAATTAACCCTTGTGGAACTGTCATATAAATCCGACTTGCAGTCAACTATGTTTTTGTCTTCTGGCATTTTCACAAATAACCATGTCTCATTTTGAAGGTGAGATTCCAATTCATCCTGAATTGCATCTTCCCAATAATTATTATCATCTTTATGTTTAATTTCTTCAAAGCTTGTTAGAAAATCATTGAAGCATTTTGAGGATTAAATAAACATTTCTTTAAATATCTAAAGTATATTTATCAGACTTCGTCTGATGTCTTCATTTTCTAATTTGACATCTGAATATTATCACCACCAGTTGTCATCACCAGTGTGGACGACTGTATTGGCATTCTAAGCATACTTCTTTATCTTCAAAAAACTAAAATCTAGTCTCACTATCTGTTATCAAAATGTAAGAGGCTTGTGTAGTAAGCTTACTAATTTGTATTCTAATAGTCTTTCCTTTGCATCCCATATTATTGTGTTTACAGAGACTTGGTTAAAACCGGAGATACTTAACTCCAAAGTTTGGTTACAGGTTACAGGTATGTACACAGTATACAGGCATTATCGTCCCTCCAGGCGGGGAGGTGGAGTCCTAATTTCTGTTAGGTTTACCCTCACGTCAGTGGAGGTACTTTTTGACGAGTTCCGTAACTTAGAATTCTTATGCGTAAAGCTGTCATTTTCTGATAGCTATGTTTATATTACGTGCTTGTACATTCCGCCGTCTTCTGAATTTCCTGAATATATTAACCATTTGTCCGCTGTCCAATCCGTTACAAACAGACTGTCCGATAGGGACTAACTAGTTGTCCTAGGTGACTTTAATATACCAGGCACTAAGTGGTCCACAGAGGAACAGTCGAATATTCTCCTGCCTATAGCACAGCATGACTTTATTGACGGCTTGCTTGACATATCGTTGTCGCAAGTTCATTATATTCGAAATTCTCTTGGTCGTTTATTGGATCTATGTTTTGTTTCAAGTCCTGAAAGTGTGTTTCTGACTAGAGTAGCACCTCTTAGTCAACCTGAAGATCCATACCATCCAACTTTCGAGGTGACAATCGACACAGGTACCGTAATAAAAGAGAGGCCAGAAAAGTCAACCAAACGAATTCATTGTTTTCGTAAGGCAAACTTTCAGAGGCTAAATCTTTTTATATCTGGCTTTAATTGGTCCGATCTATATTCTTGCAACATAATGGCCGATGCCATAGATATTTTTTATAATGCCATTAAATCATTCTTCAACTCTTGTGTTCCGATGTACTATCCGTCTACCTCTAACAAACCTCCTTGGTTTAATAAAGAGTTGACACATCTAAGAAATGTTAAGTCCAGACTTTATATAAAATTTAAAAATACCGGTTCTCAATCTATATTTTCTAAATATGTAAGTGCTCGGTTAAATTTTACCGTGCTTAATGCTCAGTGTTATAAGAATTATTAAAACCGTTGTAAGTTCCAGTTCGCACAGGATCCCAAACAGTTTTATAATTTCGTTAACACTAAGCGCAAAACAACTAGTTACCCTTCCTCGCTATTTTTTGAAAATACTTCGGTAACATCGGATCAGGCAATAGCCGATCTATTTGCCAAGTTTTTTCAAACCACATATTCTACGTTACCTCATTCCGAACGACCTTACTCTTACGCGGTATCAAAGTCAAATTTAATATTCTGTCCCACTTTAAACGAAAGCTCACTGCTTTATGATCTTCAGCGAGTTAAGCCTGTCTATTCGCCAGGTCCCGACGGAATTCCTGGCTGTGCCTTGTGCAAACCTCTACTAAAACTGTTTAAAATATCTTTGGAATCTACTCAGTTCCTCCAAATATGGAAGGAGTCCTTTGTGATCCCTCTCCATAAAAAAGGTAGCAAATCGGATGCAAGCAATTACAGAGGAAGCTCCAAATTGTCTGCTATCCCTAAGCTTTTTGAAAACGTTATCACTCCTCATTTGCAGCACCTTTGTAGGTCAATTATTTCACCACGTCAGCATGGGTTCATTAAACGCAGATCAACAACTACTAACCTTCTGGAGCTAACCTCTTTCGTAGTACAGGGTTTCAAAAATAATCTTCAAACAGATGTCATTTATACGGATTTCAGTAAAGCATTCGACTCTGTTAATCATTCACTTTTAATAAAAAACTTGATTTATTAGGTTTCCCTGTTGATCTCCTAAATTGGATTCTAAGTTATCTGAATGGCAGGACGCAACGGGTCCTCTTTAAAAATTCTCTTTCTTGTATTCTCCGAGTCACATCCGGCGTCCCACAAGGGAGCCACCTAGGTCCGCTCCTTTTTACCTTATTTATTAACGACCTTCCCTTAATAATAAATCATTCGCGTGTACTAATGTACGCTGATGATGTAAAATTATGCTTGCAATATAAGGACATTTCTCGCCATTTGGACTTACAATCCGATCTTGATTGCTTTCAAACCTGGTGCCGTGATAACGCATTAAACTTAAATGGCTCTAAGTGTAAAGTTATGACCTTTTGTCGTGCCAACTCAATGCACGCAACTTACACTTTAAGTGGGTGCTCTTTGGACAGAATAACACATGTTGATGATCTTGGTGTTCTTCTGGACCCTAAACTTAAATTTTCAGACCATATTTCGTCTATTGTCAATAAGGCCAGGGGTGTGCTTGGTTTTATAAAACGGTGGTCAAAGGAATTTGATGATCCTTACATGACCAAAACATTATTTATATCTCTAGTCCGTCCGATCCTCGAGTATGGATCACCTGTTTGGAGTCCACAATATGAAGTTTACTCGGACCGCATTGAATCGGTTCAAAAGAACTTCTTACTTTTTGCCTTACGGCGCCTTAATTGGGATGAAAACCGTAGATTACCTCCTTATTCGAATAGATTAATGTTAATTAACTTACCCTCCTTAGCTAACCGTAGAACGATGCTTGGAACAGTCTTTATTTTTAACCTTATTCGTGGTGAAGTGGATAGTCCCGACTTGGTTAGTCGGCTAAACTTCACTGTTCCAAGCAGATTTACTAGAAATTACGTACCTCTAATTTTAAATCATTGTAGATCTAACTATGAGTTGCATGATCCCTACAGAGTATTATGTTCTGACTATAATAGATTCTATCCTATTATCTCTAATTCTGACTCTCTGCCGTTTTTAAAGCGATCAATACTAACGTACTTAACGAACTCTTAGATATTACTACTAGCATACATATATTTCCTCGTCCTTTACTGTCTTCTATATCGCGTCTATCTTCCCGCGATTCGAGCCGTACGATACACGGCAGCGCCCCTCGGTCGGTTGGGCGGGAGGTGTGGCAGTGGGACTCGCGCGTTAAAAAAAAAAAAAAAAAAAAAAATGTGGATATTTTACTAGGCTGTATAACTGATTGTGAACTATCACATTTTCCATTACCAGACTCACAAGGAAAAATTTGTTTTTTCATTTTCTTCTCCCATGCAAAGAAAAACAACTTTAAGAGTCTTCAACCTGTTCCACTCTATCGAGCTGGAGTTCAAAGTCTACCAATTGCTCAACGATTTGATTCTGTAACGCATTATTTGGGCATCTGCTAATTAATTGGGTAGCTTTTAAAATAGCCTCATCCCAAAACCGTTTACTTAACTTAGCCTCACTTATCATAGAACGAGCCTTTCTATTATCGTTTTAATCATGCGTTCATATACACCATTCAATTCTGGAGTGTGATAGCTGATGCCTTTTCCTACGCAATATTCACGCTTCTCATTAGATAGGTATTCTCTACCATTATCTACATATATACAGATTAACGACTTTTAAGTTGAAATGGGCTTCGCTATTTGTGCATGCCTCACATAGCTCATTAGATTCTACATTCTTTAAAAAAAGAGTATCCTCAAACAAATGGTTGCGTTTAATATCTAAAAGCTTGCCAATACTTGTCCTTATCTTGAATGCCACAAATATACGATTTATGGTTCATTTCGAATTTAACAATTGTTACATGTGAGTTCGTAACTTTGGCCCTTAAGAACCAATTTTTCATTTTTGGTGACCTTTACACCATTTGGATTAAGCTCGATAGTCATCCCGGCATCTTGCATCTTTTTGACTGATAATAGATTATGAGGAATGTCTTGGCTGAATAGTCAATTTTCCAGCGTGATTTTTTTGCCATGGCTGATGAGTCGTACTATTCCTTGAGATGTAGCTTGGATACATTCGCCACGCTTGGCTATAGAAATCTCTACAGTCATACGCAGATCAACATAGTCAGCAAACAAATCTTTATCTTTAATAATGTGATCTGGTGCACCAGAAGCGTTTCCGACCATATAAAGTATATATAGTGGATAGCGCAACTACCTGTCAAACACGAGGTCGTGATTTCAAACCCCACCCATGACGAGAGCATGGCCACACAAACATTCCTCTTAAAAAGATACTTTTACTAGTTTTTAGAAAGTATTCTTCCATCCATAATGCCTAATGCAACAATCTTCGACAGCTTACTATTGCCCAACCGCTTCACCCCCTCTCCACGCTATATGGAGTAAAACGGGGTCCCCCACATAGTTACCAAGTGCACCCTGTGCACAACACCCAGCAAGGCCTGACGCGCGTTACCAGACTGTTCGCTTTTTTACGACTAGCAACATCACCGTAGACGCCACTCCCCGATGACGTTAGGTGGCAGACCCACCACTGGGATAAGCCGCAACTGGCCAATCACCAGATCGGTCGAAAAACTTAAACCGATTACCGAAACAAATACGAGAGAATTACCATAGGCATATCAAAACGGACACAAATTGGACAATGGAACGTTAGAACTCTGAGAGAACCATCTAGATTAGCATAGTTTGAGGCGGAGATGGAGAGACTCCATATTGCAATAGCTGGAATTAGTGAGATGATGAGGTGGTCTGGCAGTGGGGAAACAACAACATCAAATAGCAACCTAGTCCTACGCAGTGGCAACAATGACGACAGCAGATACGGGGTGGGGATTTACGTGTCCTAGCGCATAAAAAAGACCCTGCACTCCTGGGAACCCATTTCCGATAGACTCATGACAGCCAGATTCAGATGTAGAGCTAGACATATAAACATCATATAGGGTGTTTTTTTTAGAGGTATAGAACTTTAAATTGCAATAAAACAACGATGGATTATTCGATTGACATGAATTTTATTGACATGAAAGATAATCTTGTGGCATTACATTTTAAATATGATTTCTGGCATATGACCGCCACGGCTGGCTCGGATGTAGTCCAATCTGGACGTCCAATTTGCAATGACTTTTTCCAATATTTGGCCGTATATCGGCAATAACACGGCGAATGTTGTCTTCCAAATGGTTTAGCGTTTGTGGCTTATCCGCATAGACCAATGACTTTACATAGCCCCACAAAAAGTAGTCTAGCGGTGTTAAATCACAAGATCTTGGAGGCTTATGAAAAATCGGGAACAACAGCAATCTCGTTTTGGGCCCATTCGACGAATCTACGCCTTGCTTGATGATCGTTTGGTTTCAATTCTTGCACGAGTTGGATTTTGTAAGCACGCATGACGAATTGCCAAACCAAACTGAGAATAAATCACTTGACAGCTGTTAAATCGGTCGCCATCTTGAACAGTAATGCCAACTTAAAGTTCTATACCTCTAAAAAAAACACCCGTTACAATGCTATGCCCCGACGGAAGACGCTAAAGATGACACCAAGGACGACTTCTACACTGCCCTCACAGAAACCCCTCAGCAAGACGCGGCAAGGTGACATTAACATCCTCATGGATGACTTTAATGCGAAAGTAGGCCCCAACAACACCGGACTAAGATCTGCCATGGGCCAACTGAAACTGGGACTCGCAATGACAACGGAGAGAGATTAGCTATTCCAACTGGTCATCGGCCGGACAATATACCCACACAAAGATGTCCACAAATACTCCTGGACATCTCCTAGTGGTAACACGCGCAACCAGATCGACCACATTTGCATTAGCAGGAAATGGAGACCCTCACTACTGGACGTACGGAACAGAAGGGGAGCATCTATAGACAGTGATCATGAGTTGGTCATTGGAGAAGTTGAAATAAAGTTGAACCGCAACTACTCAAGAAACACTGATAACAGCCAACACCGACGAGCGCCCCCCTGAAGCTGCACCTCCTTAGCGACTCCACTCTGAGGACGAGAATGACGTCCACATTGCGGGAACAACTGATCCCCCTGGAAGACAACCCATGGGAGCACATCTGCAGACAGCTAAGGACCGCAGCTGAGCAAATAATTGGGCTGCAACAACGCGGAAGAGAAGACTGGATATCTGAAGGGACCTGGGACCTGATTAGAAGGAGGAACAATCTGAAGCCTCTGGCGGACCAGTTCACACAGAATCGTGATGAATACCGCGAACTGTGCAGAGCTGTGAAAAGAGCGGCCAGAAAGGACAAACGAGCGCTACGGGATAGACTTGCGACAGACGTAGAACGAGCAGCCGGCGAGAACAGCATGTGCTCGTTCTACCAGCAGATTGCACGGATTGCCGGAACCAGCCAGTCAGAGACCTAGAAGGCAACCTCTTACACAATGATGATGCACAGATCCGGAGGTGGCGCCAACACTTCATGGGAATTAGCCACACCACATCACCAAACTTGGCTACGGACTATAGAAGCATTGAGCCACCAAGTGGGAATACCAGGATACCCTCTACACCCCCGCATGTAAGAGAGATTGTGAATGCAATAAAGAAGATAAAGCGCAACAGGGCAACCGACGAGGACAGCATACCAGCCGAACTGCTTCAAGTTGACACTCAGCTGATGGCTGATACGCTGCATCCACATTTTGCACGCATATGGGAAAGCGAGACTGTATCTGACACCTGGAAAAGCGGAATCATCGTGAAGCTCCCGAAGAAAGGTGACTTCAGCGACTGCAACAACTGGAGAGGGATAACACTGCTCAACACTAGCTATAAAATCCTAGCTACATTGCTGAACGAACGCCTCCAGGAAAAATCGAGCCA
The DNA here is from genome assembly GCF_016746245.2 of Drosophila santomea. NCBI lineage: Eukaryota > Metazoa > Arthropoda > Insecta > Diptera > Drosophilidae > Drosophila > Drosophila santomea. The sequence continues at coordinate 24,349,454 of NC_053016.2, read as the reverse complement.
ACAATTCAAGACGAACAGCCAGGCTTCAGACCACACAGGAGTTGCGTAGATCAGGCAAACACACTACGCATAATTACCGAGCAAGCTGTGGAATGGAGAGCCCCGCTTTACCTCCTGTTCATCGAAAGGTCAGCAATATAGCGATCACTTGCAAGGAAGCGAGTACCTGCGAACCTCATCGTTATCATCAAATCGATGTATGACGATGCCAACTTGGCGGTACTGCACAAGGGAAAAACAAGTGAACCTTTCCAGACGAACACCGGAATTCGGCAAGGATGTCCTCTATCACCTCTACTCTTCAACAACGTGGTCGACGAGTTAATGAGCGAAGTATGCTCGTTCAAGCGCGGAATTACGTGGTGCCTAACTAGACCCCTTGAGGACTTGGACTATGCAGACGACATCTGTCTTATCTCTCATAGACTCGGCGACATACAGAGGAAAAGTGATAACCTCGTAAGGATAGGCAGTAGCGTCGGACTCGAGATGAACGTAGCAAAAATAAAAGCTATGCGATTCAACCACTCCAACCAAGGAAACATCATCATACATAGGAACCCAATCGAGTTCGTCACCAGCTTCCCATACCTTGGCACCATCATATCCAACAGTGGAGGAGTGGATGATTATGTCTCGAGTCGTCTGGGCAAAGCCCGCTCAGCATTTGGGAGGCTGTACCGCATATGGAGAAACAGACAAATCAGCCGACGAACAAAGCTCCGGATCTACAATGCGTGTGTGATATCCATACTGCTATAGGAAGGCCAAGAGCAAGATGGAGAAGAACCGCTCAACAATAACTTGCCCAAATAAACATCACATGGGAAAATGCCAAACAGACATCACAAAACAGAGTTAGATGGAAGACTCTCGTAGAAGCCTTAAGTTCCCGAGAGAAATAAGAAGGAATGAAAAAAAAATTCTTGATCAGGATCAATATTCGAGTCGATCTGGCCATGTCCGTCTGTCCGTCAGTCTCTTTGTCCGTCGAGATCTCAGGAACTACAAAAGCTAGAAAGTTGAGATTAAGCATACAGGCTCCAGGGACATAGACGCATGGCAAGTTCGTTGACTCTTGTTGCCACGCCCACAAACCGCCCAAAACTGCCACGCCTACACTTTTGAAAAATGTGTTGATATTTTGTTATTACTCCCGTTACTCGTAGAGTAAAAGGGGTCCACTAGATTCGTTGAAACATACTTTTCAACAACAGGCAGAAGGAAGCGTTTCCGACCATATAAAGTATATATATTCTTGATCAAGATCAATAGTCGAGCCGATCTAGCCATGTCCGTCTGTCCGTCCGTCGAGTCATACAGACTCTAGAGACATAGAAGCACCGCAAGTTTGTCGATTCATGTTGCCACGCCCACTCTAACGCCCACAAACCGCCCAAAACTGCCACGCCCACACTTTTGAAAAATGTTTTAATATTTTTTAATTTTTGTATTGTTCTTATGGTTTGATATTTTTTTATTTTTGTATTAGTCTTGTAAATTTCTATCGATTTTCCAAAAAACTTTTTGCCACGCCTACTATATATAATTTCTCCCAAAATCGTAAAAAGTGTAATTTTAAATTACAATAATCTAAAAAAGAATTAAATTAACTAAAACATGAGGTACATTTCATTGATGGACTCTGCCGTCAGTTAGGTCATTATCAAAAAAATGCTTTTGTAGGGCAACTTACATTTTTATTAAATTACGGGTACAGCGCTAGTTTTTTTTTCTAATAATGGTGACAAATACTTAATAGAAAGCCCACCGATTAAAATACTTTTTACAGAATGGAAATTAACGCTTTGGTTCCATAGATATTACAACTTTGGTAACGGAAGAAAAACTTAACGTGACAAACACTTCGATTATGATATTACAGTCCGATTTCAGATCAAAAAACGATATTTAAATTAGTCATCTGTCAGGGGTTTTGTGGTAGCGAAAGCTACCATTTTCGGAACCCGAAAATAATTGAGTTTGCGGACCTTTTACGAGATCAAATGCGGACCGATTCCTATACCATTCGCGATACTTTTATATTATTATTTACGGGACGTATTTAGAATCATTTGCAATACTTTTATAGTATTATTTACGGGACGTTATTGGTATCATTCGCGATATTTTTTTTAATATTAAAATAATAACAAAAATTTTTTAATCATTGTTTTTATTTATTTTTTTTTACATTAACTAATAGTAACAAATTTATAATTTATAGAACAGTTTTTTTTTTCTTACTCTTAGTTTTCGTTATCCTATCCTGCGCGTACTCGAAATATTTTTGTGTAATGCGGTCGAAATCAGCGTCCTCCAACGCAAATTTATTCTTGAAAGCGACTGTAAGAATACAAATTATATATTATTATACAAATTACATTATTATATATAAATAAAAAACAAGAGAGAACGCTATAGTCGGGTTCCCCGACTATCTGATACCCGTTACTCAGCTAGTGGAAGTGCGAAGGAGAGTCTTCAACACTGACAGTTTTTGGCGTTTTGTGGGCGTGAGAGTGGGCGTGGCAAAAAGTTTTTTGGCAAATCGATAGAAATTTACAAGACTAATACAAAAATTAAAAAATATCAAAACATTTTTTAAAAGTGTGGGCGTGGCAGTTTTGGGCGGTTTGTGGGCGTTAGAGTGGGCGTGGCAAAAAGTTTTTTTGCAAATCGATAGAAATTTACAAGACTAATACAAAAATGAAAAAATATCAAAACATTTTTCAAAAGCGTGGGCGTGGCAGCTTTTGGCGGTTTGTGGGCGTTAGAGTGGGCGTGGCAAAAAGTTTTTTAGTAAATCGATAGAAAATTACAAGACTAATACAAAAATGAAAAAGTATTAAAACATTTTTCAAAAGTGAGGGCGTGGCAGTTTTTGGCGGTTTGTGGGCGTTAGAGTGGGCGTGGCAACATGAATCGACAAACTTGCGCTGCGTCTATGTCCCTGGAGTCTGTATACTTAATCTCAACTTTCTAGCTTTTGTAGTTCCTGAGATCTCGACGTTCATACGGACAGACGGACAGACAGACGGACGGACAGACGGACATGGCCAGATCGACCAGATCCTGATCAAGAATATATATACTTTATATGGTCGGAAACGCTTCCTTCTGCCTGTTACATACTTTTCATCGAATCTAGTATACCCTTTTACTCTACGAGTAACGGGTATAATAAATTGTTAGATTTTAATTATTGCAAATAACTCGCATTATACCTTACCAGAATGTTTTTTATCCTCAGCTGGCGGCCCTAGGGTTACCAACTCCTGGGTGTCCCTCTCCGTGTTAAAGAAATGGTCGTAGTCCATTTTCTGTTAATTAATTAAGGGGATGTAAATAGAACTGTCTATAAAATGCATTATTTTTCCTGATATCTCGTCCATTTTATGCTTCCAAACTTGAGAGTCGAAATTAAGGCTCGCTGATGAAAAAATGTCTACACGACTAGAACTAATCGGATAGGTGTCGAATGAGTCTAGGTCAACAATTAAACGACTATGCAAGCTATTTTCATTAATAGAAAATATTTTGAAGATTTCATAGATGCCACTTTTCTTGATATAATAAAAACTATTTGCATCTTTTTAATTGAAATTTAAATACTTGAAAGAAAGTTTAGTGGGAACACTATTAAATTTTTTTTTCCTTGACAATAATATCGTTGCGGCATTTCTTTTAGAAAATTATTTAGTTAATTTTGCGAAATACAGTACTCACTGTCAAGAAGAATTCGTATTCCTCAACTCAACAGTAAAAAATGGTTGTATTGAACAGAATCTAAAATGTTTTTTAATACAACAGGTCCAGTATACAAAACTAATATGCTAGATTCTGATGCTTTAAATCGTTCGAGATCATCAAGCAAACGAGGCTTTCTATTAAACTCTACTGGAAAAATAGGCTTTAATGCAATTAGCCTTGCATTTAATGAAGATATTAAGTTTCGACTTAATGAAAATAGATGATCTTACCCTAACTAGGGCAACTAGTAGAGATTTTATGACTCCTAAGCAAACTATATGCACGTAGTCTGCTTAGGAGTCATGAAATCATTGGGAAATTGAATAACTAGATCAATTGGGAGAACTAGTTGGTTTTTTAGTTGGTTCGCGGAAGGTTCTTAGACAATTTGAAAACCATGCGTCTCTGAAAACTTTCGTCTTTTTGAAGGCACTGGTTACAGGAATAAAAACCTGAGTGGTGTTTCACACCCAAAATAAACGCTCTGGCTGGCGCGTCACATAAAAATGCTCTTACTTTAATTGAAAGTTTTCTGTCTATAAATGTCATGCCGGTTTTAATTAAATAAAACAACAGGAAAATTCGTCCAAACAAATATTTGGGTCTTGAGGCTTGAAATTACCTACATATATACCCACAACCATTACTGGCTTGGTTCCATCTACATTTATCGAAATTGGCCATGTCTGTTTGAGTGAACTTTTGAAAAGAGCTAAACCGTCCACATTAATATTTAAGCTTATATTATTAGAAATATAGCTAAAATTAATAAGAAAATCGGTTAGAGCGTCTTTTAAGCCATAGTGTATGTACTCGCCAGGAGCCATAACTTGTTTAATAACTTCTTGAGGAGTAGACTTTAATGTCCGAAAATCATTTCGCAAGCAGGGAATTTTTTTTTGGACGAAAGTGACAGAAGTTCATTGGATGCGCATCTGCTAATATTATTGGCTGAAAGCTAAGCGCAAGTTAAAATCATCATCAACCTTAGAAGCAACGGTAAGGTTCCTGTCAACCGGAAACTCACAATTATCTTCGATATTTAACAAAAAAAATCAGACGCTTGAAATTTTTGCAAATAATTCGCAGGAACCGTTCGCAGGAACCGTGGTTAAACTGCAAAAAAATTTCTTCAGAATAAATAAAACAGAAGAACATTTTTGCATTCCTGTTGCCAAGCGCCTCAAACGAAGATTTATGTCTACTAATTTCCTTTTGTGTGGCGCTTGGCAGAGGGAATTTAATAGTTTAGTCATATAGATATTAATAAGAAAGATAGATATTAATTAAATATTTACTGATTAGTATAACGAATAATAAATTTAAATTTAAAACTTAGAGTTTGAAACACGTGCAATCACTAAATAGAAAAACTCCCGTCTGCACTCTTTGGCGGTCAAAATCAACAAAAGAGTTGAGCTACAATCGACATTGCAAAAGTAACGGTACTTTAAAAGAAAACATCAATTACAACGAGACGTCGAAGACGTTCGCCAAAATGACGTTGCAAGAACATCTCTTATTCATTCATTATATTTGACTATGTACCTCTCGCTCATATTAAGCGGCATAATAAAAAACAGGCACGCGACGAAAGAAGGAAGGAGAAGAACCGTTCACCGATTTCTGAAAAAATCGCTGGCAACCGTTTTAGTGTCCGTTTGCGGGTCCTATTTCGATAATTAGGCAAACCTCTTGCGATAAGTCCGCTATTTTGCCGTCCACTGTACGTTTTAGTGTCCGTTAGCAATACTTTTTCGGACTTATTTTGAGGAACGCCCCAGTTTCGATTTTTGTCCGTTCTAGCGTCCGTTTTTGACGAACCTATTGCGAAAACTCCGATTCTACGTCCGTATTTAATATCTTTAGCGGACATTTTCACGCTTTTTGTCTGCTGGGATGCAGCACAAGAGACTGGTCGATTATGAATGCGTACATTTAATATTATTGTAATATTCCGACTTTCAGAAAATGGGTTTTTGGCAGAAAAAGGAATCAAATTTCCTATAGAGACAATTATCTACGCTTGGGCTCACGCATACACAATATTCGTTTCTGCTTCTTTTTTACCGGTTCCTTCTTTGGTTTGCTGCGAAAATTTACAGTTAGAATTTCAATAGATATAAGTTAATTACTTTGCTGGTATCAAGGTAAAAAGTAAAAGATATTGAAGTTCAGTTAAGAACGACTTTATTTGTCTAAATCCAATTTGCTGTCCCTAACCAGCTGTGAGTCTTTGGCTGTGAGCTGCGCTGCCCTTGGAGGCAGAGGGTCGGCGTCGGCTCTGTAGCTTCCAATAGGTCTGTTATTATATCGTCCGTGGTGTATTCGAGTCGGTATATTTCATGTCTATGGAAAGTAGGAAATGGGATGGTGAACTTGTAGTCGTATTTATCTGATTTATAAAAGAATCTTTGATTTTTGAAAACATTGGGGCTTCGACGCTAGGGATTAGGTCATGGCAAGAACTTTCAGCGCTATGTTGTGTAGAGGCAACAGAGTTAATCTGCTCTATAGGTATTCTTGAGAGCGCGTCTGCAACAACATTTTCTTTTCCCGGTTTAAAGAATATTTCATAATCATATTCCTCTAAATAAGACTTCCATCTCTTGATTCTGGCGTTTCCATTTCAACTACTCAGAGAATGTGTTAAAGGTTGAGGATCTGTAAAGATCTTAACCTTTGCTTTACCGTATAGATAATTTTTGAGGGCCTTGAGTGCCCAAATTATGGCTAACATTTTTTTTTCGTTCGCCGCATAGTTCTCTTTGGTTTTGGTAAGTGTTCTAGACATAAATGATATAGGGTGGTTGTCTTGCGATAGAACTGCGCCGATCGCGAAATTTGAAGCATCAGTAGTTAAATGGAACTCCTTATTGAAATCTGGGTAACGGAGAATTATTTCTTTTGACACTAAGTTTCTTTTAAGCTTCTTAAAAGATTCTAGAGCTTCATTGTATAGTGTAATTTTTTTTTTTGGATGACATTCTTTTGGACACGTGTTCATTTTCCCCTCTTAAAAGTAAAGTTATGTGTTTTGCCAATTTGGCATAATTTTGTATAAGTCTTCGATAGTAGCCGGAAAGCCCTAGGAAGGATCTTAGTTCCCCCAAAACTTTAGGGCAGGGAATCTTTGCTATCGCTGCCACTTTACTCGGGTTTGTTTCTATTCTCCTATCGGAGACAACAAATCCGAGGAATTCGTCTTTGTTTTTCATGAACTCACATTTGTCTAGCTGACATTTCATGTTGGCGTTCTGTGAAGTTTGAAAAATTTTCGCCAAGTTCTCAATATGCGTATTATCATCTTTGCTAAATATGATGATATCGTCTATGGAAATAAAACATATTTTTCCAACATGTTCTCGAAGTATGTCATATAATGCACGTTGGAAAATTGAGTTCGCATTCTTAAGACCAAATGGGAGTCGTGTAAACTCATATTTTCCGTTGTTTACGGAGAAGGCGGTCTTTTCTATGACACTATTTTTTTAACTAGAATTGATGGAAATCACTTTTCAGATCTAAGACAGAGAATACTTTATTGTCCCCCAATTGGGTAAGTACCTCATTAATCTCGGGAATAGGGTATTTATCTGCAATGGTTATTTTATTGAGTTTGCGATAATCAATAACCATGTGATATTTTTTTTTCGCCTGAAGCGTCTGCCTTCTTGGGTACAACCCACACTGGTGAATTGTACGGGGACCTAGAAGGTCGAATTATACCATCTTCTAAATGTTTTTTTATCTGTTTGTTTACTTCATCATTCAGTGTCATTGGATACTGATAAAATTTCCAGTAAATAGGATTATCGGACGAGGTTCGGAAAATGTATATATTAATGTATGCGTTTATACATACCATGCATACATACTTACCCACTTTTGTTTTATTGTTTAATTTATTTATTTTAACAGCTTTTTTTATATTTGTAATTTTTGATTTGCCTTTTATACACAGATTTCGGTTTACTTTTCACTTTTTGTTTTTTGAACACTCCAACGAGCCTCAAAGCTGTAAAACACTTAATTGTTGTATGTACCCAAGTATCTACAACAACCAAAAAAATCGTTTCTCGATTTAAACTCAAAATCACTTTTTAATATTCTTTTCGATCTGCAGAACTCGCCGACTAGTCAAAAAATGAAGAAGGAAAAAAAGTGCATGCATAGATGTAAAGCTGCTTCTCGCCGAGCAGATCAGTCGTTCTCTTTTGCCCTTCCCAGATTAATGGGACTTTTGCTATTGCCTATATACATATAAAGAGCATTACCAGTATACCTTACATACGCAAACATATATGTACATACATATGTTTAATAGAAATATTTCCTTGAAACTATAATAAAAATCAGTTTAAATTACCGATGCCCTTGCTAAGTATCTAATTAAAGAATACTTCTGCACTAAAAAAAAGTGTTATTTACTTCCCTAACGAAATCGACTTTCAAATCTTTCAAAATGCTTATATTCAAACACACATTAACCAAACTACAAACACTCATCCCAACCAACGTTCACCCCTTTATTCCAATAACAAACCCCACACAGATCCAAAACACTAACTCAAGACCAGTTGAAATAAATCCAAGGTTAGCTAGGGAACTCACACAAAAACTAAATACAGGTAGAATTCAGAATCATTTAAATTTTCAACAAAGAAATACTAGTGCACCAAACTCTTCTACCAAAAGACAGAAAGAAAATGCTAGTGCTCAATACCGAATGGACACAGGATGGGAAATATTTTCTTCAACCAGCCTCAGAATCAGAAAGCAATTCAGAGGAGGTGGAAACCCATTCCTAAAAATTAAAATAAATAATATTACTATCAAATGCATAGTAGACACTGGTTCGTCTATTAACATTATGAAACAAAATTTCATTAATTTCCCAATCAAACCTTCTAAAGTAAAAGTCCACACTATAAATGGCGTTCTAACATTGAACCAAAGCGTTTCATTGCAGTCAAGCAAACTTTGTCCCACTAATCAAACATTCTATATTCACAATTTTTCAGAAAAATATGATTTACTGTTAGGCAGAAATTATTTAGAGCCAACTAACACTCAAATTAATTATTCAACACAAACAGTCACTATAAATGGCTATACATTCGGAATGTGCTATGACCACATCCAAACAGATGAGTCCAAGATGAGTAATTTAAATTTTCAACAACGAAA